>NC_132854.1:2500000-3125000 GCF_048164855.1 Canis lupus baileyi | reverse complement strand
ATTGAAATGGAAATATTCATTGTATTGTATACTTATGTGATATAAATATACACAAAAATATATTTCTTTAAATAAAAGTTTCAAAGAGTTAAACCCAAAATGTGAGCTCCATCTTCTGGAGTTCCTGCTGAGTAGTTAAATGCTAGAGCATTGGAGATGTCTCATGTCAGTCAGCTCCTCCTTATCCCATACCTGGATATATATATATATTTTTTTTTAATTGAAAGTTTTCTTTGTATTCCTGGCATATCACACTTGGTCACAGAGAATTATATTTTCCATGCTCTTTATTCTGTTCACTATTATTTTAAGTAGGGTTTTCATGCTGATATTTATGAATCAACGTAAATTTATGGATTTAGATTAGTCCGAGGGGTGTGTATATGTGTGTGTGTGTGTGTGTGTGTGTGTGTGTGTGTGTACACCAGGGTGATATCTTCATCACATGCTGATATTGTAATATTGTTGACTTTATTAAAAAGAACTCTTTTTAAAGCCTGGTAATGGTTTAAATAGCACTGGCACTATCCTTGAAGTTTGTGAGGCATTTACCGGTGAAACTGTTTGAACCTGGTACTTTTTTCAAGAGGTAGCATGTTTCATAGAGACTATAATGGCACTTGTATGTTACTAGGAGGTTTCAATGATAAAATAATGCCAGTAAAACTCATGAGGTATCAGAGGCTCAAGATGACTGTCAGTTTCAACGTTTTATAATTTCAGATTTTCCCATTCTAGGAGCTACATTTTGCCTTGCAAATAATTAAGGAAGAAGGACGGTTTAGAAGAATGTCATGTCACTAACCATTACACCATTCTAAAAGTTTCCATGTTCCTTAAAGTTTCTCAAGAGTGGGAAAGGCTTTATTTGGAAAGTCCAGCATTGACAATTTCCCTTTGTTACATTTCCCTGTCTCCATGTAGAGGTACTATCTGTCATTAGCCTCAAACAAAACCTAAAATTAAACTGTATCTGACTGAGTTTGGTAGCCTTCCACGATACACCTGGATTTTTCTGAATGTGGTGATCCTGTAAGGCCTCTCTCACAGCTTACTTTCTTGGCTTCTCTCTAGCTTATTGGTGTTTAATGTTAGGGTTCTCTTGTGTAGTTTTGAGTCATTATGTATTTCTTACTACTAAAGCCAAACACTTTGGTTGGCATAGTAGCCTGCTCACATGTCGGTGTCATGGGCAATGCCAAGTGCCCATTCTATCAACTTTATTGATATCATTTGCTGAAAATAGACTCAGACCTAATGAACAGGGAAACTAAATTAGCAACTGACATACTTAGCACACACACACACACACACACACACACACACCCATCATTCCTTCTAGAAAAAAAACTGTTGTGTCATTAACCGGTGATCCAGAATAAGCTCTAGTGACCTCAGATAGTAAATAATTCCACACCACAGTGTGAGTGACTGTTTGTGACTCTTGTATTTATAGTACAAGGGACAAGAGCATGTCATACTGTAATTGAAAATGCTTTCCCGTTGGTCTTATTCATCAACATGTTATTAAAATCTTTGTTAAAATATTATTAGCTTGTTTAAGCTTTGTCAGGTCTTATATAAACTCCAGAATTAGCATTTCATCTAACTGCAGTGGACTTTTTTCCCCTTCATAATGAACAATCATGTTCCAGGTGCCCTGTGAATCCATGGTAAACTAATTAATCTTTGTCTAATGATGTTAATTAGGATGGTATTGAGACCTATGTCTTGCAAACACTCTTGGGGCCCTGACTTACTCATAGATCCTCATGTTGACATAAAAAACTATCAGCTCACACTCCTTTGTGGGTACCGTTTCTGACAAAACATTCACGTTGTAACTTTAAGGGTAATTATTCTTTTGGCAGGCAGAAGATACTGTGATTTTGGTATATTTCTTGTGAAAAGTCGCAGGATTTCCTACCGAGACATCATCCTTAGTAATATTCCAGGTTGATGACAATTTCAGGGCACAGCAGGCTCATGGCCAAATTAAGCCACTTTAATAAAAATCAAATGGAACTTCTGAATCACAGATAGGAATGCTCCAGAGTGTACACCTGATTCATTGGCACAGAGTCATGATTTACCTGGGGAAACAATTTTCCTGAAGGGAAAATTGTAAGGACATTTCAAGATCAGGAAGACTTTTCAATGACCTATCAGAGAAAATTCTGTATTGGCAGGATGTCTCTCCGAAGAGACAATATCCAAAGAATATCTATGAAGTTCTCAGGTGAAGGCTGGTTCACTGCACCCTTTCTGGTGTCCCTTAAGTCTGGAATTGAAAGTCGTAGAAACAAGGAGACAAGTCATAAAAAGCAGAAACACGCAAACATACTTTGCGAGCCGAACTGCATACTTTTAAGGTTGTGGCTGAAGTAACTGCAGAGCACGACTAAAGTTAATACAAAATAAATGAATTGTTGTGTGGAGGCTTGGCAGAAGAAGGGGATACACAAAAGAACAGCATGGGAATTATTAGGGAAATACAGAAAAGCTGTGGATTTTTGCCAGCTTTCCAGCGACTTTATAAGCTGTGACATTTATAAAAAGCATAGTATGTCCTATGCTTCTGAATTTATGACAAAACAAATCAATAAAACTGTCCGGATAGAAATTTGTATTCTGGGCATGGTTCCTAACCATAAAATATTAGCATATATGCACATAAAATAAAACATACTTGGCTTATTTTCATGTTGTATTTTTTCTTTAAATTAGGACTTTTACTCACATTGATCCACAGGTAGAGAGTGCTCTGCTACTTGCTTTCATGCATGTTTCTAATTATCTTGCAGTTTTTGGAATCTAATCATTTTTCAGGGACACTTCCTCCCTCCCTCTCTCCTTCCCCCCACTCCCCCCACTCCTTTCACAAACTCAGTCCCTAGGCCCACCCATGTTTTTGAAAAGTAATCACAATTTAGTGATTCTCTGACTACTGGACGTTCCTTATACCAAGAGTTGTTTCGTGATGAGTTCACGTAACTGTTCTGTGGAACCAGTGCCATCTGATAACTGATATTCAACAATAATACTAAAGGTATATCTAATGAAAAGCACTTATAACAGAGAGACGAGATATCCAGAAAACCTACTAGGACACGCATTCTTAAGCCACTAGTTTGTGCAACAGCCTTCTAAGACAAAGGTAACAAGGGCAAAGCATAATGACACTTATTACACATATCTTAGAAGAAAATGGCACCCACCGAGTACTTATTGGAGACACTGAAATGAGTGTCTTACACATGTTCTCTTTTCTGCCCCAAAAAGAGCAAACTTCCAGACAGGACTAAGGAAATGTTTTCCCTTCTCCCTGCTCAGCAAACAGAACACATGGCTGCCAATCCTCTTCCAGAAATGGGGGTTGCTCTTCAGGGACAGCTCTCCCCCAACACCAACACACCACCACCATCACTATTCATATTCTTACTATGTTTGTGTAAAAATAAGGAAAATGAAGACACACCCTAAACTGGGATGGAATGTGAGCTCTGAAAGACACAGAAAATACTGGACAGTGTAATTCTGATGAATAATATATTCATGGAGGGGGAAGAGACACATGTTGACCAAGCCCAGGGGGACCTGTGTGCATGCTGTGGGTTCAGAGTACCCAGGGGCCCACTGAGGTACTGAGGAGAGGGTCTCTACAGACCACCCTAGAGGAAACTCAGCCAACACTCGCAGAAAGTTCCAGGTTCAGCTCCTGCTGTTGGTGCTGAAGGGCATCTTTCAGCGCCCAGAGTGCCCTGACCCCAAGGGGCTGGCATTTAGGCTATGCTGCCATTTGGCACATACTGGGTCTGAACCCATCCCTCTCCAGGATGAGTATGTGCACACATGCACCCACACAGACAACACAGTAATGATCCAACAGGCACAGGATACAGCAGTCACCTCCTAGAGTGTTAGCAATAGGAAAAACCTCTGAACATTGACTTAATATAGCACCTAGAGTAGTGCTTCCTACATAGTTTAATGATGTGCAGGGGGAGGAGGGAGGATGACAAAGGTCTCCAAGAAGCCAAAGGAAAAGTCAGTAAAGCCGATATGAAAAGATGAGCAGATGAGAAAATTAAAATTCAAAAATTCAAAAATGGCAATAAAATAAGCAAACTGGCCCCAGGGAAGAGCAGATAGTGAAATTGATATGGTTGATGATAAATCAGGAATGTGGGACGAGCTTGAAAAGCTCCAGAATACAGGAGAAAAGGGCAACATCTTGAACAGAAGCAACAATACTAGTGTATGCTGGGCAGGGAGGGAAAACACAACCGAAGAAAATGACTTGGAAACACAGACTTAAATACACAATTAAAGAAAAATTAAAGGACATAAAATCAGGAAATGTCATATTCTTACTGTGGTTGTCAAGAAAATTGCCACAAGTATGCAGGCCATACACACGTCATCTCAAAAGGAATAAATATCAAATTGCCCTTAAATTTCTTTTGCCAAGTGATGCATTGGAAGACAATAATAACATTCATATCAAGGGTAGGAGAAACACATCATGCCAATTATTAAGCAGATACAAACAAGAAGAGCAGAGCCGTGGTATAATGCAGCACAATTTGAGAATGTACCAGAAAAATATTGAATGGGGCTGAGGTTAGTTCATATGGATAAAAGGGATAACCCAGACTGAAAAGGAACAGGCTATGAACTTAATGCATCGAAAACATCATGCCAGGAACTGCTAAGATCTGTTAGAAATTCAAGATGAATGTAATGTAATGGTCTGTATCACATCTGTCTCGTTCCACAACTGAAGCCACATGCTCTGAACCTTTGCAAACTAGACCCTATTAATCAAAGATTACATTTAAAACTCCAACCTCTGGGGGTGAATTGCAACAGGGGCTTTGAAGAGCAATGGGCAAGTCCTCGAGTCAGAAATGTGCCCTGTCAGCGGTTGTGCTACTTTGCTTCTGTGCACGCGGCTCGTGGAAACCTCTCCTCCCGCTGCAGCGGAACAAGTGTGAGAAGTTCATCACAGCAATGAAGCAACAGGGTAAATGGCGAAGCCACCCAAGAAATCCTATTCCACACAGAATAGGATGCACTCTATAAAGAAATATAAAGATATGTACATGAATGAAAGACTACCTCCCTAACTCATGCTGGTGAGCCCCAGGGGCTGGGAGGCAGCAATGGGCCAGTGCGTAACCATTGGAAGACAATATAGCTTTGCCTATCTTTTTTCTTTCTTTTTCTTTCTCTTATGAAAAATGCATACATCTATCACACAGTTATTGGAAATGCTGGGAAAATATTAAGTAATGGTAACAACAGTTCAGTCTGAAGGATGGGAATGTGGGTGATGGCTTTACTACACTTTGGGTTTCCTTTTTGTGATTTTCTCGCTTTATTAAAACACAGGTCTAAATAAATAAAATATTTATTTTATTTTGGAGTGGAGTATCTGACTCTTTTTTTTTTTTTTTTTTTTTTTTTTGGAGTATCTGACTCTTGATCTTGGCTCAGGTCCTGATCTCTGGGACGTGGGATCGAGCCCTGCATCAGTCTCCATGTTCAGCACAGAGTCTACCTAAGATTCTTTCTCCCCCTGCCCCACCCCACCACCATGGGCACATTTACTCTCTCTCAAATGAAAAAATTAATCTTTAAAAAAAAAAAAAAGTAAAACTACTACATAGGAAAATTAAGAATTGTAGTAAAAGCTATACTCAGAGGTGAACATGTCATCCTTAAACATTCTCATTATTAAGAATTAAAGAAGTAGAAATAAACTCAGCATTTAACTTGAGAAAATAGAGAGGCAGACCCAGAGAAAGAAAAGACTGAACACCCCAGATTTTACACAGGACATGACAGAGGAGGGGTTAGAAGTGTTGGCCATGACATTAAAACATATGTGCATCCCTTCTTGGGGAATTAGGTCCCAACTGAACTCCTAGTGGCCTCCAGTTGACTTTTCGGTGTGTAGGCGTGGGGTGGGGTCAGGGGAAAGGCATTCAGGGCCATCACAGCAGCCAGCTTTCCTGGAAGGAGGTAGACTTTCTGGAACAAAGGTCTAGCAGCCTCCCAGGAAAATCTGCAAGTGAATATGAAGAATGCTTTTCATCCCTTATGAACCAAACCAAGACTGCAAGATTCAGAAGGTAAAAACCTGTCCTGAATACTGTTGGAAAGGGCCTAAACCTACTTCACTTGTGGTGAAAATTGTACCTAGAATTTCCTGCAGTGTCGAGATGATGAGGAGAGAGAGATGGGCTCTTCAAGGTCTGGG
Organism: Canis lupus baileyi; assembly: GCF_048164855.1. Classification (NCBI taxonomy): domain Eukaryota; kingdom Metazoa; phylum Chordata; class Mammalia; order Carnivora; family Canidae; genus Canis; species Canis lupus. The sequence continues at coordinate 3,118,735 of NC_132854.1, read as the reverse complement.
AAGAATTTGAATTACTGCTGGTGAAGCCTAGCCCCATAATTGTGGGACAGAAAAGGCTTGTCTGCAGTTTCTATTCTAATGGATAATAGGCCCTGTATCTTCTCTCCTTGAGATGAAAACATTTTGTTCTGATTTTTACATGAACATTCGTGCAATTTTCTTTGAAACAAAAAGCTGTTTACAGTGGTTTTCTTTGAGCACGGACATAGCATTGTTACATGCATTCGAAGACTTTGCTTTTCCTTTGCTCTCTCTTATCTTCAAAAACTTTCTTATAAATCTCAGCAGGGCTTGGCGTGATTTATTTAGAGTCCTATGGAACAGAAACTGAATTGGTAGTCTTGTATGCCATAGGATGAATTTTTAAATAATTTTTTTCTGAAAAAATTGAATCAAGAAAGAATGAAAAGAATGAAAACCACAGGGTGCCTGGGTGGCTCAGTGGGTGAAGCATCTGTCTTTGGCTCAGGTCATGATCCTGGGGTCCTGGGATTGAGCCCTGTCAGGCTCCCTGCTCAGTGGGGAATCTGCTTCTGTCTCTGTCCCTCCCCCCACTCCTTCTGACTCTCTATTTCTCACTCACTAACTCTTTCTCTCAAATAAATAAAATCTTAAAAAAAAAAAAGAAAGAATGAAAAACACAAAAAGGAGTTCTATAGCAGAAGAAAGAAAGGAGGAAAGAAAGAAAGAGAAAGAAAGAAAGAAAGAAAGAAAGAAAGAAAGAAAGAAAGAGAAAAAAAGAAGAAAGAGAAAGAAAGAAGAAAGAAAGAAAGAAAGAAAGAAAGAAAGAAAGAAAGAAAGAAAGAAAGAAAAAAGAACAAAAGAAGAAAGAAAGAACAAAAGAAGAAAGAAAGAAAGATGGGCTCCCTGGGTGGCTCAGTGGTTTGGTGCCTGCCTTTGGCCCAGGGCCTGATCCTGTAGATCCAGGATCGAGTCCCATGTCGGGCTCCCTGCGGGGAGTCCGCTTCTCCCTCTGCTTGTGTCTCTGCCTCTCTGTGTCTTTCATGAATAAATAAATAAAATGTTTTAAAAAGAAAGAAAGAAAGAAAGAGAGAGAGAGAGAGAGAGAAAGAAAGAAAGAAAGAAAGAAAGAAAGAAAGAAAGAAAGAAAAAAAAAAGAAAAAAGAAAAGAAAGAAAGAAAAAGAAAGAAAGAAAGAAAGAAAGAAAGAAAGAAAGAAAGAAAGAAAGAAAGAAAGAAGAAAGAAAAAGGATGGAGGAGATAAGGAGGAGGAAGGGAGAGAGGAAGGAAGGAAGGAGGGAAGGAAGGAAGGAAGGAAGGAAGGAAGGAAGGAAGGAAGGAAGGAAGGAAGGAAGGACCCAGCAGACAGGCTCTGGTGATGGCCCTGGCAGGGCTGTTTCATGGCACCTCGGCCTAACCCAGTGTAACAGGAGGACTGCTTGTGGTGGATTGTGGCAGATTCCTAAAATGACCCCAGCAGAATCTCCTGTCCCATGTCCGCCCACAGTGTGACACTGCCATTCCTCCATCAACAGGCATAACCTGATGACTCTCCCCTGAACCTAGTAGGGTGTGACTCTTTTATCCAATAGAGCATGGTGGAAGTAATGCTCTGAAACTTCCAAGGCCCGACCATGAAAGGCAGCACATCTGCCTTCTTCACTGGAACACCCACACCTGGAACCCAGAGCTATCAGGTAAGAGGAGGCTGCACTAGGAGGAAGCCCAGCACCTGGGGAGCCCCCACCCCTACCCCAGCAGGTGCGCTAGTCAGCAGTCCTCGACTTGGAACCATCCCCACCCTGGCAGCAGGTGGGGGAGTGGTCAAGACTTGAGATGCTTTCCAGCCATGGGAAGGAGGGCACTGGAGGAGACAGATGTCTCCACCTGATTAGCAACTTAAGGAACACATAGGGAAAGGTCTCCACAATTATCCACAAATAACTCAAAGACAGAAAAGGCAAAACGAGTTACACGTCTTTTAAAAGGCATTTAAACTCCTCAACACTAATTTAGTCAAGACAAAATGCATCACACAATCACAGATTGGGGGAGTTTCACAGGATGCCATCATTAGTACCCACCCCCACCCCCCCAGCTGTCAAGGTCATGAAAAACAAGGAAAGATGGAGAAACCATCTCTGAGCAGAGGAGATTGGGCCAAGAGACATGACAACGACACGCAGTGGGATACCTTGCATGAGATCCTGGAACAGAAATGGAACACTGCTGGGAAATTTGGTGCTAGCCAAATAAAGCTGAGAGCTTAGTTAGCCCTAATGTGCCATGGCCAGGGTCTCGGGTGGACCAGTGCACCAGGGCAAGGAAGAGGCTCGCCGTGGGAACTGGGTCAGGGATGCGTGCCACTCTCCGTACCACCTTTACAATTTTTCTGTAATTGTAAAATTCTTCCAAAATACAAAGATCATTTTCAATGAAGAGTTAAAGGTAAAGGGGTGGGCCAAACCCCAGAACGAAGTTACCTGGAGAATATAATGAACCCATTCTCTGCATGTTCAACAGATACGGACTGAACACACTGGATGGGCCAGATAGTAGCAGGTGCTTTGTCATAATGATTAAAAAAAAAAAAAAAAAAAAAAAAAGAATGGTACAGTGCTTTCTCTTTAGCACACCCACAGTTTCCTGTACCGGAGTGGAAAAGTTCTGACCAGCAGGAGAGGTGTGAGCTCTAAGCACACAGGGGTCTGGACCCAGGAATCGTCATGATGAACCCGTGAGCTTGATATAAACCTGCCATGGCTGAAGGGAGGTTAGCATGGAGTCACACAGCATCGGGGGTTCAGGGGTGCAGGCAGAGCTGCAGACACATGCCCTGTAGCCCCAAGCTCCTCCTACCCTGAGTAGCTGAAGTCCGGGCGAGGCCTTCTGACAGGGGAGGTTATGTGGTCTGGGGGGCTGACTGGGTTCACCTGGAAGGACCCTGGAATTCTAGTCACAACCTAGCCCGGACGGAGGGGGGTGTCTCCTCCAGGCAGTGCTGATGAAGAGGTTCGAGCATCCTGGAGGGCACTCTTGGTTGTCACGATTGAGGCAGGTGCTCCCAGCGGCGAGTAGGAAGAGAGCAGGATGCTGCCGACAACCCCACAGTGCACAGGCCGCCCCCAGAGAAGAGCCTGCGCCGGGTGTCCGTGGAGCCAAGGCTCAGAGCGCTCCCCTCTGGGGGCAGTGGCCCAGGCACGCTGGAAGCCGAGTTCCTGTTGTGCCAGCTTTCATCCAACGGGGGGGGTCAGCTACAGATCCACAGAGCATCCTGACCCTGAGTCCCTTGCCAGCCTCAGCTCGCTCCTCACTCAAGACGTGAGGCTGAGGCAGGGAAGAGCTGTTTGGAGCCAGGAAAGCCATCTTTACGACCTGGCTGAAAGCCCTCACACCTGAGTCTCTAGATGTTAGCAAGCGACCCACTTCCCTCATCTGTGACGCACAGATGAAACCATCTGCTCCCGGGAGCTGTGAGAAACACCTGCCTCTTTCTCTCATTGTGACCCTTTTGGGATTTTAACCTGGCATCCGTGGTGTCTGAGGATAGAACTGTATTTTAATATAAAGGAGTCACTTATAATCCTATGTGCCCTATATAACACATTTAAAAGCATGATCCGCAGGGGCATCTATACTCATCCCCACAAGGTCAACAATATCCGGGGCACAAAGGAGCTTAAGGGCTCTGGGATGTCGGCAGAAATGTGTACTAAGGGTTTATAAAAAGCAATCCTGGGTAAGGAGATGGGAAGTTCTCACTGACCACCTCCTGGTCACTGCTAACCCAAACTACGGGCCCTCAGTTTCTCTGTTTTCAGGTCTCTGACCCCTTTCGGCCCCACATCTCAGCTTCTGATCCCTTGTTGGGCTCTTGTTGCAACAGGGTAGGCTCACCCAGCTGAACTCACCCAGAAAATGTTCTTCAGTCCCACCCGACATATCCAGAATGTTGGCATGTACTGTGCTCTAGCCTGAGCACCCCAGGCCTGCCCAGCCGAGCCCCCACCACCGGTCCCATCCCCCACCAGGGAGCAGCGAGCACACCCCAACATGAGGTGAGCACATACTGGACGCTCACCAAGCCCCGTGCTCTAGTACAGTACTGACATATTCCAGGGTCCAGGGCCGGGGTCGACCCAGATTCTCAACCAATCCCAGCTACCCTGCAGGACCAAGTTTGATGCACCCACCCTGAATTAGTACTTCCTGTAAACCATCCCTGCTAGCCTAGACTCAAAACCGGCTAAAACTGTGTCCTCTTAGAAAGATTGATTCCGGGACGCCTGGGTGGCTCAGCAGTTGAGCGTCTGCCTTTGGCTCAGGTCATAATCCTGGGGTCCTGGGATCGAGTCCCTCATTGGGCTCCCCGTAGGGAGCCTACCTCTCCCTCTGCCTGTGTCTCTGCCTCTCTATCTATGTCTCTCATGAGCAAAAATGAATAAAATCTTTTTTAAAAAAAGAGATTGATTCCTGCCGAAAATACGTTTCCTGCTAGAGAATAATTAATAAAAATTAAGTACTTATTTGGGAGTGAGGTACAGCCAAACATGGGTAGAGGAGAAAGTCGAAGCCTGGTCGGAGAAGGTGCCGATGACAGAGTAAGGGGCTTGTTCTCTGAGAGATCCCGGTCCCCTCCGCGGCCACCCCAAATAGCCAGAGGTGGGCCTGACAGAGGGTGTTTCTTTTCCCAAGGAGAAGCACATAGCTGTTGGGAAAACCAGCTGCAGTGTTCACACCTGTGGACAAGCATCTCCAGCTGCCCTTCCGAGTGCTGCACTGCAGATCCACAGCCCACCTTGCTGGGAAGTGCTGGAGGGGCTGCTGTGGACTTCTTTGATTTTTGTCTGGCTGCTTTCCACCTTATCCTCCTCCCTGGCTCCAGTTTTCAAAGCCTTAGGCATTTTCTGTTCTTCCGCAGTTAACATCTTCCGTCTGGTCCCTGGGAATTATCGGCCCTTCACTTCAGCTGCAGTGCTCACTCCTATCTCTGGCAGAGCAGAGCTCAGCTAGCCTATAGCTCAGATGATAACCAGATTGGTCCATCACTTCCTGCACTGAGATTATAAGCGAAATTTGTTTGCACTTCTTAATGCACTTTTGGATGTAATGCCCTTCCTCCCAATTTACAAGGTAACTAATTTGCTTGGAGTGCCTCCAGTGCCTAGTCCTTAGAGTTGCTCTTGCATTTCACTAGCAAATTAGACAAGTATTTAGGAAATCATGGGAGTCTCCTAAAAAACAAGGCAGCATGAAGTCATGATTAAAAGCTTCAACTCCAGAGCTAGATTCCTGGGTTCAAATCTGCACTGTGTGAACCTAACCAAATACAACCCCTTTGTATGCCTGGCAAGCTCTGTCTGCAAACCACACAGTGCCTGGGATGGCAGCTCCATTTCGAAGGCACTGCTGCTTTGAGTCTACTCTCTTCTATACGCATGAGATGGTAGCTTTCAGGTGAGTCTGCGAGATAAAAATAAATGTGCAAAGGGAAGCACAATATTTGCAGATATACCCACAAATGTATGAGAGTTGATTCACAATAAAACTTCCCACTTAATCTTTAAGTGCAATTCAATGTCAATAAGACTATTTAAAATATCACATTTCTGAGTGGAGTCGAGTGTTTCCCTGCACATTGCACATCACAGCCTGTGTCGAGCCCCCAGGACCACAGGGCATGGAGTGATGGAAGAAAGTCCACATTCTCCCCCTGAGTACTTTGTCATATTTTCATAGTCCTGCTCCTGGCCATGATCCAGAAAGAGAAGAACTCAGGGATGAGAGCTCTGGGTACACTAGTTACATAGGCTGTTGGGCTACAGGGTGGCATTAACTGGTGATGGTCAGCGAGCATTTCCACAGCCAGTGCATGCAATGGGGTCCCACGCACAGGAGGTGCTCAGTGAATATTTGTTCATTGCCTGAAGCCAGAAAGAAGCTGGACAGCTGGGGAGCTGGGGGATGATGCCAGCTGGTTGAAGCCTGGTTATTCCTTCTATACATTCAGTTTCCCAATGCCTTCATCAAAGGGGGAATGCTTGTTAGTCTCACTAGATATCGCAGGATGTTGCTGCCCAGCCCCCTGAAGCTCGGGAGCAGGTCTGTGGGTATGCCTTTCATCCTCAAACACTGACCGGGGGTTTTCAGTGTGCCAGCTGATGAACGCATGGGCATGAACCTCTTTCTCCCCCAGTGACCCTAGTAAAGCTTAGGAAATATTTGTGGGCAACTCGCCTGAGATCCAACAACATACATAGAGTGATATTTTTAATAGAGCGATTGCTTTGCTCTACCGAAGATATAGGATAATAAATTTCAAAGGACAACTCCTTAGACTGGCATCAAGATGGCATTCCTTTCAATGTGCTCAGCCGGAAAGTGACAGCTATTATGAATGCATCTTCTGTTTGCATCCTAATTTCTATAACGTCTTTCAAAATAGAGCTTTTGTGTGTGTAAATGTGTGCATGCGTGTGTGTGTCAGTGTAAGACTATTCACCCGATAATAATCCCTTTGTGGAAATCATGACTCTTATTTATGAAAGTCTAGGAAATGCATTGATGCATTATCCCAGCTCATGAAGGCAATTAGATAATAAAAGGGGAAAGAAGGAGAGAGCTGTTAGATCAGCCCTTGTGGATTAATGATCTCCAGGGGGACCCTCCCCAAGAATCACATCAAAGCAGAAGGAGGCTCAAACAGATGCGGGGGACATGCACACGATTTGTGCGTGCTTGTATGTCGTCAGAATGTGTGTGCTGGACTCTGACTTGAACAATCTCACTTTCGGTTGTCTTCCCCTCTTTCCTATGCAGGCTCATCCGTGCACGAGTGGGACGACCCTGTGTGAACATTGTATAGTGAAAAAAGATGGAGCTATGCCAAGCCAGCTGCAAAGGTCCTGGGGAGGCTGTGTCACCCAGAACTCTGTGCCGGGCCGTTACTAGCCTAGAGTTTAGAGAACATCTTGCAAGAGTCGGGAAGAAGGAAGCAATACTCCCACCTTGCCTTGGTCAGGAGTGTCTCCCCTGGTTCCCAAATCATTGACACCTACGGTTCAAGGCTAAGATGTCATTTTATTGTTTTTGTTACAAGGTTAAGATTTAAATTTGAAAGTCCTACATGCATAGCCAGCCCAGGGAAAACTAAAAATCAGTGTTTACTGTCCCAGGAAACCCCTTTCTTTCCTGGTATCCCACCTTTGCTGTTTCTTTCCACCCTGTCCTTGTTCTCTCCTGAATATCAGCTCGTCACTCACACAAAAACCCACTTTCAGAAAGGGCCTGATATAAGTCATGTACACCTTAGTATAAATTTGCTGACAGTTCATTTATTCAACAATATCCATCTAAACAGCCACTTTTTATTGATTCCTTCACTTCAATATGTTTTCTGAGGGCTTAAAAGATCCCCACTGCTGTGCTGAAGGCACGGAGACCTAACCCCAGGCTCTGACAGCTTGAGAAGCTCACTGTCCACTGAGGGAAAAGAGCAGAGAGCAGTGACAGTGTGAAATGCTCCCAGCAGGTAGTTTGGGGTTGCATTGTGCTCTTTCTGAGCTCATGTGTTAGAGTCCTAACCCACAGAATTCGAATGTGACCTTTTTTTTTTTAAGATTTTATTTATTTATTCATGAGACAGAGAGAGAGAGAGAGAGAGAGAGACGCAGAGACACAGGGAGAGGGAGAAGCAGGCTGGATCCCAGGACCCCGAGATCATGACTTGAGCTGAAAGGCAGATGCTCAGCCGCTGAGCCACCTAGGCATCCCTTGAATGTGACCTTATAGGGAAATGGAGACTTTACAGGGGAAATGAAGTCAAGATGAGGTTATTAGGGCAGCCCTCATCCAACACAACTGTTGGATGTGGGACATTTGGGAGGCACCTGGAAGGCTCAGTCGGGTAAGTGTCTGCCTTTGGCTCAGGTCATGATCCTGGGGTCCTGAAATGGTCTGTCGTTGAGCCCAAATATCCTTGTTATTAAGGGTGGGAAGTGGGGGCAGCTAATTCTCCAGCTTGGGGTCAAAGTAGCCCTGAGCTCATGGAAACATGGACACAGAGAAGCAGACATTGTGCGACACGAGCCAGAGGCACCCATGAGGAGGTCTGCAGGCGGCCCACCCCGCCGCACCACCAGAACCCCAAATTAGCTGCCAGCCCCTCCACCCCCACGATTCCCTTTAACTTTAATATTTCCTTACATAAAACCCATAACTATGGCCAGGTTTCTAACACTTGGCTAATAACAGTACTTGTGAACATATAAATAATAGCAACAATAGACATGATAACCGATAGAATATTTCTCCAAAGAATCAGGCATCTCTGGTTGTCTGGCCAGCTGAGCCCCATCCTCTCCGTGCTTGGGGTGACCTCAGGAGTCCCGCGTCCACGTTCAGATGTTCTGCTGTTAGGACACAGTGGTGGAATCAACCAGCTCCAGAAATAGCAGCTGCTTTTACAATATTGGTCTCCAAACCTGGAGTTGGAGCCTTAACTGGGGCCATAGCAAAGACAAGACGCCGCTGGGTCCCAAACCTCAGCCCCAGACACCCCCCAGGCCCCGGCGCGGTGAGCGGTGCTCTGGCCTGGAAGGCGGTTGGTGTATCACAGCGTCGCGCAGAGCAGCGGGGAAGCCGGACCCCTGCCCCCGTGCAGTAGTCATCACATTTCTCTGCACGCCCGGATGAACTCACGGTAAATACTGCCGATGCCAAAATGCGTAAGACACAGTGCCTGCCCCGACAGACCTCACACCCTAAAGAGAAAACCACGAAGGCTTTCCTCAATAACCTTCGAAGTCGCTCCAAGATTTTTGCAGATTATGGAAATACCTTAACTATACGTTAACAAATGTGGAGACCACTAAAATACTTTATTTTCAGTCTTTTGTCATCTTGTGTGTTTTGGTTCCTTGTTCAGCAGGTTCAAACAAGCACAGAGGAGATGGCATTCAAGCGGATTTTTGTGACTTGGCACATGGGGGTGTGGCATGCGATCCCGGAAAGTTAAGGAATTGTATAGAAATGTTCCTTTTCCAAGCTAGGCCTGAGCTATTTGATATTTCCAGTTTTGTTTATGGAGCCGTGTGCAGTGAGCCCAGCTGGCACCTTTTGCACAGGAGCAGGGGCTGCCCTTCCAGGGAGACAGAGCCCAGAGCCACTGCCTCTTGGTGTGATGCTCTAGTTCAGGCACAGCCCACCTGCTGGGCCTGGGTTTTGTCATTTGTGAAACTGAGCTCAAGCAGTGAAATCTCGAACTTGGTGAGATTACCCACGTCCTCTGGTGAAACAGATCTCAGATTCACCCCTTCTCACCTGACATAGAAATGTCTTCTGTGCATTGACCTCCTCAGGGTGGCCTCCTACAGGGGCCCCCACTCTGTCTTTCCTCTGCCCACTTGCCCTGCCTTGTGGCCCTCTCTAGCTGGACACACCAGCACCCGTGCCTGCCTGACTGATGTCTCCTTTTCACTGACAGCACGTCCACGGGAAAGTGTAGAAGCCAGGGACAGACAGCACAGACCAACTAAACCAGTCAGGATCCCTCCCTCGAGAGTTTGGATGTGGAAATAAGAGAATAAAGCAACTAACCACAGGCTCTAAAGCCAGAAGATTCCATGAGGTAGGGCTAGGGCCCTCATAGGTCACCCCAAGTTAAGATGAGGAGGAGCACCAATGGATAAGAGGCAGAGGCATCCTCTAGAAGCATGCAGGGCAGACAAGGGGTTCAGGGAGTGAGAGAGCATGGAACAGGCACTTGTAGCCTTGGAAGTGCTAAGAAACAAAGCCAAGAAACCCGAACACTTTCCCCAGGAGAGTCTTCCAGTGACGCCCCGAGGCAGCTCGGTACCACATATCTGCACCTGCAAGAACCAGCTCACCTATGTGCAAACCAGTATGCTCAGTGGTACTCTGTGAATGCAGCCATGCAGACACCTGATTGCCTCTTAGAGACTTGTGATCTTAAAAAAAAAAAAAAAAAAACACTGTGATGTTTTTCTCTCTAATGTCTATTTCTTAGACCAATTTTCAGGGAAACAGTTCCATGTAAAAATACCATACAAATCAGCTAATATCATGTGGTACATTCTATTTTTTAATCTACCTTCTGTCCACTGACAAGTTAGTCGTCGTTGTGGCTTTCAGCATGTCTGTTCAGTGAGAACTCCAAGCTTCTTGGTGGCCTTTCTATGAAAGGTATTTTATTATACAACGGCCAATGTGAGCATGAGGAAAGGCCACAGAGAAAACACGTCTCCGTTCCCAACTGCTGTTGTGTACACACAAAAGAGAAACTGGGAGTAACCAATGGCCAAGGGCTTCATCCCCAGAGTGTCCGGCCCTTTCAGGGCCAGCTCTGCCCATTGGGAAGATGAGTGTGCAGGCTCAGTTCTGTCCAGCAGCTCCACCAGGTACACCAAGAAGGAAGCTCCCCCTGGAACACCCAGGAAAGCTGAGCAATCTCACCCCACCCGGAGTTACCTCACGCATAATCCCCGAAGCTGCTGCTTTTCATCGCTCTTGCACCTGACTCTGGCATCACAGCTGCTGTGAGATGCTTTCCCCGGGGGTGCCCATCATCCAAGTCTGCATGTTCCCCAAAGTGCGCCCTTTCTCCTCAGGCTCAAATCACAAATCCCACTCCGCAGAGTCAGTCTCCCCAGCTTCCCATGGACACTGTGTGCTAACCCCAATTTTTACACATTCTGCTAGTGTCGAGGGTGCCATTAATTTTATTCTTATATGCCTATAAATCTTTTTTAGATATGTGTTCCATGGTCACTTGATGTTTGTGATTAGCATATTTATAAGCTGAAGCAATCAGAAACCGACATCTCAATGTAGCTTAGAGCCGGTGACACCCAGGAAGCTGGGCTGAGTCCCAGCCAAGGGGCCAGTCTCCAGGAATATCATATCATAATATTTGCAGTGATGCCAAAATCACAGCTCAGTCATTCATAAATGCATTCTAAACCAACCCAATTATTCAAAAGGCACTGGTGCAGATGGCTTTATGATTTAGAAGTGTGATCTTTACAATACCCTGGAAGGAATAGAGTTTGCATTCCTGATGTGGATGGGGAATATCAATGTGGTTAGGTCCAGCTTCTCGGGAGAGCACCGGCGGCAGCCCAGAGATGAACCAGAGAGGTTCCCACCCACCGCACTGCCTACACAGATAATCACTCGAGGACACTCCCCATGGAAGCTTGTCTCCCACTTGAGATGCCTCGCGTTTTGCTCATTACCTAGTTCATGGTGACAACGGGTCCTCAGTCAGGCAGTGTTTGTGTTGCTGAGTTAGGGCACTGATGATGCTCCCTAGAATATCCCAACGGGAAATTTGGGAGTTACGTGAAATCAGTTTCTTATATCATTCCTTCAAACATCCTGGGTTTGGGCTGATAGTTAATATTACACTTGCATAATATGTAAGAGGAAAGTGCTGTACGTCATGCCCCAAAGTAAGAGAAGTGATCTATTAAACTTCTTATCTCAAGACACACGGAGACAAAGGCAAGTGTCAATTCCGAAGTCTCCACCGTTGAGAATGTGAGTTGTCCCTTGCACTTAACCTATAAGCCAATCTTATAAGAAATTATTTGCCTACACTCTCAGTAATACGTCTCCTCTGTAAAGAACATGACACATAGTGGGGAAGAGAAACATAATTGTACGTGACGTTGCTTCGTTGTTCTCCCAGCTAGTCTGTGCCAAAGAAAGAAAAGTCATCTATAGTAAGCACCAGATTTAGCTGGTGAGAGACAATTGTTGCTTCACAGACCCAAATATCCAGTTGACAAAGGCAGTGAACACAGAGTGAGGAAGACCATGTCATGCACACATCGCTTGGGCTAAACGCTGAGCCAGCCAGCATGTCTCTCGATGAGGCTTCTCCAGAGACCTTGACACCAGCTGCCTTCTGGGTCAGGAGCTGTACCGTGGAAGGGACCCAGCGCCAGGACATGAGACTCTGCTGCCACGTTCTCTGTGTGGGCTGGTGACAATGCCAGCCCCTCAGAGTCACATCCAAGGGCCACACTTCCTGAGATCGCTCTCTTGACCTCCCTTCCAATGCCAGCACTGAGCCGTGGGGACGCAAAGATCGCCCGCTCCCCCTCCGCAGAGGGCAGTCATCAGGCCACGTATTCTAACGGGGAGGCATGAGCAGTTAATGAGCAGACGCTAGCTTACATTTAAGCATAAGTTCCTTTGAGCTACTTTATTCAAGTCCATCATAATCAGATGAACTGAGATCACAGACACATTATTTTCGTGTTTTGCCAAAATTTTTGTGTGACATAATGTGTTAAACACAGACGAAATGAGTTCAAAATCTGCTTCTCGCCTTCAGGTTGATTTAGGGAAGGTGCAAACAGAGTCTCTTTCCCTCGGATTTGGTGTAGGGGCTGCTACTCGAGTCAGTTAATTGGCTTGTGCACATAATATTGGTCGGGGAAGCATCCCGAGGAAGACGACAGCTCACTGCCAGGCTTCCCAGGGCCGAAGCAGATGCCACGATGAACGGGCCTTTGGAGAGATGCATCCAAGGCGTTTCAGACGTGCTTATGTGTGTTGTGCGATGCACCCCTCTGAGGCCTTCAGTAAAGACAGACTTTTTCCACAGGCTTTCAGATATGGGATTCAAACACCTTTAGAAGGTGGTGCTCTAGTTTGCATGCCTGATGCCATGGATATCATATCTGCTTTCTGCCTGCTCCTGGTAAGTGGTCCCCACCCCCCACAGCCCAGCCCCAGGGCCGTGAACTTGCCTTCAGAGGGAACCAGCTAAAGCCAGAAATAGTGTGAGCCAATATTAAACTTGCACTGTATTAAATCTTGTGCACACCACAGGAATACAGTGTAGGGAACAGGCTTGGATGCATGAAGGAGATACTTTTGGCAAAGGGACGGCCTAACACCCTTAACACGCATGCCACAGTCAGGTGCTGTGGCTCCTCATAGGAAGCTTGATTCATACCCACAAATGGGAAAACATGGGGTTTCCCTCAACCAAGATATCAATGCTTTCATTTTAATTCAGTTTTTTTTCAGCAACTAGAATATCATTTGAAAGGATTTCGGAAAATTTAACTAGATAAGATGCCTTGTGTACTTGCCATTAACTGACCAGAGTTAGGGCTGCTTGATGGTTGTCTGGTGGCCGGAAGGACATAGGAAGAGCAGGCTACTGTCGTGTGGGACCCGAGAAAGGTCAGAGCACACTGGATGCTGCTCTGTTCTTGCTGCTGTATTTGCACCTGGGCATAGATTCACCAGCTGTGCGCCCTGTCCACTCACTTCAGAAGTTAGCATTTACTAACCCTTAGCAACCCAAACTCAGCAATCTTGAGTCTTCACACTGCCACTCAGAAGGACAGCTGGAAAGCAGGTAACGTGGAGCCCATTACATTTCTGTTTTTTTAAAGGACAGCAAAGGGATGTCCCAGGTATTAGAGGCTGACCAGCTTCACTGGAACATCAGGAAAACTGATCGACGGTGTGATTACGGGCCATAGTGAAGCCACAACTGGCAGCAGGGTATTCTGAGAGTATCCATGAGCCCAACCACTGTGGGAAGAAAAAATTACTACAGTTAGTTCAATGAGAATTCTTTCAGTGAAATGGCAAAAAGAATGTGCTTTTTCCATCTGCCATGATCAAATTCATCACATAACTGTCCTTCCTCTAGAAGGTTCTTTATTTCCCAGATGACCTCAGAAAGAGTTCTGAAATGTTTCTGGTGATGGCCGTGATGAGGTCAGCTAGAACAACATCCCATCTCTATGGACGCCCCACAGTGGAGTGTCTGAGCAGCCCCTTACCCGATCACATCCACGGACCATTCTAACAGTTCCTACAGAGGAAAGAAATGGATCCCATCAACTCACAAGTACCTGAGTTAGGGTAACTGTGCTCATGACAGCCCTCCTGTGTTTACTCCCCACCATGCCAAAGGAAGGAGAAGCCAGCCTTTGGACCCACAGACAGGACCAGGACTTCCAGTGTGACCTCTTACTGGTCCAAAACCACAAACAGTTCACCTTCCTTGTCAAGGCCTAGGGCTTTTTCCCAGTGTGTGTGTTTTTGTTTGACATGAATAATCATTTCTATTGAAAACAAAACCCTAGCAAAGTTTTCCTGCCAGGGTCTGGGATGTGGCATATTTCTTATGATTGCTGTTTCTGAAGATTATATCTTTAAATGAGTGCTACACTTGGAAAACCCTATGGCCCAGCCCAATGTTGAGATACAGTCTCTTGGTTTGCCTTCCAGTTACATGGATTAATGAATAAGTGTATAATATAAACCCAAAGCCTTGCAACCAATACATTCACGCAGTTGTTATTCATCAAAACAAGAGGGAAGTAAACCATGGCAATTCAAGCAGTGCAAAAATTCCATGTAAAGTAAACTATGGCAATTGAAGCAGTGGCAAAACCCCCAGCATCACCACGGTGTTGTCTAAGACCTTTGCCCCCCACCAAATCACTTGGCTTGTAAACCACGCATCAGCCGCAACCCCAGTGTACACAGCCAGGGGAGCACCTCCCCATGGGCCACGAGCCTTAGCAAACAGGTCTTCCATTATTTATTATAGTCATTTGACTTTTTCAAAGATCTGTATCTTTAAATGTTTTCAGAACACTTGTATTTTTGGCTCATTCTCTATTTTCACTCCTGCTGATAAACAGTCTTCAACCACATGATAATAGTTGCAAATTCCTCTGCAGTGCTCACAATCTCTGTTCAGTGGTAAATGTTCATTTTTCTTCCTTTCTCATGAAAGCTCACCCAGTCCTTTAAAACAGTGATCTGCACAACAGCATATGCATTTCCACAAGTGATTTCCAAGGGTTGGGGGTGCAAATTGTCTGCAGTAGGTCCATCTCCAGACATCCTTTTCTGAAGAAGCTCTTTCCCACAGGCTCACAGCTTCTCCACTCTGTTTCACAACGGACCCTCTTGCACTTCACAGGAGATGGCTTCTCCTCTCTCCCTGTCTGAACCCACAGGAGTACATTTTCCCAGGATACAAACCCTTCTCCCTACCAAACCAAAGCATGGGAAGAAGGGAAACAGCAGCTTCCACTACTTTATCATGTTCTATCTGATGCATCGTATTTCACCCAAGAACACAGCACAAGTTTAGAAGCATGGTATATTAGCTTATGATGAGATTTATGAATTTGACCTATTTTAGAGCTGAAGGTGAAAAGGACAACTTTGGTTTAACAGCATAAAGCCTTCCATCTTCTAAATTTTTGTCTGATTTTTGCTTGCCCGTGGGATTGTACCAAGAGGACCCAACGGAGACAAGAAATATGGAAGGCAGCTGGTGGGCCCGAGAATGCTCCCTCTACCTATGACAAGAAAAGCCACAACCTGTCAAAAAGTGTACTTACAAATATTAGTCTGCTAGCAAACATGCTTTCTGCCTTTTTCTCAGTTTTGGTAACAAGGAGTGCAGTGAATGACTTCATTCAGCTCCATCTCAGCTTCCATTGGCAGCTCCAAAGTTTTGGTGAAAACATACTTAAAAATGTATGACACAATAATCCTATTTTATGAAAAACATACTGCACTGGTAAAAGTGTATTGAAATTAACAATATTTCTCTATTCCTAAAATTTCCTGGTATTTTGAGTTAAAAAAAAGTGGGTGCTTCTAAAAGGAAGAGTACTTGGTATAATGACAATCATTTGCTGATTCTCAGTAAAGCTTTTTTACTATAATACTCCAAAGTTTGCAAGGCATATGGCTCTAATAACTATGTAATGAATCACTTCGTAAGTAGGGTCATTTCAGATTCTTTGCTATCAACTAAAATGAAGAAAGTCCTGATTGGATAGGAGTCTAATCAGTAACTTTAAATCTTTTCAATGATAGATGTTTATGTAATTTTTTCTGCATACAGCTTGAAAGAAGTGTAAATAATCGAATGGCATTGTTACTATGAAATCCCTCCAATTCCAAACACTAATTTATTGGAACAAGATATTTTAGGTACTCAAAAACTATAAGAATAAAAATTAGGAATTGAATTGATGGGAAGCCCTGTCTCTTTTATTTATTTTTTTTCCTGTCTCTTTTAATAAATAAGTCATCTGTGATTACACTAATCGACTGAAAGCACCATCCCCATCAACAGACATATTTCCAATAAAACTTTACTTTCTTATGTTTAATAAAGATATACGCAATTTTATATTTGTTGTTTTGATCAATTTCTTCAGTTAATACTTATCATGACTCAATTGATAAGAAAAATGTAGAGCACTATGGTCCTTAGAAATAAGTAAGGAATACAGAGTTTTATTTTTTATTTTTTTAAAGATTTTATTTATTTATTCATGAAAGACACACAGAGAGAGAGAGAGAGAGAGAGGTAGAGACATAGGCAGAGGGAGAAGCAGGCTCCATATAGGAAGCCCAATGTGGGACTTGAGCCTGCGACTCCAGGATCACACCCTGGGCCAAAGATAGACGCTCAACCGCTGAGCCACCCAGGTGTCCTGGAATGCAGAGTTTTAAAAAACATTATATACAATTTTTGAGAAAAAAAATTATATAGATTGAACAGTAAAATATATTACATAAACATAAAATTCTAGGGGATAGTGAATTTCAGACAGATAAAAGAGAATAAGAGAAAATATTCTATCATAAAAGAACATGTCCATATGCCTTTTAAATGGGTGGTGGTGGGTATCAAGTTATATACTATATATAAGTATATATACTATACTTAGATTCCACTGGGTTTATTTTTTTAATGATGTACCACTTTTATTTTTAAAAGTGAATGTTCACTGTACACCAGAAATTAGAATTTTCCAAGCAATTACAATAGAATAGAATTTTTAGCTATCTTTAGCTATAGAACCTTTAGCTATCTATAATCACAAATAGAATCTTTAGCTATCATCTTAAAAAAAGAGTAGATAGTGCAGCTTTTCAAACGTCTTCTATGATTGGCAAAAAATTTTAAGGCTGCTGCTTCAGAATATTGTATGGTAAAAAGTAAGACATTGAATATTTGCCAGGTCATATCCTATGTCCTACTCAGACTGGTAACATCGTATTTCAGCAAAGAATGGGATATGATCTTAGAGCTCTACTGTTACAGCAGCAGAACCAGAGAACATTAATTTTCTTAGAAAGAGATCCCCAGAGAAGGGGACTTGCATCTCTGTTGAGGTGCAGCCCTGACCATGGTATCTGGGTTTTGTCTGGGCTCCGACCCACCCTGGGAGATCCTTGCCTCCCCTTCCCCATCACCAGGAACTGCCCATGTGTGACCACCTCCTGGTATACCTGTATTCTGTGAGTAGGACCAAAGTGAGCATCAGGAAATGGGTTTTCTCCTTCCCTGAAGGACGATGATCCTTAAATTAGTTGAGTAAACATTTCCCTGAAGTGATTTATCCATTTTATAAGTCATTTCCTGCAATTTCATTCACAAGGAAAAAGAAGTTGTGAGGTTTAATGAGCCACTCATGTAGGCAAGGGCTATCCTCAGGGAGAGAGCAAACATAAATGTACAAATGATTTGGGAGTTAACCTGCAATGAAACAATCACTAAAGTACAAGGAGATTGCACTGCAAAGCCAATTAATAAAATACAAAGTGAGAAAAGATTCAACTTTGGTTGCTAGGCGGAAGAAGCCTACAGTCAGGGAGATTTGGCAGACGAGTCTTCACCCTTTGGTGTTTCGATGGAAGTGCTATAAATCACCACTCTGAGAAGGGAATGAGTGTTTAGCGATTAATAAGCGTGTTTTTTTTCTGCAATAGATGTTGACACCTTAAGGAATTCTGTTAGGGATCAAAAGATTAAAAAAAAAAAAAACTTCATGTTTGGGGCACCTGGGTGGCTCAGTGGTTCAGTATCTGCCTTTGGCTCAGGGTTTGATTCCAGGGTCCCAGGATGGAGTCCCACATCAAGCTCCCCCCAGGGATATTGCTTCTACCTCTGCCTCTGCCTCTGTCTCTGTCTCTGCCTCTCTGTCTGTGTCGCTCACAAATAAATAAATAAAATCTTTAAAAAAATAAAAACTTCATGTTTATAGAACAGTGATTCAGAACAGAGACTAGAGGTCAGATGAGCAGCTCTTTGCATTTACAAACTTGAATGCTCTGCACCAGGCACGGATCTAAGCACTTATTATACATAGATGAAAGTGAAAATTTCCTTTTGCACGTTTCCAGTCTGGGTGCACATAGTTATATGATAATAATGTGTGATGCTATGTGCCAAAACAAAACATGACACACAGGAATGTAGAGTGACAGGAGATGGCCTGAGAGGTGCTGGCCAGGGAGGCCTCTCTGACCAGAGACAGAAAACTAAGATGTACATGGTCAAGCCACCTTTCAACTGGTGCTAACAGATCAACAAGGTAAACAGAGGCAGATTAAAACTATTGGAAGCTGAAGACAAATATTATTCAAGGGATATTAGGATGAAGGCTACCTTAAGTCCAAGGACCATTCAAGATAAAGTCTGACCCCAAGTTAAGAATTCATTAAAAAGAATAAATATTGATGGATGGATAGATCAATAGACATGAGATAAGACAGGTAGAGTAAAATGTTAGTGGTTGAAACTACTATTTGGATATATAGGTGTTCACTGTAGAATTCTTTTCAACTTTTCAACGTTTTTAAACATTTGCACAATAATATGTTCTAAGGACTTTAAAAGAACACATTAGAAAAGTATATTCTCAAGGTTAGAAATAAATTTCAGGTTAGATTAAGTCATCAACAACAATCATTAAAAATAATTATGAAACTCATCAAATTCACACTGGTGTTTATTGAAATCCTATTTCATACAGCTGTCATCTTTTTAAAAATTTTTATTGAAGCATAGATGACATACGATGCTATATTAGTTCCAAGTGCAGTGATTCAGCAAGTCTACACATTATTCACCTGCATCCAGTTCTGTTTTTGTCTTAAGACAGAGTATCAAATGAAAAGGCACACTAATGAATCTTTTAGTTACACACACATGGCTGGTGTGATATTGAGACAATGAAACTATCCATTATTTGCATATGAGGTAGAAATATATTGAGACAATGAAACTATCCATTATTTGCATATGAGGTAGAAATATATTCTAATTGCATAGAAAGCATCTGTAAAGTAAAACAAAACAAAAAAACCCACGTTTTCAGTGTTAAATACTGATATAAGTATTAAAAGCCCTCATTCTTAAATATTTCATTCATTGCTTAAATCTGACAAAACCAGTAATAACTGGTAGATGGCTTCAGTAATGTGGACTGGCACCATTCATGTTAAATGGTATAGCTCTAAAAGTTCCAAAATAATGTTCCTTTTCTAAAATGAGATCAAGAAAGTAAGGTTGTGCCTATTCTAGACCATCCAGAAGATCACACATTAGAAATTGAACAGAAACTTTCTAGCATCAGAGTAAGATGGCAGTTTAATAACTACTCTGACTGAAGTTAGGCTTTAGAAGAAACTTCTCTCAAATTTCTTTTCAAAGTCTCTTAAATACAAACAAACAAATGATTTCAAAAGAAATGGGGCACAGAAATCTCAAGCTCTGCCAGACCAGAGTGTAATTTCTAAGAATTGAAAGTTAAATGAGGACAGAGTTATAATAACTTGATCACGTACAAGGAAATTAAGCAATTTCTACTCCTTCCCTCCTACCTTAGTAGGGAAGAACTTTCCCCTCACACAGAGCTTCTTTCCAAGGTGTCTGAGATTATTTCGATCTTCTCCCTCCACTATACTTATATTTATTCAATTGCTTCCAGTTAGGCAAAAATGGCTTTTGGATAACACTTTCCATGTGGAACATGAAGCTGGCAGAGCAAAGTGCTGAGTTTGGATGGGCCACTGGAGCCATGCCTTCTGGAACTTATACCATGTTAGCTTATTATTTCTAGCAAAGGTGTATTTCTTACTATCCAAAAATAAACTTGCCACCCAATTAAGGTGACTAGGCTGCAGTAACAGGAAAGCACACCTCAATGAAGTAAATTCATAGTAGATGAATGACTGATAAATACCACAGAATTGCCTAGAAGTGGTGAAAATATATTAATAAAAAATTTAGGGACCCTAATATTAAGACAAACAGAACAGTTTGTTCTCTATCGTACTCTAGTTAGTAAGTTTGTTTTTCACAGGGATGTGGCATAAAAATTCTGCAATCAGTTTTTATGTGTTCCAAGACTGAAAAACTAAGTAAATATTTTTAGGTTAATGACAGCCAGGACTCTCAATATAAGAGTAGTAAGTTACAAATGAGGAAAGAGGAATGCTAAAATGGACCCCCGGATTTGAATTGGAATCAAAGGCATGAATTAATGAACACGCACACAGATAGATTTTAAAATAGATGAAGATGTGTACATGTGCATTTGCATACATATACATATTTTTTGACCTACTCATGAAAGAAGGCCTAGACACAATGAATGGCACTAAAGTAGCAATGAACACAGTTAATACACAAAACTTGGCTCCTAAATATCATCTTACAGTGACAGCTAGAACCCTTTAGAGGGATAGCTGTTCTCAGGTTGGGGGTGAGGAAAACATAAGATGAGCCTGGAACATCTTGTGGCACCAAAAAGTAAGGAGGTGCCCTCCAAATGGTGGAGATATATCAAGGAACACAAGAGCCAACTTCAAAGGATTCCCAAGTGTCAAAGTTGGCACAATTTCAACAATAATCTAAATCTAACCATTTCAATAACTACATTAAATATAAATGGTCTAAAATAGCACTAACTAAAAGAAACTGACAGACTGAACTTTATTAACAAATAATTATATGCCATCTATAAGAAATCTATGACAAATACAGCCATAAAGGTAAATTAAAAGTAAATAGATAGTAAAACAATATATCAAATAAATACTAATTGGAAAACCTAAAGTGGCTATAGTAATCACAGAAAAAGTAGACCTCAGAGCAAGGAAAATGACTAAGCATACAGGTAGACCTTTCATTGCATACCATCACTGAACAACCTTACCTCAGTGACATTGCAGATTCTACATTCAACAAGTAAAATACATAGTTTTGTCCAAGTGTACATAGACATTCACCAAACTAAATCATATCTGGGCCACAAAACAAACCTTAACAAAATTAAAATAATTTAAATCAGGAAAAGTAATTTCCCTGGCCATAAGTACCTTAATCAATAACAGAAAAATACTTTGAAAGTGTCCAAATGTTAGGAAATTTATCATCACACTTTTACGACCTAGGGTTATGGAGGAAGTCTCAATGGAAATTAGAAAATATTTTGAAATAAATTTAAAGAAAAATGCAATATATCAAAATTTGTAGAACATAGCTAAATGATACTTTAGAAAGAAATACATATCAGAAAATGTTTATGTTAGAAAAGAAATATCCTAAATCAAGTGTCTATGCTTTCACCTTAAGAAATAAGGAAAAGAAGAGCAAATAAATTAAACTCCAAGCTAGCAGAAGGAAAAAATAGAAGAGCAGAAATAATTTAAAATAATAGAGAAGAAACATTGAAAACAAAAGCTAGTTCTCTGAAAGATCTATTAGACTGATAAACCTCTCTCGAGAGACTACTCAAGGTAAGAGAAAGAAGACACACATTACCAGTATCAAAAAGGAAAGAGATTATGTTACTGCTGACCTTATAGACATTAAATGCATAATGAGTAATAGAGGCATGCTACAAAAAAATCTATCTGTGAATCTGACAAATCACATAAAATAGACCAACTCCTTTTAAGATTATAAAAACTCACTCAGGAGGAAATAGATAACCTATTAGTCTTGTCTGTTAAAGAAATTGGATGCATAGTTAAAACTTCCCAATAAAGATTATCCCAGACCAAAACAGTTTCCACAATGGACTCTACCAAATACTTAAGGATGAAATAATGCCAACTCTAACACAATCCCTTTGGAAAGCATAAGGGAACACTCCTTAGCTCATTCCATGTGGCAAGCAGTACTCTGATCCCAAAAGGAATCAAAAACACTGTAAGCAAAGAAAATCAGAAACCAATCTTCCTCCTGAACATAAGTGCAAACATCTTCAGCAAAACAGTGGCAAATCAGATGCAGGACATATAAATGAGAAAATGCCACTCCACATGCATATTAAAAACCACTGAGCCAAACAGTTTACACAGATGAACCCCGTGGTATGTAAGCTATAGCTCAAAAAGCTGTTTTTCAACGGGCACATGATGTGTTGAGCACTGGGTATTGCACACAACTGATAAATTATTGAACACTACATTGGAAACTAATAATAAACTATGTGTTGGCTAATTGAATTTAAATTTAAAAAACCCCAATGTCTACAGAAAATCCGGGGCACAAACATTTATGCCAGTTTTATCTAATATTGGTAATAATTGGAAACAACCCAGATATTCTTCAAATACTAAATGACTGAACAAAGTGTGTCACATCCATGCAAGGAAGCTATTCTGCATCAGACAGAAGGAACTCTCAGAGCATAGAACAGTGAATCTTAAATTCATTCCTCTGAGTGAAACAAGTCCCACATAAAAGGCAAGTATTGTAGGTTTCCATTTATAGGACTTTCTTGAAAAGGCTATATGGTAAGGGAAACTGTAAGTGAAATAAGTGGGTCAGAGAAAGACACATACCATAGGATCTCACTCATATGTGGAATCTAAACAAACAAACAAACAAAAACAGACTCTCAAATGCAGGGAAAAAATTGATGAAGGGGTGGGGAATGGGTGAAATTTTTAAAGGGGATTTTTTTTAAAGATTTTATTTATTTATTCATGAGAGACACAGAGTGAGAAGCAGACACATAGGCAGAGGGAGAAGCAATCTCCCTGCGGAGAGCCCCATGTGAGACTTGATCCCAGGAGCCCGGGATCATGCCCTGAGCCAAAGGCAGATGCTCAACTACTGAGCCACGAAGGCGTCCCACTAAAGGAGACTAAGAGGGGCAAATCTTCGATTATAAAATAATTTAAGTCACAGCATGAGAAACATAGAAAAGCAAGAAAAGGCTACACTATAGGAATGGAAAATAGCCATTTTGTGTAGTGGGTGCAGTTGTGGAGGGCTTGGGAGAGAGAGCAGAAGGCGCGGCACAGAGGGAGTTTGGGTGGCAGTGGGAGCTACCCAGGGCGGCCTATGGTGGTGGGCGCACAACTCCACTCACCCGCCAGAGCTCCTAGAACTGCACATGAGAAATCAATTTGATTGCCTGTAAATAAAAATTCACAAAAATATAATCTATTACATGCAGCTCAAGTCGGAAATAGCTCTAGTCTCAAAAACTGTGTCAGTAGGAATAAAAGACTAAAAATAAATGAATTAAGCACCCAAGTCGAGGAGTTAACAGAAGATTAAAATATACTGAAGGAACCCAGATAAAAGCATGAAGTAGGAGGGTAGATAGAACCAATGGAAAACCCAGTTTCCTGCCATTTCAGTACCAGCGGTGAGCCCCGAGCTGGCCCCATCAGGGGAGGAGAGGGGATGAGCACACAAATACAAAACTAAAAGTGATGGAAATCATCCTCAAAATAGAGGACACTTCTTCGAAGTCAGAAGAGATTGTTGCTCTATGCAAACATATCTTAAAAATTAGGAAAGTTAGATGATTTCCTGAGAAGACCTAGCCGAGCAATTTCTAAGGAAGAAGTAAAGAAAACTTTCATCCCCCGAGAACCAGGCCCAGCCAGTTAGGTGGGCAGTTCTGCCTCCACCTGGAAGTGGGGTCATTCCAACAGGACAGCAAGTGTTCATGCAAGAGCCTGGGCGCGCTGACTTCTGGCAACAGTGACCACTGGCACACGGAGCTCGGTGCCTCAGACATGCTCCCAAATAGAAGGGGCCAGGCCCGCAGACGGGCTGATTGCAGCCCCAGGGCACACCATCCAAGCATCCTCCAGCAACTGGCTGTTAGGAGGGCAAGAAGCGTTCAGAAGTGATGGAGGGCGGGGGACACCAGATCCGGGCTAAGGGGTGTACCATAGCCAGACTGGGAACCATCACAGTCTCAGGATGCCCAGTGGCTGGAACTGCTTGGAAATACTGATGGAAGTCACTGCAGAGGAGAGAGACTGAGACCCACACTTGCCACCCCAGGGTGTGGTGGCTGCGCACAGCGGCTGCAGGTCTGTTTCCCTGCGCCTTCTTACAGTGAGTCTGCTTATCAGTGTGGCCTCCTTTCACTTTTCTGAATGCTTAAATAAATAGTATAAAAAGTTGGGAAAAAATAAAAGCCTTAAGAGATGACTTAACCAGATGTAGAGCACGCTGGAGTGGACACAAGAAGAATGGCAGGTTTGGAGAAACAATGTGGAAAATTTGCACCTGTGTTCAATGCAGGGAGATAATAAAATGATTGCCATGTTTACCAGTGAGAATACCATATGGGCCAAATAGGAAGATTTCCTAAATTTTTAGATGAATTTTTAAGTATTTTATGGTATAATATCATGATGTCTCTAAATTACTCTTAAACATTTCAGCATTGGGGCTCCTTGGCCAGTTAAGCGTAGGACTCTTGACTTCAGGTGAGGTCATGGTCTCAGGGTCAGAGATGGAGACTACCCCCACCTTCAGGGCTCCAGGCTCAGCGAGGAGTCTGCTTGAGATTCTCTCTCTCTCCTCCCTCTCTCTCTCTGACCCTCCCTCTGCTCATGTGTGCTCTTAAATAAATAAATAAATCTTTAAAATTTTTTTGAAAATCAAAGATTCCAGCATAAATGTGAAATAATAAAGATGTGAAAATAAAGAGGTATGATTTACATAAATAAATCCTAAAAACATACACAGAAAATCCTGGTGAAAAAAAAAGAAAAAGAAAATCCTGGTGACTATCAATGGTAGATTTTATTTATTTTATTTTATTTTATTTTATTTTATTTTATTTTATTTTATTTTATTTTATTTTATTCTTTGTGAGGGTCTGAAGGGATAAAGAACAGGTGAAAGGAAATGCCTGAATATAAACTTTTTATTTTATTTTATTCATTCAAATACATATTTTTTCCTATCAGAAAACATCTTCACTCTTTAATAGATCAAGAATCAGAAAATAAAATAAATGTTCATTTTGCCTGAATGATGATGACATTATAAGGGTAAATGAAGTAATATATTTCTAACTTTATTTTCTGTAGAAAAACACATATTCTTTTTAGGGATCTGCAGAGTATTTACAAAAGTTGATTATGCATCAGATCACATAGAAAACCTCGCTGAATTTCAAGAGGCAGGAGTTGTACAGGCCAAATACTCTGACCACAGAGAAATAAAATTAAGCTGTGTTCAAAGGGAGATTTATATCCGTAAAAGCTTTTATTATTAAACAAAAAGAAATGAAAATAAATGAAAGCATTCAGTCCAGGAAGTTAATATAAGGAAAACAAACCCAGAGGAAGGAAGTAATTTTTTAAAAAAGAAAATTGATGGCAGAAATAGAATAAAACCAGATTTGATAGACACATCCAAGAGCTCATACTTTGAAGAAAGAAAACTAATTAAAATGCCAAACATCTGGCAATCTCTTAAAGAAAAATGAGAAAATACATACATACAAAGTACGTACGGGATGCGAAGATAACCAGAGAATTAAATCAATAATATGGTTAACCCTGTCATAATAAAGACGGTTAACTTATGATAGCAAATATGAAAATTTTGCAGAAACAAATGATTATTTTAGGGAATGGTAACTCTCCAAAACCTATGGAAGATGAAGCTACCATCTAACTGCATGGTGACCACAGAAAAACACTGAAGGGTTATCGAAGCATTACTCCCAGAAAAGGTGCCAAGCCCAGACTTTTTTGGGCTAAGTTCTTTCCAGCCAAGGAACAGATCATTGCCATGCTACGTGCGCTACCCTGGAGCGGAGATCATGGGAACCTTCCCAGGCTGCTTTACAAAGCCAGCACAACTCCAATCCCAATGCCTGACAAAAGTGGCACAGAAACAATACTGACAGCCATGAGTGGGCTTCTTAACACTGGATGAAGCTAGTGATTCTAGTGATTCCAGACCAATCCAGAGTCACAGGACAGTAGGTCCTGGCCAGGTAGACTATTCAAGGAGCTCGAGGGTATTTTGATCTAACATATCCCGTTAGCAGAGCTTAGAAAACCATGTGATTGTCTAAAAAGATGCCCCCAGGAAAGCAGCTGAAAAAAAATTCAATATCCATTTTGAGGTTAAAGAAAAATAAAAAAGGAAACCCAAATCTTTAGGAAAGGAAGATCAGAAAGCTACTTTTCTACCGTGTATCATCATTTAGACTCTCTCAAGTGTTAACCGACAAACCACTCACATCAGGATTGTCAGGATGCTTATTTAAAATGCAATACAGATTCTTTTCTGTTGAATCAGCCATCTATTGCCACAATTATGCTGGGTAACAGCCCCCTCCCCAAAACTGGGTGGCTTTAATCATAAGCCTTTATGTAGATGCTGGAGGTCTGAGCCTGAGGCTCTAGGGGAGCTGTTTCCTATGACCCCGGGGGGGAGGGGTGCTCCCTGGGTCCAGGGCTCGGTGGTCTGTGGCTAGTGGCCCTGGGGCTCCACTACATACCCCCTTCCTAGGGCTGGCAGAGATGCAGGACCAAGCAAGACCACAAAAGCCCCTTTGAGGGCTCTGCTAGGGCTACGCATCCTAACACCCCACTGAACAAAGCAAACCCAGTGTGAGGTGGTGGGCAAGTCACCCCCTCCTCCACATAGAAGCCCACTCCAAATTCCAATAGCAAAGGGTGCAGATAAAGGGGCAAGAATCAGGGCCATGCCTATGTTATTCAAATTTCCTACAATTAGTATAGCACTTTTGAAATCTTTCTTATAAAAAAAAATAAATATCGCGGATTTGAGATCCCTTAAACAAGTGCCATGAGGAAGAGATCCCAGTACCAGCCCTGTCCCGGGAAGTGTGGTCTGATGCTCCGGGGGAGGTAGGGAATCTGAGGGTGAAGGTGGGTTTCTCGGTTTATAAAAGGCAGAAAGACAAGCAAGAAAGTTATGCTCAGAGTCACAGGCTTTTGAGTAAACAATTAACTAGAATAATATTTTTTAAACTGTAATTTGTAATTCACTATTGGATCAAGATCACAATTTAGTGGACAATGAAAAAAATTTTAATGAGGTTGAATAGACCAGAAAACATCAGAGTTCATCACTGAGCAGATGGAAATGCGATGTGGGATATGCATGGGGTGGCCTACAGAATACACCAGCCTTAAAAACCCACTCTGGAAAAGGAGCTTCAAAGGGCATGCCCAGGCTGCTCCGTGGACTATGTGGATAGCATGGCTAAGTGTCCTAAATGAAGTCTGGCGGGATTATCAAAAGCATGCTCTGAAGTCCTAAAAGTGTTCCCATTTGGACAATAATTATATAGTCCCCCTAGAGATAGTTGGCTGAATTCAGGCAATGTTGGTAGGACCTAAGTGCCCACAGACCCCTCAAAGCTTTCCTCAGAGGGGACCCCAAGGATGCCCCTTTGCCGGGATCCTGAACTGCCTGCTGTGATGGTCAGGCCCATGTGTCACCTTGGTCAGATCCTGGTCCCTGGCGATTTCATCAAACACCAAACTATTGCTGGGCAGGTATTTTGTAGATGTGGCTCACATCTATAATCAGCCAGCATTAAGGAAAGTGGATCATGTGGGCAGGCTTCATCTACGCGCTCACTGAACTCACTCAAGTGTTTGCCTCAACAGCAAACACAGAGGTTTCCCGGAGGAGGAGGTCTGCCTCCAGACGGCAGCCTCCACTCTCACCTGAGCTTACAGCCTGCTCCTGCCCCCCAGTAGCCTGCCAGCCCTCACAATCAAGGGAACCATTCCTTAAAATGAATCTATACTCAGATCTATCTGTCTGTATCTGCTGTCCACACGTCTGTATCTCTGCATATCTGTATCTGTCTATAAACCTGTATCTATCGACCTACATAACTACATCTATCTATCTACATATCTATTTTGTCTACATCTCCATCGGTCTCCTATTGATTTTTGTTTCTCTGGAGACCTTGGTGAATACGATACGATGACTGTGCATCAAAGCAACAACTAGAAGACTGTCGATCATGCCAGGATCTGCGTGAAAAGCCTTGGCTCAGGTCTGGCTGTGTGAAGGGCTGGAGAAACCAGACTAGATGATGGTTACGGGCACAGGGCTAAGGACAAGGCCTTGGATGGTAGAGACGCTTCAGTGGCCAAGCCTCACAGTACTATTTAACCCTTCTGGCATTAAGGGAACTCACCAGATATGGCTCTGTGTCATGAAACTCAAAGTTCACAGTTTCATATGGTTTGTCTTCTGCCATTTTCTTTTAGTATAGTTACAATGTTGAAAACTCTAGG
The DNA here is from genome assembly GCF_048164855.1 of Canis lupus baileyi. NCBI lineage: Eukaryota > Metazoa > Chordata > Mammalia > Carnivora > Canidae > Canis > Canis lupus. The sequence goes on along the minus strand of NC_132854.1, from coordinate 3,090,383 downwards.
TATGCTACCTGTGGGAAATGAGCAGGGATGGGTATCTGCTCTGGGCTCCCCAAAGCAATAGGAGAGAGAGAAAGAGAGGTGATAGATGGATAGATCTGTGGATGGGTAGATAGATAGATGATAGAGGGATAGATAGATAATAGAGGATAGATGATAGATGAATGGATGGATGGTTAGATGATAGATAATAGAAGATAGATGATAGATGGATGGGTAGATAGATAGAAAATAGATGGACAGATAGATGATCGATGGTCAGACAGATGGATAGATAGGTGATAGATGAATAGATAGATGATACATAGGTGGATAGATGATAGATGGGTGGATAGGTAGATAATAGGTGGATAGATGATAGATGGATAGATAGATAATAGAAGATAGATGATGGATGGATAGATAGATGATGAATAGATGGATGGATAGGTAGATAGTAGATAGGTTACTGATGGATAGATAAACAGATCCACACTACAATGTATGTTACCCACCTGTCCATCGAACAGCCTACCTACATATCTAGGTGGCAGCATTCACTCCTTGGGAGTCTCAGCGTTTGCTCCTCAGGACTTCACCCACATCCCTGAGAGTGATCTGCTTTACTTAAAGTCAACTCCTTGCCGACGAGAACCACATCTACAAAATCTCCTCACAGCAGCATCTAAACTGGTGTTCACCAGACAACTGGGCACCAGAGTTGGACTGCGGTGACCTATACAGGTAACCACGTCCTCTTCCCATAGCTTTGGATCCCGGCAGCCCCGGAGCGGGTGCAATCTAGCTGTGTCACCGGGCCGGGGGCCACCTCCATGAGCCCCTGTTATCCTGTCCTTAAAATGAGAGCAGTAAAAATTACTCGGAACAATTATTGAAGGAGTTACATGCGTGCTGAGCATGTGGCAGGCTTCCACACTGCCCGCCCACCCCGCGGGGACTGGTGAAGCGCTGGCGGGACTGGGACCACGGGGAGAAGCCCAGGGAAGGGCACAGCTGCTGCAGGACACCGTCCTCTCTGGCCCAAGGTGGCGGTGACACGGGGCCAACCTGGAACATGGGGCTCCCGCTGAGATGTGCCCCTGGGGCCTGTCCCACTTTGTCACAATCCCACAGGATGCTGAACAAGTGCCAGATGCCATCAGAGGCCACCCCTCTGCCCGTGAGAGAAGGCTGCGCTGGGTCGGGTCAGCTCAGGCCATTCTGTCTCCCGCCGTCCCCCTCCCGACGCCACACACAGCCTCCCGTTGTTACCTTGGGGGTGGGCAGGACAGACTCCCATTCAAACCCTAACTCCCTTCTAGGAACGCCCGGTCTGCTGAAACGCAGTGTTTTCCTAGGAAAGTAGGTCTGCGAGGCAGATCCGGTTACAGCACACCCAGGCCAGCGTGATGGGAGACCCACAGAACTCACAAGGCAAATAAAACCCCAAATCCTGCCGCTCCCCCTGCGGCGTGGAGCATCAGAGCCCAGGGACCGGCGCGTTTCTCGGGTGACGCACAGCCTCACACACCGGGAGTGTTATGATGTGTTACTGAGGTCATAGCCGACGGCGTGCCAGGGCTGCACACACGTCAGCATTACATCCCTGTGCCGTTATGTAAGCGCTTTCCCCGACGGGATCACTGGGGCCACACTGGCACGAGTACCCACCTCCCAGCCCGCATGCACCCGGCCGCTGCTCTCGGTGATGGTGGGGACAGGGAGGCTTTGTCCCTCTGTGGCCATTTCAAAGTCTGGCTTCCGGGACCTTTCATTTGGCTTCAGAGTCATTCTGAGCCTCTCACGGTGTCGTCGTTCAGCAGATGAAAGGGACAAGTCTAAAATCAAGGAACACCCCATTGGCCCTGACCCTGATCTTCCCTCTTCTAGCCAGTTGAGAACATTTCTTGAAAAAAACATTTCAAAAAGAAACTTTTTTTTTCCTCAGAGATTTCAAACAGGATGCTATTACTGCTTGTTCTATTACATTAGACAACTTTTATTAAAACCACCTTTCTTGGGCCTTTTAAAGAGGCAGGCGTGCAGTAACTTTGGCCAACCCAGGAATACTTCGGTAATGCCAAACAGAAATACATGTGCATCTGTGACGTGAAGCCAGCCATTGCATCTTTTAAATTCTATCTTCTTTCTATACCTTGTTATCTTGGCTCCAGGGGAAAATAAGCTTTTAATTAAACTGAGATTTCTCATCAAACCCTTGGAATTCATACCACAAAGGGAAGGGTTGACTCCCCTCAATGGATGTGGGTAATTTCCACATCCATTCTGGGTGGCTCAGAGTCCACCTTTGCTTTATTAAGTCCTACCTATGTGCATCTGATGGCCAACAAGCGCTAAGTTGACTGACTCACCCTTGAACCAGGATTTTGGACAGTGTCAACTGGGTCTGATAAGCCTGAACCGGGCTGGTGAGCAAGCTGGTTGAGTCCCCACACTCTGAGATTTCACCTAAACTCACTCATGAGTTTTTCAACATTTGTCACTTGTGTGGCACTCACGGCCTGGCCCTTGATGAGGTCCAGGTACAGTGTGAGAGTTAACCTAGTGGTCAATGATCAATTATCCACCAATCATGCTCAGTGAAAAACAGCCATAGAAAACTGGATGTCATACACAAATTAATATTTATTGAGCTCGGGGTTCCATGGGGTTCAGCCGATCTGGGCTCATTTGGGCTGCTCTGTGGTGGGAACGCTCACATGCCCCACGTCAGTCTAGAGAGTTCTGGCCTGGGCTGTGCTTACCCATGTGTCCGGGGTCAGCTGGGTGCTGGCTGGCCCAGGATGGCCTCGATGAACAGTGACGGTCACTCCTCTGGCTCCTCCGGGTTCTCATTGCCACAGCACAGGGCCAGGGCAAGGGCAGCCCCGACTGCTTGTCATGTGCGCTGACATCCCCATGGCCAAGAACATCACATGGTCAGCGACAGTGAGGGAGCATTCTGCAAAGTAGACGGGGAAACACTCGGAAGTGAGCAGGGATGGAGAGCTGGGACCGTTCCTTCTGTTGACCACAGTCATGCATGGAAAAGTCATTGGAGAACAACACAGTGTGCAGGCTCATAGGAGACAGGAGGATCCAGGAGGGCTTCCTGGTGGAGGCCTCAGAGTTTGACACACACTGCAATGTCACAGATGCTAACATGGAAATTACTTCACTCTAAAATAACAAACTGCATGTCCCTCGACGCTGTGTTTAAGCAGCCCTATTAATACCCCTTTTCCCCTGCGTGGCTCACATGATGGCTGCAGACTTTCACTCAGCATGGCGGGCTCCCCACCATCCTCCAGCCCCTTAGTCATCTTCTAGATTGGTAAAGAAAAATCTAGAAGTTGGGGCAAACTACCTACCAGCTGCTACAAAGTCCTACCCCTGCCTACAATTTCTGGAGGCATCCCTTCCACCTGTTCCTCCTCCCTCCCTCTCCTATTCCTCCCTCCTCCCTCTCCTCTCCCCCATTCCTTCCTTTCATACTACCCCTTCCTCCCGCCTTGTATTGGTCTCCCTCTGTCCTTCCTTCTCCCTTCTCCTCCCTCCTCCTCGTCCTTCCCCCTCCCCCTCCATCCTCCCATCCTACCATCCTTCCCACCTTACATCTCCCTCTCTCCTCTTCACTCTCAGAATCACAGACCTTTCTCGAGCCTCCAGTACAATACTCTCAGCTTCCTGTGCCCTCAAAGGTGTTCATCAATTATTCCATCTCTTTCTCCTACTATTTTGCCTTCTTTTTTCCTCTCTTTTCCCCCAATCTGTGAACTGCCTCTCATCCTAAAACACAAAATAGAACAAAACAAGAAAGAAAGAAAGAAAGAAAGAAAGAAAGAAAGAAAGAAAGAAAGAAAGAAAGAAAAGTAAAGCCCATAGACTCCCTGTCTGCCCTCTAGCTTTGCCACCTCTTTCCTTCCTATATCAGCCAAGTGTATTAAAAGCTCGTCTACGTTTTCTTTCCACTTGCTCATTTCCCGTCCACTCGTCAAACCCTGTAGTTTGGTGCACATCATTGAAACCCCTGTTGCAAAGGTCGCCAATGACCTCATTATTCCCAAATCCAATGAACAGTCTTTTACTCTTATCTGTCTGGTCACGTCTGCTGCCTTTAATCCTGGTACTTGAAATTTCCCTTCTGCTTGAAAACCGGTCTCCCCATAATTCACTTGTGCCTGGTTGTTCCTCTCCTGCCCTTGTTGGGCCCTCCCTTCTCTGCTTATCCATTCACCTTTGGAGCCCCAGAGCTCTGTCTGTGGTTTATGCCTTCCAAGGGAACCTGCATATTCTTGCAGAGCTTTATCATCATTTACATGTGGATGACAACTCTGTTGCCACTTCTAGTTCTAACCTCTTCCATGGGTAATCACGTGGTCCCTTGCCCTGTTGGCTGGAAGCCTGCAGGGGTGTCACATGCCACATGCCTGCCACCAGCCCTCCCTCTCAGTTTGCTGCACCTCCTTCTCCTCCTCCTGCATATCTCCCTTCTCTTGCTATCCCGGGTCCTCCTTCCTTCCTTTTCTGCAGACATGGCTAAAATGCAAATCCCATTTTCCTCTTTCAACCGTAGAGCTTAATTCCAAAATGACATGTTTTTTGAATAGAGAAGAAGGAATTTCAGTGATTTTGAAAGTTAATGCTCCATCAGTGAAACTTGCTGTACATCTCTCCCAAGAAACGAATCGATGTTATCACGGATGATTAACCACCCGCATGTCCTGTGTCACGGGTCGTATGTGAATCGGTTGAACTACACCTATTTTCTATTTGCCGTCAGCTCACAGTGAAAGTGAGACAAAGCTGATAGGGTCCGACTAGATGCAAAATTTAAATGCTGCTGACACCAACATCAAACAGAAATGAAAAGCCTTCAATTATACGATCATCTCTGTGTTCATCGTTCCTGTATGGGCAGAAATATGGGGGAAACTTTATGATTTGGATGTGCAGCCTCATTACAAGAGAGAGGAAGCATTGCTGTCCCTTCACACAATCATAAAGGATTTTAAGGAGGTGCAACGGGTAGACCGCAAGGTGACCCCAGCCACCCTGCCTTCTGTTCACACCCTCTCCCGAGTGTGGGCAGAACTGGTAGCATAATGCTAACCATGCAGAATGGCAAGGGTGCTGGGATGTCACTCCTGTGATCCTTTGTGCCTGACAGGCTCCGTCTCGCAGCATGCAGGAACCAGGGCTCTCCTTACCAGCTCCCGAGAGTCCCCCAGGGCACAGAATGTGAGTGATCTCTAGGAGCCCAGGACCTCGGGGCCCCAGCTGCAAGGAACTGAATTCTGCCAACAACCTGTACTCTTGGAAGAGGCCCGAGCCTCTGGTGAGACTGCAGCTCTGGCCAACACTGATTTTAGCCTTATGGGTTGTGAGGCTCTGAGTGGAGACCCAGTTAGGCTGTTGCCCAGATTCTTGATTTGCGTGTGTGTGTCTGGGGACTGGAAATTCAGGCAAGGTTCCTATGCTGCCATTTCGAGGTGGAATTCCTTTTTCTCTAGGAAGCCTCAGTTTTTGTTCTTAAGGCTTTCCCTGATTGGATGAGACTCACCCACATGTTAAGTGTAATCTCCTTTACTAATTAATGGTAAATGTTAAGTCCATGTAGACAGTACCTTCACAGAAACACCTAGATTGGTGTTTGAATAACTGGGTACCACAGCCTACCCGAGATGGTTAATGCTAACCATCACAACTGTAAACAAAGATAAATTCCAAACTGATAAAAGATTTAAAAGCAAAAATGCCAATCAAAAGATATCTAGAATAAAACTATGGAAGAATTTTTTTCTGTAACTTTTGAGTGGGGACGTCTATCTAGCCATGACTCAAACATTAAGGAAACAAGTCATTAATTGAACTAACTACCAATTTTCAAAAGTCTGTATAGAAAACATATACATACTTCCTCCACAAAAAAACTGTATATGCACTTAAGACAAGTGACACATTCAAAATAAAATATTTGTGATTTCTATTACAAAGGGCTAATTTCATAAGCATATCAAGAGTTCCCACACATCTATAAGATCAAGAGCACAGTATGGAAATGGAAAAGAGATATGAGCAGAGTTTATAGAAAAGAATGCTTGTTTATAAAATGATAAAAAATACACTCAATCCCATGCATAAAAAGGAAAATGTAATTCAATTTACATTGGGAAACCACATTTTTTTCACTAGAGGATTAGCAAAGATTTCAAACTTTGATGCTACAGTGTGCTTAGAGAAACAGCTATTCTCATCCCTTGCAGGTGGCAATATGAATGAAGACAATCCTGAGGAAGGCGATATGCCAATGTGTACTAAAACTATCAAAGCATATGCCCTCTGACACTTTCAGGAGTCTTCCTACAAACATCCTCACCCGGTGTGATGCCTTTCTGAGGAGCTGTGAAGGAGGGATGAGGCCAGGGATTTCCACTTGGTACTTGCAGGCTTCTTGGCACCAAAAGGCACATCAATCCTCATGTCCTCCTGGAGAATGAACAGCAATGAGCACTGAGCTGCAAACCACATCTCATTCTCTCCACCCCGTGGCTCCAGATTGCCCCCTGAACATGAGCACCACCAAGCTTTCCAGATCCAGCTTCCAGGGCCCCTGCCCGCTCCTTCTCTGTCCTCAGCCCAGCATTTCTGGGCAGAAAATTAATTCAGGGCAGCCCAGGTGGCTCAGGGGTTTAGCACCACCTTCAGCCCAGGGTGTGATCCTGGAGTCCTGGGATCGAGTCCCATGTCGGGCTCCCTGCATGGAGCCTACTTCTCCCTCTGCCTGTGTCTCTGTCTCTGTGTGTGTGTGTGTGTGTGTGTGTGTGTATTCTCATGAATAAATAAATAAAATCTTAAAAAAAAGAAGAAAATTAATTCAACTCTCAAACACTCGAACTGTGTTATGATAAACAAATGCCTGCAGAAAGCGCCCCCGACAGGCCCACTAGTGGCCCAGCTGCTGTCCTCTTTCCCAGGGACCCTTCACCAAATGCACTCCGAGTGCAGAGGGCAGGGCTGCACAGGCAAGGGACACCTGCTTGGGAGGAGCAACTGCCCTCCCAGAAGTGTTTCCCTCTGCTCTTTCCTGGTCCCCTGGTGCTGCCCCATCCAGCAGCCCCTGCCCCAGCAGCTCTCATTGTGCACATTCTGCACCACGGTCCACCCCTCCACCAGGTGGGTGCCAGGCTTACCAGTGGGGAAGGAGGTAGCTCCAGCTCAGCTTGGTGTGTGGGACTCCTGAGCCCACATACATTATTTCTTGTCATAGGGTCACCACTGCTCTCATCCATGCACAAGTAACAGGGTGGATTTTTAATGCCTAAGATGGTTAGTAAACCCACATCAATGCAGAGAGGGACCTTATATCAATACATCATACTCATCTATCATCTGTGCCTCCAATGCTTCAAATGATTTGCTCATGCCCACATTCCACAGAGGGGAACGGCCTGTAACATTGACTTTGATTCCATGTAAAATACCCTACTGAGGTCTCCAGAACGTGAGTTCAGAACGTTACACTTCGTGCATGAAATCTCATGGGGTCAGCTGTCATGCCTCAGTGGTCAAGCACGCCTGCGCACGTGGATCTGATAACAAGGGAGTTAAGCGATACTGGTAGAAGGTGTGGGTGCCTAGGAAGAGTATAAACACTTTCTGGATGCCTGAGTGGCTCAGTCAGTTGAGCGTCTGCCCTCAGGTCATGGTCTCAGGGTCCTGGGATGGAGCCCTGTGTCGGGCAGCCTGCTCAGGAGGTGCTTATCACTCCCCTTTGCCTGCCACTCCCCCTTGCTTATGCTCTTTCTCCATGTCAAATAAATAAATAAAGTTTTTTAAAAAATAAAAAATAAAATAAAACGCTTTCCGAGGTGAAAAGTGGCTGGAGCACCCTTGCCGTGGTGCATGTCATCCCAGCAGCCGCTCCTCTCTGGAGTGGTGACGGGTCCCCCACCATCTTCTCAGCTTCTGCCACCCTCTGGTGCCCTCCGCGCTGGCTCACAAACACTGAAAGTCTCTTTACATGCATGATCCACGCCTAAGGTTCAAAAGTCCCCGGAGGATACCTACAGAGGGGAAAGGCGTGCTCTCCACCCGACGGCCTGAACGAAGGCTGCGGGCAGGCTCCCGTGCTCAGCCTTCCAGAGTGCTTCGCAGAGCCCCACCAACCCCACTCGGTCATGCTCGTTCTGGGACTAAGGAGGAGAACAAAGAATGATGAGATAACCCCTGAGCTACTGACAGAAATGAGGTTGGCTTTCCCTCCCCAGCTCTAAAGAAACATACATTTTGGAGTAAAATACCCTGAAAACCACCTTGACTCTGACGTTTTCGAAAACAGTGTGGTTTCTATCAGGTCACCTGTGTTCTGTGTCCAATCCTGAGAGGTCAGGCCCCGTGGCCAGGAGAGCAGAGGTCCTTATCTGGATAATTCAGAAGAGAAAATCAAAACCTCCTTTGCTGCAAATTGCTTAGATCATGCAGGAGCAGGAGAATGCAGTGGCCTGAAACAGCCTGGAGATTGACCCATGTGTCCTTTGACCTTTAGCCAGTACAGATCTGGTGAGACTGGTCCCCAACAGACAGGTTTCCGTCCTGGGTTAAAATAGAACAAATTGGCACAATAGACAGCTGTGTGGGAATGAGGGGAGGTGCTGTCTCCTCTGACAGGGGGACATCGCGCTCAGTAGCCAACACCACAGACCTCTGACACCACCATCCCTGGGTGCAGGAAACGCTCGCACTTGCTGTCCTGAAGCACGTCCCGGTCCTTTCCCACTGCCTTGCCCAGTGCGGTCCTTCCGAAGCCTCACCATCACGGGCTCATGGTGAATGTCCTCTGCAAGCAGATCCTCTTGCACTGGCCAATTTCTCGGGGTCACTTCACTACCTCCTTCATGTGAGACACCACGAACTCCACCCAGGGCTATTTTGTTTGTTTTAATTTTCTCATTTGAGTTGTTTTTCCATAAAACCAAACAACCTTGGCTATAAATAATACCTTCCATAAAAGGATATTGAAAGTGGTATCACTGACTGCAGCTTAAAATACTAACAACGGAGACGCGCCATATGGATTTAGACAAAAATACGAAGAGGTGTCTGGCTGCAAATCGATGCTGTAATGTGGCTCCTGGGCCTTTTCAATCAGAAAGAAGTGGAGGCACCAGGATGTCACACACCACAGGTTTGTCATATGGATTCCATTAGTCTGACGTGTTCTTTGTCTACTTGGAGTGCTAAGTGGGCTATTTCTGGGACATGTGATGAAGCTCGGGGCCATCAGGTTGGCATGAGGATATGCAGGGGTTCCTGCCACATGCTGGAGACGGTCTCCTCTATCTTGATCTCCAAAACTCATTGGGGGCCCGGCTGCAGTGGAGAAAGCTACACATAGAAGGTGGTCCTGGGAAGCTGCACGGGGGCTGCTGGGGGACTCCGGGACCAGCCGTGACCGCCCACCACAAGAACCCACCAAGCTCCTCACAAAGAGCTATAGATGGAAAAGGAAATGGCCAGAAGCAGAGCATGAACTAGGAAGTGTCTGCTTGGCTTTAAGACCAGACGACATAAAGGGCTGTTGTTGAAGGAACCAATGTCATGCTGGCATTGCTGAATATTCTGGAAGCATGGATGCGACGCTGGGGTTTGCTGCATCACGCACTGGAGCACGAAACATGTCGCATGCATAAAACAAAGAAACACATTGCACTTGTGACTTTGCTTCCTTCTCAGCTGTATTTGGGATCCAGCTCACAGCCCTCAGCAAGGAAGCGGCGGAAAGAGCTGCTCAGGAGCGAAGTGCGAATCGAATCTGCGCTGAGAGGCAGGGTCGTTAGGCTCCTCGAGAGGAAGAATTTCAGACATGAGGGTGCATTTTAAAATTTCCTGGGGATCCCTGGGTGGCTCAGCGGTTTAGCGCCTGCCTTCAGCCCAGGGCATGACCTTGGAGTCTGGGGATTGAGTCCCACATCGGGCTCCCTGAATGGAGCCTGCTTCTCCCTCTGCCTGTGTCTGTGCTTGTGTGTGTGTGTGTGTGTGTGTGTGTGTGTGTGTGTTTCATGAATAAATAAATAAAATCTTTAATAAAATAAAATAAAATAAAATTTCCTTACTCTGTTCTCTAGATACTCTCCCACTGTGAGAGCTAATGCAGATTTCGACAAAGCATCCATGTACCCCCTTCTCACCACATTGCTGAGGCCCGTGCTCCGGAAAGTCATTTCATCGAGCTTACCAGAATACTTGAGAAACCATCAAAACATAACTCCAAGGGCTTTATGCTGGCCTTGCTGACACGTCTGACATTTCAAATCACAGGACTATAAAATTCTAAAAGCCATTCTGCAACGGTGTCAACCAGCTGAGGAAATGGATGTCCCATGCATGTCATCCTTTATTTGATCAGAGATGAAAGCTTCCAGTTTTGAAATGAAAACACATTAAAACATCTGACTCGTGGGACATATTAAAGACAGCAGAGTCTTGTGGAGATCAAGGGGAGAGACATAGCCAGTCAGGAGGGGAAAACACTTTGTTTTGGGGGTAAAGTCAGGAAGAAAGTGGATCTGGTGACACCTATACAAATGTACCGCGCCATCTCCAGAGTAGTGAAAAATGATGTCACCCCAGAGTCTCAGTGCTGACAGGGCCTGGGGATCATCTGGCTCAAGCCCCATATTTACACCCTGGGACCAAGGCATCCAAAAAGCTGAGGGACAAGGCTGTGGACGGGGAAAAAAAAATCAGAAAATGACCATTTCTGCTTGAGTTGCTCTGAAATACATGTTTTTTCCTTCTTATTTCTATAATGTGTGAGGTCCCCTTTTTATAACCTTTGGCTTGAAATCATTTTTGGATACTCAGAAAATTAATTGCAGATATCCAAAATAACTGTGAACATATTACTACACCATGAATCTGCATGGTGCCTGGGCTTAAAGTTCCTATTTATGTTTCTCAATAAAGTAATCAAAAGGAATGGCTTTCCCTGGTACACGATTTTAAAATCAATATGTTTTATAGCTCCAAAATAAATAGTTTGGAAACCTAAATCTGCTTGTGCAATTTAGATACTCAAAATGCAATCTTTTTTTTCAGATTACAAAATGATAAATTTCCAAGATAATCACTTATGTTTTTAGTTACACCAAGGGAAAAGAATGAACAGGAAATACTCTGTGGACACATAATACCCTACAACAGGGTTTCTCAGCTTGAACCATTGGTACGTCAGGTCAGATAAATTGTCATCATGGGACGGCCCGAGCGTCCCATGGTGGGATATTTAGCAGACCCTGGGACTCGGCCTACTAGATGTGGAGCAGCCTTCCCTCCTGTGTGACAACCCGAAATAGAAATGTGTCCCGACATCATTGGAAGTGTCCCTTGGAAGGAGGGGTGAAGTCACCCCTGGTTGAGAGCTACTGCCCTACAAAAAGGGATATTAGAAATCTCTGAGCTTAAGCAGGAATTGGGAGAAGTGATTCCTCAGCATAAGATCTTATTTCATTGGAGGATTTAATTGGAGTATAAAATTGTAAGCACGGGGCACCTGGGTGGCTCAGTTGGTTGAGCATCCAACTCTTGGTTTTGGCTCAGGGTGATGGGATTGAGCCCCACATCGGGCTTGGTGCTCACAGGAAGTCTGCTTGAGATTGTTTCTTTCCCTTTTTTTCTAAAATAAATAAATCTTTAAAAAACAAATAAAATAAAATTGTAAGCAGGTAATAATACATAACTTCCCACACATCTAGGGAGTGAGGGATGCAGACACCAGACTCAAGTCCCATGAAGCTCTCGGTTCCTCTGCCTTGTCCGCCAGCACGGAGCAGCCTTCCCATCTTAACAGGGGCCCCTCCCATCCATGATGGTCATGTGAATAAAATGTCTCTGTCTGGACAGCTCTAGATGGTGCTCTCTGGTTGGTTTGTTGCTGTAACTTTGACCAGCAGAGACAGTCTATTCTACCTTTTGTTTTGCTGCTCACTTGATGACTCTAGGGAATTTGAATATTTAAACAACGATATGGGTCAAAGCAACATGGAGTCACGTGTAGGTTGATGAAGAGGGTGGCCTCATTGACGCTGGTCTCTTTAGACCATCATCAGCCATGGAGGACTGGACTTTTTAAGGGTCAGTTAGAAGTATTCTTTCATTCTTAGTTTTATTAGAAATGAAAAAGAAATGTAATGCTATTAAAGTTAGACTTGGTTCCTTGAATTACCAAGACATCTGCAGGACATTCTCTTTAAATACAGTCTGAACAAACAGGCAGCTGCCCGGCCCAGACAGCCTAATGGCTGTGAGGAAATCAGAGCATCTGGCAGTTCAGATCCATAACCAGCTTTTAGAGTGGACTCATGACTGATGAATAAACATTAACATTATAAATGAATATCAATAAATATTGTGTGTGGGTGATTAATCATATGACAACAAAAATAATTGCAAGGGCACATTTCTCGGTCAGACAAATGTTGGAGGTTGAAAATAATAAAACATGCTCTCTATCAGAAACCGAAAGACTGACACTGACATAGAGTCTTCCTCTTCTGTCTTTCGTCATTAATATTCTGGGAATCAAGGAGGGGGAGTAGAGTGAGGGACAAAAAAATAAAAATAAAAATTTTGACCTCATCATAGAGATGAATCCATGAACGGGACTACAAGGTCACAATGACTGGCTCCTGACATCGTTCATTACATTAAAAACATCTGGGGACACATTTTCCACACCGCATGGTGCCTGAGATTACGGAAGTGAGTGAGTCAAATGTGATCTTTGTCTTCATAGAATTTGTAGTCTAGTGAGCAGGACAATTAATAAACAGGTAAGTAAGTCGTATTCTACTGAAACTGTGGGACGTGCTTGCAGCAAACATGATGGCCACAGGCAAGTACACAGTCCCAGAAGCCGGAGAGCACCTGAAAACCCAAGGAGCATCCAGGCTGGTGTGAGAGGAGGGTGGTGGAGGGTCCAGAGGGAGCACAGCACCTGTGAGGTTGAGATCAGAGGCAGGAAGGAACCAGCAGGGCTGCAGGAATGTGGATCCTGGGCAGAGAGCAAGGAGTAGGCTCCTGAGAAGGTGGGAAGGAGCTGACTCATGCAGGGCCAGAGAAGCTAGGGATGCCATGGAGGGTCCTTGGCAGGGGAGGGAGAGGACTCAGAGAGAGAGAGAGAGACCCAAGAGGGTAGAGGGCAGTCAGCAGGGCACAGTGGGAAGCTCGTGGGGTGGCATGGGTGACCCAGGAGTGTGCCTTGGATGGAGGTGGGACAGAGGTACTTGGAGATGCCACACCAATTTGGGGAGACTAGGAAGGGCTAACTGATGAGGTGGGTGACAAGGATGCAGAAAGGGAAGCAGAAGTGCAGAAGAACCACAGGACTCTTTCTTGAGTGGCAGGTGGATGGTCATCAATGGAAATGGAGAGACACAGGGAAATAGGGAAGTGATGAGTTCTGTTTTGAGTAAGTGCAGGTGTGCATGAGCCCAGAGGCCAAGACATGCACTCCAGGCTGGACACAGAGGCGCGGCTTCTCAGGAGCCTTGGGGGCCAAACCTACACACCTGGGGGTGCAGGGCTTGAAGCCATGGGAACGAGCAAGCTCCCACGTGAGGTGCTGAGAAGTGGAGCCCAGCAGGGCATGATCACTGAGAAGTGGCAGAGGGGAAGGGGTGGTAGGTAAGGAGACAGGACGGAGAACCCGGGGAATCAGGGAGGAAAACCCTAGGAGCATAACCTCACACAAGTCAAGCCTCACAGAGTATCTCCTGCTTCTTCAATAAACACATTTGCCCCCCCTGACTGGCACTTTGTCATTGCTAGTGATACCACGATCAACCAGACAGACAAGCTCCTTGCCCTGGGAGCTTCTGTTCTAGGAGAACGTGTGTTTGAGGAACGTGTGATCAGCTTGTGTTGAGTGACTCTGAGAGGCAAGAAGGAAGAAGACATACAAGTATAGTCTGGTTTTGGGATCACAGAGGCATGCAGGACCAGTGATGGCAATGACCACTCCGAGAAGGAGACACGACACAGGACAGAGGGGCAAAACCCCAAACTGCAGCACTTCTTGGAGCAGGTGAGGTGGGTAGAGTCCAGAGCACACGTACAGACAGGAAGAAAAGCAGAAAGAGAAAGAGAAAGAGAAAGAGAGAGTGGGTCAGTGTAGGTGGGTTTATCATCGTGGGGTTGAAGAGTGTTCTCTCTCACCTGATGGCTTCTGGTGTCTTAGCGAAATGTCACCAGCCAGCTCAGGGTCACTAGCCAGAGCTAGGACAGGAAGGAGAGCATGGGGAGTTCAACAGAAAGCAGAACACACCCAATTAGCATCGGGGACAATGGGAAATGCTTTTTAAAGAAATAGAGAAGGCCAGTGTGACCAGCCCAAGCACCCGGTTCTGTCATTGTCTCCAACTACTTGCTCGAGTGTGAGTACACATGGAGGGAGTCACCCAAGGCTAGAGTGTTCTGGGTGAGGAAGGCCGAGGAGGAGACCTAGGAAAGTCTCAGAAGTCAATGCATTTAGAACGGATCAGCTATAAACGTGGGCCAAGGAAGGAAAAGGGACAAGAAAGGAACGTGGAGAAGAGCAGGGCTGGCAGAGAAGCCAAGACTCTGGAGCCTCCATTGGGCTTGATGGCAGAACATCTCCCTGTGTCTGAAAGGCCTGGCCAGACCTGACATGTGTGAGTCCTGTGATATGGCATTCTGTGCCCATGCAGGAGTCCCCAAACCAGGGTGATCCCAGGTGTCCACACACTTGTTTCTACTTGATGTCCCACTCTCATTTTTCATCATCCTAGAATCATGGTACCTGTGGCGGATGGGCAGGATGGATGCCTTCCCTCTAAGCCCCGCGAGAGGCGCTGCTCACAAATAACAGCCAAACAAGCACAGGCTCACCTGGGAGTCGGAACTGCTGGGCACCATCTAAAGAAATGAACGGTGTGGTGGCGATAAGACACCTGTCCCCTGGAAGACAATGTACGTTAGGTGACTCGCACTATGGTATGTTGCTGAAGAGAAAGGGGAGGGTGGCAGCTCAGAGAAATGGATTCAAGCTCAATTTTGGGAGGGGAGACGAGGCCAGGAGAGCACTTCTCCAGATGGCTGGGTGGAGCCACACTAGCAACAACAGCAGTAGCAGGGCGGGGAGAGAAAGGATGATTCAGCCAGCTTCCTTCACCTCGCCGTCTTAACGAGCTCTTCCCCCAACCCCAACACTATTTCCCAAAGCTGCTCGAAAAATGCAACCAAATGGAAATACTGCCTGAACATGGCAGAAACTAAGGTCTAAGACTGACAATGTTTCTGGAAAGTCAGCATTGCTTTTGTAAATTATCTCTTTTATCCTCCTGTATGTTCATTTGCAAGTAATTAAATGCACACACGCCATAGCAACTCAAGCAATAGTAATGTCACTGACAAGGAAAGTAATAAACAGGAGGAAATTAAAAGAACCCAAATAAGGCCCAGAAAAAAAAAATCTAACAGATTTAATCAGGAGAAATAGAATATTCTCTAGGCCCTGTTATAAAGACCCCCCAGTGCCAAAAAAGCATGGCAGAAATGGGACAATTAAAATGGATGTGGGAAGGGGTGACAGATACACACGATGAAGCAGGGATATATCTGTACAGAACAAGTAGCCCCAGCAGAATTCAAATGAGACATTCAAACCTAAAACAAGAGATGTGCCAAATGCAAAGAGGAGCGGCAAAAGATGGAGTAATTAAATCTGTCCACTGCTGTAGTGCCAGGAAACCTACACGTCTCCCCAGCAGAACCCGGGACATCCAGGCATCTTATTTTAGTTCATCACGTGGGCCCCTCTTCTGCCGACATGCATATCTGCTGCAGAGTTAGGATTCTGAAGACGTGTCAAGCCATTGGCGGTGATTATTCACCTCGTAGACACGCACAGCCATCTCGCCTTACCAAGCAGACAGAACTGATCATTCATGTAAGGCAGAAAGGGATTAGACAATTTGACTTCCCCATTAGAATACTTCTCATGCTCCATGATAGATGGGCTCGTGACAAATTGCTCATGGCAGCAAGCATTTAGCAACATCATGAATGTCTGTGCCTAGTGAGTAACCTTATCCTGGAGATACTTACTAGAGGCACTATAGACAGCTTCATGATCAATACCTAATCCATGCAGGGCAAAGAAGGCTGCTGGGGACTCCTCTCGCTTTCAAAGGCACCCACCCAATGGCAGCCACATTAACGGAGTCCCTACTCTGTGCCAGATCTTCATGCACCTTTTTCTTTTGTTTATAAACAAATATTCATACAATGTCTACCCTCCCTGAGTACTAAAGGGGGCCAGGAATAGGTGAGGAGAGTCCTTGTCCTCAGTGAGCTCCAAGTCTAGTCCACTGGTTAGTCTGCCAACAAAGTCTTGTCCTTTCAGCTATGCGTCACCGACTCTTTGTGCATGGAAGGCAGCATTGTGCAATACAGCCTGTGCCATGATGGAAACGTTCTGTAATTCTGCAGTGTCTAACATGGTAGCCACCAGTTGCCTGTGGCTATTGAGCACTTGAAATGTGGCTAGTGCAACTAAGACACTAAATTTTTCATTTTATTTCATTTTAAATTTACCCTAAATTTACATGGCTCAGTAGCTACTCTATTGGAGAGTGCAGAAGACAGACTACTGACCCAAGGCACTCTGCCCACAAGTAGTAATGTTAAAGGCAAGGATATTCAGAAGGTGGGGAGCTGGCAATAGCTGGAGGGTGCACTCACAGCAGGTGACCTGGTGGGCTCACCTAGCCCACAGCACAGACTCTGTACCTGCCACTTCTCACTGCAAAACCAGCATCACTTTCCTCTGAGATCAAATCATCATGGGACTATTTTGAATGTCTCACGTCTTTGGATCTGCAAGCACCAACTTCATTTTATTTTTCAGAAGTAGTCCCTGTTCATTCTAGGAAACTCATAATATAGAGGAAAGGAAAAGACACATTACCCATAATCCCATTGTCCTGTCTAAACTGCTGTCAACACATTGAAGACATCTCTGGCCCCTTTCCCAAGAGCCTGTGACTGCTGATCCACTCATGCTACCATCTCCTGTGTTTTAACTTTCTGAAAATTAGATTACTCTCAACATGCTCTTCTCAGTCCTATTTTTCTCACTTACAACCTCATTATGAATACCTTTAAAATATACAATTGTTTTAAATAATTTTCCTGCTTTTCAAAATTGATCTATGAACATACACTTATTTGAAATTCTTAAATAACAGTCTTTTCCTTTGGTATTCCCTCATTTATTTACTCAGTCCCCAACTTAGGGAAAGTTGGGTCGCTTCTAATATTTTGCTCTCACAAATGATGGTGTAATAACTTCTGTGTACATAAGCATTGGACTATTTCCTTTTGAAAAAGCTCTCCAAATAAAATTAGTGGGTGAAAGACTTTTAGGATTTCTAATCTCTATCACTAAATTGTCCTCTTAAAAAAAAGCATCCCTTTACACTCAGCTACAGACAGCTAATCCGAGGTCTTCCCCACATTGCACCAGCACGTCTTTCTGGAATTCCCTTGTATCTGTGCTCTAACACTTGGGGTCAGCTAGAACAAATCTCATGGCTGTCTGTCTGACAGCCTGCAGATATGTGAAGAAGGCTAGCACTTCTCCCCAAAGTGTTGTCTTTGTAGTGTAAGGAGCTCTCATCCTTTAAATATTCCTCATATGAAACTGTTCCTAATCCAGTTTCTTTATGCCCCTAGTGAAGGAGTGTCCAGGCTCCTATAATAAAATATAGATAGTAATAGCTATCACTTAATGAGTACTGATCATGTGTGAGCTAATCTAAATGGGACTGGATTGTGTTCCCTTGAAATCCAGATGTTGAAGCCCTACCCTCCCCCCACACACACACACATGACTCTACTTGGAGATGTTGGAGATGGGGCCATCAAGAGGCAATCAAGGTTAGCTGAGGTCATAAGATTGGGGCCTTGATTCTATAGGTTTAGCATCCTTATGAGAAGAGACACCAGGGCTCACTGTCTCTCTGCCATGTGAAGACACAGTGAGAAGATAGCCATCTGCATGCCAGGAAGAGAGATCTTACCAGAACCAGATTGACCACCAGCTCCATCCAGGACTTCCAGGCTCCAGAACTTTAATTTCTGTTGTTAAAAGCAACCAGTCTGTGGTCTTTTATCATGGCAGCCAGAGCAGACTAAGACAAGTCCCTTCAACCCTCAAAGCAATCTCAGAAGGTAGATATTCTAAATTCCAGATGGCAGATAGGAAACCAAAGAACAGAGAGGTTAAGTAACCTCTTCAAGATCCTCACACAGCTAGGATGTAGCAGAGGTGGGATTTGAAACCAGGCAAGTGGACTCTGGAACCTACAATATTCAACTCCATGTTGCAGGCCGTGACTTGCCTCTCCAGAAGCAACCTGTCCAGTCAAGATTGAAGGTGAGCATCCCCCCTTGGTCTAGAGTTAATACTTTTATTAATGCAGCTTAAGTTACATTAGCTCTTTTGGCAACCACACCACATTATTAATATACTTAGTATTTAGTCTGCTAAAGTCCCTAAGTTCTATTTTACATAAGCTTTAGTTAAGCCATGATGTCCCCATACCTGAAATGCGGATCGGGATTTTTATTAGCAAATGCACTTATCACAATTGGATTTTATCCAGTTATAGAATTGCCCACATGTCAACACATTGAGATCTTTGGAGATCTTGGTTCAATGCCCCGCCCCCCGCTCCCCGCCAAGCTTTGTGCTATTCATGAATTAAATATGCTTGCTTTATGTGAAGGAAGTTTGCCTTATAACCCATGAAATGCTATGCATATTTGTCATTGTTATTAAATATTTCCATCTGAGTCACTTATTAATGCTTCTCACTCAGGCCCACAGGGAGCCCTGGAAGACAAAACTGAAAACTTCCTTCCCCGTAAGTGTTTCTGCAACTTTTAAAATCCATGCTCTTCTTTGTTAAATATTACAATGTTGTGTTCCCCACCTTCTTTTTTCATTGAAGTAGAGCAGCATTATCATTGAAAAGTATACTTGTCTTTAAAAGAGAAAACTCTTAGTGTATATATATGATGTATGATAAATGGTACCATACTTGCATAATGCACACGATATAAAACAAAGATTTTATTGCCTTTGCCTTCTATTTTTGCATTATGAAAACAGTATGTACATGTTTTGGTTTCCAAATATAAATACTGCACGCACCGCCTCCTCCCGAGATTCCAATGTTTCAGCTTCAATGGGGAGTTTCCACCCTTTCTGCTTCTGTGCCCCGCCCCACCACGTTGCTCCACAAGGTGAGCCCCTAGGGTCAGAAAAACATCTTGTAGACCAGACGTCAGCAGCCCCCCAGTCCACCCTCCATAACAGCACCGAGCGTTGCCACTGTTCCTTCAAGATGCCCAGGACAGAACCTGGCTCTGGAGGGTCACAGCAAGCAATGTGAGACAGTGATAGGCTGGGCCTGGGCACTCTGCAAAGCATGGGGTCCTTCTGCTGCTACATACACCCTCCTTCTTTCTTCCCAAGCCACCTCCAGGAAAACACGGGCAGCCACGTAGGAGTGAAGGCCAGGCCGGCCACCTCGTATACCTGGGTAGGCAAACGTGGAATGCATGAAGGATTCCTGGCAGTGCGCCCAGCCCCACCCAGGGCTGATGTGACTCTGGTCCCGACCTTGGGGTTGCCCTCTTTCCTCACTACCCTCTGGTTTTCTGAGAAAGTAGCATTCCATCATCTCTGGGCCCCAGTGTGTCATCTTGGCTTCAGCTGTCCATGGCAAAGCCCTTGCACAGCGCTGCGGCAGGTCCCCTGGTCTGTCCCCAGGCTTTCCTGGCGCGTCTCTCCCCACTGGCACAAGAACCTGACTTGGGGCTTTTGCTGAGCCTCCAAATGATACCTTCACTTTTCAATGCAATTCTTCCCACTCTCTGTCTCTACAAGCCTTGAGCCAATGTTGGTTTCCGGCAGACCAGTCTCTATCACAGCCCTTAGGAAGGCGGCCAGCATGCACCAGGCACAAGGGATCTCTAAGTGTTCATCCAACACCAGGTCTGTCCAGGAATGAACACCCACCACAGCAAGAGGGGCCATGCCTGCCTCCTTCACGTCACTGGATCACAAACTGATCTGTAGGTACAAATGCACATGGCATGTCTGTGACTCCAGACAGGCTAGAAGCAGTTTGAAGAAACTGAGAGGTGGTAGCTACACAGCACGCTTCCTGGTGGAGACTATTGATTTCAGAGGCTACCCTAGCATGCCCTCGACAAGCATCCCAGCACCTATGACAGTACCAGGGCAGATCATTTCCACCTTCCGGTTGGTTATTAGCCTTATATTCTTGCTGACCATTAGGGGTTGAATTGAGTCCTCTTTAAATGCATATGTAGAAATCTGAACCCCCAGGACCTCAGAAAGTGACCATATGTGGAGAGAGAGTCTTTCCAGAAGTGGTCAAGTTAAAATAAGGTCATTAGGCTCTAATCCAATACGACTGATCCTTACAAGGACAGGAAATGTGGGCACAGATTGATAGAGGAAGGGTGATATGCAGATGGCCATCTATAAGCCAAGGAGAGAGGCCCAGACTGGATCCTTCCCTGCCGCCCTCAGCAGGAAACAACTTGCCTGGCTGGTGATCTCTGTCACATGTTTGGGTGGCAGTCTGATCGCTGCTATTCATGGGGACTTGAACTTGCACACCTATGTTCTCCTCAAGCTCCTGCATGTCCTTTGAATTTTAATAATTCATATTTTATTGGTGGTTATTGACTGAAAACTATGGTTGCAGTTCAAAATTACACAGCAGAGCTGAGTAGTTGCAGTGGAGACAATATGGCTCACAAAGCCAAAAATATGTACTCTTTGGTCCTTTGTAGACAAAGTTTACCGACCTCCATTTTAGAAGAAGCTGTGATTCTCAATCCTACTTGAGTAGCAGAACCCCTGGGAGCTCCCAGCTCTCAGACCTGCAGAACTCCACCCTCCAGAGAATCAGAAAACTTCAAACCTTCCCTGATTGACTCCCTTGCAGGCCACCCTGCCCGGGAGAACACCAGATAGAGGAGATCCCCAAGGCCATCCCAGCTCTGTGCTAACTTCCCCGCCACTTTGGGTGGGTCCTCCGCTCTGCCCATGCTTCTGTCTCCTCATAAGTAACAGAGCTGCTTGAAACACAGCATCTCTGAGGCCCTCGGGGTGACATCTGTGAGCCTGTATTGTGTGTATTTGTCACATTAGGCTGTTCAATGGTGCAGCACCCAATACCAATCATACCCTCACGGAGCATGTTTGCTGCATGTTAGCAATGGTAAGGATGATTTGGGGACTCTTGGGGACTGAACTGTGTTCCCCTTTCCAGATTCACTGGCTGATGTCCTTACCCTCAGCACCTCAGACTGTGACTACATTTGAAGGTAGGGTCCCCAAAGAGGCAATTAAGATTAGTGTGAGCCCTAATCCAGTAAGACTGTGCCCTAATAAGAAGAGATCGGGATACAGACATGCGTTAGAGGGACCATGTGAAGACCCAGGGAGGAGACAGCCATCCTCAAGCCTAGTACAGAGACCTCAGAAGGACCCCACCCTGCCCATACTTGGATCTCAGACTTCCTCCATCAAAACTGTGAGAAATAAATTCCTGTTGTTTAAGCCCCTTCCAGTCTACGGTCTTTGGCTATGGTGGCCCAGCAAGTTAATACATTGATGGTGTGTGGCCCTATTGTATCTGGTTGGTGTGGCTCAACAGTATAAATAATTTTATGCAGTTTTACACCTTAATGTCCCCTGGGCTCACATTAGCAACACCAACAGGTGGACACAAGCTTTGTCGTCATCTCAGTTCCTTTGATTATGACCTAAACAATTGAACTTCCGGGTCAAGTGCCTGGGCAGGTGCAAACTCCTTCATATAAGGGAGTGGGGGCTTTCTTACACTTTCCAGGGCCCCTCCTATCAATTTCAGCAGGAATCCACTGTTTAAAAAAAGCAGGAGAAGGTGCAGGGGCTCTTTCAATGACACGTTGGCTAAAAATCCTTATTTGCTTGCTGCAACCCCAAGGAAGTATGCAAATATATTAGTATGCTCGAGCCGCCATAATAATAAAGAACCCCAGAGCCGGTGGCTTAATCAGCAGAAACTTATTGTCTCACAGTCTGGAGGCCAGGAGTTCAAGATGGAGGTGTCACAGGTCTGGTCCTTCTGAGGCTGTGAGAACAGAATCTGCCCCAGGCCTCTCTTCTGGCATCTGGGGGTTTGCAGGCAATCTCTGGCGCTCCTTGGCTTGTAGATG
Organism: Canis lupus baileyi; assembly: GCF_048164855.1. NCBI lineage: Eukaryota > Metazoa > Chordata > Mammalia > Carnivora > Canidae > Canis > Canis lupus. The sequence continues at coordinate 3,068,078 of NC_132854.1, read as the reverse complement.
CACCACCTTGACCTCTGCCTCTGTCTCCACACAGCACCTCCCCGGTGTGTGTATCTGTGTCTCATTGTCCCCTGTTTATGAGGACCCCAGTCTTATTGGGTCAGGGCCCACCCTACTCCAGTATGATCTCATCTTCATTAATTACATCTCCATTAACACAATTTCCAAGTAAGGTCCTTCTGAGGCCCTACCAGGGTTGGGGCTTTGGCATATGAATTTGGAGGGAACACTCCAACTCCTAACATTATGCAATCCTATAAAATAAATGAGTATAATTTTATCCTTACCTGGCATAAACCCCTTTGCTCTAAGAAAGTGACTATTTACAAGCCAGAAAACATCCAGTCCTATTGTCATTAAAATGGGAAACAGACCTCATTTCTTTTAAGCACATAACAAGCTCTCAGGTTAGTGACCATGCTTGCAGGAATGATTTTTCTGGGAATGATGTGTGGAGAATTATAAGCAGAAAATACTTCCTTTTTAAAAAGAACAGACAGTGGGAACATGTCTTCCTCATCAGGCCTCTGAAAGCCAACCAGGCAAGTGTCCGAGTTGCTCAGTCACCATGCAGCCCATATAAGTTCAAAAAGGATGCCGTGGAAGGCCAGGCAGGGGTTCTCCCCACTGCCTCTGAGGCTGCTGTGCTTGGCATGTCACCGGCCCCATGAGCTCTCAGCCACCACTCTGTGAGGAGCTCACTCTGGTGTCTGTACAATCTTAGAGGGGTCCATCTGAATGTTTAAGGTTTGTTTGTTTTTTTTTTCTAATTACATTTTTGAAACAAGTTTTGCTCAAACCAGTAAATGCAAAATGCCAAAAGCTACTATTCAAAATCTTGAAAATGCATACCTAACATTTCAGGTAAAGGATAAAATGCTAAGGGGTCAAGAGAGAAAGCAGTCAATTGAAAGCAGAGGCTAATTCAAGCATATTTTGTGATACGAAACCATATAAAATTGTCATCCTACCCTGAGAACATCGTATGAGCCTATAATGTGCAGGGTAGTAAAATTATTTTGCACAGAATTTCAAGATAAATATTTGTTAAATTATTAAATTACTTCACTTCAAGGAAGGATTGACTGAGTCATTAGCAATTCCTGTGTGACAGTGAGTTTAGGTAATCAACATTCTTTCACTTCTTGATGGGCATATTCTTCATTAATGCAAACAAGGATGACAATCGGTATTTGAATTCTTTTGAACTTTCTGCAAAAATGTGGCTTATATTACATTGTAGAGACTGCAGCTTATTTTACTTTATAGCAGGCCTGTTGAAGTTTGGTTTCCTTTCTTTCTGTTTTGTTTTTGAATTCAAAAAAAATTTTAAATTTACTTTCCTTTGCTGGAGGAAGAAGGTAGAGAATTAGACATCTGAAGGTAGAGAATTAGACATCTGTGTGTAAAGGTAAAGCAAAATGAGAATACCCTAAACTAAATCAGAAAAGTTTAATGTAAATGTGCAGAGGACATTCGGTTTCCAATCAAAGATGTGGAGAGATGGAACAGGTGCTGCCCTCACCCACCTAGACAAAGTGTTACACACTGGAAACTCATGACTGCTCTTGAACGTTTCAGAGAACTGGGGTTGCCGGACAAACAAACAACCTGGACTCTGGAGAGAGACTGGTATTTGTGTAAGAAGTAACACCTGAACATTTGCTTACCTAGGGCAAAGCAGCTGCTGGATGCCATATGAGCCACTACCATGGACCTAACGGTGTCCCCCAAATTCATATGCTGAAGCCCTAAGCCCAACATGATGGCTTTTGGAGATGAAGGCCTTTGGGAGGTAATTTGGTGCAGAGAGGTCGTGAGGCCGGGATAGAAGTACCTTGTTTTCTAACGTCATCAAGAATAGCTCATGGAGTGTCAGCTCCAGAGTTCACTTCATGCTGTGACTGTGGTGGAGGCAGATTTTGAGGCTAGAAACTACAACTCAGTCTCAAACATTTGGCAGCTCAGCGGAAGCTCTGGTTATGTTAATCCCAGATTTGATGCCCTCCTGCCTGAGATAGCATGATGAGGTCTTAGGACATGGAAAACACTGGAAACTGCTGCTGACCGTCCATGAGGTATCTGGAATCAATGGATGTCCAAGTTCCCCAGTTAATGGAATTTCAAGATGAAGTTCTTCTCTCACCATTATCTGTGGGTCCGAAGTATTATAGAACTAGTTATCATTTCAGACATCCCAATGGATGCTATTTTTATATTTAATATTCATAGGTCCATGTTGTTTTGGCCTACCTAGCAGTATTTCAGAACTCAAACTTTGGATTCAGAGGAAGCACTGATCTCTGGCAAGATGTTCAGGCAATGTTTCTATTTTTCCCTTTTAGTACAGGCTACAGAATTGCAGAGCTGGAATATTAACATTGTTAAAGCACTTCATGCCTTGCTAAAAAGTAGTGAAAGTCCTTAATGACTTTAAACCCACATTTAGCACCTATGTATAGCACCAATAGGAAATGCTTGGCAGATCGTTAATTTTTGACAGTGTAACTAAGTGGTAGGACAATCCACAGGAGGAAAGAATCAATATGTGCTTAATCCAATAGAAAAAGCCCACAGGATACTAAATGTAAAACCCTAATTAGCCATATATACAAAATCATCCTTAATCAAAAGATGATCAGGCTGGACTTGAGGCAGACATCAGATTTATACCTGAAAATCATTTGATACTTACTCTGCCTTCCCCTAAAGTCACCCCTAAATGATGTTATCATGAGATGAGATGTTATTATGCTTTATATTTCCAGCACTGGCGGTATCACCATGTCCTGTGCTGGGACCCAAAATCAGAGTGTGCATCCTCTGGGTTGCTGTGCTGTCACTGTGTCTTTATCATGGGCTGGCCACGGGAAGTGTGGACACTTCCCTCCCAGTCAATCCCCGTGGCTTCAATGTGTTCAGCAGGAGCTGAGATATATGCATGTCGTTATTTGAAAAAAGGTCCAGAATTACTTCAGTCGAGTAATCATTGAAAATCTATTCCCCACTGAACATCTTCTGACTGTTATGTGCTGTGCTTCTGGTCCCTGACCTCACCTACACATCCCAGTGACTCTCAGGAGGTTTTACTATTCCCCTGATTTCAGTGAAGGTGACTTAGAAAGTTTATGTAAGTTAATCAGAATCACAGAGCTATTCATCAACTTTTTTGAGCCCCTTCTGATAAGAATTTTTCTAAGACTGAATACTTCAGAGGATTGTCAAAGAGAATGCATAAAATCGTGTATTATAGCTCTCCCCATAGTAACTGGCACACATTACGTGTTGAATAAAAGGTGTTCAATAAGCCAGTATGTTCTATTAACTAGAATATATACCATGATCCCAGGCAGGACACATAAAGAGAACTCAAGTATATGTGAAGATGGTGGAGGAAAGTGTTTTAAGGTTACTGAAGTCTTTAATTACACTCCCAGGGAGATGAGAACTTGGTTTCACAATGCCTCTGACAGGAAGAAACAAAGTGCTTTTTATCCCTCTTAACCCACAGCGCTCTGTGTAAGGGAATGATGTCTGAGAGCAAATGCTAAATGAGGTAAGAAATCATTACGAGTGCCCAGATGGAGAATCGTGGGAATAGGCCAAAAGCTTGTCAAAACTTCAACATGGTTTTAAAAAATCACAAAAATCATTTAACCACACAATTTTTTAAATAAATTCTGACAATTTCCTTAAAAAGGGGCTATGTCTACAACAGACCTGATTTAAAATATATTTTATGCATTCAATTGTCTAAAAGCAACTTCATTCTGCACAGACTACCATATTTTTTTCACAGCAAATTATCATAGATAACATTCTTATAAGAGCCCACCCATAATATGTTATTTAAGAAATACTGATGCCTCCCCCAGAGTTTTATTGTTTGTGTCACTCAGTTCACAGAGGCACACATTCTAATTTAGGGAAGCAAGCAAAAGCCTAGACTGTTTATTCTTTCCCATATTCCTCTCTCAAGTATTTATAGCCATTAGAAAGAAACAAACTTTATATTTGCACATCGACAACCAGGCAGGACAAATGGGAGGAAATATTTGTCACAGTTCTCCAGATACCCTAAATAGACTCCAAAAAGAAAAGAGCTTGTCTAAATACAGCCAAATGACAAATTAACCTACAACTCATCTGAGAAAAGGGTATCTGTTCTCACTTTCTCAACACTTCAGATGAGCTGAGAGCAACAAAGCTTCTACACAAAAAGGCTTGGGTCTCCTCTGATGGGGTGACACCCACGTTCCTCCTGCCAGAGATGGGTCACCTGCCTGCCAGGGTTCCTGCCCTAAGCAGGGTGCCCAGAGATGCCATGCACCTCCAGCAGGTGCAGCCTCTCCCTCTCCAGGAGGGGTCTGAATCAGAGCGCTAAGCGGGTTCTGCACCAAGCACGCGGGTCAGTGCCTTCCAGGTGTGAGCGTTGTCTGCCTGTGGGTGCAAGGAGAGGACAGAAACTTGTGACCTCGTTACAAAAAGTATGCAAATAACACAATGGCACGCCCCGATATAATAAGAACCAACAGGAAGATAGGAGTCCTGAGAGCTCTAGCTGAGAAAACTAGGTTTGGGGTGAGGGTGGGTCTGGAACCCCCCTGTGGTGCCCAGACCCCCCTCTTTATGGACCTCCCCACCCCCCACTAGCAGCCTTCAGGCCCCAGTTTATACAGACTGACCCCCCACCCACAGGTCTCAGATCCCGTCTATACGGATCCCCCCAAGGCCCTCGGACCTCTATCTATACAGACCCGCTGTGGCTGTCAGACCCTCTCTACAGGGACACCCCCACTACTCCCAGCCTTCCTACCCCCTCTGTAAGCTCTGCCTTCCATAGTTAAGTGTTTTTTTGTTAATCCTGTTTTCTTTTCTTTATTTTTTTTGTTTTTCTTAAGTTGCACTTGTTGCCGCTGCTGTCATTTCTGTGAACCATGTGAATGATTTTATTCTGTAGAAGTTAAACTTATGAAAAGAATGTTCTGATTGAAAATTCAATGAGAATTTTTATTCAGAAAGAACATATTATTTTAGGAAGAAATTAAACCTGACTTTCCAACTCAAGACAGTGGTTAGTACTATATGTTAAAACATTTACAAGGGGCATACCCAAAAGTCAGTCATTTCCCCTTGTCTCAGAGCTTTACTTGAAGAAGTGAACAGACACTATCATTCACAGAGTTTTAAATATGTTTTTTCAAATGCTGTTTATAATAGAGAAAAGTGGGAGCAGGCCTGAATGTCCAGCTGCTGTGGCGTAATTACATTATTGCTCCCTGTACCATGACTGCTCCACAGCCAGGGAACAGTTCATGGTAGAATACATGGGAAGTCATGAAAACGGGTTGGAAGCATATTGTTTGGTGCAAAAGCAGATAATAAAGCTGATTACAATGTCTACAAACACCTTCAAATAGATGAGCGGAGGAAGAGCGGGGAAGGCACAAGACCGCAGGTCCCAGGATGGAACCCAGGTGGGGGCATTTCTGATCTGGATTTCTTATAGACTATGAGCATGTACTGCTTGGAAAAAAAAGGTGTTTCACTTAAAAGGATGAACGAGTAATTAGCTTATAAAATAAGAACAAAATGAAACACAAAAAAACAACACAGAAACTCCCATGGCACAAACGGTCAATTCGCCCCATTCCTCTGACCTTGCACATTTCCTTCCTCATTTTCCCTGAAATATGCTAGTATCATCATGTGTCATGCCAAGGCCTTCCTGCCCGACCCTTGGGAACCATGAAATCCTGGGACAAAGTGATTTCCTCCCACAGACATCCCCCCAGTCCCATGTGAATTTCAAAGGACTGAACCTGGAACCTAACAGGGAGAAGTGCTGGGGGGTGGGGGGCCGTCTTTCCCACCACCAGGGAGGGTGAAGCTGGGCCACAGCCCTCTCCCCACCTCGGCCCCCACTGGCCCCTGGCTCCTTAGGTGAAGTCTGCACTCACTAGCTTCTCCAGGGTCCACTCACCGGTTCCTGGAGATGATTCCCACTCATAGAGGAAGTATGGTTGGAGACTGAAAGCCAGACCACTTGCAGCTCCTAAAACCCCACAACAGGAAAACTGTAGACATGAACTCACTCTCACGTCCACCTCCTCCGCCCTGCAAGCCTTCCGTCCATCACCTAGTTTGTAGCTTTGCTAAGAAATCTGCAAGGATGAAGAACACCAAGAAGGCAGGGGGCCTGCTAAGGAGATTCAGTGAATTCCCCATTCCCGCTGAGGAGAGTTCTGCATCGAGCCCCTTCCAGCAGCTTCTCTGCTGCCCGGGATGCACAGGTGTCTGACAGAATCCTCAAAAGATGTGCATCTCCCAGCAGTAAGGACATCCCGGCCATGTCCACCAGGGTCACTTCCAACCATCAAATCTCCAACAAAGCTAAAGTAAGGAGGACTGAACAACCCAGGCAGAGCCCGGGGCCAAGAGAGAACAGAGCACAAAGGATGGGAAGTGGTCATGAGAAGAGAGGCAAGAGAAGTCAGGGCAGAGAACAAAGAAGTTTGTGTGTCCAGGCTCTCCTCACTACTGTTGAAATCCAGCTATCACTTTGAAAATGGAGCGGGGGGAATTTGTATGTATTCTCCCAAATGCCAGATGGGTCATTCTCTCATTTAACCTGGCACCACCACTCCCAGATGAGGAACGGAGGTTCCAGAAGCCAGATAGCCAAAAGCAAGAGAGCTGTGCCAGGAGCCAGGGCCAGGCGTTGGACCAGAAGCCCACGTCCTCCCATGGGATCACCCTGAGCCTCTGCTCAACTGAGCAACTGCTGCTCATGTCTATGTGTCCATGGGGAGGCGTGCTGGGGAGCAAGGTGCAGGGAGCCTGTGAGATGAACTTGAGGTCCCACAGCTCATTCTCACAGGGGTCCTTCATCTCCACAACTGGCATCCATGCAGTGGACAGCACACACCTGTCTTCACACACAATGAGCTGAGACACGTGGCCCAAATTTTCCTCCTTCTAGTAAGCTCTCAGCACATTTAAAAGAACAGTTCAAGTCCTTCTTTGAAACAGCATTGATGAACTAGCATTTGTTCTTCACTCATCCAACCAATAGTGGTTTAAATTTACTCTTGGCAAGCAATGCTGTTTATGGTGTCACTTTTCCTTAGGTGTGTAGGCATGGAATTTACCAGAGATTTGACTATGACAGCATTTTAAATGATTAAGGTAAGTATTGCTTCTCTTTTGTTTATAAGGATGGCTGGAGAATTGAGTAGTCAGTATAGCACACGTTCTGCATATTTCAATGGAATTCCCTCAATACACAATAACATTCAGCTCCATGTTGAAGGCCATTAATCAGCCCAAATTCAAATTCAAGTGTGTAACAATTCCACTTCATGGTATGTCTGGTCTCTGCTACTCAGTTTTTCTGTAGAGGTAGAAGTCATGGATATCCCTCTTGCCCCCTTCCAGCACATCAGCTTTTAGAAACACCCGATGCTGACAGCTCAGCTGTAGGGTCCATTTGTGAGACACAGGGCTGTAGGTGTATGTTACTTTATTTCTTGGTAATGAGATGTATTTGAAGATATGAAGAGTTCACCCATGGGTGGTTGTAGGTATCTTAGCTGGTCCCACCTAAAGAGCTGAAGCGGTAGCTCAAAGAAATGGTGTCTGGGGACTGGCTGAAGCCCCGAAGCCACATGACATGAGAGCTCTTATCTTGAGCAGTCCCCAGCCTGTCCACCAATACCTCATCCACAATGGCAGAAAAGGAAAGCTCATTTTTATGAAGAAAATATGAGCAAAGAGAAGCAAAAGGGAAAGGACAAATCAAAGAGCTCTTTTACCCTTACATTCCAAGTACACCACCTCTTCTTGGCTTCCTTATAGCTTGTCCTCCTAGATCCAGTCAGCTTGTCACAGCTATGAGACTGGCTACACGGGATCTCTCTTCACTATCTACACACAGAAAACGTCGGTTGGAATCTTCTCCCTGAAGCCACATTCATCATATCCTTCTATTCTTCAAGAGATATTCCTGAGTTCCTACCATCATTGAAAAGCCCAATTTCCAAGATCCTCCATAATCTAGTTTCACTGGTCTATTACCCTCTCTTTCCAACCAGCTATCAAATTTATCTCAGGCAAGAGGGTTTCTTTGATGGGCTTCCTGGAAATCCCATGTATGAGGATGAGATTCTTTAAAAGGCCCTCCAGATTGTAGCCTCAAGACAGAACCAAACAGTTCTGTCAACGTCAATACAGTCAACAATGTTCTGGTTCAGTTCTGGTGCTGCCCGTGAGATCTAAATCCCGTGACACTGACCCGTGTGGCTTCTGTGAAATTTGTCAGAAGACTAAGCTTTGGTGAATTATGGACACAAAGAAGTCATGTGGTAGCAAATACTTGAAAGCAGAGGGTCAAGAGTCTAGAACATCATGGTTTCAGGTCTTCAATTTTGTTTGGATCAATCATAATATAAGTGCTATTAACAAAGCACTGTACCTTCTTGTTTGGTGCTCAACCCCCATGAGACTGCTAGAATGGACACAATAGTCCTTATTATGCTATTTGGAGACTGGATCTCTGAGTTTCTCAGTCCTCTGACCAGTAGAAGACAGTACTCATGTAGGTGTTCTAGATACAGCACAGATATGGGAAAGAGGAGGTTGAAAGTCCAGTTCTCTAAGATATGCCTCCAACCCCTATTGACATTTTAAACACAAGGATATTCCAAGAGAGACTACTTTAAGAAGTTTGAGGGACCCCTGAGTGGCTTGATTGGTTAGGCGTCTGACTCTTGATCTCATGCCATATCTTGATCTCCAGATCCTCAGTTCATGCCCTGTGTTGGGCTCCATGCTGCACAGGGAGCCTACTTTAAAAGAAAAAAAAGAGTTTGAATTGACTACTTTTGTACAATATTTGCCACATAAACTCATCCTTATCCCCATCCTTAGATCAATAGCTGTTACTTTAGCTACTCTATAACCACTCAAGTTTCTTCTGAAAATAATGTTTTAATTTTATTCTCTGGATAACAACCCCCCTTTTTGGGATGCCTGGGTGGCTCAGTGGTTGAGCATCTGCCTTGGCTCAGGCCGTGATCCTGGGCCCCATCCCACAGGAAGCCTGCTTCTCCCTCTGCCTATGTCCCTGCCTCTCTCTGTATGTCTCTCATGAATAAATAAATAAAATCTTTAAAAAAATAACCTCCTCTTTTTTAATCTCAGGCTATAGAATTTCCAGTAGAGTTGACTGCAACCCCAGATCGTTGGGGTAAAGTAGCTTGTAACTCATTCCTGCCCAGTGGGGCTCATTGCCTTCCATTGACCATAGCGACAAGTTCCTAGATGGCCATGACCCACACAGAACAAATGAGACTTTTACTGTAGAGAGAGGGGCACCCTTTATTCTATGTGGAGTTGAATGTGTGTGGAGCTGGTGGCAGTCATTTGCCTGCCATTCCAGGAAGCCTGAAAATGAAACTGACCCTGAGGAAAGCAGAGCCAGAGGAGGTGACAGCCTGCATCCTAAGGCCATGATTCAGGCCCCTAATCTACCCAGGTCTGAAGTTAGCTTTACCCATAAACTCTTGCACTGTGGGACAAAATAATTTCCCTTTTCTTTAATGCAAATCATTTCATGTTTTCGGCCACTTACCAACTTTGATACAGGTATTTTAGAAGGAAGTAAAGCAATCTTGAAGATGGTCATGCTCATCAACCAGAGACGTCTGGATCAAGTGACAGCATCCTGGCCACCACACCCAACACAGCCAACACATCAACCCAACCCACCCCCAGCCACCTGAAATTGGTCCTGCCAGAGAGTCCTCATGCAAAACTCCCCATGAGATTATAAATACCGCCGGAATACATGCCTTTATTAAGCCACAACATGCATAATCCAGTGTCATGTTTAGTTATGATAGAACATATGATTATCTGAAGATTAAAATCCCAAAAATGTTTATTTGGAAAAAAGCAGAAACCATAAAGTGGTATCTTAAGAATAAAATGGGAAACAAAATGATAACAACTGAAAAGATGAAGACATCTCTCTATAGAGAACACTCCAGAGTCCATCCAACTCTTCAAAAAATGCAGCTGACAAGTACTGTTTACTGTGCTACTGTTTATAATTCTGTCTCTTGAGCTGCTGTTTACCGTTCAATTCTGTCTTGGTTTCAGGCACATAACAATGAAAGCAATTGATATATCTCGAATATGTGTGAATTACTTACAAGGCAATCCTGACTAAGGTTGAAGGCTTTAATTAAATGAGCAATTAGCTTTGGGCATGGATGTTTATACAAAAAGAAAATTAGTTAATAAATTTGGGTAATTATTTGCCGCAGTGAACATTAGCCTACCCTGGGCTTTGCACGACACCAGAGATATTGTGTACTGCAGTTAAAGACCAGAGAAATGGCAGGGTCAGGAGCAGTTCGAACAGGCGAGCAGCCCTCGCTTCATCATTCCTAATTAGAAGAGCTCCCGCCCCCATGCCAACACCCTCACCACCTCACCACCACCCAAGCTTCAGCCGTGTGGACACCTGACATCCCACCTGCAGGCCCACCTACCTCCTCTACTGTAAGTTTCACAGCTACACCCTCCCACCTGCTGTCTTACTGCCTCAGAGGCTGAATCAATGCTTAAGGAGGTAAGGGAGAAAGAACAGTCTGGATTTATTTACCCAAAGAAAACTAGCACTGGGGATGAGGGGACACCAGGGTCTCTCTCCCAGAGATATCCCAAAGATATCTCTCCCAAAGATTACAGTGGGATAATGTTGTCCCGTTTTCAATTTTGTCCATTCATAAAGCAAAGTAATTAATATGAATTTGTTTTCTCCAATATTTATAGATGAGAGCTATCAAAGCCATCATCTTAAGATAAACCTACATTCTTCCAATCTATAACTTAGAAGGGAGGGCTTTATAAGAAAGCACAAGAGGGAAAACTGCAAAAATAATTTGGATAGACATCTCATCCTACACATATTCACATGTGCTCACATGATCACCTTTACACTACAGCTTCCCGGAAAGTGATGCCCTTAGCCTAGCAGAGGCCTTGGTGAGTTAATGCAGGTTTCAAGGCTGATGGCTTTATGGCAGCTCTTTAAACCACTGAATGAATGAAGGAGAAGAAATGAGAATGAATGAATGGGTAGATTAGAGGCAAAATGCATGAACTGGAAGATACCAGTACTCTGTCTTGGTAACGTGCTCTTAGACAAATCATCAATATTTAGTTTTACTCAAATAATATAAACAGAAACATATATGAGAGGGTATGAGAAAACATTCCCAAAGAAATGCAAATTAAAATAAAAAATTTGTGGTGCCTGGGTGGCTCAGTCAGTTAAGCATCTGCCTTTAGCTCAGGTCATGATCCTAGGGTCCTGGGATCCAGCCCCGTGTTGGGCTCCCTGCTAAGCAGGGAATCTGCTTCTGCCTCTGCCCCCACCCCCATTTGTGCTCTCTCTGAAATAAATAAATAAAATATTCTTTATAAAACAAACATTTTAAAATAATAATTATTCACTTATTATCAATTAATATATGATATTCTCTTATATTGATGGTCAGCATACAAAACTCCTCAAATGTAAATACAATTTGATCAGTTAATGTCACCTCTTGGATTCCATTTTACAGCATAGCTGTTAAATATGAGAAAACATTTAAAGAACAAAAATATTCATTACAGATCTACAATAACAATTTAATCTTTAAAAATGAGGATTAAGAAGCACCTGGGTGGCTGTCGGTTAAGCGTCTGTCTTCATCTCAGATCATGTCCCAGGGTCCTGGGATTGAGCCCCATGTTGGGCTCCCTGCTCAGTGGGGAGTCTGCTTCTCCCTCTGCCCCTCCCCTTCACCATGCTCTCTCTCCCTCTCAAATAAATAATTTTTTTAAAAATCTGAAAAAATAAAATGACAATTAAGAGGAATGTCTATTAATGTAGAAACATGCCCACGACAGAACATTAGGGGATTCTGCAGGCAGGATTTAGCATGAGGAAAATAACGTAGGACAAATAAACACAACTCGTACAAAAAGACTCCAACCAAACACACCATGGTATTGATGGTCGTGCCTGCGTGTCGGTGGCAGGCCTGTGGATGATTTCACCTCTTCTCTAATTGTCAAGTGTCTATACTACAGTTGTATCACTTTTACAGAAATATTTTTATTTTCATTTTTTTGTTTTGAAAAAAAGTTATATTTTACTTAAAAATGTTATTTACATTATGGGTTATTATTTAAAGTGAATTAATATTCAAATTTTTGGTTTTGCCTTCTGAAATGATATCAATAAATATAACGCAAAAAGAAGCTTCCTTGTGGTCTTAACTTTTTATGAGTGAAAAGGGGTCCTAAAATAAAAAGTTGGTAAACACTGTTCTAGAACAGGTCATTAGTTCTCCCCCTTGTACATTAGAATCCCGAAGCCCCAATATTCGTTGCAACAGCAGAGCCCTGTCTCCTCGGGTCAGTCTGGATAAAGAACCACTGCTCCAGATAAAACTACCAATTTCAATAAAATTCAGAAGAATGAGGAACATGTTAAATTAAGCTACTGGGGTGCAATCAGCAAAGGCCGACTTAAAACGTGACTAGGTAAACAATCCCTGCCAAATAAAAGGAGCAGAAATTGAAGCGATTCGCAAGGGAAAATGGAAGCGTAACCAACCCTAGGAACGGAAACTAAGCTTGGTTAATGCCACATGGGTGGTTTACGACTCTTTCCTTGTTTTGGCTCCTAATATCCTTATACTGGCCTAGCTCTCCTGGCTTGCTTCCTGCACCTCCTCGACTCCGTACCCATGGCCTGCGGGCCTTGCTGGCAGCAAGGAAAACCCCACAGTGAGGCTTATCCAGGCAGCACCCTCTACAGAAATATTTTTAAACTAAGGTTTTGGGCTTTGCTTGCGTGGATTATCACAAGAGCCGCCTGAATGCTCTCCCTGTCCTCGGTGCCCTGCCCCCTTGGCCATGCTCTGTGTCACAGAAAAGACAGCCCATTAACATAGAGAACACCTAACTCCCCCTAATTAATTAAGAATATGCCAGTGTCTCCATTTCGGAGCCCCAGTCTCCACTCCCCTTAGGCTAATGTGGAAGGTCTGCAGTTGGCTGACGCTACTGTTCCACAAGTCCCCACAGCCTATGAAGGGTGTGAGCGTAGGCATCCCGCCCTGTAATGCTAACCAGCACGTATGCACCATTGACCCCGCATCCCTTCTTCATTTCATCCTCCCATCACTGTGAGGCATTCTGATTCCAGCTCTCACTCCCAGGAACCAAACCTCAGACTCTCCCCTAGGGGCAAACTATGGACACAGTACAGAATCCCTGATTCCAAACCAACCAGCTACTCTCTCCATCACCATTCCAATACTATGCTCTATACTTTTACTTCCATTTTTGGCATCCACTGCTTCCTTCTTCTTCTTTCTTCCATGTCCAGCTCCAATGGCTCTCAATACCTTCATGCCATCTTTCTGGGTCGCCCCAGATGAAATGAGCGCTCCTCCTTTATGACTCTATAGTTTGTAGATTTTCAATCTATTTTGTCACTCACTTTGGCCAATTTTTAAGAAAATTTCAACTTACCATTTCCTCCCATGAGTGTAAGAGGTGGGGATGATTTTCTATTCATGTTTAGCAGCCATTAGAGCCTTGGCACACAGATGACATTTAATAGATATTTGTTCGATTGATTAATTAATTAGATGGTGGTCCAGCTGCTCACTTAGCTTTGCCTGCCTCTGCAAATACACAACCTACCCACTAGGGCAGGAATGCAACAACAGACACATGAAAGCAATTTAAAGCAATTTTTCTCCATGTCTATTAATATTGACAATTCTCCTAGCCTACATAATTAAATACTTTCCTTCTTCCAGAGGTCAAAATGAGACCCAGGGCGAAAGTTAGTAATGAACACAGTGCATATAAAGGAGCTTTTCTGTATTACAGGCTGAGATGCATTATTTGTGTCTGAAGGGAGGGAGTTCCTTGCTTCATTAGTGGCTTCCCAGGAGAAGGCCCAGGATGGAAGCCATGCAGTCTCCTTTGGATTTAAGGTACTCTGTGGAGAGAAGGCGCTCCTCAGGCACAGGAGTAAGCAGATCTGTGGGGAGAATGGCCATCCTGCAAGAGGGGGACTGGCTAAGTCCAGGGTAGACATCCAGGGAGAGAGCATGTGACTGTCCCCAGCTTCAGCTCTGGCACCAACAACACAGGCAGTGAAGATTGTCCTGATGGAGGGATCACAGGTCACTGGACCCTCAAAACTTTGCAGGCGTTCCACATCCACAAAGAAGGGAATCGCATGACAGGAACCAGAGACCAGCTCTGTCCAGAGCTGGAAAAATCCCCTTGAAAATCCTTTACTATAAATCACTTGTTTATTCCTTTGTCTACAAAACAGAATAAGAATGCATTAACTGCTTTTTAACAAAGAACATCACTGGAGGCCAGTGGTTGCATTTCTTGCAGAGACAGTGATCCGAAGCACAGGAGGTGTTTGGTGAGATGGAGACGCATGCCCTCCTTGTGATCCACATTTTACAGGTGGAAACTGTCAACATAGGCTGATGCAGCAGCCAAGAAGAAAGGACTTCTCCTGGGTCTCTAATGTTTAACAGAGACCCTCGGACACTAAATGAGTTGAAATCCTGTCTTTTATGCTCCAGAGTTAGATGCTAGGGTGTAATCACTGTCCCTGTGGCACACAGTACTATGTCTCCATCACCGCCAATCCTCTTTCTCACACCCAACCAGTGAACTAGCTGCATGCCTCCCTGACCTGTCACTGAAGTGTGGCTGGTCCCCACTTCCCTATTCCCATCCTGGGATCCCTGCCATTGCGTTCTGGCTGTTTGGATTCATGTTAAGAGGAACTTTATTAACTGACTTGTGAGCTGGTAAAACATACCGTTTTGAGGTGATTTGGAAAACAAATGGTGTGGTGGCTGCCGGAGCCATGGGATGCTTTCTCCTTCAAAGCTTCTATCCTCGAACCTTGTACTCTGGGAGAACGTTGCTTTAATTGTAAATACAAGATGGTTGTACAAAATGTGTGTGTCTGCGGATCATTCAAACAGAAAGTAAAAACTATAATGTATGCTCTTTTTAAAAGTTCATATTTTTAAAATCACAGCAAACTTAGATTCTGTTGCACACTGAAGCCCCAGGTGAGTGTCAGGATGCCTGTCCCTGTGGATCTCAGCGCAGCACGGGGCCCATCTCTGGCGGTTACTATGGTCAGAGCATCTTGTTATCCCTTGCCAAAACTTATTTTTCTCTTGTTTCCTGAAACATAGACAATAAATATGGCAATTCATGAATGACATTTTAAGCTATACTTAACATGCTCTTTGACATCTGGTCTTACAGAAAGAGAGAGCGAGAGAGAGGTGTCCATGAAATTCTGGAGCTTGGAAAGAAAATGAGAGTAGTGCTTGTGTCTGGGGATGAGAGAAATTGGGATTAGCCTAAAAGAAGCATGAGAGAACTCTGTGGAATAATAGCGGTAACGTTCTAGGCTTTGATAAAGGTTGGTAACATAGATGTGTAATTCTCGTTAATGATGAATGACAAAGCATCCATCCTTACAGCCTAATGTCAGTGGCAGAATTTAGGACAGATGTTGGCTAAAACTCGACTTTGCTCTATGACTGAAAACGTTTACAATACAATGTTGGAAGAAGGATCCCACTTCATCATGCCAGGCTTGAACATCAGTATGAGCTTCTTCTTCACACAAAAGCTCCAGTTCATCGTACCCAAAACAAAATGCATTTATTGCCTAAGACACAATATTGAATAAGTTTACAGAGCATAGGGATGTGCTGGTCTCCAAGAATCTTACGGGTGATTGGAGACAAAATGTAAAATCTACACTTCATCTCTGTAAAACCAAACAGCAAAGCTTGGGCTTGCTGGCTGGTCCTGGAGCCTCAAGTCTCCAAGACCCTCTTTCTGGAGTGCCTGAACACCCGCAGGAGAAATGTGCTAGCTTTACTTAACCACTTAGGGAAAAGTCCACTTAGAATAACTAGCCCCAGGCTTTCTCAAACAAACATCATCCCCACTCTGCTCCTTGCACTCAAGGTATGTGCTGGAGGCATCAGCCTGAGTAATGCAATTGGCTGCATCACATACCTGGGTAGCTTTCCCACCTTTGCACCCTTTTTTGTACACTGGCCCACTGGGGGCTTTCCCTGACCAATCACCCACTAGATCACCTCCAGCCCACCTTCCTTCCACCTCATCTTCTCTTCTAATCACCCTGTCACCAGCAAGAGACGTTGGATGAGTAATTCCAACACAGGTCTGGCACCAGAGCCTCCCTCTCCAGCCTAATTCCTAAAATGGCTTCCGCTTAATTAAAGATGAAAGAGCTCCATCTAGCTGTTCGGGAAATAGCAAGTGCCCTCAAAACTGGAGTCAGGAAGGGAATATGCCAGTTCCCAGCTCCTCCTTTTCCAGATGATGTTATCTGCAGAAAACAATAACCCTCAACCCATTTCTTAAAACAGTAGGGAATGCAGACATCTGCAATCTGCAATAAGTAAATATTAACTCAAGGTATTTTATAGAGCAAAACCTGATAACTTTCCTGAATTTCTTCAGTGCAGCCCAAATTTTGATTATATTTATTCCCTTCCTCTCCCTCAAATAGATTTTAAAATGAATATTTGGCATGCTCCGCAAGATCTGCTAGGAAAAACAGATGCAAAGTTTGCAAATATTTGAGTGCAATTATACTAATTCCTGGTGACTATGGAAGGGGAGAATCGACACCACTTTGCAAAAAGATGTCAGAAGAGTTCTGGCCGCTGTCAGGTCCTAATGCTGGAGAGTCAGTCAGAGCAGGTGCGGGCACCCGGCCCACATGGCTGGCGACAGGATGCCCTGCCTGGCCTCACTGGCCTCGGGGTGGCTCCAGGGTGCACAGCCACAGTCAGTGAGGGTGGGGGTCAGCGAGGGCCAGGGTGCAGAGCTAAGGTCAGCGAAGGTGGGGTGCAGAGCCAAGGTCAGCAAAGACCAGGATACAGAGCTACAGTCAACGAGGGCCAGGGCCATGGTCAGCAAGGGCCAGGGTGCAGGGTTGTGGTCAGTGAGGGTCAGGGTGCAGGGTCGTGGTCAGAAAGGGCTGGGGTGCAGAGTCACAGTCAGCAAGGGCCAGGGAGTAGGGCTGTGGTCAGTGAGGGCCAGGGTGCAAGGCCACCGCCTCTCTGTCCTCCCACGGTTGCAGAGGTGTGGACGAGGGAAAGAGCGTCAGCCACAGCTACTGTGCTGCAGGAAAACAGGGCAGATTGGCCTGGAACATCCCAGCGAGTGTGGAAAAGTTGAGTTGAGTCATTTGACATGAGGCTATTGGCCTGAATCGCAAGTATCTGGGCCATCCTGTGTCTGGAAACGGTGTGAAGTGGGGACACATGCACGGGCACACGCTCTAAACGTCCCTGAAGGGGAAAGTGGATGGAGGAGCCGAGTGGAAAGGCTATTTTAGAAAAGGCTGAGGAAGAGACGCCAGGCTTCTAAGAACTCCATGGGCCCCTCCCAGCGCCCTGCTAGCCGTCCACCTGAGGGAGGTCGGGGCCCATCAGGGCACCTAGGCCGTGGGCAGCAGGCAGCCACTCTGTTGCATTTCAGGCACAGTGGCCCCAGGGCACCCCACGTGCAGGGCTGGCAGGTGGCAGGGAAGACCCCATGGCTGCAGGGAGTCACACCACAGCAGGGGGAGTCCCAGGGAGAAAGCCAGGGGCACCCAGGCTCAGGGGGCAGGAGTCAGTGCAGGTAGTACTAGCTCTGGGTAAAATAAAGTTCCTTTATTGTCATCAGACAGATGGAATTTTACTTTGTTGAAAATTGTGACCCTAACTGAACACTGCTGTTTCCTCAGAAATGCAGGCCTTGGAGCAGCATTAGGTGCGTGTTTCGGGAGGTGGGACCCCAGGCTGCCGCATGTAGGAGTGACAATGGCAGGACAGTCCTTGGAAATATATTCTTAGCACAGACCCCCATGGTGGAACTGAAGTGTGACCCCAGGTGGATACAGAGGCTGGGGTACAGCATGAGCAACTGGCCCAGCACGCTGTCTGCGACAGATCGTGGGTCCTAACCCCAACGTGCGTGTAGAGCACATACTGCAGCCAGAGCATCGGGACACCAGGGCCACCCCGTCCGGGGCGGGGACAGTAGAGATATCTATGCCCTGGCTCCTGAGTCACTGGCTGGTTGTCCCCACCAAGCTCTGGTCTGACGCCCCAGATCTCAGCAGTGTCTGCTTCCCCTAAAGAGGAGATGTTCTCAGACTCACAGCATCCACTCAAATTACCCAAATAATTGGAAAAAGGATCCTGGTACTGGGAGAATCAAAATGACTTTGGTTTCAGGGTTGCTATAAAATAGTCCAAATTTCCCAGATATGAGTTGGCCTCTGTGTGCACCATGAACTACTACAAGGAAAACACACACTGATGCCCTTTTGCAGAACATTCCATGGAAATTAAAAGAGATAAGCCCCTCAAGGGATCTGGGGCCTGAGTTCTGCATTGGCTGTTGGGTTTGAAGACAGGGGAACGTGTCCTGTTAGCCTCCATCGGGGCGAGGAACCTGAGGCCTTTTCGAGCAATCGGATCTGGGAACAAAAGTCAGTGGTGGACACCACAAAGTTCCCTGCACTTGTGGAGAGAGAAGAGGTGGCCACTGAGGAAGAGAAGCCAGGAAAATTCTAGAGAAAAGTGGAGAAGGTGGTCCCAATGGTAGAAGAATGAGGACTTCGTTTAAGTCTGGCAAGCCAAGAGCCAGAGCACCCGTGACCTAAAGACACGACGCCCCACGTGCCGTCCAAAGACAGAGATGAAGGAGGAGGTGTGTGTGCCGGGGTGACCGCAGCCGTGCCCGCCAGGCTGCGGGTCCTGTACCCGAGGGCCACACAGCCGAGAGAACAGGTTTCACGGGAAGAGCAGCTGCCAGCCCCCGACCCCAGTCACAGGCCTCATCCTGCAAAGTGAAACCCATTTACTTTCTCCTTTCTCCCAGGCATGATAGAACTCTCGATTTCAGAGCCGAAGTTTGCATTTGCAGTAAGCTCTGACTCCCACATCCACATGCTTTCAAAATAGCTGCAAGTCCCACGTGGGCAAGAAGTATGTGCTCAGAAATGGTAACAAGGAGGTCCAGGCTATCCAGTCCCCTGTGCTCTCAGATCCCACAGCCTCTGTACAATTTTACTATCTATTTGACACAAAAATAATGTTTGCCCATGTATATCATTCCTGTAAAAGTCCACCAGAGCAGTTTCCCAACAATTACAGTCTGTACCTGCATGTACAAATTGGAGTATTAAAGCATCATATTTTTGTTCCTTCCAGCATCCATAAAATCTCAGAAGCATATCATAACCACCAAAGTGTTCTCTGCTCTCATAATAATTCATTAGGATATTAGTAGGCTGGAGCTCTCTGCAAATGTGCAGCAGAAGGCAGAATGTCAGTGTCCCACAGAACGTGATCTTTGATTTTCTTCCGATTTTCCTCAGAGAATCGGTAACAAGAAAGTGTCCTTTCCTTACATATCTGCTGCATAGGAGTGGGGCTCAGTGGGTCTAACTCAATAATTCCACCTAGTTCCCATCCAGGACAGATTTTCCGATGAGAACTTTCTCTTTGTTTGAACACAAAGGCAGCATGTATGTGTGATTCTACTGCTAATAAGAGTCACAGAAGAACCCCTCCCACGTCTAGAGAATATACTACCAAGATAAGTCTGCCATTTTCATGAGCATGCCATCTGTCCATTTGAAAGACACCATGGTCGTCCCAAAGGTGATGCTTTCTTAGTTTCCATGACAATTTAAGACTAGACAAAGTGATCTGGGCCTGAAGTAACTCACCTCAGGAATGTGAGGGCACAGAGGTGCCAGGTGAAGAACTAAAGAGCATGTGACATCCAGTCCATTCTAAGCCATGATACCCAGATATTTGGCCAAAGACGGATGTGAATGTATTTTTTACATGAGATTAACGTGTAAATCAGTACACTTCAAGCAAAATAGATTATCTTATTTGGGTGGGCCTCATCTAATCACTTGAAAGTTTAAAAAAATGACTGACCTTTCATGAAGAAGGAAAGGGACTTTTGGCAAGAGTTACCCTTCAAATCTGAACTGTGACATTGGCTCTTCCTCGGCTCTTCAGGTTGCCAGCCCACATTGCAGATTTTAGACTCGCCAGACCCCACCTACAATCCTGTGAGCCACATGAGCCAATTCCTCAAAATCTCTCTCTCTCTCCCCCTCTTCCTCTCCTTTTCTCTCCCTCTCTTTCCATATCTATGCCAGAACTCCATGGCTTCTCATATATTCGGGGCGAGTAGAGTGTCTTTCGCCAATGGCAGCCATGCCTCACAGCCTTGGGGGTGAACAAAATGCTGAAGGGTCTGTGGGAGGGAGTTTGAGGTTATTGTAGTTCTGGCTCATGCCCTGTAAGAATGTGGCCAGCTCATTCTGCAAGCCAGCTTATTTTGGACCCTCTTCCCTCACTGGGCAGCAAGGGGTGGAGGGGGGTATGAAATTCTCTTGCCCTGTGCCATCAGCCAACTTCTCATGGAGGGGGCCTGCCCACTAAGTCAAGGTACACCCCACTTATTTGATGGCTTCAGGAGTTATGGGGGGGGGGCGGGGGGGCAGGGACCCAAGTCCATCTCCAGGTGATCAGAGAAACACGGTCCCCAGAGGCGTGCTGCGGGCATTAGGCTCCCACAGCTGCCACCACAGAAGTGTACATGGGTTTTCTAAGAGGAAGACATTAGGAGCCACCGTAATACTTGCTGATGCTGACTGAAGGTGCCCATGGGCCAGGTGCTCTTCTGCTGGCTCTACTGTCACACTCAGCATAACTCCCCAGTAGCCCCTGAGGCACATATTTATTAGGGTCTCCACTTTGCACATGGGGAAAGCAAGACACAGAGCCATTAGATAACTTCTCCAAGTCACAAACAGTAAGTGGTGAAACCAGAAGTCTGGGGACCCCACCCTCCACCCCCAGGCCAAGAGTAGGTGACATTAGAGACCCAAGCAGGTGTGGAAAACAGGGCTGCTTATCAGTAAACTCACAGACACTGCCTGTGCTAAAGGAAAGTAGGGCCCCATTTCCATGAATGAGTACAGTAATGGAGAAACAGGAAAAGGCCCTGTCCCAGAGCCAGCCACCAACCAGGGACAAAAAGGATTTATACCCCAGCTCCCCTGCTATTAGCTGTGAGACTTGGAGCAACTTTCCAAACCTCTGAGCTTCATCTGAATATTAAGGATAATAATTGCCACCTCACCTGGCTACTGGAAGGATTATGTGTAAAACTAGACTGGTTTCAGGGAAAATGGGTACTTGGGATTATGCCAGGAACAAAATATAATCGTGGTTACGATGCACGTGGCATGCAGTCACTGGCGGACACACACTGAGTCTCAGAACCACACTAGGAATCAGAGCATGGCTGGGGCTAGGGAGAGGAGGGAGAGGTGTCCAGGACGGGCAAGTATGGGGTCGGCACCGGAGAGTGAGTGCTCCCTCTCTAGACCTCTCTGTACCCCGTGCCTGGACTAGGCAGGCAGCAGTGAGGCTGTGCCTGATGGGGTCGGGGGAGGACACTCGTAGGGAGGAACATTCAGTAGACAGAAGTAACAGGGCATGCAGGACCCAGGCCCAGTCCAAGGATTCAGACAACTTCCCTGTGATTAAAATCCAGTCATGCCTCAAAGCAGAATTTTTGGCTTAATCATTTAGGTGGTTATCTGTACTGCCTTAATAAATCAGCCATCTATTCAGATTTATGCTACAACATTACCAGGTTGACTTGACCTATGAATTGATCTATTGGTATAACAAAGCACAGTATCTTAACTAGAGCATGGGAACATCCTTTGAGATTTGGATTTGGGTATTATATGCTGACCCACTGGGTAACGTGCTAACACGAATAAATCTTATACACTATACACTCACATGGAGAAAACATCTTAAAACCCAGGGATGAATACAAAACAGACTGTCAACTAGCACACACATTAGTAGACATTATTTCCAGCCACCGTTAAATGCCAGTAAGAAATCTCAGGTTTAAGCAGGGGCCCTTTATGCCACACTCTAAATTTTCCCCACTCCACTTCCACAGCACTAAGTCGCTTTAAAACACAAGGAAGTTTTTACTACCAGGAAAGTTTGACCAAGCTTTAGTTAAAGGAGAGTTGAAGTGTCTGAGGTAAATGAGGTTGTACAGTGGGATAACTAATAGATCCTAAAATGAGAATAGTGCTGCCAATCCCAGCCATAATGGGTTCTATTGTAATCACTCTGGATGTGCTCCATAACACACGTAATGACTCAACAGCTCCATGCTGGCAGCACCTGAAGGAGGCGTTCTCCCTGCCAGAAAGACTGTGAATGAAGTATTATGTCTGGTCTAGCCAAGGAGATGATATGTCTTTCCTCGTTTTTGAGCAAATTGATTTCTTTGTGTCTCTGACACAGTCAGAGGAACACAGTCTCAAGCCTTCTCCAAATACTGATATGCGTCAACCATGGAGCCCTCAGCATTCTGCCTCTGGATTCCGCTCCTTCCATCATGACCCAACCACATCCTCACAAGATGGAACAGATACACCATCCAACCTCTTCTCAACTCACTGGAGACTGCTACCCACCAGATCTAACTTAGACCAGTGAGTCCATGAGATGTGTAGCTTGAGGGACCTCATATCAAGACAGAAGGGCTCAACTGTAACTACTCTAAAAGGGTGGCTAGCGCCTGTATGCTCCACATAGTCTTAAACATCTTATTCAAGCAATCATTTTACTTTTAAGTCATGAATAACTAGTGCTTCTTGAATTTTAAAATTGAATGCACATATACCAAATAATCATTATTAAACTCATAAAGGCTCTGATTATACATGAACTGCATCTGCCCCAACAAGGTTGAATAATGAAGTGAGTGGGGTTCACAAAATTGCCACAAGTGCTAAATTTATAAAATGAGAACAATTTGAAAATTGTAGACTTATTAGATTGCTCACTGACTAGTTTCCCAAGATTTATACAAGAGTTTGAGAGAAGAAATAAAGAGATCCTGTGGGAATAGGGCCTTTGATTGGGTCGATGGTTGTGACTTTCATAAGAACTGTTCATTTATTTGCGCTTTTTCTAAAATTTACTCTTGAATTTTACAGTGATGAGAAATGCAGTCTTATCAGCAAGTCTAGAAACCAGCAAAGTGTGGAGAGCAGAGGACAATAAAATTTTTGGAGAAGGGGAACTTGGGTGGCTCAGTTGGTTGATTGTCCAACTCTTGGTTTCAGCTCAGGTCATTATCTCATGGGTTGTGAGATCAAGTCCCAAGTCAGGCTCTACTCTCAGCAGGGAGTCGGCTTGTGGATTCTCTCCTTCTGCCCCATCCCTGCTCTCTCGCTCTCTTTCTCAAACAAATAAATCTTTAAAAAAAAATTTTTTTTTGGAGGACACATGTCCATGGAAACTTGGTCCATTTATTTTGACGTGTATTATATTAAGTCCAATTTATTGAGCACCTACTAAGGTACAGAGACTCCAGGTGTTTTATATTACCTTACAAAGTAGACACTGTGTCTATCATACAGATGAATTAACTAAGGTTTAGATAAGCAAAATAGCTTGCTCAATCACAGTCAGAGGCAGAACCTTGATGTGAAGATAATTCTGCTGTGTTTCGCTTTAAAAAAAATTAGATGTCTGGGTAAGTGGGAGCCAATATGCTATATCTCTGGATTACATTCTATAGGATGATTCTCTTTATGGATATTGCCAATAAAACCTGCCAGTAGTCCTCAGAGAAAAAGAGTAAATTAACAATGGTAATCCATATATTTAAATCATCCAAATATTCTTTTCTTTCTTAATTTGAGAGAGAAAGAGAGACAGAAAGAGCATGTAAGCAGGGAGAGGTGCAGAGGGAGAGAATCTCAAGTAGACTCCCCACTGAGCAGGCACCCTGATGCAGGGCTCCATCCCAGGACCCTGAGATCATGACCTGAGCTGAAACCAAGAGTCAGATGCTTAACCAACTGAGCCACCAAGGCACCCCAAAATTCTATTTTATCATGAACCTTGGCTCCTATAAAAAAAAGACACAAATTTTAAATATCATCACAGCTACTTTTCTATTGCTCTTTTTTTTCTTCATTAGCCAAATGAGAATGAGTAGTAGGGTGAGGGAGAGTGGCCTCACATCATCCACTGAATGAGTTATTTAACTTTATGAGACACAGTGTGACAAAGTTATTGTCCTAGAAAACTATTACCACAGAGACAGTGTTTAGAGAGTTCATGGTGCACTTTCTGCTTTATTCTTAGGAGGTAACATCTTATGTGTTTTCTAGGACCTTCTCATTTTATTCGACAAACATTATAAGAGGTTAGAGGCACAGGAATGTGGGTCCATCCAAACAGTAAACCAAATAAGTGAAAATAGCCTGGTTGCTAAGAATCCTTTATTTTTTTCTTTTATTTTTTTTTTAATTTTGATAAGAATCCTTTAAATGCCATATCCTAAACCTCTGATAAAAGTCTAACACCTCAAAAGAGATGACATCAACTTGTATCATATTAATTTAAATTATTTGGGGGGGGCAAGATGGCAGAAGAGTAGGGCCCCAAGTCACCTGTCCCCACCAACTTACCTAGATAACTTTCTTTTTTTTTTTTTTTGACGATAACTTTCAAATCATCCTGAAAACCTATGAATTCGACCTGAAACTTAAAGAGAAAACAGCTGGAATGCTACAGAGAGAAGAGTTTGCACTTCTAGCAATTACAAATCGTTTTTAGCCACTCTGCACTGAACAAAATGACTGGAAAGAAGAAATCACCACAAAAGAAAGAATCAAAAACCGTACTCGCTCCCACAGAGTTACAAAATTTGGATTACAATTCAATGTCAGAAAGCCAATTCAGAAGCACAATCATAAAGCTACTGGTGGCTCTGGAAAAAAGCATAAAGGATTCAAGAGACTTCATGACTGCAGAATTTGGATCTAATCAGGCGAAAATTAAAAATCAATTAAACGAGATGCAATCCAAACTGGAGGTCCTAATGATGAGGGTTAACGAGGTAGAAGAGAGAGTGAGTGACATAGAAGACAAGTTGATGGCAAGGAAGGAAACTGAGGAAAAAAGAGAAAAACAATGAAAACATCATGAGGATAGGTTAAGGGAAATAAATGACAGCCTCAGAAGGAAAAATCTATGCCTAATTGAGGTTCCAAGGGCGCCGAAAAGGGACAGAAGTCCAGAAAGTGTATTGGAAGAAATCATAGCTGAGAACTTCCCTAACTTGGGGAAACAGGCATTCAGATCCAGGATATGGAGAGATCCTCCCCTCAAAAAAATCAATAAAAACCACTCAACACCTCAACACTTAATACTGAAACTTGAAAATTCCAAAGATAAAGAGAAGATCCTAAAGCAGAAAGAGACAAGAAATCCCGAACCTTTATAGGGAGAAGTATTAGGATAACATCAGACCTCTCCACAGAGACCTAGCTGGCCAGAAAGGGCTGGCAGGAGATATTCAGGGTCCTAAATGAGAAGAGCTTGCAGCCAAGAATACTTTATCCAGCAAGGCTCTCATTCAGAATAGAAGGAGAGACAAAGAGCTTCCAAGATAGGCAGAAACTGAAAGAATATGTGACCACCAAACCAGCTCTGCAAGAAATATTAAGGGGGACTCTAAAAGAAAGAGGAAGTCCAAGGAAACAATCCACAAAAACAGGGACTGAATAGGTATTCTGATGACACTAAATTCATATCTTTCAATAGTAACTCTGAGCATGAATGGGCTTAATGACCCCATCAAAAGACGCAGGGTTTCAGCCTGGATAAAAAAGCCAGACCCATCTGTTTGCTGTCTACAAGAGACTCATTTTAGACCTAAGGACACCTACAGCCTGAAAATAAAAGGTTGGAGAACCATGTACCATTCAAATGGTCCTCAAAAGAAAGCAGGGGTAGCCATCCTTATAATAGATAAATTAAAGTTTATCCCAACGACTGTAGTAAGAGATGAAGAGGAGCACTATATCGTACTAAAAGGATCTATCCAACAAGAGGACCTAACAATCATGAATATTTATGCCCCGAATGTGGGAGCTGCCAAGTATATCAATCAATAACCAAAGTTAAGACATACTTAGATAATAATACACTTATACTGGGAGACTTCAACACGGCGCTTTCTGCCAATGACAGATCTTCTAAGCACAACATCTCCAAAGAAACAAGAGCTTTAAATGATACACTGGAACAGAGGGATTTCACAGATATTTACAGCACTTTACATCCAAACGCAACTGAATACACATTCTTCTCAAGTGCACATGGAAGTTTCTCCAGAAGAGACCACATACTGGGTCACAAATCAGGTCTTAACCGATACCAAAATATTGGGATTGTCCCCTGCATATTTTCAGGCCATAATGCTTTGAAACTAGAACTTAATCACAAGAAGAAGTTTGGAAGGATTTCAAGCACGTGGAGGTTAAGGACCATCCTTCTAAAAGATGAAAGGGTCAACCAGGAAATTAGGGAAGAATTTAAAAGATTCATGGAAACTAATAGAATGAAGATACAACCATTCAAAATCTTTGGGACACAACAAAAGCAGTCCTGAGGGGGAAATACATCGCAATACAAGCATGCATCCAAAAACTGGAAAGAACTCAAATACACAAGCTTGCCTTGCACCTAAAGGAGCTGGAGAAAAAACAGCAAATAGATCCTACACCCAGCAGAAGAAGAGAGTTAATCAAGATTCGAGCAGAACTCCTTGAAATAGAGACCAGAAGAACTGTGGAACAGATCAACAAAAGCAGGAGTTGGTTCTCTGAAAGAATTAATAAGATAGATAAACCATTAGCCAGCCTTATTAAAAACAAAAGAGAAAAGACTCAAATTAATAAAATCATGAATGAGAAGGGAGAGATCACCACCAATACCAAAGAAACACAAATGATTTAAAAACTTATTATGAACAGCTATACGCCAATAAATTAGGCAATCTAGAAGAAATGAACGCATTTCTGGAAAACCACAAACACCAAAACTGGAACAGGAAGAAACAGAAAACCTAAACAGGCCAATAACCAGGGAGGCAATTGAAGCAGTCATCAAAAACCTCCCAAGACACGAAAGTCCAGGGCCAGATGGCTTCCCAAGGGAATTCTATCAAACGTTTAAAGAAGAAACCATACCTATTCTACTAAAGCTGTTCAGTAAGATAGAAAGAGATGGAGTACTTCCAAACTCATCCTATGAGGCCAGCATCACCTTAATTCCAAAACCAAAGACCCCACCAAAAACGAGAATTATAGACCAATATCCCTGATGAACACGGATGCAAAAATTCTCAACAAGATACTAGCCAATAGGATCCAACAGTACATTAAGAGGATTATTCACCATGACCAAGTGGGATTTATCCCCAGGATGCAAGGCTGGTTCAACACTCGGTAAAGCAATCAACGTGACTGATCATACCAGCAAGAGAAAAAACAAGAACTATATGATCCTCTCAGTAGATGCAGAGAAAGCATTTGACAAAATACAGCATCCATTCCTGATCAAAACTCTTCAGAGTGTAGGGATAGAGGGAACAATCCTCAGCATCTTAAAAACCACTTATGAAAAACCCACAGCAAATACCATTCTCAATGGGGAAACACTGGGAGCCTTTCGCCTAAGATCAGGAACGCGACAGGGATGTCCACTCTCACCACTGCTATTCAACATAGTACTAGAAGTCCTAGCCTCAGCAATCAGGCAACAAAAAGAAATAAAAGGCATTCAAATTGGCAAAGAAGACGTCAAACTCTCCCTCTTTGCAGATGACATGATACTTGTACCTAGAAAACCCAAAAGACTCCACCCCAAGATCGCTAGAACTCATACAGCAATTCGGCAGTGTGGCAGGATACAAAATCAATGCCCAGAAGTCAGTGACATTTCTGTACACTAACAATGAGACTGACGAAGGGGAAATTAAGGAGTCAAGCCCATTTACAATTGCACCCAAAACCATAAGATACCTAGGAATAAACCTAACCAAAGAGGTAAAGGATCTATACCCTATAAACTACAGAACACTTCTGAATGAAATTGAGGAAGACACAAAGAGATGGAAAAATAGTCCATGCTCATGGATTGGCAGAATTAATATTGTGAAAATGTCAATGTTACCCAGGACAATGTACACATTTAATGCAATCCCTATCAAAATACCATGGACTTTCTTCAGAGAGTTGGAACAAATAATCTTAAGGTTTGTGTGGAATCAGAAAAGACCCCGAATAGCCAGGGGAATATTAAGAAAAGAAAAAAAAAAACAGAGCTTGGGGCATCACAATGCCAGATTTCAGGTTGTACTACAAAGCTGTGGTCATCAAGACAGTGTGGTACTGGCACAAAAACAGACACCTAGATCAATGGAATAGAATAGAGAATCCAGAAATGGGCCCTCAACTCTATGGTCAACTAATATTCGACAAAGCAGGAAAGACTATCCACTGGAAAAAAGGACAGTCTCTTCAATAAATGGTGCTGGGAAATTGGACATCCACGTGCAGAAGAATGAAACTAGACCACTCTCTTGCACCACACACAAAGATTAACTCAAAATGGATGAAAGATCTAAATGTGAGACAAGAATCCATCAAAATCCTAGAGGAGAACATAGGCAGCACCTTTTTTGAACTTGGCCACAGCAACTTCAAGATACATCTATGAAGGCAAGGGAAAGAAAAGCAAAAATGAATTATTGGGACTTAATGAAGATAAAAAGCTTCTGCACAGCAAAAGAAACAGTCAACAAAACGGAAAGACAACTTACAGGATGGGAGAAGATATTTGCAAATGACGTATCAGATAAAGGGCTAGTATCCAAGATCTATAAAGAAGTTATTAAACTCAACAGCAAAGAAACAAACAATCCAATCATGCAATGGGCAAAAGACATGAAGGGAAACTTCACAAGGAAGACATGGACATAGCCAACAAGCACATGAGAAAATGCTCTGCTCACTTGCCATCAGGGAAATACAAATCATAACCCCAATGAGATACCACCTCACACCAATGAGAATGGGGAAAATTAACCAGACAAGAAACCACAAATGTTGACGAGGTTGTGGAGAAAGGGGAACCCTCCTGCACTGTTGGTGGGAATGCGAGCCGGTACAGCCACTCTGGAGAACTGTGTGGAGGTTCTTCAAAGAGTTTAAAATAGATCTGCCCAATGACCCAGCAATTGCGCTGCTGGGGATTTATCCCAAAGAAAGAGATGCAGTGAAATGCCGGAACACCTGCACCCCAATGTTTATAGCAGCAATGTCCTCAATAGCCAAACTGTGGAAGGAGCCTGGGTGTCCATCGAAAGACGAATGGATAAAAAAGGTGTGGTCTATGCATACAGTGGAATATTACTCAGCCATCAGAAATGATGATGCCCACCATTTGCTTCAACGTTGAGGGACCTGGAGGGTATTATGCTGAGTGAAATAAGTCAGTTGGAGAAGGACAAACATTATATGGTCTCATTCATTTGGGGAATATAAAAATTAGTGAAAGGGAAAGGAGAGTAAATGCGTGAAAATATCAAAGAAGGTGACAAAATATGAGAGACACCTAACTCTGGGAAATGAACAAGAGGTAGTGGAAAGGGAGATGGGCGGGGGTGGGGTGCCTGGGTGATGGGCACTGAGGCAGGCAGTTGATGGGATGAGCACTGGGTGTTATGCTATATGTTGGGAAATTGAACTCCAAAAAAATGTTTAAAAAAATATGAAGCAGAGAATTTCATAGGTTTCAAACATTAGAATTCATTATCTGCATTAGGAAAGTACAGGGCTGAGGCAAAGTTTTCAAGTCATGATTAAAAACTCTGGACTAAGAAGAGAGGACTTATGACCCTTGTTCTTGACTTGCCCCATCATTTCAACCACAGAAGAGATTTCTTCTTTGAGAAGAATCTCTTCTTTAAGATTTCTTTCCCTGCCACCATTTAGTGGCTTATCTTGTGGACCTATGGTTCTCTTTCCCCTACTCTTCCTTTCTTCTTATAGGCTGTCCAAGACCAAAGGCTTGGGACAGACAAGCTGCAGAGTGAGTGCTACTGGTAACATAGGAGCTAATTTATCCCCAGTGACAGTCATAGCCTCTGGATGTGCTTCTTGGAAGTGCCTGAGAAGCACATTGTCTATTAGTGGAACTGCTTGCCAAGTGGGCAAGAGATGAGGATTTAGCATGTAGTTTCTTGGAGAGGTCCAATCCCAGCCCATTTCCAAGGATGACCGTGTTAACCCTATTGTCTCTTGGTCCTAGAATCTCATCTTTTTAACCACCTAGGTAAACCTGTTGTTCACATTAAAACTCAATGATCCCATGACATTTTGATATATTTTAATTTTTCTTATGACTTTCTTGGTGCTAACTGCCTCTTTATTGTCAATGTCAGTGGAATGCCATGGCCACATCATGTTCCTGAGTGTCCAGCCTTAATTGATCAAAGATTGACCAAAACCACCTTTATCATAGGCAAATACATTCTCCCTAAAATCACTTCTATCCCATATAGTTTTTAAAAACTGGCATTGTGACATATTTAAACGGTTTTATCCCTATTACCAAATTTTGTAACAATACCAGTGTCTCATTTGTAAATCAACTAAACATTTCCAGACCCCTCCTGAAGATTACCCTCCAAATGTTAGCCCTAAGAGTAAGAGATTTTTTCAGCCACATTTTATTTCATTACCTCCCTCAGTGTACTGATATTTTACTACTTAGGAAAAAATCTGCTCCTTCAAATGACTTATTCCTGAACATGAGGAATAAAATCAGGACAGTCTGTCCTCACAATGTTTTTTGGACCAACCAATTCAAGACGAAGACAAGATTTCTAAGAGAATGAACTGCTTTAGTCAATTGCATTGCCACTGATTTAAGCAAGGATCCCAGTGAGGAAAAAAGAGCACAACAGTTTAAATCTTGGAACCATTTGCATACAGATCATCATTGAGTGTATGAAACAGCCTCCATTTTGAGTGGAGAGGGAGGAAGTACTTATTTTCTTTTACTTAGAAGCTTGGACCAGACTCTCCTCTTTGATGGTCTTATTTGGGTTTCCGGTAAATTGGTTTTACAATGCCTCCTGCCTCCTGTCTGCTGCCTTGTTAAGCAATTTGGTTGGTGCTGTTGAAAATGTTCTTGAGTGAGTTTTAAAGGCACATGCCTTCCACTTGTTTTGGGAGCTGAACGCACTTCCTTTCACTTATTGACAAGCGATTCTGATGCTCCTAAAAATGCTTATATGAGGATTGTGGTGTGTGGATGCAGTGAGATCTTTTAAACAACACCTTATAAACAGGTGCTTCCTATATTAGGGATGTAGCTGGAGTCCTCATCCTCGTGACTTGATATCTTCGGCCTCAGACCAAAAGCTGAAGGAGCATATTGTTGCTATTCTTTTGATGGATGAACACAGTAAATCAAGGTAGTTTCAGCATCCTTAAGGAGCAGCAGTAAAAGGGTTAGGAAAAAATAGAAATAAATGGGTGCTTTTCAAAGCAGGAGATTAATAACTGGAAATACCAGAAATCATGTCAGGGAAAGTTTTCCAAATCCCTTTGTGAACCTGGCACTCTCCTAATTGGTGTGTCCTCTAGCAGGCTGGTGCTGGTCCTTTGGTGGCAGCTTCTAACTTTAATACCCACAACTGAAGTGGGGAGAAGTCCTGTCGAGCACCTGGAAACAAACAGAACTGAATTCCTGTAAGCATTATGGAACTTTCTTCTTGAAGGACTTGAAGTGGTGAGGACCAATGACTATCACCAGGAAGTCTCCAGCACATAGGAGTAGGATGTGGTGGTTTCAGATTCCATGATGGAAATCTCTGAGGGCTGAAAACCTCTTTCCGATATTCCTGCTTCCTAAGAAAGTGAAGATTGCCCTGTGGACCTCTCTTAATTATATGGCTTTTACAGCTCAACCTCAGTTATGTCCTCAAATTATAAAAACTGCCAAATTTATCTTTAAAAAGTCCCAAGTTCATAAGACGATGTAGCTTCAAGTTTTTAAAATCAAAAAAGAATCTATCCACTTTCTTTTTAGTAATTCATAAGCTAATTTTCACAGCTCTGACTTTGTATTGACTGATAAAGTGATACTGTGTTTGAGTTTATATCATCCACATTCAGGATGTCTTTATTCTTTTCTTTTTTCATTAGGGTGATATGTCCATAGAATAATGACCTGTTCGCACAAAGTCACCAGAATGTTAGAAGAATCAAGACCTCTAATTGGAACCAAGGCATATTCTCTTGATCTTAGGACAACATAACCTCATGGTAGAGCTTGCGCCGGTGGCAGAAGCAGAAGATGAGTGATGGCAAAAGACATCTGAATTAAGAAGTAGCTTTATCTACACTTCATCTCAAGCCTGATCACTCTGAGCAACATTCCAATTCCAAAAGTCCTCAGAGGCCACTCTGGGACTGGGTTGACATATAAATAATACAGTGGAGATAAAACACAGTAACTTAACAATGGAAATGACTGGCAAGTAGCTTTTTGATCTATGGCTCTTAAGAAGAGGCTGAAACACAGACTCTCATGAGGCCATGGAGAAATTCCCAATTAGACAATGTTGATGGATGGGTTATGTTTAGTAGCATATATACCTTCTTGGGATTTCTAGAGCTGTATTTCCTTATCCAAGGGCGGGGACTGGCTATTTCTTCCTTTATCAGCTACTATACATGACTAAACCCAGCACTGGATTTTCTGCTAACAAAGATTTCTATCAGTTGTTTATGAAGTTGAACACAGACAGCCCTGAGTGATAATGGGGTTTTATTATGGATCGTTAACTGAGTGTGCTAAAGATCCTGATACAATGCCCCCTCTAAGAATGTAAGAATGAAACGTATTTTAAAAATTCAAAGTATTACCTGCGTTTCAGGCATAAAGAAAAGCCACAAATCAGTCTGAAATTCCATGAGCAATGAGCCCTGGAATAAGAATGTGCTTTGAAAACAGACTGCTTAGAACAAAATGTTACAGTATAATATAACCCCAGTAATTTTTCATTGAAACTTTCCACCCACTGCTTCTGAAAGGAAAAAGTACTGTTGCATCCTGTGTCACCCGTTATGCATTTACTCTTTCCTGAATCATATTAGCTGTTGAGCAGGATGTTCTGGGACTTCTCACCAGGTCTTCATCATTCCGTTTTTGTTCTATGAAGTGGCATTCCTTGTTAGTTATGAAGTGGAAAATGCAGGTATGTAAGTTGCCATACTTGCTCATAAGAAATAGAACTAAGAAGCAATGAAACTATTTTGTGTGTGTGTGTGTGTATTTGAAAAGGCATTTTAGTAATTAGCTAAAATCATTCCGTTCTCAATTCCTCTACCACATCTAATTGGGATGATTTCTGTAACTAATTAATAGTATAACTGAATACTTTAAATTAAAAAAATTATTTTTGGAGTTCAACTTGCCAACATAGCGTATCACCCAGTGCTCATCCCATCAACTTCCCCCTTCAGTGTCCATCACTCAGTCACCCAACCTCCCATCCACCTCCCTTTCCACTACCTCTTGTTCATTTCCCAGAGTTAGGTGTCTCTCATGGTTTGTCCCCTCTCTGATATTTCCCAATCATTTTATCTCCTTTCACTTTATTCCCTTTCACTAATTTTTATATTCCCCAAATGAATGAGACCATATAATGTTTGTCCTTCTCCAACTGACTTATTTCACTCAGCATAATACCCTCCAGGTCCCTCCACATTGAAGCAAATGGTGGTCATCGTCATTTCTGATGGCTGAGGAATATTCCACTGTATGCATAGACCACACCTTTTTTATCCATTCATCTTTCGATGGACACCCAGGCTCCTTCCACAGTTTGGCTATTGAGGACATTGCTGCTATAAACATTGGGGTGCAGGTGTTCCGGCATTTCACTGCATCTCTTTCTTTGGGGTAAATCCCCAGCAGCGCAATTGCTGGGTCGTAGGGCAGATCTATTTTAAACTCTTTGAGGAACCTCCACACAGTTCTCCAGAGTGGCTGTACCGGCTCGCATTCCCACCAACAGTGCAGGAGGGTTCCCCTTTCTCCACATCCTCGCCAACGTTTGTGGTTTCTTGTCTGGTTAATTTTCCCCATTCTC
The DNA here is from genome assembly GCF_048164855.1 of Canis lupus baileyi. NCBI lineage: Eukaryota > Metazoa > Chordata > Mammalia > Carnivora > Canidae > Canis > Canis lupus. The sequence goes on along the minus strand of NC_132854.1, from coordinate 3,033,815 downwards.
ATTGGTGTGAGGTGGTATCTCATTGGGGTTATGATTTGTATTTCCCTGATGGCAAGTGAGCGGAGCATTTTCTCATGTGCTTGTTGGCTATGTCCATGTCTTCCTCTGTGAAGTTTCCCTTCATGTCTTTTGCAAATTGCATGATTGGATTGTTTGTTTCTTTGCTGTTGAGTTTAATAACTTCTTTATAGATCTTGGATGCTAGCCCTTTATCTGATACGTCATTTGCAAATATCTTCTCCCATTCTGTAAGTTGTCTTTCCGTCTTGTTGACTGTTTCTTTTGCTGTGCAGAAGCTTTTTATCTTCATTAAGTCCCAATAATTCATTTTTGCTTTTCTTTCCCTTGCCTTCATAGATGTATCTTGAAGTTGCTGTGGCCAAGTTCAAAAACGTGCTGCCTGTGTTCTCCTCTAGGATTTTGATGGATTCTAATGTCTCACATTTAGATCTTTCATCCATTTTGAGTTAATCTTTTGTGTATGGTGCAAGAGAGTGGTCTAGTTTCATTCTTCTGCACGTGGATGTCCAATTTTCCCAGCACCATTTATTGAAGAGACTGTCCTTTTTTCCAGTGGATAATCTTTCCTGCTTTGTCGAATATTAGTTGACCATAGAGTTGAGGGCCCATTTCTGGATTCTCTATTCTATTCCATTGATCTAGGTGTCTGTTTTTGTGCCAGTACCACACTGTCTTGATGACCACAGCTTTGTAGTACAACCTGAAATCCGGCATTGTGATGCCCCCAGCTCTGTTTTTTTTTTCTCTTCTTAATATTCCCCTGGCTATTCGGGGTCTTTTCTGATTCCACACAAACCTTAAGATTATTTGTTCCAAAACTCTGAAGAAGTCCATGGTATTTTGATAGGGATTGCATTAAATGTGTACATTGTCCCGGGTAACATTGACATTTTCACAATATTAATTCTGCCAATCCATGAGCATGGACTATTTTTCCATCTCTTTGTGTCTTCCTCAATTTCATTCAGAAGTGTTCTGTAGTTTATAGGGTATAGATCCTTTACCTCTTTGGTTAGGTTTATTCCTAGGTATCTTATGGTTTTGGGTGCAATTGTAAATGGGCTTGACTCCTTAATTTCCCCTTCGTCAGTCTCATTGTTTGTGTACAGAAATGCCACTGACTTCTGGGCTTTGATTTTGTATCCTGCCACACTGCCGAATTGCTGTATGAGTTCTAGCGATCTTGGGGTCGAGTCTTTTGGGTTTTCTAGGTACAGTATCATGTCATCTGCAAAGAGGGAGAGTTTGACGTCTTCTTTGCCAATTTGAATGCCTTTTATTTCTTTTTGTTGCCTGATTGCTGAGGCTAGGACTTCTAGTACTATGTTGAATAGCAGTGGTGAGAGTGGACATCCCTGTCGCGTTCCTGATCTTAGGCGAAAGGCTCCCAGTGTTTCCCCATTGAGAATGGTATTTGCTGTGGGTTTTTCATAAGTGGTTTTTAAGATGCTGAGGATTGTTCCCTCTATCCCTACACTCTGAAGAGTTTTGATCAGGAATGGATGCTGTATTTTGTCAAATGCTTTCTCTGCATCTACTGAGAGGGTCATATAGTTCTTGTTTTTTCTCTTGCTGGTATGATCAGTCACGTTGATTGCTTTACCGAGTGTTGAACCAGCCTTGCATCCTGGGGATAAATACCACTTGGTCATGGTGAATAATCCTCTTAATGTACTGTTGGATTCTATTGGCTAGTATCTTGTTGAGAATTTTTGCATCCGTGTTCATCAGGGATATTGGTCTATAATTCTCGTTTTTGGTGGGGTCTTTGGTTTTGGAATTAAGGTGATGCTGGCCTCATAGGATGAGTTTGGAAGTACTCCATCTCTTTCTATCTTACTGAACAGCTTTAGTAGAATACGTATGGTTTCTTCTTTAAACGTTTGATAGAATTCCCTTGGCAAGCCATCTGGCCCTGGACTTTTGTGTCTTGGGAGGTTTTTGATGACTGCTTCAATTGCCTCCCTGGTTATTGGCCTGTTTAGGTTTTCTGTTTCTTCCTGTTCCAGTTTTGGTGTTTGTGGTTTTCCAGAAATGCGTTCATTTCTTCTAGATTGCCTAATTTATTGGCATATAGCTGTTCATAATAAGTGTTTAAATCATTTGTGTTTCCTTGGTATTGGTGGTGATCTCTCCCTTCTCATTCATGATTTATTAATTTGAGTCTTTTCTCTTTTGTTTTTAATAAGGCTGGCTAATGGTTTATCTATCTTATTAATTCTTTCAGAGAACCAACTCCTGCTTTTGTTGATCTGTTCCACAGTTCTTCTGATCTCTATTTCAAGGAGTTCTGCTCGAATCTTGATTAACTCTCTTCTTCTGCTGGGTGTAGGATCTATTTGCTGTTTTTTCTCCAGCTCCTTTAGGTGCAAGGCAAGCTTGTGTATTTGAGTTCTTTCCAGTTTTTGGATGCATGCTTGTATTGCGATGTATTTCCCCCTCAGGACTGCTTTTGTTGTGTCCCAAAGATTTTGAATGGTTGTATCTTCATTCTATTAGTTTCCATGAATCTTTTTAATTCTTCCCTAATTTCCTGGTTGACCCTTTCATCTTTTAGAAGGACGGTCCTTAACCTCCACGTGCTTGAAATCCTTCCAAACTTCTTCTTGTGATTAAGTTCTAGTTTCAAAGCATTATGGCCTGAAAATATGCAGGGGACAATCCCAATATTTTGGTATCGGTTAAGACCTGATTTGTGACCCAGTATGTGGTCTCTTCTGGAGAAACTTCCATGTGCACTTGAGAAGAATGTGTATTCAGTTGCGTTTGGATGTAAAGTGCTGTAAATATCTGTGAAATCCCTCTGTTCCAGTGTATCATTTAAAGCTCTTGTTTCTTTGGAGATGTTGTGCTTAGAAGATCTGTCATTGGCAGAAAGCGCCGTGTTGAAGTCTCCCAGTATAAGTGTATTATTATCTAAGTATGTCTTAACTTTGGTTATTGATTGATATACTTGGCAGCTCCCACATTCGGGGCATAAATATTCATGATTGTTAGGTCCTCTTGTTGGATAGATCCTTTTAGTACGATATAGTGCTCCTCTTCATCTCTTACTACAGTCGTTGGGATAAACTTTAATTTATCTATTATAAGGATGGCTACCCCTGCTTTCTTTTGAGGACCATTTGAATGGTAAATGGTTCTCCAACCTTTTATTTTCAGGCTGTAGGTGTCCTTAGGTCTAAAATGAGTCTCTTGTAGACAGCAAATAGATGGGTCTGGCTTTTTTATCCAGGCTGAAACCCTGCGTCTTTTGATGGGGTCATTAAGCCCATTCATGCTCAGAGTTACTATTGAAAGATATGAATTTAGTGTCATCAGAATACCTATTCAGTCCCTGTTTTTGTGGATTGTTTCCTTGGACTTCCTCTTTCTTTTAGAGTCCCCCTTAATATTTCTTGCAGAGCTGGTTTGGTGATCACATATTCTTTCAGTTTCTGCCTATCTTGGAAGCTCTTTGTCTCTCCTTCTATTCTGAATGAGAGCCTTGCTGGATAAAGTATTCTTGGCTGCAAGCTCTTCTCATTTAGGACCCTGAATATCTCCTGCCAGCCCTTTCTGGCCAGCTAGGTCTCTGTGGAGAGGTCTGATGTTATCCTAATACTTCTCCCTATAAAGGTTCGGGATTTCTTGTCTCTTTCTGCTTTAGGATTTTCTCTTTATCTTTGGAATTTTCAAGTTTCACTATTAAGTGTCGAGGTGTTGAGTGGTTTTTATTGATTTTTTTGAGGGGAGGATCTCTCCATGTCCTGGATCTGAATGCCTGTTTCCCCAAGTTAGGGAAGTTCTCAGCTATGATTTCTTCCAATACACTTTCTGGACTTCTGTCCCTTTTCGGTGCCCTTGGAACCTCAATTAGGCATAGATTTTTCCTTCTGAGGTTGTCATTTATTTCCCTTAACCTATCCTCATGATGTTTTCATTGTTTTTCTCTTTTTTCTCAGTTTCCTTCCTTGCCATCAACTTGTCTTCTATGTCACTCACTCTCTCTTCTACCTCGTTAACCCTCGTCGTTAGGACCTCCAGTTTGGATTGCATCTCATTTAATTGATTTTTAATTTTCACCTGATTAGATCCAAATTCTGCAGTCATGAAGTCTCTTGAATCCTTTATGCTTTTTTCCAGAGCCACCAGTAGCTTTATGATTGTGCTTCTGAATTGGCTTTCTGACATTGAATTGTAATCCAAATTTCGTAACTCTGTGGGAGCGAGTACAGTTTTTGATTATTTCTTTTGTGGTGAGTTTTTCCTTCTAGTCATTTTTCTCAGTGCAGAGTGGCCAAAAACAAGTTGTACTGGTAGAAGCAAAAACTCTTTTCACTGTAGCATTCCAGCTGTTTTCTCTTTAAGTTTCAGGTCTAATTCATAGGTTTTCAAGATGATTTGAAAGTTATATAGGTAAGTTGGTGGGGACAGGTAACTTGGGGACCCTACTCTTCTGCCATCCTGCCCCGCCTTCTTGTTTCATTTTTTGGTATAAAATGAACACATCTCAGTAGAATCCATGACAAATGTGACCTCATAGTAATGTTCAGGGACACTTTTTTAAGGGATTAAATGTAGCTGTATTTTCAACATAAAGCATTCCATCTGTGTAGAGTAGGGATATTTAAAGGGAAGAAAGCCAATCTCATTATAGCTCTCCTTCCCCTGGTCAGAATTTATTGTCTAATTTTTTCCCCACGTATCTTTTTGAGTTTTTCCTCTCTCATAAATAACTCTTTGTAGGGTTTGGCACTGGGTAGGAGTACTTGCACCCTCCTTTCTAAAAAGATTAAAATAAAACCTAATCCTCATTTTTACTACTATGTTCAAGTAAGAGGATTGCTTCTTTTCTACTTTGATGGGTAGGAGAGCTGAATGAAGATGACAATCACATACACACAAATAGCACCTGAAGAAGTACTGCATTTCTTGATTTCTAATACAGTGACAGGCAGCTCTTGCCCACATCATGGTGCTGATCTGAGGCCTACATTTAGCAATGTTCACTGTTCAAGAGATTATGTGAAGAACAAGTGGAATCTGTGTGGTTTGCCATCAGGACAAGAACAATCTCTGTTCTCCAAATGACAACATGAAACTTTTGGAAATAGAACACTGTTTTCATTCATTCAGTGCTATAGTCTTATGGAAGATTAAAGAGGATAAAAATAAGCATAGGTGACCCCACCTATGATGTCATTTGTCTTCACAACAAACCTATGAGCTAAATCTAGAAGGCTTGAGATAAATTAAAAGGCAGCCCTTATTCACAACCAAAGATCATCCACTCTTAGCAGGATGGGCTTTGAAGACTCCACATTACAGTACTAAATGTTGAAAGATCTAACCAGTTGGGATAAACACACATCTGTCAAACAATGGTTTGGGGAGAAGCAGCTCTAGTGTGTGGTCATGAAACTGAGTGAAATGGGAACACATTTCACAATCCCAGCAAATCTGATCCAAAGTAAAATAATATTTTTTGGATTACTAGATGAATGAATGATGGAGTGTTTGAATTAATTTTAGTAAGATAATATATATAAGAGTTTTGTTTAAACTATTTTAATAACTAGCTTGTAAATTATACTTATTGCTATAATAGCTATTGTGTAGAATATTTCAATGCACTTTTATTCTGGATACTACCAAGGACACACTGGACTGAGATCTTTCCTAAGCAGGACTATGATAAGACTATTCGCTGTCTTCCATCCCCATATACTTTTCTCTATGCCAATATTTTAGGGGGGCCCTTTTGTTATTTTATCTTAATTTCATCTGCTATCTTGCCAAAAGGACCATCAAAATGATCTCATCATCTTTCAGCCTTTCTAGAATATTGGTGTCCTGCTCCCCATAGACCCTTTGCCTTGCTCTCCCCTCAGCCTGGGGTTCTCCTCCCCAGATTTTATCATCCCTGGCCACATCCTGTTGTAAACTTCTCCGCCTAAATGTCATGTCTGCCAGACACTGACTCTACCCAGTCTTGCTAGAGCCAGCACTCACTCCCTGCACTCCTCTGTCTACCCTAGTGCCTTCTGTGCTCCACCACCCTTCTTGGAATGAGAAATCACCTTATTTTGTTTCTGCTTCTCCCTTCCACATCCTAGTTGCATGAGCTGGGGGAGGAATGCTTTATCTGCCTTGCATGCCCACATCCTGGAAGTGCTCACAATTATTTACTGGACAAATGAATCTTGAACTTCAAAGCCAGTGTTCTATCCCCTGCCTCCCCTAAAACAAGATTTTTCTGCCTCTGTTTCATGCCTCTCTCAGCTAATAAAGGCAACCTGGATACAGAGGTTGTCTCATTTTGGGACATCAATCAAACCTTTCATCTTCCTGTATGTCATATGTTCACTTTCCCTTTTGTGTCCCACAAGTACAATGAGGAATGAGATGGGGTGATAAATCCTGTAATTGAAAAATGAAGTGAATGAAAATCAGCCCAATGTGATTTACAGGCATTTAACTAGGAAAGTTTCACCCTTCTCACTTTGCTTCTTAACCTGTGAAACGGACAACAGTTTCCTAGACTACTTGGGACCCTAGAGTGAGTTTTCACTCTGCTATTGTATGTACTGGATAAGCAGCTCAGGCACTCAGGACAGAGAAGGGATCTCTTGTTTTGGTGCCAGGACTATTTGCTCACTGAGAGGACTGCATTTGAAAGTGAATGCGCACAGACTCAGCAGCACCTGTTAGACCCTTTAGAGGTGGTCCCTTTCAACATGATGTTAGTAACACCTTAAAATGATTCAAACAGAAAAGCTCCAGCTCGTCATGGAGCTATAGGATGCTCTATTAGGAGGTGCATGATGCAAATATAGATGTGTACATCACACAAATATAGATCCCCATACAGCATACTCTGTGCTGTGTTCTCTGCACAGGGAGAAAAAGCTCACTCATTTTAGTAAAGAGGATGCCTACTACCCCCCTCACTTTTGAAGTTTCAGTTACAGTTGCAAAGGAAAAGATCTCAAATGAAAAGTTAAAAGAGGAAAACTTCATTTCATGAGAAACAATACAATTTAACGCTAAATGCATAGTAGCACTGTTTCTTTTTATTTAACCGTGTTTTAAAAATTAATAAATAATTTCAATGAGACATGACAGTAAAACTAAATAAAAAACAAACCAAAGCACATTCACTTTCATCTGTTTACCTGTCCAGAAAGCAAATGTGGGGATTTGAGAACATCTGGAAGGAAGCCATGTGATTGCTTTCTACAAATAAGGCCCAAACTTCTTGTATATAAACTGTCCAAATCCAGAGACCAGCTTTCTGTTACTTTGGCCCAATTCCATGAAACGACTCATTTCCTTGGGACTCCTTCAGGAAAAGTTAAATTCAGTCCTTTTTTTTCTCATAGTTTTTTAAATTTTTAGATGACAAAAGTAGTATCTGTTGAATGCTGAAAGCTTGGAAAACTCATAAAAACATGAAGATATTTTTATAATCATCTGACACTCATTATACTCCACACCTCACCATTGTAATCATCTTTAGCATTGGTACATCTTTCTGGTTATTTCTCTGGGCTCCATACACATATCAAATTTTCCATCCCTGATGGTATCTTTCCATACACCATTAAGGTGGTCTAGTTTTCCCTGAATAGTACTTTGTAAAGTTTTGCCAAGTTTGGAGTATCTCTCTCTGGCCTGATGTTTATTGATTTCATGGTGCTCCATTGGATGGATCATTAACACTTCTCTGAGCCACACTCTTAATTTTGGAGTCTTTTAGTTGTTTCCCACTTCTGTCTATCTATCTATCCATCCATCCGTCATCTGTCTATCATCTAACTACTTATTGCATAAATGCTATGTACATTATATATACAGTACATGTAAAATATTTGTGCAATCTTTAGTAATTACTGTCAAAGATACTAACTTGCCTACCTGATATGTATTTTCTCTTCTTTGCTAACAAGATTTTGATTTTGTTCAATGTGAGAATATCCCTCGCTAATTGTTTCATCTCCCATGTGACAAAGTCTGGTCCATACACTGTGAACAGGAAATGCTAAGTGATACTTCCAGGGCAGTCCTTTCATGAGGGTCACATGTGGCTCCCATTATTTGCATGGTTTTGTGATTTGCTTTGTCTTCTCCTATTTTCTTGCCTGGGAAGCAGATGCAACGAGTGGAGATGGGTAGCCATTTAGCGACCATGATAACCACCTACTTAGGCGAGAGTGGTGGGAAACAGGAAGAAAATTGGATTTCTATGGCATCATGGGGCCACCAGTCTAACGTTGGCTCCTCACCTCCAAATTTCAAGGCGCTTGAAATTTGAAATTTCTATTTGATAGAATAAGCTTCTATTTGAATAAACCCACTGCTTTCTTTGACTTTCTATTATACAAAACAGAACACAATACTGTCCATGGTATTATCAATAATGATACCCATTTAGAGTTCCTAAACGTGAAATCTTCCAAATGGAATAGCAAGATCTCAGGTGTGCAATTCTATAAGTTTTAGATTCTTATCATCAATTTGCTTCCTAGAAAGTTTTTATCAATATTATCTCTGACCAGCTGTGCACATTAGCCATGACCACCATTGGGTATCATCTTCCCCATCACAATTCCATAGGAATAAATGTCCTTCCTTATTGCTTTCATTTCGATTCTTGTGTACTGATGAATTTAAACATGTTTTCGTTCCAAATGTCTTCTTGAGCTTTTATTTCTTCTGTGAATTTATCGTTTGTATTCTCTCTTCTATTATTTTTCAATGGAAGATGAAACTGGAGCTTACTATTGTAAGAATCATTAGGAGAAAACATGGAGACCATTGCTAAGCACCCAGTAGATGCGTGTGGCTGCTGGAAATCTCTATCCTGGGTGAGAGAACATCACACTTAAACAGGGTGATAGGCAGCTGAAATTGGTATCTTATCCTAAGTGAATCCAGACATCTCAGGTGGAAATGTGGGAGGCTTGCTACAGAGGGAAGTCTCTCAGGATGCCTCTGGGTCAAGCTGAGGTTGCTGGTGGCCATGTAATGTTTATGATCCTTCTTCAGGGAAGTGGGGACATTTCCCTGAGGATTTAGAGATAAGAAGCAGAATCACCACACTTTTCCAGTATCTCATTCCTGAGGTTCCAAGTGCTTCTGCTCCCCTCACACTCCTGTCTTGAAGTGTTTGCATCATCCTGCACAACTGGGATCATTCCTCCTCCAGGGATATTGAGACAGCTGTGTGGCTTTCCCCTTATCTTCTGAATGTACAGGGAGGTATAATAAGACAATGTCAGCAAAAGTTCTTTTGGATTCTTGCAGATTAGAAAGTGAGATCATACTCCAGAACTTCATTCTAGTATGGTCAAAGAAGTTTTGCTGCAAATGTTAAGGAAAGCATAAAGGATCCTTTCTATTATACAGATGGAGACAAAATGCCTGTTGCATAACAACACAGAGAGTCAAATTACGTTATTTCTCTTACTTTTTTCAACAGTTCCTAAGTAAGGTGATTTGAGAAGACATTCCAAACAGCAGAAACCCAAGTGCTCAGGTATTCCTAACCATACAATTAGGTATGGGGCTCAGCAAGACCTGGGAACACCCAGGGATTGTCACTACATTGAGTGCCATGTGTGGTGGTTCCTGGACTGGTGCATTCCATTATTTATATGGCACTCATCACACCAGCAGTTAAGCATTTTCTCAGCATCAGCCTTTACACTGGTGGACAACAGAAGGGACTAAAAGTTCTATGGTTTCTCAACATCATCAGCTTGGACTGAACACCTACTCTGAGCCCAGAGTCAATCACATACTGAGTGGCCACATGCGAGCCAGCAGCTTCTGACCCAGAAGCAACACTCTGTGGCTTTTGGTTCTGTTTCTATCTCTCTCTCTTCCTTCTCAACCAGGCTCTTGCCATCTTGTATATAAATTACTGCGGTGCATACCCTCTGCCCCCACCCCAACAGCAGCAACCTTCACTATTTTCTTTAGTTTTATTTCTTCAGCACTGCACCCTTATCACTGGAAGCCACCCCCTAGCAACAAAAGAGCGAGTAAAATCAAAGGTGGTGAGCTTCTTCTTTTTTTTTTTTATTGGAGTTCAATTTGCCAACATATAGCATATCACCCAGTGCTCATCCCGTCAAGTGCCCCCCTCAGTGCCCGTCACCCAGTCACTCCAACCCCTCTGCCCACCTCCCCTTCCACTACCCCCTTGTTCATTTCCCAGAGTTAGGTGTCTCTCGTGTTTTGTCACCTCACTGATATTTTCACTCATTTTCTCTCCTTTCCCTTTATTCCCTTTCACTATTTTTATATTCCCCAAATGAATGAGTCCATATAATGTTTGTCCTTCTCCAATTGACTTACTTCACCCAGCATAATACCCTCCAGGTCGATCCACATCGAAGCAAATGGTGGCTATTCATCGTTTCTAATGGCTGAGTAATATTCCATTGTACATAAATCACATCTTCTTTATCCATTCATCTTTCCATAGACACTGAGGCTCCTTCCACAGTTTGGCTATTGTGGACATTGCTGCTATAAACATTGGGATTCAGGTGTCCCGGCGTTTCACTGCATCTGTATCTTTGGGGTAAATTGCTGGGTCATAGGGCAGGTCTATTTTTAACTCTTTGAGGAACCTCCACACAGTTTTCCAGAGTGGCTGCACCAGTTCACATTCCCACCGACAGTGCAAGAGGGTTCCCCTTTCTCCACATCCTCTCCAACATTTGTGGTTTCCTGCCTTGTTAATTTTCCCCATTCTCATGGGTGTGAGGTGGGATCTCATTGGGGTTTTGATTTGTATTTCCCTGATGGCAAGTGATGCAGAGCATTTTCTCCTGTGCTTGTTGGCCATGTCTATGTCTTCCTCTCTGAAAAAAATCATCTTAAGATTTGTGTGGAATCAGAAAAGACACCGAATAACCAGGGGAATACTAAAAAAGAAAACCAGAGCTGGGGGCATCACAATGCCAGGTTTCAGGTTGTACTACAAAGCTGTGATCATGACAGTGTGGTACTGGCACAAAAACAGACACATAGATCAATGGAACAGAATAGAGAATCCCAATGAATTATTGGGACTTAATGAAGATAAGAAGCTTCTGCACAGCAAAAGAAACAGTCAACAAAACTAAAAGACAACCTACAGAATGGGAGAAGATATCTGCAAATGACTTATCAGATAAAGGGCTAGTATCCAAGATCTATAAAGAACTTATTAAACTCAACAGCAAAGAAACAAACAATCCAATCATGAAATGGGCAAAAGACATGAACAGGTGGTGAGCTTCTAATGCAGAGATGGAAGGCTGTCTGGTTTGCTTCATTTCTCACCAACCAATCCTCCCTTCCTTCCAAATCCAGTTAGGAATCCACCTCCAAGAAGCCTTTGAAAGTAAAGCCAGTCAAGTGTCTGTCATTTTAGAAGTGTGTATTTCCACCAAACTGCATTTCCTACACCTGTGTTGCTTTAGAATAATTACATATTTGCCCCTTGCAAAGTTCCTTGCTTTTGTCAGAGACAATCTCCATCCCCTCATTCATTCAGGCTCAGTATTTCTAAATTGCAGTTGGTTTTTCCTTCAACCTTGTCCTCAACATCTATCTCTGCAATCACAAAAATATGGAATGGACTTCTGGATTGGGAAGGTTTGTAGGCCCTGCTAAGGCTGTAGCTCAATACAGATCAGAAACAAAAGTCTGGAGGAGATGGAGAGCCTTGTTATAGCATCACTGCTGGAAGAGAAGAGAATTGTCTCTGCAGAGAAGCTCATGGATTTCATTCCTGGTACTCTTCTTATTGTATCCCCCTTGCTTCCTGATTGAAACAGTGCTGACACCATCATTGTGCTCTGTCCCCAAAATATCCTTGATCCCAGAGTGGCCTACTGGTTGATACCAAATCTTTGTAACAAGCACTTTGGTTATGTGACCTTTAGTAGCTATTGAACTAGGGTAGAATTAAGCCCAAGCTTTATGTTTTAGGTCCTATACTATCTCACAAGATATATCCCAAGCTTTTGTTCTGGTCAAATTAGCACACTCACCTTTCATTTTCTCCCCTGATGACACATGTCACTCTCTTTGTTTGCATTTGTCTAAAATACTTTGCATGCCATAGATGAGAGCCTTTCTCTGAGCACTTCATTTGCAGATTTACCTTGCGTCACATTTCATTCCTGTCTTTAGAGAATTTAATGTATGTGTTACCTATTGTGGTGCTCAAGGAACTCAGACCATTAACTCCATTAATGGCGATGATGATGGTGAGAAGTAATTACCGTCTTTATGGAAAAGAAATGAAGGGAGATAATGTCTGTAAAGCTCACCCTCAATGTCTGCCAACTTGTATTTTCTGCTTGTCCAAGACAGTTTTCTTTTCTCACTCTCACTTCAATCTGCCACTAGGACATAGTGTGAGGTGAAAAAATTGTTCCATTCCCAGCAACTGTATTCATTGAAGATGCTAAAGGGCAACTTTCCTTTAAAAAGAAATCTTGGGGATCCCTGGGTGGCGCGGCCCGTCTCCCCGGACACCCGGGATCGAGTCCCGCATCGGGCTCCCGATGCATGGAGCCTGCTTCTCCCTCTGCCTGTGTCTCTGCCTCTCTCTCTCTCTCTCTCTCTGTGACTATCATAAATAAATAAAAATTTAAAAAAATTAAAAAGAAATCTTGGAATAAAGAGGATGATCCCTTCTTTCTCCTTTTTTGTTTGTCCAGCTCTGGGCAGAATGGTCCTCCTACCTCCAGTCCTCCTATCCAGGAGCCCATAGTTCACTCAATACACAACTCATTAAGAAGTGAGATTTTTCCAGACTTGTGCCCAGAATCAGGGAAATAAATATGAATGAACAAATGGCTTCTGCCCTCAGGAGTTCTCAGTAACTAGAAGCAGAGATGTACACACATTATTGCAATGTAGCGTAATAAATGCCCTGAGAATTAGACCAAATTCCAGCATGGCCACAAAAGAATTGCAATAAACCCCCTCTGGGAAAGTAAGGGGTCTTCCTGAAACAGTGGACGTATGGCCAGGCATGGTAGGTAAGCAAGCATTCATTTGTTGAGTATAAGGAAAAAGACACAAAGGAAGGGTCTTTATATGTTACAGGGATGGTGGGGGGCTACACATGGATGTAGGCACCATAGCTGGAGTGTCAACAAAGATGAGGGCAGTGAGAACCTTGAGGTGCCAGAGAGTCAGTGTCCAAAGAGTAGGCAAAGGAGTCCAAATCTCAGCCTCTGGACAAGAGGAGACATTGAAATATTTTAAGTGGAAGAAGGAGGATGATATCTATATTACTTAAAAACTCTCCCAGCCACAGAATGAAAGATGATTCCAGGAAGCAGGATGGTGAGCCTGAAGACCACTGTGTGCTCAGCACAAGAAGAAATAAGAGGTAGAAGCATGCACAGAAACATTTAGAATAGGAACCAAGTGGTGTTTTAAGGCAGTATCTTATACATATTCTGAGTTGATGGAATACTTGAAGGTAGTGCAAACATTTATGGCAAGGCATTTGAGAGAGAAACTAATTTACGTTTGTTTTTCTCTGTTATGAAACTAATTTACGTTTGTTTTTCTCTGTTATTTAAGATTTTTTCCCTCTCTTAAGGCCTCCCTGGCCTAAGGGGTGTCAATAATAATTGTGCTTTAAGGTCAGGTGAGACTTACCCAAAAGACCCTCACCCTTCACTCAGGCATGGGATTTGGAAGTATATGCTGCTTGTGGAGAGCTGGGATCAGAGCAGTGTTGGCCCCAACAAAGAAGTAGGGAGCAATGGTAGAAGATTCCAGAATGCTTGAGATCTGTGTCCCACTCCCACCCAGCAGCCTAGGAAAGGCGGATCATCTGATGATTTGGCTATAAGCAGAGAGAGGGAGTGGGATACTGAAGAATGATGGCCTCGGGAATGCCAGAAAGACAGCCCCTCACCAAGGTGTGGTGCCCAGGAAACAGAACCCTCTGCTTCTCCTGCATCATGCCAAGCAACTCCATTCCCACCTTGAGGAGCTAAGATAAAGGCCATGACAGTCCCTAAGCCTAACATGGGTCACTTTGGAAACCAAATCCCTACCATTTCTCTTCTGTTTAACTTTGTGTTCCTCACCCCTCAGCAGTCTTCCAACTGTTGAGTGAGGCAGAGAGAAGAGATTCTGGGAACAGAAGGCTGTGTGGGTATGACCACAAATGACTTGGTAATCATTATTGACTTCTCCATTCTGGATTCTCTGCCCTTTGTACTGTTCTATGTAATGATGCTCATTTTGCTCTACATTTTGGAAATGGCTAAGGATGCAGCCTCTGCACATTCTCTAGACATTTCACTTTGGGCTTCTTTCCTCCTGGCTTTTTCCAGTGTCCCTATGGAGAAGTTCGGCCCCCAGGGACTGAAAATGCAATGCAACACTGTGGGGCAGTTAAGCAAGGCCCGCAGACTATGTACGTTGGAAACCTGGCCATGTCGATTACTAGTATATCGTCTTAGCTAAGTTACTCCATCCCTTTTGCCTTACTTTTTCCCATACAAGCTGGATAAAATACTAGTTCTTCCTTCCTCGGCTGCTTGTTAGGAAAAAGGGCATAATGCAAGACTTCATGACGAGCTCTTCCCCCCAACACCTGCCCAAGGTTATAGGAAATGTAAGGAAGCAGTTCTCCATAATGAGAGCGCCCTGCCCCAGTCAGTGAGGACTTGTGTCCTTGGGCTTCTCTGGTGCATCGCTTCCCCCACTGGGAACGAATTCCCCTGCCAGTCATAGTACAAGCTCAGTGCCTTTCCTGGGAAAACTGATGAGAAGGGACAGAGCAAAATCCCACAGTATTTTCAGCTCCTGGATTCCAGTCAGCACAAAGGCAGCATCTACAGTTAGGACCCTAAGACTCCCTATAGCTGACCAAGGGAGCTGAGAAGGTATGTCGAGTGCTAGTTCCAGAATCTACCAGAAATAGCTGAGAACTCTCTTAGGCAACACTCAGTGATGCAGGGGACCTGCCTCTCTGATGACTGGTCCTTTCTCACTTCGTTCCTTGGGAGAGTGTGTGTTTCCTTTGCAGTTCCCTCTTTTGTGGGCCAGGGGCTCTGCCACGGATTTTTTGAGAAGGGAAGTGAATGCTCTTTCTGTGGATCTGAAATTATTTGGTGGGGAGATTATTTCCCTCCCCTCTTTGCTCCTTTTCCTCTTTATTAAACCTGACAAATGGGGAAGAAAATGAAAAAGAAAAGAACAAACCCAGTATCACAGGATGCTGGGAAAGTGGCTTCTATTTTTAGCCTGGTACATTTTCAGACACGTAAACACCTCTGTTAATCGCCGCCCTGCAGCTAGACTCTGGGGATTATTGAGCTGCCCTGGAAAGCTGGCCACCATATATGGCAGAGCAGGGAAAGGCTTGACAGGGCTAATTGTGCTCCAAGTTGTTTTCAGAAACAGTGGGGAAGAAGGTCTGTATCCCACCCGCCCGGCCCAACAGCATAAGGCCACGTGGGCCTCAGGCACCTCTCAGGGAAAGCAGAATGTTGGCACACACGAAAGCTTTGGCAGGGTATAATCAAGAACACCCCGGCCAATGTACCTCTAACAGGCAGATCTAGATGACAATGTCATAGCCGAAATCCCCACGTTGAGTGGCAGCTCCAGCACAGACCAGCTGTGTGAGGTCGGACAGTCACTCTGTCCAGTGGGAGGCTCAGTCTGCTCATCAGTGATCTAGAACAATGGCTGCCACCTCACCAGGTAAGTATGAGAACTCGATAGAAATAGTCAGGTGCTGTGTGGCACCAGGAGAAGCTGTGACCTTGGTGTCCAGGGGTCTGGAACGGCTCCGTAGAGAAAGTAACACCTAGGTTCAGACTTGAACACTTCGAAGAAACCAGCAGGCAAAAGACATAGTTCTTCCCATCAACTTACTCCATGGACAAAATCGAAATACATAGAAATGTTATCTTTTTACAGGTGATGTAGGACATATTTTCTGCTATCCTTTCCAACCAGTGAAAGAAGTTCATCTGTCATACTTTTTGGATGCACCACAGGAAAATATCTGAGCCACTTTCGACGCTGAGTGTAAATGCAATAATGAGAGAATTATAAAATATTATGAATCCAGAGTTAAAACCACAGTTTTCCAAATGTCCTATTTATACAGAAAAAAATAAACATTTGTTTAATTTATTTTTGGTCCAAGAAATAGAAACATGATTTGGGCATAGATAAATCTGGTATTTGATATGGCCAACAGGAGCAGTAATGTGTTCATTTTAAGGCATCGATGTGTAGAATAACATTCTTATTCTCATGGAATCGCTTCTGACTTGATTCCAATCATTCTTTTTAAAAAATCACTACAAAAAGTGGCAGGACTTAATTGTGGATTCAAAGACAATAGGCTATCTCAAAATTCCACCTCCTTTCCCAGCTGCAGCCCCAAAGTTCAAACATCATGTTTCCAGAATCTATCCCAAGGATTTGAATCTCTTAATAGGCAAAATCTCCAAAAAAGAATAATGCTTTTAAACTCCACATGGTATGATAATGCAATTTCAAAGAACATATTCCCAAAAGGGGAATCAAGAGAATAGAGTACGAGGTCCCCAGAGGAATGCAGGAAGTTGAGTCTGGGGGTCAGGAAGGTAGCTCTCTTTCTTTCCAACATCTTCCTTCTGTCCCCCCAGAATTGAGCCGGCTCAGTTCGGGGAGCCTCTGGTCTGGGTGTGGACAACATCCACCTTCTGGCCCCCTTCACTTGACTAGTTTGGCCTTCATACCGTACTTCACCCTTCTTTGCACTGTATTCTCATCTCAAAATGGAAATATTAGTATATAGTGATATATTAGGAATGGGAATTGAGAACAGGAGAAACTGTGGAATACCCCCAGAAAGCCTCTCATGTCTAAGCTGCTACAAGGGACTCAAGCTCTCGTCAGAGGAAACCCTTAATAAGTAACACTGGCATTTGGATGATTTGGCCCCTGTCCCAATAAAAAGTGTAAGTAAGTGGTTCACAAAAGAATAAATATAAATGACCGACCAACATATAGGAAAATGACCTCTCTGTACCTTAAGAATAAGTGAACTATCAACTTTTACCTGTAACATCAGAAAAGCTCTCTCTCATTGGGAGAGAGATTGCCAACCGTCAAGAACCTATACAATGGTGTATACATCCCATTCACTAAACCACACTCTGAATGTGCTTTCTAAAGCCTCAGAAGTGTTGTTTATGAGGGTTTCCTAGAAAATGAGGAGATATTTGTCCTATGTAAATGTATATTTGAACAGACCAAAAAAACCAGTAGAGCTGCAACAAGATGTCAGTGTGGGTTATCTCTGACTCTTGAGATTATACATTTTTTTCTTTCCTTGGGTCTTATTCTATTTTCCCAATTTGCTATAAATAGCATATGTTTGTACTCAGAGGGAAAATGAAATGGTTTCAGTGGCATAGTTCTAAGTGTTCGAACCTCCTTGTTTGTCTGTTGCAGGGCTTGTGTGGGATTCCATCTCTGAGCTTCATCATAGTCTATGAATCAGTTTCTGTGCTTATCAGTGGAACAGTCTGGAAAACATTATCCACAGTTTAAAATAATCAAGAGCACTATTTTCACTTTTTTGTTTTATCAGATGATGTTTTCCACCATTGCTTTGCCAACATTTAGAGATTTGTAAAGTTGATTTAGGCGGTGAGGCTCACTTGGTTTTTTAAATGTATTAATTGCAGATTTATGTGCAATTGTAAGAAATGATAGGGAAAGAGCCCATCGGGTACCCTTCATCCAATGGCTCCAGTGATAACATTTTCAAAACTATAGTACAGAACTACAACGAGGGTGTTGATACTGATACAACCCACCAAATGTCCTCCACTTCACTTGTACATGTGTGTGTTCTCAGTTCTACATAATTTATCACACGAGCATGTTAGTGTATGCACCACAGTCTGGACACAGAGTCCTCATCATTGCCAAAAGAACTCTCCTGCTGCCCCCTAGAGAACATGGTTTTGCACTCTCAATTGTTGGTCATATGACCTACCACTGCCCAGCTTGGGCACTCACCTTTTGGGTTCCTATTTTATATTACTCATTTGAATTTTACAGTCAGAGCTTGTCAGGTGAATAAAGCCCTGGTGTACAGCACCCTAAAACACTGAAATTACTATTACAGAAAAGGATCATGAAGGGGGGATAGCGAGGGGGGTCCGCATCCTACCATGGCTGTAACCACATACAGTGGAATAGACTCTGAATTTATGAAGGCACCAGAAAATGTTGCTTTAGCTCAGGACATTCTCCCTCTCAAAGATGCTGGAAAATTATTTTAATGTCCATTAATTAGGCCAAGTTTTATAATATTATCTATGCAGAATAAATAGGCTCTGCAGTACTCAGAATCAGTTCAACCAGGAGTCCATTGGTTCACACCAATGCTAGTACTTCCTGAGATGGAAAGAATGATCTCCAGGAAGGAAGAGGATGTACACCCTCAACTTTCTTTAAAGCTCCCAACAACTTTGAACCAGGAGCATGCCATCCACAATGTGCAGGAAAGAAGACATCACCCAGAACTTCCTGAGCTACCTGTAAGTAGCAGGTGTGTACCCCCTGGGTGGAAAGCTCAAGAGAAGGGCAGCCAGAGGGCAAAACTTTCTTGGAAGTTATTGAGCCAGGAGCTGAGCCAGACATGTTCCTATCCCATGCGGTGAGCAGAAGAGGGGCAAGTGTCATTAGTGATCTTCATTATCCAAGGACAGTCAGTCCTGCCAATTCTGGACTTTCTGACTCATCTATGAATCCAGAAACCCGTATCCATGGGTCAAGAGTGAGTCACTTAATTGAACATTGTTGACCATGACTGTTGTAATGAGCACACGCAGCTATAGGGAAATGCCAAATGGAACAGCTTCAACCAAACACAATGTAGCAGCCTAACAGTCTTTAATGCATATTAAGCTAATTATCATTTTTTAAAACATAGTAAAAATGGTTGTTAGAAATAATGGTGCAACATCTAAAGCTCCATAAGTGGTTATCTCCCACAGAGCACCCCTAGGTGCCAGAAAATGCCCAGTGTGGGAAACTAATGTATCCTGCTATTCCCTTTCATGCTGGAGGTCTGTTCCAATGGTGTATCAGTCAGCTAGAGCTGCCATAACAGAACACCATCCACAGTGGCTTAAACAACAAGTTCTGGAGGCTGGAAGTCTAAGACCAAGGTGCTGGTGAGGTATGTCTCTGCTGAGAAACCTCCTTGATTCCAGATGGCTACCTTCTCCTACATCCGCATATGGCCTTTCCTCTGTGCATGTACATCGAGAGAGGACTGTGGTCTTTCTTCCGCTTTTAAGGGCCCCAGCCCTATGGGATCAGGGCTCCTCCTTATGACCTCATTTAATTACCTCCTTAAAGACCTATCTCCAAATACAGTCACACTGGACATTAGGTTTGAACATCTGGATTCCAGAGGGAGACTCGTAAGAGATGGCTGGGATATTATAGGTACTGACCAGCTTAGAAGAATTGCCCATGTATCATCTTAAAAAAAAAAAAAAGATTTATGTTTATTTGAGAGAGAGTGTGTGTGTGAGCAGAGGAGGGGCTGTCGGAGAGAAAGAATCCTCAAGCAGACTCCCCACTGAGTGTGGAGTCAGATGCAGAGCTCGATCTCATGAAAATGAGATCATGACCTGAGCTGAAATCAAGAGTTGGATGCTTAACCAACTGAGCTACCCAGGTACCTGCCCCAACCCCCACTGTCATGCATCATTTTAAAACACCCAGCACGTTTCTCACTCCCAGAGGTCTGGCTTCTGGAGGAAAAGCCAAATATTCAGAGGGATGTTGAAAATAGCAAATCCTAGGGATGCTTCCACACTGAATAAAGGGATGAAGGTAAACAGGAACTTAGAGATGAGTCCCTGAGACCCCTTCCCTCCCAGTGCCCCTGCCCATGTCCAAACTCCCCAAAAGCAAGACTAGAGAGGCGGTGTCAAGGTGTTGTTACAGCTGTACATGTTACATTGATAAAGTATGCAAATATGCATTTAGCCTCTCCCTCCCTATCACCACAAGAATACTGTTAGGATTTTTATTTCTTCCAGCTTTGTTTCCTTGGAATACCCAGAACCTGCAGCTGTGTGTGCCTGCCTTATCCATGACTTCCGGTTTCTGCAACTCTTTTCCTTTTGGACTTTACTTTAGGGAATCAGGAAGGGGGGATGTGAACCAAATGGCAATCTATTTTGGGTGAAAGCAGATAAAATCAGATCATATATCTACTGAGTTTGATGTCAGAACTTAAGGGGCCTCCCTCTTCTCCCTCCCCGCTGCCCCCACAACCAAAAACAAAGCTCTACTGTGGCACTTTCTGCGTTGTTTTTTAAGTTTCTTTCCTTATCTGTGGCCATTACAACTCTGTGAGATTCTTTACAGCAAGAACTGGATCTAGACTATTTTTCCAGCATCTTACATACCTCTACCACTTACAATAGCTCAGGCCGTATAATCACCATACAACCAAAAATTTACCAAATTAGAATTAAGTAAATTCTTGAAGAGCTAACATAAGCTTTCCTCTAAGAGTGTCAGTCAAAAATTGGAAAACACAATCCAAGACACTTTTGTAACTTCAGATGATTATAGAATAGGTTTCAATGTATTAGCACAATAAGCAGTTATTAGCATCTGCAATATGCAAAGCATTACACTAAATACTATGAAAGATACAAACAAAAATAAGAAAAGATCTCTGTTTCCAAAGCGCTTAAGAAAAGGACGAGAGAGGACATGTGCATGGGTATTTGTGCTCCAAAACTTCAAAATTACTACTAGATGGAATGTTCCCAGGGGTTCTGAGCATGCATGACACCCATCAGCAGTGGTCCACCAAGAGGTGTAGCATGAGCAAGCTAAAGTCTTAAAAAGTCTTCATCATTTCCTCCAAATGGGGAAGATTGAAATTCTAGTGTTGAAGATTTGGTGCCAAAACCAGGACAGCCAGGCTTTGATGTGTGTAGGATTGAACACTGGATGGGCGTTGCCAGTTTACCCTCCTGTGCCCACTTCCCACGCTTCTGTTTCTTCTTAAGGATGCTACACAGCTTTTCACCCCATTATGCACCCCTGCTCCACACAACCCATGACCTCTGGAAAGGCCGAGTCTTCTCCATGTTTGAGGGTGGTCAGTCAGTGCTTGTCCTTCCCTCACCACGCATCTGCTCATTTGATGGGCAGTCACTAGGATGACTACCAGGAGTGTCCTTTGGAGCTACAGGATGGAAATGCCTTCTGTCTGTAGGTTGTCCTGTGCCATTTCCAGAAAACAAGGGAACCACTTTCCAGATGAAGTGCCACCCCCAGACAGTGGAGCTTAATCCGAATCTCAGTGGTGTTATCTGACATCTCAGTCAACCAATATTGAACCTCACCCTCCTCTCTGCTTTCAACCTCCTGAATGCTAAACAAGAATCATCTCCAATGCTTAACCACTTTGATTTGGCTTCTCTGTTACCTGTAAACCTAAAGAGTCCTGCCTGATATGTACTCTATGGGAAGAAAGTCCCAAGAGATTCATGTCATTTTGTATCATTTCCTTCAAATACCTAGTCTTTGGAAGGACAATGGTGCTGAGAAGCCTCCACTTGAAGCCTCTGTGCCAATGAAGAATGGAGAGGACTTGACATCTGAAGAATTTAATTGTTTGGCACTTATTGTTAGGAGACTTAGTCCTGAAAGTTTGCTTATCAATTTTGAACTTCAGATTCATAAGCTGCAAAGTTGGGGTATGATAGAGGGCTCTACTCAACAATGAATATGGTTGGCTTGGATAAAGCATGGGATAGAAGGGAGATGTTAACAACATGGGCCAATATTCACTTAAGTGGAATTCACTTTGATGGAAGATAAAACCAACTTATCCATTTACTTAAAATGTTTGGTGTATTTGGCAGATCATTAATAACCTTAAAAAATGTTCCACACACACAAAAAAAGTTCCACATAAGCTAGAGCTATGGCTGCCATGCAAGTTCACATCTTACTCCTCAACACAAGCAGCAAGATGCAAGACCTCCCAGGGGAACCACTTTCAGAAAGGTGGTTGAACGGCCCCAGCCTCTGTGACTTCCCCTTTCTGTGTATTTCTTAAATCTCAAATAAATCAAAGTTCAAGGTTACAACTACATTATTCAGTCTGACATCTAAGTAAGGCAGGAAGCAGTGAAAACTTGGAATTGTCCTTTTATGGACGTACGTTTCCACTTGGTAAACATTTTTGGACATGGAAGCCACAGAGTTCATAGAGAAGAATGTAGAAGATGTGAATTTGCTTTGACTGTGTTTTCTGTGTTCTTGGCATTCAATGTCTCTCGTCCTGAATGTTCAATCTTATTTCACTACTGATGCCAAACAATTAACTCAGAAAGATAAGATTCAAGAAGATGATGAGGATTGTTTTGTCCTCCCTACATGTGTACATTTCTTTTTGCTTTAAAGGGGATTACTGCACACACGGAAAGGGGCGAATGTGCTCCTTGGTGTCCCAAGTAAGATTACATACAACTAAATCACAAAGACTTAAAGTAATAAATCTTCCTTTGTGTGGAAACCAAACCAATCACACAGCTGAGCTCCCCAGAGAACGCAGGGTGGGTGGAAGGGAGGATGAAGGGAGAAAGGAGAGGTTTGATGGAGGACATTAATTTTTTCCCTTCACCAAGAAAAAAAAAGCCATAAACCTGCTGTTTCCTCTATTGCTCATTCATTGCTGACCATTAAATTCTATTGCAAAAGTGTGTCCCTTGGGCGAAGCTGCCTCAAAACTAAAAAATTGCACGGATGAGATGATGCAAATTCAGAGTTTGAAAGATAAACCTCTCAAAATGAGATCTCAAAATTATTGATGACAACCATCCACAAAAGTGAAAATGTAATGAGCATAGGGAAGAATTTTAATTACTTCATGTACAGTTTATACCTTTGTAAAAAGATGCATGTTTGCTTTCAGGTGTTGTCATAGAAAAAAGGAAAAGTCTTCCTTATTGTAGAAACCTACTCATATCATATCCTTTTACTAAAAAAAAAAAGACAAAATAAATAAATGGAGGTGGAAAATTTCAACAGTCACATCTCAGATATTAACCCAGATGGAACCATGGCAACATTAGAACATAAATCATGTGGAATAAGTGGCAGCCTCTCTCCTAGAACACTTAAAACATCTTCCGACAGATCAAGGCAGTGGGGAGAACAGAACCGTGCACCCTTCGAAGCCAGCACCAGCCTGCCGGGAGCTTGGCCACACCCCAGCTTCACATGGGATGCATCAGAGGGCGTCCCAACAGCAAGGAAGTCGGAGAAAGCTGCCCTCTGCCCACATCACCAGTGTGCAGTGTTTTGAGTAATAACTACATTCTCCCAGTTGTTAGCAGCTAGAACTTCTGGAGCACACAGCTCCAGTATATTCACTTACCATTCATCATTGCAAATGCATGTTGACGCTAAGCAAAATAAAGTACAAACATGAAGCCAATGTATCCCTCCCCTCAAGGAAATTCTGAAGGCAAAAATGTTCTCCTGATGATTATTCACTCTCTTTATTCTTTATTTTCATTCTTTAAACACAGATAAAGAGAAATTAGGTTTCTAAGTGCATGCTATGTCAAGAAAAGGAGCTTATTTAGAACTTAAAAAAAAAAAAAGAAAGGAAAGGAAAGAAACAACAAACAGCTAGCGTCTGAGACCTTGCTGGTATTCAAAATGAAAAGATGTTAGAACCCTGCTTAATAATAGTGAGACACTCCGGTTTTGTGAGTTCAAGTCACATAATTTGACATTGGCGCTTTGGGGATATTAATATTCACAATGTGCCAAGAAATGTGATATGTGGTGTCCCCTGACTGCTTTTAAGGGAACAGATTTATATATATATATATATATACATATGTATATATATATATATATATATATATATTCATTCATATGTAACCGAGCTGTGTATTTAAGGCCTCAATAAATTCAACTCCATGCTTTGATACATGAACCACATTCATCTAAGTTTTCTAGGAATTGAATTTAAATCAAATATTGCATAAAAAAATGGCGGACTTCCACTTCAAACCCTTCGCTTATGAAGTTTTATTTTTACGAAATCGAGTGTGAATATTTACTATGTTTTATAAAATTCAAAGGATCTTGAGTCGACAGAGCCTTTGGATAAACAGCTTTTTTTTTTTACCTCACTCAGTTCCACTAGAAATTCTGAGTCCATTCAAGGGACATTCCTGTTGGTCAATTAACTGTTTCAGTCATTAAACTCCACTTAAAGTACAATTTACAGACTCCTAAAGATAGGGTGACCACATATGCCAGGTAGTGCTCTTTTCTGGGCATCGGTTGGGCCCTGCATCCCAGAAGTGTGCTGGTTTAGAAGATAAATGTGCACATTACTCTAGCCTGTCTATTCAGTGGGACATAGACAAGATGGAGAAAAGGCTCAGCAGAGGCAAAAGCTCAGAATTCACGGAGCAATCCCTGAAGAATGCCCAGGGCCCGTCCACTGAAGCAGGTACTTACAGGAGCACAGGAAGAAAGACGCAGGGAAGGATGCAGATATGCACAGACTGCCTGAGAGAGATGAAGATAAGTTCTACAGGGCTGAGCAATAGAACAAATTTGCAGCTAATTTTGATCCAAGTAATGCTATGAATTTGGGTCAAGCCACATCAAGGTACCACTACCTGCCATACTTCCACCCACTGATCCACACACAGAGGATTCCAGGGCCTAAGTGCCCAGGTGGCTCAGTGGGTGAAGTGTCTGACTTTTTATTTCAGCTCAAGTCATGATGTCGGGATCATGAGGTCGAGCCCCGTGTCAGGCATTGAGCTCAGGGTGGAGTCTGCTTGAGATTCTCTCTCTCTCTCTCTCTCTGCCTCAGCCACTCCTCCTTCAAAAAAAAAAAAAAAAACCACACACACTATGTGTCTGGCCTCTGTGTCCTGGCATCACTAAGCCACAGACAAGTTCAGGCACACGGACATTTGGAGAATTGAGTGGAAATCATGATGTCCTGGTCAGAGTGATCTGGACAGTATTAGATGAGAATTGTTATTGGATGATAATATCTATTTTGAGGCTTTTCCAAGGGTTGACGTAGACAGATTTTTCTAAATAATATGTAAATAAAATTGACAGTTAACCCTGTAGCTCACATTGACCCTCACGTGTGCACACTCTACTAAAGCAGGCTAACTCTCTAAAAGGACAAACAGACAGGGATCCCTGGGTGGCTCAGGGGTTTAGCACCTGCCTTTGGCCCAGGGCATGATCTTGGAGACCTGAGATCAAGTCCCACATCAGGCTTCCTGCATGGAGCCTGTTTCTCCCTCTGCCTGTGTCTCTGCCTCTCTCTCTCTCTCTCTCTCTCTCTCTCTGTCTCTCATGAATAAATAAATAAAATCTTAAAAAACAAAAAAGACAGACAAAAAGGTCCGTAGTTTTCACTTACAGGGAATAGTAATGGACTTACAAATAATTGAGGGGATAATTTAGGGAGGTGACATGAGAAAATCAAATGTCTTCCCTGAAATATATTTGCCTTGTATGAGTGTATGAGGATGACCAGGTGGCAGGAAGTACCTGGTTTGAGTGGAACGGGAAACCCAAATAGCTCACCTAGTAAAAACTGACATAGCACTTCTTTCTCAATTCAAAGAGCACCAAATCCATCACTAGCATACGTGTGTGTGAATGCATGCACACACACTTCCTGTGTTTAAGTGTCCGCTACAATCTTGGCTCAAATGTGCATGTGCTCCTCACTAGACACAGTAGTCCCGATGATTCAGGGTAAGTGGGGGGCTCTCCGTGGGCAAAGACATTGTGCTAGATTTTAAAATAGGGAAATAACACCTCCATGATCAACCCCATAAATATGCTCCTTTCTTGAGTCATTGGGTGAGTCAAGTACCATCTAAATTCTCCAGCGGAGTTAAAAAATAAGCTGGCCCACCTTCTGTTCTACAAAAGAACTGTAAGATTCCCCAAATAGAATAAAGTATCACTAAGTGAGCCACAGAGCTTCTGTGCACTTGCAGCTGTGTCGCTAAGTTTGAGAGGAACGAAGAAAAGCCAATAATACTCAAAAATCCTGTTCGGTTCTCGAGTTTCATAAGAATTTAGATTTTTAAAACATTGAGTTGCCACAAACGGTAGTTCTTCATACACATAAATACAAATATGTGTCCAGTTCCCATGATCTGTACTTGTAAAAAATAACTACAGAAACAGAAAAGTCTCAGTGGGATGACATAGGGAGCAGTGCTGAGAAGCAGAATATTTCTTAACACCCTTGTTTATAACAGCACCAAAAGCCAGAACATTCATGTTTCACTAGCTCAGTCCTACTATTTTTAAAACAAGGTGCTGGGGACGCCGGGGTGGCTCAGCGGTTGGGCGTCTGCCTTTGGCTCAGGGCATGATCCTGGATTCCTGGGGTCAAGTCCTGCACCGGGTTCCCTGCAGGGAGCCTGCTTCTCCTTCTGCCTGTGTCTCTGCCTCTCTCTGTGTCTCTCATGAATAAATAAGTAAAATCTATAAATAAATAAATAAATAAATAAATAAATAAATAAATAAATAAATAACAAGGTGCTGGAGCTGTGGCTGGTGAGGTGGTGGCTCTGCTGTTGCCCCTGAGAAATCAGTGTGGAGAGCAGGGGACTCAGCTGGGAGCCCCAAGTCCTGGCCTGACCAGGCTCAGAGTCTGTGCCCCACTGCGTCCAGCACTGCTGCAGCGCTCACTATGACAGCACAGCAGTGAGCAGCTGCCACTGAAACACCTGGGGGACCCTGTACCATGAATCCAGGAATGGGGCACCTTGTTATCCTCATCCCCAGCTCCAGAGACAAGCAGGAAGCCTGGCAGCCCAACCCCCACAACCCAGAGGCCCCGGTTCCAGTTCTGCAGAGCACGCAGGGTGCCACTCTTTCCACTCAATAGGACAACGAAGGTCGGTCGGGAAGCTGACTCTGGAACACACGTCCAAGGAGGAGACGTGATTTTTTTTTTTTTGTAATTTTTTATTTAAATTCAATTTAGTTAACATATAGTGTATTATTAGTTTCAGGGGGTACAATTCAGTGATTCATCCGTTGCATATAACACCCAGTGCTCATCCCATCAGGTGCTCTCTGTCATTCCTATCCAGTTACCCCCTCCAGCAACCCTCAGTTTGTTTCCCAGAGTTAAGAGTCTCTTAAGGGTTGAGACGTGTGATTTTAAACCCCTCCCAGCCTGAGAAAACTTTCATTCACCTGCCTTTGGCCTCTGCCTCCCAAATCAGGCAAATGAAGTTCCCCGGATTCCCTCAGGTACTGTGCCCCTGGGGGTACTTGCATCCTTCACGTCTGTCTCGGAAAGAAAGGGAGCAAGTTCAGCAGGAACAGAACTCTGGGGTCAGACCAAAGGCTTAGCGAGCGTGGCCCCGGGGGCCCCTGGGACCTGCAGCCTGGGCCACTCGCCCACCCCACTCCCCAGTGCTCCTGCAGCCTAGACACCTGCCTCCCAGTCCGTGAGGACAGGAGCCAGGGCCTGTGCTGCTCCCCAGACTGGCCCACAGGAGACCACACCGGGCTGCTGCCCAGAGGGTGGATTCCCCACAGCCTCAGGACATGTCCAAGGACATTTCTCTTCAGTATGAGCAGTTCCCCCCTTTAAAGGTCATTTCTCGGCTGGCCAGGGGAGTATAGCAGCCCCTAAAAGACTTCCAACACTGTACTTGGGACCATTGGCCCCAGGTAGACCAGGACAGCCTCTTGTTCCACTGGCTCTGCTGCTTCACAAACATTCTGGAATGGCCCATCCATTTGCACTTGCACACAATGTTGTTTGCATTTTTACAGGACAAGCAAGTCACGTTCTCTACAGAGGGGGGCATGTGCTACCATAGACATCATAGGTGAACTGTAAATGTACACAAAATCCTAAAAATGATGTGTGATAAAGAGTAGAAAATGTCCATTTTGTAAATAAAACTGAGGCTTCTCCCCTATCAGCAGACCCTCTGTCATCCACAGGTCATCCTCAGGTCATCCACAGAGCCTCAGGTCATCCACAGAGTGGGAGCAAAATTTTAGGGCTCCCCTTCTATTCAGGGGGGAGTGAACCCCACGTCCTCCCTGAGGGAAGGACTTCTGTACTAAATGCATACAAAAGGCCATCTCATTAATTCTTACTTTTTAGCAGGATTTTTTTAATAAAGTTTTTGTCTGAGCACAGTGATCATGGACTTTTTCATTTTGTATGTTTAAGAAAATTAAAAATACAATTCTCTTTGCAGTCCCTGCCATGTCCCCTCCTTGCTAATCATTGTGAACTCTGAAGGGTGGTTTCCTTTAAAGTTGCTAAGCCTTTAAAAAATGCAATTATGGATGTAGCGGTTGGGGACACTTGAGAAGTCAATCACATATCATCCAGAGGCCTCACCCCCGGGAACTAGTCACTCTGTGGGTGCGACAGTGGGAGGCACCATTAGGTCAGTGCAGACCAGCCCAGGGCTGGGATTCCAGCCTCCCATCCCCCGCCACAGCCCACCCAGCAGAAAACTTCCCAGGAGCATTCATACCACCAGAGAACTTAACTCACAAGCAAACACCAGTTTCATTAAGTATTTAACCTATTTTAAGATTTCATTTCCACGTGCAATCCAAAAAACAAACAACAAAATAGGTTGTCAGAGGGGAGGGTTGGAGTAGGTGAAGGGGATTGAGAGGTACAAACTTCCAGTTATAAATAAGTTACGGGGATGGACAGCACAGCATGTGACACCGATGACAGATGGTGACCACACTTACTGCAGTGAGCATAGCCTACTGGGTACGACTCTGGAATCACTGTGCTATGCACCTGAAACTAATATAACTTCGCATATCAGTGATACATCAACATAAATAAGTGAATAAATTAATGAATGAATAATTACTTACTTTATGAACCTAATAGAACTGTTTGTGTTGGTTTAAGTCGAAGCAAAAACAGTTTCACTTAAAATTCTCAGCTCACTCGCTGCCATTTCAGTGGGACATTCAGACCGCGTACCTCCTAAAACCATGGGACAGTTTCCTCCATCACATCACAAATTGATGCAATGTTGGAAGTAGGTGACATTTGAGACCTGCACTAGGTTCTGTATTACGATGCCACCATTGGTCTAATTATGCCCAGGTGACTGCTGAGTGACACTTGCTCTGGCCTCAAGCGCTCCTGTGATGTGCAATAATTAAAGATGCAACATATTTGTCGCTCACACCAGATACCACAGCTGATTTCTCCGGGTCTCTGAGCCCAAGGAAGAGAGTGAAAACAAAATAAAAAATCTGACCTGAGCTGCAAGGACACTTCTTAAGTGTCCTGATGGGATTACAGCCTGCCCTGCTCTGAAAGGAGGGTTGCAGGAAGAATTCCTGACCTCAGCCTTCCTGATGAGAGGGTGATTGCATGACTGTTAGTGTCAGGTTTAGGGACATGTGCTCCCATCTTCTGGACCGCGTTACTGTGCTGGCTCGCTGCAACAATAGAGTAACCACGGGCAGGGCAGAGCCGCTCCAGCCCAGCCAGAGAGCCGGCCCAGGAGTCTCAGCTGTGCCGGCGGTCCCCGCCTGATCCCATGCACTCTCCCCAAGGCCTGTCCTGCAACATCCGTAGCATTAACCTGGCTTCATCGTATGCACAGGGTGCTCACTACTTTCTAGGAATCCATGGATGACTCCAGAATCCCTCTACACCAATGCAGGGTGCATTTTATTCGTGCCACTGTTTAAGGAGTAAATTAAATAAATAGTAGCGCAATAAATGGTCAAAATCAGTTTGCAGCTCAGACAGCCACACAGATGGAAGGAGAAGCCCGGAAGAGCCATTTCCAACGACAGAGCTAACCTCCATCTCACCCAGCTCCTGATGCCCTAGAACTGCTGGAGGTGCCCTGGGAGAAGGTCAGGGAGGAAAGGTCAGGAGCCAAAAGAAGGGCAGCTGTAGTGCGAGGCTGACAGCTCCGTGGGGATGCTGAGCCCTGGTGGGTTTTCCTCAGGTCTCTCGCCTCATCTTCAGCACACCTCCTTCCTTCACCGCCACTCCTCCTCCGAGGCATCGGATTCCCTCTCAGCCCCGAATCTGCCCCCCGCGGGGGTTCCACGGAGCTCCACAGAAGCAGGAGCTCTGACTTCTCAGTTCAAAACTTACTTCTGTTTGTTGAAAGAAGTCAGAGAGTGGCATCGATGACAGATGAGTATTTGTGATTCTAGAGGATTTACTTGGTGTGAGGAGCTCTCATGATCATCTACCACCAGCAAGGAGCAGCCTTGCCATTCCAGGATGATATCTTCAAGTCAGGTATCCGTCCTGTAGAGACGGTAGAGACGGAGGTCAGAGTGTTGGTTGGGCACAGCTGGAATGTCGTTCAGGAATGAGCCCGCCTTCTCCTGTGAGGCTGGTGGCTGCCCCATCACAGACAAGCTGTTGTCAGCGTCAGACGCACCAGTCTTCAGGGATAGTCTTCATTTTGACCAAGGACAGACAGACAAATAACCTTAGATTTTAAATGGTTATAGAGATTCTAGACATTATTTGGCCACTTCCTCCAACAGCACTGTGTTGTTGGACTAAGTCCTTGGAAAGTATTTGCCAATAAGAAGAGTCATATAGAAGGAAGAATGATGAATCTTATGTTACATATTTAATTAAACTGTTGGCTTAGAGAAACTCACACTTGGAAATAAAGCCATTCGTTTAGTAAGGTACCTCCACTTGTGTCCCCACGTCACCCCATACTGACCTATCATACAAAACATACAGCACATACCACCCAGAAAAACATGTGAGTAGAAACATCACCTCCAAATTTCTTTCAAAATATGTGTATCTACCTAGGAATATTTTTGAGCAATATCTTATGTTATGGTCTCTACAAAAAAAAAAAAAAAAAAAAGGAAGAACATAGCTACATAGCTTCTCCTCCTTAACCAAGTGAGCCCTGCCCACCCTGCGAAAAAGGAAATATTCAAACAAGGCTTCCAAGAACTCCTGGCCTAACCGAGCAAGCTTGAGCATTGAAATGCTTTCGTACCGCTTGGGTTGAAAGTATGAGAGGTGCCCGTCATGGCTCCATGCTGGTCCTGGAACCTCTGCTTAGGAGCCAGTGACCTGGACTCTGCCTAATACCCAGAATTGTAAACTTGACCCAAGTGGCCACATTCTCAA
This sequence comes from Canis lupus baileyi, assembly GCF_048164855.1. Lineage (NCBI taxonomy): Eukaryota > Metazoa > Chordata > Mammalia > Carnivora > Canidae > Canis > Canis lupus. The sequence continues at coordinate 3,002,554 of NC_132854.1, read as the reverse complement.
AGAGCTTCTGAGTGATAGAAGCTGGCCAAAGCTGACCACACATGACAAACACATATTGATTATGCACAACTCAACTGACACGTACCCCAAAGCAGTCATAAATATCATAAACAATCTCATTTGTGTCATAGTGATTTATTTCTGAGATATCAAATGAAAAAACTCTGACTTTTCAGGCCTTCTTGAATGATTTTGTGTCTTACCTTCCTCCCTGTTGTGGAAATGAATGTGGATCACAAACAGGTACACTACCACACCGGCGTGCACGCCCAATCAGAGGACCCTTTCTGCAGGCTCTCCACAGCAATCACACAACTACTTTGATTTAAAAAGTCATTGGAAAGCTTTATACTTGTGGTCTTGAGGTTTTAAGGTAAAAATCTTACACACACACACACACACACACACACACACACAGAGTCCATAAATACAAGCCTTAGAAATACCATACAGACAGAAGTGCATAAGACCATAGCAGATGAAAACTCAGGGGCAGCCCGGGTGGCTCAGCAGTTTAGCACCGCCTTCAGCCCAGGGCGTGATCCTAGAGGCCTGGGATCGAGTCCCATGTCAGGCTCCCTGCATGGAGCCTGCTTCTCCCTCTGCCTGTGTCTCCGCTTTCTCTCTCTCTCTCTCTCTCTCTCTCTCTCTCTCTCTCTCTGTCTCTCATGAATAAATAAATAAAATCTTAAAAAAAAAAAAAAGAAAAAGAAAACTCGGGCCTTCAGACAGGTCTCCTGGAAACACAGTTGTCATGGGAATGGTTTCCATCCCCCAGCACAGCATGGTCCCTGGCCCCTGATGTGGATGGAGCCGACAGCCTTCTGCTCCTTCTCCAATCTGTGACCCACTCCTGCTAATGCCCAGTCCACAGCCCTGACTGCAAATGCCCTCTGGCCTCTCTCCCTTCTGGTCCCAACCATTCCTTCCTTTTTTAAAGATTTATTTATTTATTTATTTGAGAGAGAGAACAAGCAAGAGGGGCAAAGGGAGAGAGAATCCAAACTGACTCTGTGCTGAGCATAGAGCTCCATGTGGTGCCTAATGGACTCTGGATCACGATCCAAGCAGAAACCAAGAGTCAGCCACTCAGCAGACTGTGTCCCCCCAAGTGCCCCCAACCAATGCTGCTCCACCAGTCAACATGGTCTCACTCGCTGAGCCATGGGGCACCTCCCTGTGTGCAGCTATGTCACAACAATGTACCTTAATATGATAATGAGGAGCCACTGGGGTCTCTCACACAGGCACCAATGACACACTGCAGAGCCCCTACATCAGCTAGTGGTGTTGAGTGCTTCTCCTTACACATATTGGCCATTCATATATCTGCCTTCATGAATTGTGTTTTTCACCTATCATTTGATTCCTATTGTCGCCATCCTATTTTACATCCCCATCTGTGATGATCAGATCTTCCTTAGCCTTCATGCTGAATCAGTTCAACTGCATGGATACTGGTCTAAGCTTTGCACCAAAAGCACTTTGCTCATGTGTCTACCAATATGAATCCTGTGAGAGCTCCTCGGCTTGACTTGTGTTGTGCCTTCTGCAAGGCCCAGCACAGCACCCTCTGCAGGGCAGGCAGACAGGAAATATCTATTCAAGGCACTGCTGTGATGGGGCAGACTTTAGATGAAAACCTTGGCTTAGTAAGGAAACCACAGTCTCACCAAAATGGAGTTGAGTGAGCTTGTTCCATGTCAGCCAGGCTGCTCACCTCTGTTCAAGGATGGGGAGGGATAAATCAGTGCCCTGATCTCCAAGTGGAAACCTCAGCAAACAGTGTGCCACAGGGGACCAGCCACAGAAGAAAGGCCACAATGGAGGGAAGTGCTTCTTGCAGTTGTACCTGCCTACTGAAATTCTGGGCCAGAAGTCTCAACCCTGGTTACGGGATTGGCCACTGAAGAGATTTGCTCAAGGTATGAACTGTGATATTTGCCCCCTCTGCAGATTCAGGCCATTTTTCTCTTGCAATGACAGACTTTAATATAGATTCAGGAGTGGTTAAGATCCCAACAGTACTTTTTTTTCTCTGAGCTTATAAACTAGTGAGTAACTATGAAGGTAGAATAGTTTCTCTGAGGAAGGGAATCAACTGGCTGGTAACAAAGATGTGAGCAAGAAATAGGAGACATGCTTTTGTGTCAGTATTGAAAGTCATTCCCAAGCCCTTGTGTTTGCTGCAGACTTCAGGTGCCATGGAACTGCTGACCCTTGACCATAACCCTGTCAGTTAGGTTCTCCACAGAAAACAGAGCCAATAGGAGATGATAGATAGATGACACATATATAGATACATAGATAGATACATAGATTGATAGATACATAGATGAAGGGATGGATAGATGGATGGATGGATGACAGATCAATCAATAGACAGATGATAGATTGATTCATAGATTTTAAAGAATTCACTGACTTGGCTGTAGGGGCTGGCAAATCTGAAATTCATAGGGCAGGTCAATAGGCTGGAACTAAGCAAGAATTAATACTGCTGTCTTAAGGCAGAATTTCTTCCTTTGGCTGCTTGCTTTGACACTACATATACTAAAGTTGGAATTATACACCCCTGAGTGAGGATGACATGCAAATGCATGAAGTGTTCCACATTAAAAAAAAAAAAAAAAAAAGCATTTCTTCTGGTGGGGAAATCTCAGTTTTTGCTCTTAAGGCCTACAACTGGTTGGCTGAGGCCCACCCACATTATGGAAGGTACTCTCTTTGCTGAAAGGAAACTGATTGTAGATATTAAGCACATCTACAAAATGCCTACACAGTAATACCTACAGTAGTGTTTGATTAAATAACTCTATTCTATAACCTAGACAAATTGACACGTACAATTAACCATCACAGAGATCTTGTAATCTATAGAAGTAACAAAAAGGGGTGGTACCTAGTAAAATAAGTCCTAGAACTATCCTATTAAGAAACACCAGGAAATGTAATTAAGTTTTCCTTCAGTCAGTAGCATCTACTTAAATTGTGAGGCCTGCACACGAAGACAATCCAAAAAGAAAAATCCATTTAGAAAGGCTCCTTATGGGCATGGGGTGGCCTTGAGCTTCACCCTGAGAAGACTCAAGAATTCAGAGTGAAGTTTCAAGACCCTTCCTTCAGAAAACCTGGAGTCTAAAATCAGCATGGTGACATGGCCCAGGAACAGGAATTTGGATTCTGAGTCTGTGGGAATGGAAAAGATTGTGTAAGGATACTACCTATTTGACATCACCATTAATTTCAACATGAAGATATTGATTATGTTTTCCGGCTGCATTTCATTTCATCAATGCATTCCTCACAAGTTCAACAAGATTTCCAAGCCTGTGATCACTTCTATTCCTCAGTAAAGCCTTGCAAGAACATAGGAGGCATGTCATGGGAGCCACTACATACGTGAAGAGGTTCCCATCACCATGTAGATGGCAGCAGGTGTGATGGGGACTGAAGCCTTCTGATCTGCACACACACCCTCTCCTGTCCTTGCCCAGTGCCCTATGTACCACCAAAGTGGTGGAAGGAGATTAACTAAAGGAGTGTCCATAGCACAAGTTTGTTTTTTTTTAATGATAAATTTATTTTTTATTGGTGTTCAATTTACCAACATACAGAATAACACCCAGTGCTCATCCCGTCAAGTGCCCCCCTCAGTGCCCGTCACCCATTCACCCTCACCCCCCGCCCTCCTCCCCTTCCATCACCCCTAGTGAAAGGGAATAGAAGGGAAGGGAGAAGAAATGTGTGGGAAATATCAGAAAGGGAGACAGAACATAGCACAAGTTTTAAGGGAATTGGTTTTAAGTTTCAGCAAGAGATACAAAAAGGCCGTTAACATATAAAAAAGGCTCAACTTTGCAAGTCATCGAAGAAATGCAAATTAAAACAAGATCCCACTGTTCACTTTTCCAGTTGGCTCAGATATTGTTGTTCATCTGGTGTTTTTAGGACCCAGGCCTGCCTCAAAAGTCCCATTCAGGGACGGTCTTCGGGGGAGGCTGTGGCCTCCTTAGAGGGCAATTTAACAGTAGCAATCAAGAACTCTCCATAATAGCATCCATCCAAAGCTTCTCACCCATGCCTTGATTAGGTGTCAAACAAGCTCATTCCTGCATTGGAATCCATCTAAAAAGGCAAGAGATGATTTCTGCCATCTAGGCTGACAAAGAACCAGCTAAGCAAGCATGGGTATGACGCCCTGGAGTCCACGGAGAAGCATCCTCAGAAGCAGGGTGCTGCTGCAGGGTTGTGTCTGAGTACAGACAGGTAGGACACAAGGTGGCAAAAATGGAGTCCATCTCCTCACCCTACTGATTTCTAAGGCTGCTCTGGTTGGACTAGTCCCCTAGAAAGAATACCTGAAAACATTAAATTATGAGCTGCAAGCGTAAAATGCCAACCTGAAATTTATGAATCTTGCTGGGTCTCCTCTTGGCTTCCTTTTGACCCCTATGGATGCTGCCGCCTCCCTGATCTGGAGACACTAATTTGAGGGTCCCAATAAGGTGAAGCACTGTACCACACAGAGCGGCACTACTGTGCTCCTTAAAATCAGCCGTGGAGGATAAAGAGTAAACAAAAAATGGGCCACAAAGTTGGATTTGTTTGTTTGCTTGCAAGTAACATAATACAACCTAACTATGTGCAAAATTTGTGCAGGAGAAAAGGGTGGGAGACTACAATCAAATTAACCTTAAAAATATATTATCTCCTAGGAATGCCTGAGTGGTTCAGTGGTTGAGCACCTGCCTTTGGCCTGGGATGTGATCCTGGAGACCTGGAATCGAGTCCCATGTCGGGCTCCCTGCATGGAGCCTGCTTCTCCCTCTGCCTGTGTCTCTGCCTCTTTCTCTGTGTCTCTCATAAATAAATAAATAAAGATCTTTAAAAATATTATATATATATATATATATATCTCCTAGAAGCCAGACGTCAGGAGGAAAGTGAAGAAATAATCAGTATACATGATCTCTCTCTCTCTCTCCCTCCCTCTCTCTCTCACACACACACACCAAGAACTAATGCATGATTTAAAAAATGCCATAGACAAACTAAAAATCCCATTTAAAAAAACATTTTCTTTGTTTTTTTAATACAGATGGATTTGGTGCAGGTAGAGACTTTTAATAGACTCCATTTTTTTTGAGATTTTATTATTTATTTATTCATGAGAGACACAGAGAGAGAGAGAGAGAGAGAGAGAAAGAGAGAGGCAGAGACACAAGCAGAAGGAGAAAGCAGGCTCTATGCAGGGAACCTGACATAGGACTCGATCCCAGATCTCCAGGATCACACCCTAGGCCAAAGGCAGCGCTAAACCGCTGAGCCACCCGGGCTGCCCTTAAGAAAAATATTTTCAACATAAACAGTATATCAAGGCCTAATTTCTCTCCTACACAAATGCTTCTCACAGATCAGCAAAGAGAAATGTAAAGCACCTTGTATAAAATAGGTAAAGTTAAAATATAGACATAATAAAATATATAAAGATATTCAACATCATGTTTACCTAAATTTAAATCACTACCAGATTAAAGAAAATAAAGAGCTTGGTAAACCCAATTTTTAGCAAGGCTGGGAATAAACAAACAGCCTGGAGGGCAGTTTGACAGCATTGAAGAACTAATGATGCACATCTCCTCTGCCCTGGCAAACCCACTTCCAAACACATAACCCCTGCTTGCATATGCAGGCAGACCTATCTTCTATAACATCCCTTCAGCCTTCTTTGGAACTGGGGAGCCCACTGGAAACAAGATAGGTGTGTCAAATTTCTTGTAGAATATCCTCCCCAAGAATGACATGTAATCTTTCAAAAAGAGAGAGAGCCAAGACATGAGGATGGTCCAAATGATATTAAATGGGAAGGGGGCAAATTGCAGAAGAGAATGCACAATATAATAGCACTTGGGTAAAAATTTCTGGAATAATGCACCCCAAAAATGTTCACAAGGGTTGCAGAAAGGGGGGACTTCACTTTTTTACTTTGGGCCATTTTGTAACGTTTAAAATTTAAAATATATATACATATATAACTGAAAAATTAGAAAAGTTACATGAAAGTGCTAAGATAGCCCTTCTATACTGATACATGTTAGTGATCTGAATTTACAGGGATGATTTGGCTTGGAAAAGGTATGGGGTGAAGGAGCCCAGCTGACATGACAATTTGATAGGCTGTCTTGTTAAACGGGGTTCCCCACTTCTCTTAATGAGGATATACAGCTAAGGCATGCTACTGCCCTCGCTTGCACGTCACACACACTTGTTTCCCACCCAAAGTACAGCTCCCCACTCCCAAAGGAAGAGACCTGTCATAGTTACTTACTGATGGTAAATACTCAAGAATTCATTCTATCGCCTCACCTGAAATTTGACATTACCTTTCCCTCTTTGAAAACGGTACATACTCTTCACATTCCTATCGTTTCACCAAATGCCCGCCTTTTATCCAAAGCAAAATTAGAAGGCAGTCCATTTTTCTTCTGTGCAGAATATCTTCATGCCTTTTGAGCATCTATGTTGAGTCCTGTGATGATGAGTCTCATTTGTTGCTCCCGGACATAAAGGACCTTTCCTAATCTGGACAGTCCACAGCATTGCACTTCTTAATAAGTAAGAAGCAGCTTCCAAGGGGCGACTGTGGTTCTTTGCAGGAGTCTATGAAGAAGCCTCCTTCAGATAGCTATCTTCTCTTGCATTTCCTGCTTGTAGCCAGAGTTTAATCTGCAGTCCACCCACAACTCCCAAACCTGAAATCATTAATTAATTTCTTTTCTTGGTTGGCCACTTGTTTATTTCTTCTATTGCAAGACTAGAAAATAGTTTAAAGTGGAGTAGATAGAAAATAGGAGAAATATCTCCACCTATGACACAATTCATCCCTTATAAGAATCCCAGAGAATATTCTGAGTGGAGCTCATTCAAATGCCCACCACCCTACCCCTGGGGAAAAACATGTGTCCTGGAAAGGGACCCGGAAATGGGCCCCTCTGCCACCCTACTCCCATCCCCAGGCTGAGAACCACAATCATTGGCAGTAGAACATTAAGAGTAACATTTGTTTTAAAAGCTATGGATAAAATAAATAAATAAATAAATAAAAATAAAAGCTATGGATATCTCATAAGCTGGTCTTAATTATAGGCTTAAGAGGATTTTTGGCCTTAATTTTTTCTCCAGTGATATGTTCTTCCCTTTGGCAGAGTTTGCTAGAAGAACTCACAGTGTGAAATGAGGGGTAGATGCTATAATATTTGAGATTCATTTGCTTGGGAAGCCATAGATGAGAAAGAATGGACTTGATCATGTGCCCCACACCAGAGGAACATGCAGTGACTCAAAAGCAGTTGCAGGGTGTCCCCACACAAGTCCACTGATCTGAATGAAGTCCAAGGAGAGGTGAGGTGGGACACATTCTCTCACTATTCCCCACTGTATGAAAAACATTATTGACTTTTTACAACAAGGAAAGATGCTTCAACCTACATTAAATTGCATATTTTTCACAATGTTAAAAAATACTAATGAAAGTCATGAACATTTAGTCCTAACTCAAGGATGCCGACAGGATGGGCAAGCTTATCTGTCCACGTCAGCACCCGTTCTTTCTAAACCACCTCGTGCACTGGTTTCTGACTCTCCTTTTGTCCTTCAAAGTTTTGGTCATGGTGCATGGTGTTTGCTTTCTCAGTAACAAGTTCTAAAGCAATCGTGAAAGGGGTCCTTCATTTCTCTTTTCCTGGGGCCTCTCAGGGCTCTGCTTCTCCAGTTGGCTTGGCTATTTCCCTTTCTTTCATCCTTCCATTCTCTTCCAGTGCTGTCTTTAGCCTTCTCTGTTCAGAATCCTTGGGAGAGTCTACAGAAGATTTTGAGCATCCTGGATTTCTACAAGCCAGCCCTGTGCTAGCCCGGAGCAATGGTTCAGGACCACGAACAGTTACCCATGTGACTGGGGCAGCTTCCTGCTCTTGCCCCTGTGCCAGCGAAAGCCATGTTTCTGAGGTGCGGCCCCATGGAACAAAAAATGCTTGGGGATTAGATAAGTTTGGGAAACGTTGCACATTCCACCCACCAACTTTATATGTAGAAGTTGTGAGAGGTCCTGCTGGGAAGAACCTGTAATCCTTCATGCAGCTTTTCCTAATGTTATTTGACATTTTGTCAAAAACAGATCAGAAGGGATAGCCAAGGAATGGGAAAGTACCTTAATAAATAAGCCATGGGTAAGCCAAGTCACTGACAGCCATTGTATACTAGAGCAAATGAGCTCATCAGGTCACCCCTCCTCAGAGCTGCTGAGTGGGCTCAGTGATCTGGGGATGTCTTCACTCAAGAAGTCAGGAGAAAACAGAAAGTCTCAGTGTTCTTACATCTGTGGGTGACAGAGCCTCCCAGAGGCAAGGGTGTGGCCCCAACAATCTGTTTGGGGAAGAGGCCCCAGGGTCAGGAAGCATGCCAGCAGTGCCTGGGAGCTGGACTTCCTGGGTAGCAGAGACCTTTGTGCAGCAGGGTGTGCTATGAAGGCACCTACCACAGAGGCCCTCGGGTCTCCCAGAACAATGGCTACAGTGGGAGCAGCATTGGCTTTGGGAGGTGGCAGCAGGGATGCACACACCCAAGTGGGCATCCGAGTCCCTGGGAACTTCATGGAACACAGGTGACTGGCCCTGGCTGAGTTTCTGACTCAGGAAGTCTGGGATAAGGAAGAGAATGTGCACTTCTTACAAGTGCCCAAAATGCTGGGCCTGCTGGTCCAGGGACCCTACTTGGGTGCCACTAGTGGGCACCCCTCAGACTAGGTCATCACTCGTGTCCTTCATATTTGCCATGCTCACCCCCTCCAGCCTGGCACTTGCCCCCACTCCACTCCACCCTCATCCTTCAACTTGCTATGCACTCACCTCTCATTCCTGGGCTCACTGTGTATGCTGTCTCCTGGAAAGCCTTTCCTGACACCACAAGTCTGGAGTAAGGGCCCCTCTTATGCCTGAAAATACATGGCTTCTACTCCCAGGACACCAGTGCATTTGAGGGTCTGCTGCAAGCTTGGCCATCAGACCCCACTTAGCCATTCTTTGCAGGATCTCCTGATTTGGGCAGTGTCTGCCAACTGTGATGGATTCAATAAATATTGGCCAAATCAATGAAGGGATTCATCTAGCTTAAGGCCCTCCCTTAGAAGAGGACATTTGAGGGGCCCCACTAGATGTGACTCTGAAGCTTTTTCAGACTTGCCCTGGTGTCTCTTCCAGTGATAGCTCTCTTGACTCCCTTCCTGTGTCACCCTTCAAACTTTATAAACCTCACAATTCAGCCAAATGCCCAGCAGTGGAGGTAGGGTGACCACCTACCTGAACTGGAACACTTCTGGGTGTAAAAAGGACAGTCTTCACAACTAATTCAGGGGTAGAAGATGCACATTTGGGCTGTCCTAGGAAGAGCAACACACATGGTCAGCCCAAGTGTGACCCTTCTTTGTGGGGCTGCTCTCTAGTGCTTATAAGCCTGTCTATGGAGAGCCCCTCTGGGACTCACGTCCATCCTCAGCCCAGTCAGCTGTGGCCAAGTTGACAGACCCACATAGCATAAAACCTAGCAGCCTATGATTAGGTGAGCACATGGTCGGAGGCCTGGGGACACTTAGCCATTGACAATATAACTGACAGGCATTTGGCACAGTCTGTCCCCTAAAACATACAGAGGCTTGCTAACAAAAAGACTGTGGAAACCAGGGGCACCTGACTGGCTCAGTGGTTGAGCATCTACCTTTGTCTCAGTTGTGATCCCAGGATCCTGGGATCAAGTCCCGCATTGGGCTCCCTGCAAGGAGCCTACTTCTCCCTCTGCCTGTGTCTCTGCCTCTCTCTGTGTGTCTCTCATGAATAAATAAATAAAATCTTTAAAAAAAAAAAAAAGATTGCAGAGACCACACAGGTCCCATCCAACAAATCTCCTCAGAATATTGGTGTCTGAGTCTATTTGGCCTGCTATAACAAAATACCACAGGCTGCATGCCTTATAAACCAGAGAAATTTTGATATCACAGTCCTGGAGTCTGGAAGTCTGAAGTCACCTGTTTCTCTCTTCTGCAGGAAATGGCCTCTATTTCCAGATCCCAGCACTTAGATCAGGACCGTTCAAATACACTGCAAAAAGCGGCCCAGGGATCAAATCATCTTTTATTACCTTGTTTGTCTGGGGGAATCTTCCAAATTCCAAACAACAGACTTGAATGTGAACTGTGGGACATAACCCACTTACAAGTTGGAACTGTCTGGAAAGGAGAGTACTGATCTGACCTCAGTGAAGAAAACAATCTGGTCGAGTTCTTTCTGGCAGTGATGGGAATTGTTAGTGTTTTAAATAAGACAGGAACACGAATGACTACATGCAAGACTTTAGAGGGAAAACAAATGTTTCTTTTTGAGAAACAACTATATATGCAATAATAAGCAATGCTTACTGATCATTCAATGGGGAAAAAAAAAATAAAGACTAGGAAAGAGAGCCCAGAGTTCCCAAGGAACACTAATTATAAAGATTTTAAGCGAATGAACTCCAGATCAAAGCCCAGAGTCCTCTGATAAGATCATGTACTCATTAATGGAACACAGTGTCATCAACTTATTTTTAACTCAGGAAACAGAATACTCTCAGTGTCACATGATCATAGTATGACACAGGTGGCCCAAAATCAGGACAGGTTTTGTTTTTTCTCTCCTTGGGAGCAAAGTACTAGGTCTGTTTTTAAAAATTAGAATTCCTCCTATTCAGTAATGATTTCTTTTTTTTTTCCACCTCTGAGGCCATGTTTTTTTTTTTTTTACTGTATATAAATAGTTGTATGTGATTAAGCAGCTCCTTCTATGCTTAAAAACATACAGTTCCTTCACATATGTATTCAAACATAAACTAAGAATACAAATGTCATCACACTACATGTTTTAAAAAGCCACTTAGTAGTTTACTATTGTAACAAATTACTATCAACTTTTTTTTATTTGTATCAAATAATACAAATTTTATTGTGTTACTATTTATTGTGTTACTTTATTATTATTATTTGTATCAAATAATACAAATTTATTGTGTTACTATTCTGGATATCAGACCTTCAAACTGGAGATCAACATTCAGACTGGGCTCCAGTCACGTGGGAGCAGGACCACAGTCTTCTGGAGGCTCTAGGGGGGAGTCCAGTTTCTCAAGGCCACCCCCTTCCTTGGCTCACAGCCCCTAACCCATCCTCAGAGCAGCTGCATGCTGGCGGGCCGGACCCCTCTCGCCCCGCCATCTCCCTGGTCCTCTGCCAGTGGGGAAGGTTCTCAGATCTTAAGGCATCCTGCAATTACCTTGGACCTACCTGGATAACCCAAAGTGACCCCCCCCCATCAAAGGTCCTTAACCTTAATCATATCCACAAAGTCCCTTTGCCACGCAAGGTGGCACACTCACAGGGGCTAGGAATCAGGGTTTGAACATCTTGAGGGGCCATTATTCTGCCTACAACAGGCACTATAAAATTTCTACTAATTCCCCCCTCTTCAGTCTAAAATTAGCATGGGCTTTCTTTCATATTAAGGCAATAGTCAAGTTGCCTATGATCTTCTCCCTTAATTCTTGTTCTCCCTGGATCTCCACACTGAAGCTACCATATATGTACCCTCCAGCCATATATGTCCTCCAGCCATATGTGTACCCTGATAGCCATCAAGTTCTCACTTTTTATATCCAAATGGGACCTTCTCTCTACTCCTTACTCAAAAAAATCATTTTAACTTGTGTTCTCAAGCCTGGCTAGAAATATCATCATCACACACCAAATATGAGAGCCTTGCTGTCAACCCAGATTCTTCTCTCTCCTAAAATAAACACTTTTAATAAGTTTTCAAAATCTGCTTGTTCTATCTGAGAGATGTCTTTCAAATCCAGTCTTTCATTTCCTTGAAAAGACATAAGATGTTAAAAATGGACACATAGAAAAGCAAAACACTCATTGCTTCCCAGGTAACAGTCAAGGGCTCCTGTCCAAAGGTTTAAGGGTGGAAGTCCTTATGGTATTATCATGCAATGACTTACCATACTTACAAAGTTCCACAAAATAAAAGTTCCCAAGATAAATCAAGAGGAACATGCTATCAGAATGCCATTTCTATTTGCTATGGTGTTTTTATGTCGGCAGGAATTATTTTTAGAGCACAGAATGTTTTTAAGTGGGAACTTTGGAAAAATCCATTGTAAATGCAGCATAAGTGCAACTATAATGGTGTTGCCAATATAATTTCTGCCACCAAAATAGCTGATGACTTGGGGTTGGGGTGGGGGATATTGCAAAAATATCCTTTTGATATTTTGAAACTTTAGCAGTCATAACTCTGCTTTTACAAACCACCATGCATTTCATAGCCATCCAACAATTAAATGTCACTAGGCACTTAGCATTTTGATCACTAAATCTTGTTTTGCTCCAGGCACTACCTGAACGTGACATTGTGCATGTTGAGCCTTGGCAATTCCTCCTCACAGTGTGCTGCAACCCTGTCAGAATTTCCATTTGTGTCTCTGGCACAACCCTTGGTCCTGGGACCCATTGCATGGGTTTCAACCAGGATATGCAACAAACAGGTGTTTACAGCTTCATGTAAATTGGCCACAGCTATCTCTTCAAGGCTGAGAAACCCAAGAATGTCTCACTAATTAAGACAGATTTTGACATTCTCTGCTCGCATCACACACAAATTGACAGTCTTTCATCAGAGCTATTAGTTATCTTACTGCCCTCATTTCAGTGTAGGGACTAAACTGATAAAATGCTAATTTTATTCTGAGGTCTTATGATATTTTGTTCTTAATGTCACATTTATTTCATTTTGAATTGACATGTTTTTGTAGAAATTACTTTGAAGTATCTTACAATGTAATTCCCAAGAATTTTAGAAATTACAATTATTTGATGATGTAATAGACTAGTCCTGCCTTCCTAATGACATTTTTCCAATAAGTAAAAGATTTCCAACTATATATTTCATTTTTTCTAGTTTCTTTTACCTCTTTTGAGATTTATCAGCAACTCTGTTCCACAAAACATTGCAAAGTTAAAGTGGTTTTGAGTGCATTTTATTTCATTTTTTAAAATCAGGGCTTTTTCACAATTAAAAAAAATGCCTGTCTTTTTAAAATTATACTTCTCTACTAAAGAGCATTCAAATATTAATTCATTTTTATTTAATCATAAAAATAATGCATTCATATGGTTTTAAAAGTACACATTTTTATCTTTAATTTCTCTCTACTATAATTTTTTAAACCACACATTTAACTACATTGCTTTAGGCAATGTCAACTGAATCACACTTTTGATGTTAAATTAAGTTTATGTTACTGTATAACAATTACATTCTATTCTGTAACCCTCGATAAATCATCCACACTTTATCTAAAGGACTGTCTTAAAACTAAAATACTATAAATAGCATTTATAATATTAGGATTCTAGAAATATTGCCACTGCAGAAATGAGTGGTGCAGTCAGACTCTTGAACAAGAAATGTCATCAGACAGTACATGCATACATCATACATACTCATATATCATGGGAACACATCATACATCACATGCATACATCATACACACATCACACTATACATCATATATACATTTTGCATCACACCATACACCATACATACATCACATTGTTCATCATGCGTACATCATACATCACATGCATGCATCATACATCATATCATATATATACCATGTCACATCACACATCCTACATACATCACTCATCACACCGTGTATCATACATACATCCTGTATCACATGTATACACCATACATACATCATACATGCACCATGCATCACATCATACATAAGTCATGCATCACGTGCATCATACATCACATCATGAAGACATCATACATGCACCATGCATCACACTATATGTGCACCATTCATCACTTCATGCATGTACCATGCATCCTATCATACATCATGTATCATTGCCAGAGAATGACCCACCCATCAAACATTTGTGGGACTAGCATTAGTTTAATTTATCTTCTTACTTTTTTGGCTGGTTTTTTTGTTTTTGTTTCTGAGTTTGTCTTTCGCCTCCTTCTGAGCCAACTTCAGCTGTCATTATTCCTTTATTCCAGGTCATGTTCTCACCTGCACCGTTTCATGTCACACAAATGTATCTGGATAAGTTTTTACATACACATGTGAGGATGGAAAACTCCCCCAGCATTGGCATGTGTAAAATAGTGTTCTTATTTTTATTCTGGGTATTAATTGGCTCAGCATGGATTTCTCAGTTCAAAACTATTTGCCACAGAGCTGGATAGACAAGCCCCTGCTTTCCAGCCTCTTGGCAGATGTCTCTGCCAAGAATGTTCATGCTCCAGAAGCCGCATGCCTGCCTCCTTACATCTTTGGGACCTTTACTGGAAAAGAGCTTCTGAGGGAGGCTTTGCCCTGTCACTTCTGTATACTACCACCCCTCTCCCCAGTCAGCATCTCCAATCCCTTTCCTTGCTTCTTTTTCTCTCTTTTAAGCCTTTAATGCCATCGCATAGTCAATGTATTTTACTTGTCCGTCTGTACATTGTCGGTCTGAGCTATCTGTCCAGACACTTGGCACATAGAAAACACTAAATGAATATTTATTGGATGAATAAGGAAACTGAGAAGCCACAGTCCTCCTGTCTTCCAATGTCCCCTAAAAATAAGACCTCTGATGTTGGCATCACCCTTGTTATGTCCTAGATGACAGGCGTGTGTACTTTGCTCCCTGTAAGTATTCAGGCTTGTGTCTTCACCCTCGATCTTCCAAACCACAAGTCATACTCCAGGTTGGCTCATTGTTTGTAAATCATTCTTCTTAGCTGTCCCCAGCTGAAAACTGAAATCTTTTTCAGCTCAAGGACATCTTTCCTGTTTGCTCTCCTTGATCTACCTACCCTTTCCTTCCCGTGAACTTAGCTCTCCTCTTGCAAAGTCCTGAATCTATTGCCCACCTCTCAAAACATAGCTACCCTACTTTTGTTTGATGAGCTGAAATCTTAGCATTCTTTTCCATATCACAGTTGGCTCATTGGCCAAATCCATTCTACTGTTTAGCCCATCCAGACATCTTTCATTTCAACAACCATATTTAATAAGAACTCCTGTTCTCCTATAATTCCACTTTCAAAGCCACCTATTCACATTTAAGGAAGGAGTTATCCTCTCATTGCTCACTAAACATTAATTAGAAAGTTTTATGTTCTTTTCTGTTCCGTGAAATGTCTCTGCTTCCTCAAGGGTTGACTGTTTTGCTTGATGGTCATGACTGCTTTGTCGAGCTCTTGAATTCTTCGGCTAGCTGGTGATCCTTGGAGTGCTTGCATGTGTTACGGGAAGGCTTGTGCCATCTAGAGCAGACATCTGGCACGTGTGGCTTCTGTGGTTATATTGTTTCTGTTCCTCCAGGGTGCCTGGCCGCTCACCATGAATCTCGGCAGGTGAGCTCTGCTTATGGACAGCGGGCAGATAGCTCCCCGGGAATCCTCAGTGGCTGCCTCAAGCCCCAGGTGACCCTAGGGTATGACAGTCCCCTGTATTTCTGGCTTAGATGGAGCTGCTTCTCTTTTATTTAATCTCCTCTCTTCTCTGTCTTCTGCAAGGACTGGGCTAACTGTAATGGTGGCTCTCCGTCTTTCGGCCTTTCCAGGCTTGGGGTCTGCTTTCTCCAGACAGCTGTGTGCCAGCGCCAGCTGAGATAAGTTCCTAAGGACCAGTTGTGCTAAGCATATCTAAACTAATCACCTCTGTTATTCGATGTCCAATTCTCACCATGAAACTTCTCTGAGGATCTCCCGGGAAGGCCTGTGCTACCCTCTCCTGTTGTAGAGAACGGTAGTTCTCTGCTTCTAGGTCCCTGCCCCTGATCCCAAATGTTTTCCCTTTCATGCAAGAATCTCTCAACATTTCTTGCCTACTGAAGATCTGTCTTATCTCCTAGTATGCTGTTATGGTTTTCTTCATTTGAGGAAGGTTTTTTAAGGTTTTTTTTTTTTTATCATTTCAACTAGATATTGATGAGGAGAGAAAGTAACCCAGTTCCTCCATTTCTGAACACAGAAAAAAAAAAAAAAGCAGCCTGAGAGCAAGTGCCATGGTTATTTTGCAGCCATCAAAATCTCAATACTAAGGGACTCTAAAACCTAACAATTTTCCTTAAATTTTTAAAAATTTTATTTTGATATATTTTTCATGATTGCAGACTGTTAGTACATCATGGTCTATATAGCCTGACATCAGGTGCTCAGTGATTAATGACACATAAAGAGAACTCCTCGTCAGGCTACACAGTTCAATTAATAATATCGCTTGATTTTTAGATGAACACTTAATATTTTTGCTTGAAAAAAGAAAATAACACAAAATTTATTTTGACTTTATTTCTAAATAATGATGCTTAGCAAGAAGAAACTATAACACTTCCAACAGAAATATCAAAAGACAGAAGAAGATGGAGAAATGTGCTTCCCAGGTGATGCTAAGCTATTCCAGAGCTGAAGTCTACAAATAAGTCAGGGAAAGAACATCAGCCAGGCAAGAATTATGTCACTCCCAAACAACTTATAACAACAGGCTTTTAAAAGAATAGAAACATGATTTCCATTTCTCAAGTTAAATCTGATTTCATGTATTTTTGACAGGTAATGCATATTTAGAAGAGTGGTTTTATTGCTCTAAAAATTTGCTTCCTCTCTCCAAACCTTTTTCAACCCCAAATTGCTAATTATTTGCTTCATTTCATCCTATAAAGACAGCTAACAATCTTTCTCCAACCCTAAGTGTTTCTGTATTTTATGTGATATTAGCCATTTAAACTAAGAAATTGTAAAGCACAATAGTTGTCCTTTAGATTACTAGTTTAAAAATCATTCATGTGGGAGTGGCTCACTTGGTTAAAGCTTCTGTCTTCAGCTCAGGTCATGATCCCAGCAACGTTAACCTTCTGAGAGTCCATCTTAGCCTAGTAAAATCCACCATCTCTTTGCCCTCCCTGCTTCCAAAAATGGGAGAAGACTCAACATGCATTCAAGTAGTGAAAACAAAGGAGAAGAAAAAAGCCAAGGGATTGCCCCCAAGATGGGGACACTAACCAGGGTGACATAAAGAATAAGGAAATCTCTAACAGATATTAAATTGTGCTGTCTTTGTTGATAGTACAAATTTATCTGTTTTTTAGAAAACCAACATTAAAAATATTTTTGTGAAAATAAACAGAAATTTAAGGTATCTGAAGCTTCTCGTTATACAGGATTATAAATGTCAGATTACTTAAAGATAAGTACAAAAGTTCTAGGATCTTGAGAATACTCTGATAAAAATATTGTCTAAAGATATTACAGACTTCACAGTCTTTAGTGGAAACTAAACTTTGATAGATCCTTGTTCACAGAGATGAAAAAGACACACAGGGAATTCTAATAGGGCCCTGCAAACTGCCTAAAATACCAGAGAAGACCCAGCACAGCCCCTGTCCCACCTCTTACCACACATGCCAATTACAAGGGCACCCATCTTTGTCCTTACCCTTGACAGCTCAATTCCAAAAGCCAAGTCAAACCCTGAAGCTACTGTGGGGAAGAATAAGTGGTGTGGAAGAACCCAGGCACATCGCAACCCTCCATGCAGAAAAGCCACCAGATCAGGGTCTAATCTTTGCATGGACTCAGGTAGGATTCACATCCTTCTGGCAGAGCACTGTAGTTCAGAGACTGTCAACCATTATTCATTCTGTGGCTCCTGGCCTCCTGCATGCTTTAACAGAGCTGTTATTATTTCCAAAGACAGTAGGAGATGAATCCAAAAGGACTGGCTCTCTCTAGACCCTAGAGATTCAAGCAAACCTTTGGAAAGTGCCAGTAGTCTTCAAGCCCTGGTGCCCAGATGCCAGCAGGGTCATGGGGCTCTTTCCACCTCCTAGACATTCCCATTCATCCTTGGTCCTCCATAAAACCCCACCCACAGATCGTTCCCTGGTCCCTTTGCACCCTCCAGTGAGGAGGGGAGCCTCCAGCAGGCAGTGGCTGCCAAGGGGATAGGGATGCATCTGAATGGTAGGAAGGGCAAACTCTTTAAGAAATAGCAATGCATCTTAAAAAGCATGATATAGGAACTTGACATGCTTTGCACATGAAGCAGCTGGCACAGAGTCGCTGTGAACTCCACACGTGAGTGGTGGAGACGGGGTACTGAGACAGGGTAGACCAGCTGACCACACTCTGCCCAGGCTGAGAGCTCAAGGTCAAGCAGGGGAGCCAGTGCCCTGAGCTTGCAACAGCTGCTCGCCCTCCACTCCAGCCACAATGGGTTCACAGAGAACACTAGAAAACATAAAAGATGGTGCTTCTATTGACTTATTTTTAAAAATAAAACAATATCTTCTCCTCTGATAGTTGACAAGGCTTCCAAACCTCAGAAGAATTAGAACCCCGCCCACTACAGCACATCATCTTTGGTCGGGGTCTCAGGACACGTCGGCCACTTGCACCCATTCTCTGCATTCACTTGGCAATGCTCACCCCTCTAGAGTTCTGATGGTCCCCTTCTCCCAACACAAAGAGAGAACGAACCTTAGAACACATGGACTCTATCCCTGGGCTTGCAGAGAAATCAGCAAAATAAGGATCCATCTTACTTCATGCTGATGGAGTCTAGTATTTTCTGTTTTATTTTCCTAAGTATTTTCCTGGTCAATGACTAATTGCATTTTTATAATAATACTTTATGGTTTAATTGTGCACATCCTAAAGAATGTTTTCTATTTTGAATGTCCTGAGCTACAGAGCTGCAGGCCTGATTTTCAGAACCTTCTCCTTTTTTATTTTTGTTGAACAAGTATATATATTAACTCAGAAGATAACACTGTGCATATGACCTTGTGTGTGTGTGTGTGTGTGTGTGTGTGTGTGTGTGTGTGCCTGCATGTGCATACACAGTGTGATGAAGACTCTACACACACTGATGCAGTTGAGAAGCCTGGGTCTCAGGCAGGTTCTAACCAAAGGTTTTCAGGACCCAGCATGATCTTACAGGCCAGATGGCTTGCCACAACCCATCCACACCTCTGAGGAAGAGCCAAGGCCACCTTTCTGGGGTTTCCTTCCTCATTCAGTTCTGGCTTAGAGTCATCCAAAGAGAGATCCTAAGCAAGAGGATGAGAGGCCTCCTTCTCCAGTGGACACATTCGCCGCTTACCAACTGTTCCCCAGCACCAAATTATTCCTTGGACCCTCCCTCTTGGGAAACTTTCCAAAGATGTGTCCTGGTTATGAAAGCTGCAGCTAGAACCCCAGAAATGCACAAAACAGGGCCAGCAGGGAAGTGATGCAGGGTAGGAGATAGAGGTGGGGAAGAAGGTGGCCAAGCCAGGAGCCTGATTGCTGTCTCACAGGTAGGCAGTATAATCCTGCTTCGTAGATGGAAAAGCTGAGTCCATGCAATCAGCCCAAGGCCACCCACTTACAAATGTCAGGGCAGAGATCCAACCAATCCCACAGTCCCTGACCTCATACTCTGTGCTCCTTGGCCCTAGGAATCTGCCACTCTAGAGAAGGGGCTGGGGCATGTCACTGTGTAGAGGTGAGAAAGATTGCAGTAGGATTTCAGGGTGAGATCGTGCTGGGTGTGCATGGGAAAAGTCATTTGCCAAAAGGACAGTAAAGGGAAGAATGCAAGCCTGCAAAGGAGACATTTGTTGGTGTTCACAAAGAACGTCTAAGGCAACAGTAGAAGCAACATGAACTAGGTACGAGGTCTGGGGCACTCCGACCTGAAACACTCCAACACCGCCTGGGGGTGAGCAGCAGAAAGGTCTGAGCAGGAGGGCCGTTCTAGGGTCGGGGACCCCAGAACGGCTTGGCACCCAAGGGGCAGTATTAGAGGACCGTGCTCTAGGAGATCCGGCCAGCCATGTGCTCTTATGTTCTTCACTCTTCGTATTTGTATTTCTGTAATGAGGTGAGTTTTTCACCTGTAGAACGAGCTCCTGAGTCATTTACTACCGCCGGCTGATGCCACACCACTTACTGACTCCCAACTCTGTAGGGTTTCTGCTCGTCTTCCCCCATTCCTGAGGCAGCAGTGGGAACTCTGTTCATTAACTGAACCTGCCTCTCAAAACGGAGCAGGTGCCAACAGGGAGGAGCCTGCTTCTCAGGCAGGTTCTAACCAAAGGACTTCAGGACCCAGCATCTCTCAAATCATGAGAAGGCAGCCTGATATTCAAAGTCGCAGCATCCAGAAGACAGAAGATGGGGTGACATGCCAGCATGGGCTCCCCTGACCAAGAGTCTGAGTGCAAGGAGGCCCCTGCACACCGGTCTGCTTGCACACCACGTTGCCTCTGCTTGACCTTCCGTCTGTGCTCCTGTACTTTAGTCTGCCTCTATGTCTCATGTTTGAGACTTGTCCTTTCCTTTTATCAGATCTTATTATATAACTACAGTATATTTTTTATTAATTTTAGCTTGGTCTTTGTTCCATATTCTTGATTTAAATTTATGGTGACTAGAACACTTAATTTGCTTTATAAAAAGGAAACAAAAGGAAGTAGCTTTTTATTACAAGCACTAATTGACTTCTCCTGCAGTGTGCTTGGTAGGCAAGAAACTCTCTCATCTCTGACATGTGGTCCACGAGGAAGAGGACCCGTCCCACTGTCACTTCTGTCCCTGCACAACGTGACGGGGTAAGGAGTGGGGGTGTCTTTCCCAGGAGGAGCCTGGGGCAGCTGACAAGAAGTTACCCAGTGCCAGGGCTGGAGAGCTTGCTGCCCACCAGCAGGTGGCTGCCTCAGAGGCCAGAGACCACCGATTGCTTCTCCAGGTCCTCCAGAATGGACGCCCCGGCTTCCATATTCTCTTTATTTGGATTTTCATTCAATAAACACAGCCTGGATGGAGATCAGGTCTTTGAAGGGCAGGGAAAACCCTGGTTTCTGCTCCTTTAGATGGGGTCCCAACAACTGACATCCCACTTTCCTGTTGACAGGATTTCTGCACATGACGTTCCCACGGGGGTCACCTCCCCAGAGTGTGCAACCGTCCCTGAGTAACGTGCCCGCAGATGCTCGATCGTGGGCAGCAGCCCCAGGGAGGACATTCTAACAGTGGGCTCTTGCCTGACTACGTGCAGATGAGACACCATGGGCTTTGCGTGGAGCATGTGCTTGCTTTCACTCGGCACAGCTCCAGACCTTTCCCTCTCTCTGCCCATGCCCTGAACACCTGCCTGCCTGTGCCTTACATGGGGACTTAGCTGTGGGACCAGGGAGCATTGTCTGTGCTTCCCATTAATAAAATAGGCTTAGTCTGAAGGGGAGACAATGCAATTCACCGACGTGTCACTTTGTGTCCTCACGGATGTGACGTTTCATTTTAGATGCGTAACTGCCTGTTAGAAGGAAAATTTATTTCACTTGTAATGCTGATAATGAACAGGTTCTAAATATGTGCAAAAAAACAATGCACCAACACCAGTTATGCCCTCTCAGGGGGTGTTTGCTGCATGTTAGCAATGGTGAGGATGACCGGGGACTCCTGGGGGCTGGGCTCTGTCCCCACACCAGATTCATAGACTGATGTCCCTACCCCCAGCACCTCATTGTGACTGTGTTTGGAGGTAGGGCTCCCAAGGAGACAATTAATGTAACGTGAGTTCCCACAGGCTGGCCTGAACCCAGGATGACTGGTGTCCTCATAAGCAAAGCAGAGGAGGGCACAATACGCAGAGAGGGACGGCCTCGTGAGCATACCAGGAGAAGGCAGCCGTCTGCAAACCCAGGACTCAGGCCTTAGCGTGAAACAAGCCCGGCCATGCAGGACCCTGGTCCCTCACCCAGGACACTGCGGGGTCGAAGGCTGCAGGCTGCTGATGTCTGCCCCCATGGCCAGCGGGTCTTCTCCCTCCAGGACAATGGCCCTGTCCTCCACCCACCCCATAGCCAGCCGGTCCTCTCCTTCCGGGACGGTGCCCCTGCCCTCCACCAGCCCCACCTCCTCGGCGCTGGTCAGATTACATGGCTCTCATCTGCTGAGCCCTCTGCAGGACGACCCAGGTCTGCTAGAAATGGTGCACATAGCCCAGTTCTACATAATAGCAACATGTATATCCCTTGTGCTCTTTCTCAGAACCTTCCAGTGCACCAGGAACTCGGAGCTGCCTAAGAGCTCTAACATGAGCCCGGGGCTCCCAGGAACAAGGTGTGGTTGTGCTGGACCCAGACCAAAGCTCCTGGCCCTCCTCATGCTGGCCTGTCTGCGGGACAGCCACCTCCACTGTCACCCTCCTTCCTGCCCTGTCCCGGGCTCTGGAATCTGGGGTCTGTTCAAAGCCGGGACCCTCCAGGCAATTGCCACCCTGACGGAGGATGGCACAGGAGAGAGAGGGGACACAATCCTGCACACAGGACTGGAACACCTCCCTAGACCTGCCAGCGACGATGCTTCTATTTTGCAGCCTGCCGTGTATGATAAATGACAGCTCAGAAGTTCCACGGCCTCCCAGAGAAACAGCAGCCTCAGAGCCGGGAGCCGCGGGCTGCTCTAACCCTCAGCTTTGTGGGATGCGTCCTGTCCCCTCCCATGCCCCCACCTTTCCTCCCATCCATGAACGGTCCCTGTCGACACTACTCATTTCCCAAGGTCTTACCATGGAAGCTCTCAGAAAAACGGAAGGCCGTGGGTGGTGGACAGTCACATACTCACCGCCAGGGATCAGCAAGTCATAATTTCTCACCAGCTATGATCCAGCTGTCCCCTCTCTAGCGATGCATCCACCTGGTTTAATTTTTATGCATTTCAGAATAAGTTTCGTACATCAGCACACTTTGCTCCCTAATACTTTAACGCACGTATCCTTAACTAGAGTTCAACGATGCTTTACGGTTCTCTTTCTCAAACCCTATCTTTTAAATTGAGTAATGTATGGGGTGATGTTTTTCTGTAGAATTTCACAATACTTCTAAGGGGAGCTGGAAGGGCTCCCGTGAGGAGCAAAAGCAGAGTTGGAAACTTCAGTCGATGGCAGGAACCCTTCCTGCTCAGCATTTACAGAAACGAGGGTTAGAACTGAATCAGATTCGTTGGATTCAACTCCTTATTATACGTGAGGTAAAGAAAACAGGAGCCAGAAAGCCCAGAGGATTGGTTCAGGGCACACAAGAAGCTCCTTCTTGCAGGCTTTCCCTCCCAGCCCTGATGGCCTCTGTTGCTCTACATCTCCCCTCCCTGCCTCCCTGCCTCCCTGCCTCCCTGCCTCCATGGCTCTCTGTGGCTCTATGGGTCTCTCCTTCCCTCTGTCTTTCTCTGTGTCTCTGTCTCTCTCTTCTCCTCTTCCCCCATCTCCTCAGTGTCTCCCTCTCTGTATTTCTATCTCTCTCTGTCTCCACATCTCTCTCGCTGCATCTCTATCTCTCTCTTCCTCCCCACACCCCCATCTTCAGTGACCCAGTGTGACCCATGGCAGGTGCTGGGGGCATGCTGGGGGGCCCTTGCCCTGTCCCAGACCCTCACACCTGAAAGCCTGGCACCTGACACCTCAAGACTAACATAAAAACAGGAGTCGTACCAAGACAAGAGCACGGACGTGAGAATTGCCACAGATAATGGTCTGGTTGTCTGGGCTTTCTTGTTATTTTAACTCAAAGTAAAAGGGGGATTTCTGGGCAAATTTAAAATTGGCACTAGAAACAATAAAATCTGAGAAAGTGACTTCATTGAATAGTAATTTTGCTTTAGGAAAACCGCAACAGCAACAGAGTGAGGCCTTGTAAAATCCACTTTCTGCCTCAGCCGGCATCGTTACGGAGAGCTGTGTGGTGACCCCCTCACGTCAGGGCGCTAACGAAGCAGCGAACACAGTGGCAGTGAGACAGTGGACCCTGTGTGTGGGCTCCCCAGGCTGGGGAGGAAGTCCCCCACCTCATGACGGCTGATTCTAGGAGGAAGCTCTTACTGAGCCGCAGGGAACCTCCATCCCTCTGTCCCCTCCCTGCTGGACAGGCCCTCTGGGACAGACATGTGTGTCGGGAAGGGGTGGCTTCCAGAACCTTCAAGGGGCAGAGCGGGGCCTGTGGCCCACACCCCACAGTGGGGTTTCCTGCTCCCTCTCCTTCCTGCCTCTTGGGGGCACTGCGTGGCCATGGGGCTCTGGCCTCCCTCTGGGGCATCGCAGGGCTCCTAGGAAGCCTCAGCCTCAGCCCCCTCAGCACGTGCCATCGACAGCCTGGTCACTTGGCACCTCTTCCCTCATCACCACCCCTCGCCCCTGCACTTCCTAACTCTGCTACCATGCTGGTACGCTGTGCCCCAGACATCAGGAATTGCCACACAGGAACCTCCCTCTCGGGGCACCGGGTGGCCCAGTCAGTGGACCATGGGACTCCTGATTTCTGCTCAGGTCATGATCTCAGGGTCTGGGGATCGAGCCCTGCATCAGGCTCCTTGCTCAGCACAGAGTCTTCTTGGGACTCTCCCTCTCCCTCTGCCCCTCCCAATGCTCCAAATAAATACATACATACATAAATAAAATCTTAAAAAAAAAAAAAAAGAAAGAAAGCTCCCTCTCCCATCACAATCTCTTCCATTAGTCCTTGTTCTTCCGCATCCTGGGAGCGTCTGGTATGCAAAGACCCTCTTTCCTCTCCCCCCTCCCATAGCTTGTCTGCAGGTTCACCTCTCCCTTGGGGCCATCAGGCCCACTCCACATCCAGGCAACCCCTCAACGCCCCATCCTCGGCCATCCCCCACTGCGCCAGTGTGGGGGAATCCCAGTGAGCTAAGCGCCCGGCCTCTGAATGTGTGTGTGTGTGTGTGTGTGTGTGTGTGCCCCCTGCCATAAGCTGAAGCAGGTGTGCTCCCCAAAAATTCATGGCCACCAGTATCAATTGGAAGCTGGAATGTGACAAGCAGCTCAGAGGACCTCCCACACAGGCTGTAGCTCAGGGAGTTGAAAGGTTTAAGGACACGTGGGAGAGGTCACACTGCAGGACGGAAACGACTTTAGCGGGCATTAGAGCTCCTCGCTGCTCAGTACCTTTTGGCACCTCACCTTGCTGCTCTTCCTTCCTAGCAGCGAGGCTGCCACGTCTCAGGCAGAGCAGCTAACCACCTGCCGCCCTGCAGTCGTCCAGGGAGGCTGCTCTCACCAAGTCTGGGGGGCTCCCTTGCCGGGGAGAGGGACTCCCCACTTGGCTCTCGCATTGCAGAAAGACCCCACCGTCCCCACCCTGGTCAGACACAATCCCGTAGGCATTCACATAGTTCTGTACTTTCTATTTCTCTTCCTTCTATCTGTTCAATTTCTAGACACAGGCTTCGGGGCAGAGGGGAGGGATGTCATCCACGCCCGTCTCACCTGAACCTTCCCTAGCACTGGCATAGCACTTATCCCTGGCAGGCACTTGGGAAAAACATGTTGGATAAACAGAGAGATGGACGGACAGATGGATGTGCAACAGTAAGTGATGCAGTGAAGGGAGCATCTCATGGAGGCTGCAGGGTTTAACCACACTCATTTTTCCATGCCCCTCCTTCCAAAGGGAAGCCCCAAACCCTTCCCGCTGAGTGTGGACTGCATGGGAAGACCCACGAGGCATGACCTCTGGGATTCGGACCTGAAAGGCCATGGCTTCATCCTTCCTCTGTTTCAGGTCACTCACCCTGGGGGAAGCCATGTGATAAGGACACACAAGTAGCCCTGGAGAAAGCCCTGTATGGCCAGGAACCGAGCCTCCTGCCAGCAGCCGTGGGTGTGAGCCTCGCCCAAGCCTTCCACAGAGGACCACAGCCCCTGACTGTCACCCCACGGGTCACCCTGAGACAAAACCAAATCCCGAGCCATACGGAGTGTGAGGCAGTAACTGCGTATGGCTTGGGCTACTGCTCTGGAGCTGCTTCGTTTTGCAGCATTAGCTAGCTGACATGGAAACCAAGATAGCATAATGCAGAGAGGAACAGGCCTGCACACAGGGGAATGTGGCCTCAACCATGAGTGGTGGAAAGCGCGAGCATCCCCAGGCCCTGGATGCAATCCTGACCCACACTCTCCCCATGTGACCAAAGCTGGTTGGGAGTCATCGGGATGCCATGGCGCCCAGATACCCCGCCACTCCTTCATCCCAGTGAAAAAAGCCCCGTTCAGATGCCATGCTGCATCACATGCCAATCTCCCTGCCACACACGGGATCCAAAAGAACACTGCCCTTGGTTTGGATATTTCCAGGGAAACTGGCTCCTTTCTTCATGCTCCTTCTTTTTCCCGAGTAAATGAGCAAATACATGTTTTAAGGTAAGAGAACTTAGGAAAGAATGGTGAAGGAAGGAAAGAAAGAGAAAGAAAGAAGAAAGAAAGAAAGAAAGAAAGAAAGAAAGAAAGAAAGAAAGAAAGAAAGAAAGAGAGAAAGAGAGAAAGAGAGAAAGAGAGAAAGAGAGAGAGAGAGAGAGAAAGAGAGAAAAAGAAAAAGAAAAAGAAAAAGAAAAAAAGAAAAAGAAAAAGAAAAAGAAAAAGAAAACCAGCAATGCTGATCACTGTTGGATTTGGGGAATGACCGCGCCCCTCAGTCTCTGACCCCCGGGCACGGCACGCAGTGGGCCTGCCCTGCAGCTTGTCATTTCTGGCACAGGAGGTCCCTTCTCTAGGTCTTCGGGCAGTATCCAGAAACTGCGGAATCATGGTCCCCCTGTGCCAGCCGTTGTCCCCGTGGGGGCTTGGCAGTCCCCACGGCCAGAAATGAACAGAAGCACGGCTGGGGAATGTCAGGCACCATCTCAGGGCCAAGGGCTGATGGTTGAGATCCCTGCATTCGCTTCCCTCTGTCCCTTCATCTTTCTGTCTTAATTTCTCACACCCTATCATTCAAGCCATATTTTTAAATTTATTTTTTTTTTTTATCTATCAATCGAATATCACCCTCAGCCAATGATTACCAAGAGTGCTGCAATGGTTATTAACCACCGACTCACAACCTCCTTAATAAAGCGAACCTGTCTGGGGACGGCAATGATGCGCTAGCCTGACACCTCCAAATTGGCACAACTATAGACAGCTCTGGAGAAGAACCTCAGATGACTCAGGTTTTCTGCGGAGAAATTAGAAAGAGATTAAACTATTTGGTCTGAAAATAAATGCTATGAAGCGGCTTAATATCTCCAAGCATCATGAAGCCTTATGACTTGGTTTCCATGGAAGACAGACACGAGGACATGAGCTTATATGTCAGCATGATGAGGACAGCGGGAGCCGCTGGGACGGGCAGACATGGGCCAGGGCCCAGACAAATGCCGTGGGTGCTCTCTCTGTCTGTCTGTCTCTCTCTCTCTCTCGTGTAATTTTTGGGTTTTATTTCTCTTCACTGAGTTACTTTAAAATTACTAAATACACACCCATGTTGTATATTTTCCAGACACAAATTGATGAGCGTGTTTGGGTGTACACCTGTTCCCTCCATCTACAAATGCAAACGAGACTGCATTCTACACTGTTGTGCAACCGGCTTCCTGCCTTTAACCACGTCTGTTAGATGCCTTTACACACCAGTACACATCACACTACCTCATTATTAGACAGTGTAGACTGCCACGTGTGGGCATTTCCTTCACCCTGGCCCTTTTGAACACAGCTTCATGTTATTTCCATTTTTTAGAGAAGTCATGCTCATATCTTTGCACACTTCTGTGAGTGTGTCCATAGAATAAGTTTCTAGAAATGAAAATAAATTCCTAAAGAGGGAATAACTGGATAAAAGAGGTTTTTTTTATAACTCCTGTAGCTTTGAGTAAATATTTGGCTTCAACCTGATATTTAAATGAAGCAGAGTTTCTCTCATGCCAACCATCCAAAACCCTTGCTTAAAATGGTTGTTGGGACATCCTTGGAGATGCTCATCTGGAAGATCAGGGTTGTGGCGCTGGGACCCATATCGGTGACAAGATCCCCGCTGATGCTCTGCTGGTCCAGGGACCACACCTGGCACACCATTGTGTTGGACCATCTGCTTGCTTTTGAGAAAAAGGAAGTAATGTCTGCCCTCTGGGAGCCAGACTTGGCGTCCTCTCCCTTCTCAAGGCACTGGGTTTCCTGGCCCTGTTCCCACGAGGGTGAGCTGGAAGGTAGGTCCCTGGGAGGAGCCCACCGTCCCCTGCACCATGACCCTGACCTCTTGCATTTCAAGCCCCTACACGGTGCATGCTCCTTCTCAGAAGCTATCCTGGGCCTTGCAGATTCCAGTGATATTTAGCAAGCCTTCTGTGAATTTCTCTTCATGCCTTTTTAATGATGCTCAAGTTTGATCATTGCCACTACCGCCACCACGAAAAGTCCTGCATTCCTCACACACAGTTCCCACAATACTTTAGGAAAAAAGTCTTCCCCCACAATATGGCAGGAATACTACACGTGGTGCCCTTTTCAACTTTATGTGGAAAGCTATCACAGCCTACCAAGGCTATGGCCAGTATGAGATTAGGCGCCATGACCTACCAGCTTGTTTGCATTTCCAACATGCCACATTTTAAAGCACGGGACAGGAGCCACAGGTGGGAGGGATAAGGACACAGGCCTGCTGCGGGGTTTGGCCCTTTAAACACTCACAAGAGGGCCCAGAGGAGGAGGTCAGCCCCAAGTCCCTCCATGCACAGGGCACAACTACTCATTGTACACTTGCTTGAAAAGAATGAGCCACTCCAACTCAAGTCCTAAGTCCCAAGTCTCGGCCAGCCTCTGAGCCTCTTCAGGACCCTCCTACCAGCTGGCTGGGACCACCCCTACTCAGCTTCCCCAGTCAGGAACCTTCTCGCGGCCTTACTTATGTCATGTACAGCTTGGCACACGACAGCCTCATTCATTCTATTTCCCATGGACATAGTAGCTGTCAACTTTCTTTCATTATAAGCAATATCGGAACAAGGTTTGCATGTCTTCTTACTGACTGGAAGCTCATGGCACTGAGCAAGGACCGTCACCATTGTCCCACGTGAGGGACGCCATGGCTGAGGTCGGGAGCAGTTGTACATACCCTTCTGAGGAAACCCAGTGGGAGGGTGACAGACTCCATTCCAAACCCTGGGCTTTCTACCATTTTGTCTCACAGTTTGTCTCCACAGTTTCTGTGAACGCCTATGGTTATTTGTAACCAGTAGCTTCCACGCAGCAGGTAACGGGTGAGAAACCAGACACGGGTTCCCACAGGGCACGCTCAGGAGACAGGTCCTCCCAGTACCCCAGCGGACGCGTGGTCAGACAGGGCCTGGTGGTGGCACGCCGGCCCGTCGCCGCAGAGCTGGTGGGTGACCGGGCCAGTCTCCACGCCCAGCAGCCTGCCCTCGGAGCCCTGTTCACTGTGGCCTCAGGTCCTGGGGCTGTTAGCTTCACGCCAAGTACTTCTGATTCATTAACGGCTCCTCTCATTCCTTCCAAGTGTGAGGCCAGCTTTGACAGAAATTGGCATTAATACTGGCATGATGTTCATGTTGGTCCACGGACGTGGCCTTGTTAGGTAGTTGCGGGCTAACCTGTCCCCACGACGGCAGCTGGGGCACATAAGTGACACTGATGTGAGCAATGAGGCCCAGGTCAAGAAGAAAGTGCAGAAACAGCAGATGTTCTGTGGAATGGTCACGTAGGAGGACAGGCTCAGCGGTTGAGCATCTGCCTCTGGCCCAGGGCATGATCCTGGAGACCAGGGATCGAGTCCCACATCGGGCTCCCTGCATGGAGCCTGCTTCTCCCTCTGCCTGTGTCTCTGCCTCTCTCTCTCTCTCTCTCTCTCTCTCTGTCTCTCATGAATAAATAAATAAAATCTTAAAAGAGAGAGAGAGAGAGGATGGGCTGCCCGCGAGGCTGCAGGGCAGCTGCTCTCTCACATAGGCAGGCAGGGGAGCTTCACCTGCGGTGGGCGGCACTGGGAGGCGACTGGGATGGCGTGGGCTCGGCCGTGCGGGTGGCAAGCCTCCATCGCGGAGCCCCACAGGCTCTCCAGGACACCACGCTGGCTCTGTGGGCGGTCTCTGCATTTCAGGGAGCCAAGGCTGGGACAAGACCACCGACCATGTTCTGGAAGGCCCTGGTGCCAGGAGCTCTGCAGCAAGCGCTTGCAGCTGGATCTGGGTCGGGGGCTGAGCCGTGGCCCCCAGGAAGGAAGCCCTCTATCCACACCTTCTTCAGGGCCCTGGGCCCTCGTGAAGGCATATCAGACCTCTGAGGGTCCCTGGGGAACACGAGCCAAGCAGACCCCGAGCAGCAGGAGACCAGAGAAGTGCTGGGCTGCCCCTCACGGGGCTTCCAGGCAGCTCAGGCACATCCTCGAGGCCTCGGGATGCGGGCTGGTGGGCAGCTCCCAAAGCTGTACTTCCTTCATTTACACCATTGATTTTAAAGTTATGGGACAGCAGGATTGTTGGTTAGCAGCTCAGTAATAACCTCCGATGATGCATGATCTGCAGGCCTCACAGTCTTGTTGACTGAGGTCCCAAAAGGGGGAGGTCCACGACCCGACCCTGGGACCTGCAGGTGAGGCTGTTTGGAAACTGGGTCTTTGCAGATGCCACCACATTCAGACGGGGCCGTACTGGAGTAGAGGGGCTCTAACCTGGTGACCAGGGTCCTGGCACAGACGCGGGCAGAGGTCATGTGAGCAGAGGCCCAGGAGGACTGAGGCCACCAGTAGCCCAGGAGTGAAAGAGGCCCAAGGTCTCAGCACCTTCAGACAGCACCTGTCCCAGCCAACACCTTCAGACTTCCCACCTTCGGGACTGAGACAGTCAGCTTCTCTTATCCTAGGGCCACCCCTAGGAAACAGAGACAGTTGTTACCTTGGTTTTCTAGTGAGGACAGTGGGGCCCAAAACACTGTCACTCCACACAGAGGCAGCACCGGCCCTCCCGGCCACCCAGGAAGTGCCAGGCTCATCGGGCCCTGCCGGCATCTGGTCTCTAGGGCTCACTCCTGGCCCTGCACTAACGGATCACTTTGTCACAAGCCTGGCAGCCGCCCAACAAGAGGCTGTAGGAATTAGGATCCAGAGGCCTGTGGTCACATGCTTCGGGTGTTTGCAAGTCCAGAGGGCAGTGCCAAGGCCCTGACGGACTCGTTAGCATTTCTGGTATCCCTGGTCACTCTCTGTGGATGCCGGGTGAGTCACCCACGAGGCGTCCCCCCAGCGAATGTCAGGGGCAGGCCCGGGGGTGGGGCAGCATGCCACAGCACCGCAGAGTCCCCTAATATAGACCTGGTGTGGGGCTGGAGGCAGGCGGCCCCAGTCAGCACCTCCCTGTCACTCCGACGAGCTGGAGCCCTCTGGTCTGGGGATCACTCGGGGAAGCAAGTGCACGCCCCTGTCACTTAATATGCTCAAAGCTCATTAATGAGATGTTGACCAACAGTGAGACTGACCCAAGGGCAGGGCAGCCATAGCCACCATCTCCCTGACCTTCAGAGTGACCAGCACAGCATGGTCTAAGGGGGATGCTGGCAGGGGGAGTGTGCCCACACCCCCATGTGTGAGCGAGTCTATGGGTGTGCACGTGTGTGTGCCCATGAGTACCCAGCCCATTCTGACTGCTGGAACGGGGTTCACAGACAGGACGGCTTGTAAACAACAGATGTATTTCTCATGGTCCTGGGGGCTGGCAACCAGGATGGGAGTCGGCACCGCCCGGGAGGGCCTCCTCCAGCCACAGCCTTCTCACTGTGTCCGCACACTGTGGAAGGGCCCCGGGGGCTCTCCAGGGTCTCCCTTACAGGAATGCTGATTCTATCATGGGGGCCTCCCCCTCAAAACCCCACCTGACCTGAATCACCTCCCAAAACCCCACTGCAAATACCGTCACACTGAGGATGGGGACTCCAACATGTGACCTTTCAGAGAACACACGCATTCAGACCATCACAGGGTGTACACGCATGTGTATACATCTGTGTGTGCAAACACCTATGTACTACTGGGTGTGCACGTGTGTGTGTGTGCTTGTGTGTTTCTGTGTGTGTGTGTGCACATTCGAGCGTGGGAGCCGGCCGTGGCAGCGGCCAGGCGGGAGCACCACAGAGGGCGGCGGAGGCCAGGCCTTCCCCCTGCAGAGCCGCCCTCCCGGGGAAGGGCACTGGGTTGGCGGGGCCTCCACCCGCTTTCCACGGAGTGTGCTGCCACCTAGTGGGAGGGCGACCGCGGGCCGTCCTGGAGAAGGCCGGTGGTCTCCGCCCTTGTCGGGAGGCCCATGCAGCCTCTGGCGTGGGGCAGGAAGGACGCATGGGGCCGTGGTGGTGGACGGGAGCCAGGAGCCTGAGGCCGCACTCAGAAGCACCGCCGGCTTATCCATCCCCATGCAGTGGTGCAAGTGGGGGGCTTGCTGCCCCCGTGTCTGGAGGGCCGGGTGATGTGGCTTGCTCCCCGCTCTGTGGCTTCTCACGGCCACACTGCGCCGTCCTAGGACGTGAATCCTCCTCCAGCTGTGCACCAGGCAGCAAGAATGGAGCCAGCGCCCTGAATGCAGGTGAAGCCCCAACCAGTGGTCCTGTCTGCTGCGGCCGTGTCACATCCCTGCACCGTGGACCTCGCTGCAACCTTCAGGGGCATCAGGAAGCCCACTAGGGCCTCCCCGGAGGCCTCCTGGTCTGCTCAGGGCCTTGGGCTCTGCCAGAGAGACCAGTCGGCCAACCTCACATTTCTATCTTCCTCTGAGTCCAAGAAAATGGCTTTGTGCTGTTTCTAAGTCCAGTCGGTTCTAGAAGCATACTTCTCCCTGCCTCATCATGGTACTTCCACCATCCGCTGGTGGTCTGTGGTTATTATTACCCAACCGATCTGCTCCGGTCCCTTCTCACAGGCTACAGCATAGGAGTTCAGTCAGGAGTGTGCAGGCGGCACCCTCAGATGGGAGCGGCCGCGCCGTGATGCCCAGACTGTTAGTGCTTGAGCCATCCTGGGGCCCGCCCTCCCGCCCACTCCTCCTGCTGCGGGGATACCCGCCGGGCCCAGCCTGGGCTCCAGAGGGATGCCCCCGGGACACAGGAAGGGGCTGCCAGCTTGGCCCCGCACCTCATCTTCCCAGTGCAGCGAACACGCCCCCCCAACACACACACACACACACACACACACACGTTTTTAGCGCTGACCCTCAGGTCAGGCCTTCTCATGTCACTAAACTAAAATAAGGCAAAAGCCACAGCGAAGGAAAAATATCACAAGGTGTTTGGACTCTTCAGAGTGATTGGGGAAAATCAGGTGAGAAGGGACACTTGCCCACACCGGGTCTTTGTTGGGATGGCCCTCCAAGGGAAGATAAGTGTCACCGTAAGAGGCATTGCCGAGACAGAATGCTTTGGAGGGTTGCAAATAAAATAAGTCAACCACTCCTTGTGTTCTTTTCAAAGTTATAGACTTAGGCCACAGGGTTCAGATGTCTTATTAACAAGATAACGGGCCAGACTTGCCATGTGGGTCTGTGGGTCTGGCAGGTGCGCCCTCTCCTACCGTCTCCGACAACTGCCAGAGGTGCCGTTTCTAACGGAAATGCAGAACGTTGTTCTCCTTGAAACCCCTAGCATGTCCCTAACTTCTAAACCTGTAGGCCTTCACAAGTATCCGCTACCCGCTGCTGACAGCATATGGCCACAAAACTCACTGCTTCCGACAACAAACACGTCTCATCTCACGGTTTCCAGGGCACGGGAATTTGAGAAGAGGTAAGCTGGGTATGTTTCAGATGCAGGTTTTATTTTTGTTCAGGTGTGCTGAGGCCCACAGACCAGAGGACGACAATCGCCATTGGAAAGTTCTGCTCAGAGACCCCCGAGAGGAGGGGCACCAAGCCTGTCATACGGGGCCGCAGAGGAAGCGCCAGAAAGAGGCTCTCACCCAACACGGAATCTGCCAGAATGCTGATCCCCGACTTCCCAGTCTCCGGGACCTCGAGAAATGCATTCTGCTGTTTCTAAGCCCCTGTTGGCAGTATTCTAGTTGTAGCTGCCTGAATGGACCTTTTAGGAAATGGCCAGCCCTGGCGGGGTGGGGGTCAGTCTTTCCAGGGTCAGCAGGACCCCCAATGTCAGACATCAGAAAATGCAGTATATGATGAATATAGGGTGTTTCTGGCTCATGGCTTGAGAGAGCCAAGGACCTGCCTTGAACATTGCTCCCACAGCTGGTGGCTGGAGCACTCAAGTCCTCATCACACGGTCTCTCCAGA
Organism: Canis lupus baileyi; assembly: GCF_048164855.1. Classification (NCBI taxonomy): domain Eukaryota; kingdom Metazoa; phylum Chordata; class Mammalia; order Carnivora; family Canidae; genus Canis; species Canis lupus. Next base: position 2,968,310 of record NC_132854.1, on the reverse strand, counting down.
GGGCCACCTGAGTGTCTGTGTGGCATGCACCTGGCTTCCTGCAGCGTGCATGACCCCAGAGAGACTGCCAAGCGGAACCATGGGGGACTTCCTATGACCTTGTCTCTGAAATCACACATCATCCCCTCCACCGGTTTCTCTGTGTTAGAAGCACATCACTGAGTCCAGCCCACCCTCAGAGGGAGGGTAATTGAGATCCACCTCTTAAAGGGGGGAGAAAGAATTTGTGGATGTATTTTTTTATAGATTGTATTTATTCATTCATGAGAGACACAGAGAGGCAGAGACACAGGCAGAGGGACAAGCAGGCTCCCCTCAGGGAGCCCGATGCAGGACTCAATCCCAGGACCCCAGGATCACGCCCTGAGCTGAAGGCAGACGCTCAACCACTGAGCCAGCCAAGTGCCCCTGTGGATGTGTTCTAAAGCCACCATATGGTCTGAGCCAGGCTCTATTTCCACTCCTCCCTTGCTCAAAACCCACAGCCCCATCCCTCGCTCTCTAACCAAAGGCTTAGAGCAGAAGCACCAAGGAAGGCAGCTCTCAATCCACACGCCGGGGATGCACTTTCTGACCGTGAAAACCACCCTGGAGCCACATCCAAGTCTGCCACTGCCCCAGAGACTGTACGTGGCATCTCCACGGGCTTCTTAGGTAGCTTTCTTGGTCTGTCATGCCCTCTGTCTGCATTATCTCGGGAACACTTTATATCCATCCTCAGCCAGCTTCAATGCCACCTGCTAGGTGGACCCTCTCAGAGCCCTTGTTTGGCGTGGGGAGCTGCTTCCTGTCGGTGTCCCAGGATCACTCTGGACATACCTCCAATGAGGCCCAGAACACGTGATGATAAAATCAGAGAGAGGGTGCTCTTTATTTATAGCTAGACTGGGAGCTCCTCAAAGGAAGACACGGACACATTTACACTGGTGTCCCCCGCATCTGTCCCCTGGGGGTTGGTGAAATTATTCTGGCTAAATGAATGACCAAGGGAAGAGTAAGTGTTCAATGTCTGAAAACAACTCTAGGAGACATTTGGGGAAACGGCAAGTTTCCCTTCCCAGGCTGAGCTGAATCCTCCAAATATCCAACTTCCTGCAACTGTGCGCTGCTGTAAAGACCTCACATGAACTAGCCTCTTATTCAAGGAACTAAGCCGGCACTAGCCTCTTCTCTTCCCCTGTCCTACTATGGGCCAGTCCCATTTCTCTCAGGAACTTGACCATTTTGTGTCTGCCAGTTTGCCTCGCCGCCGCCAGGCCTGCGTTCCCTGGGTGACCCATCCATGGGTAACATCTCACACTGGTGTCTCGTCTCACGTGCTGACCTCTCAACTGTTCGGTCAACTCTGGAGAGCAGGACTGTGCCTTCTACCCATCTGGTCTTCCACCTATCTGGTCATTGTTGCTTTGACACAGAGCATTCAGCAACAGGATGGATGTTTCCAGCAGGTTCACCCCTCAGAGCAACATATTCTATCTGCTGTACAAAGATTGATTCCAGCTTCATAAAATTCTTGCCATTCTTCAAAAAAAAAAAAAACAGATGTGGGACATCCTATGTGTGGAGAGTACTGTCCTGCTATATTCTGAACAGCAGCACCTCATGAATGTAATGAGCTTAGTCGTGGGTGCTCTTAGGAACAATGCAAGAGCCTGGGAGAGCCCAGGTCGAGAGCCCAGGTCCTGGCTCACATTCCTCTTAGAATAAGGACTCTGTGTTTCATGCCTGTCCCCCCGGTCAGTGATGCCCCTCTATGAGTTAGGCAGGGCAGGACCGTTCCTTTGGTCACAAATGAATTGAGGGTCTTGCTCAGGCCATAATTGGACTCTCTTCTTTCCTTCACTACATGGTGGCCTCTGGCCTGAGAAAAAGCAGTCAAAGGGAAGACATTTGCACTGTCTACACATACGGGGAGGATGTCGTAGTAAACTGTGAGGAGTAGATGCCCTCTGTGCTCTGCAGGGCATGACCAGTACTAAAAAGACACAGGAAGGGCAAGACTGGCCAACAGAAAAAAAAAAATCTAGAAACATGATTTGACTAGTGATGAAGTAGGCTGCCTAGTACCAAGGGATGGTGCCTGACGTGTTCCTTAGCATTTGCTACCTGAAGATCATCTGTCAGAAGACCTACAGATGCAGCCCAGGAGAAGCAACTGGATCTGATCAAAATTTTCAGGTTTGTGCAAATGGCAGAGTGCCTGAAACTTTATAGAACACCGTGGAGGGCTGAGATAGTACACATAGTCTACAGGAGGGTAAAGTACGCCTACATGTATGTGCTGGTGCGTGCCTGTACATGGCAGGTACATATGTGTACATGTGCCTCTACACATATGTCTGTGATAAGTAAAGTTGTGGAAAGTGCCGTGCTTGATACAAGAGAAAAAGCAGGCACCAAAGATTTAAGGGAAAATGGAGAAACTTTTAATGAAAATCTTGTATCCATCCTTCCTTTCTTCATGTGTTTTGCTGCCATTGCTTGATGGTTGCCAGCTGAACGCAGGCTCTGGTGGGGCTCAGCTGAAGGGCTCTTGGAGCAGGTGCACCCTCAGTTCTCATCCATGACTTAAATTCTACAGTTTGATGGTTTGAGTCCTTTCTAAAAGGTGTCCACAGTCCACCTATGGGCAAAAATGTCTTCCTTCCTGCAAAGCCAAGAACTAATCATTTCCTCAGTGGCTCCAGCGAACGATGCACACATATGTAGATACTCAATAACTGACCAAGAGCCAGTCACCAGTAATCTGAGGAGAGGAAACAAAGAGTCACTTCAAGTGGAAATTTGTAAATTAAAGATTCCACCTCTCCAAGTGCCCCGAAGGTGCTACTTCAGCATCTAACTAAAAACTCTGGTTCTAACGTCCTGTTTGACATGTCCTAGAGTTCAGGCCAATGTTGGGCTCCTGTCACAGGTCGAACAATTGCTATGAGCAATTCCTGCTTTCACATGATCATGTTTCACCTACTTATAAATGTGTTTGTGAGGAACGTTTTAAACTCTACGGTGGTTAGTGATTCAAAGTTGCACGAACAATATTTTTAGTGTATAGTTTTCCGATGTGGACACGAAAAATTCATTTCTTTCAGTTCGTACAAGCTGCATCCACTGTCCTGTTTCTCAAATAGTTCATCGCACCTTCCCACCACCAACAACAATAGAGAAAACAAACAATGCAACACTCTCTTATTACCTCAGAAGTAGTTTTCTTCTGGAAAATGGGGATCTGGGGAGGTGAACTGTGCCAAGTTTTTGGAGAGCCGCTGTTCAAGGGCTACAGCCAGGGTTCCCAGCTCTAATTCTACTTCAAAACTTCGTGAGGACATTGCTGTGTTCTTGAATTCCATGGTTCTGTGGCAATGCACAGGAGGATATGCCACAGTGAGGAGTGGTTCTATCACTGGAACTCACTGCCCTCCCAAATTCCTACCACATGCCTGTGTGTAAGGCTTGCCCAGGTGCCCAGCCACACAAGGTGATGTCCTCTGGCCGTGCTGGCACACCTACTGCGTGTTCTCTTGCTTTGCCAAATGCAGCAAGCCACATTTGCAGGCTCTGCGGTTAACAGAGCAATGACCCCCTAAAGATGTCCACGTGCTAGTCCCAGGGACCCCTGAATATATTCCCTTACCTACCAAAGGACCACCAAGGTTTAAAAATGGAATTAAGGTGGCTCATCGGTTGACCTTAGAATAGAGAGGTTATCCTGGCCTATCCTGCATGGACCCATGATAAAGCCATACGGTCTTTAAAAGTGGAAGTGGGAGATGGGAGAGGCAGCTGTGACTACAGAGACAGAGTCAGCGTGGAGAGTGTCAAAGGAACCCGACCAGCCCTTGCTCACATGGAAGACAAAGGGAATGGGTCACGGCCAAGGAAGATGGCAGCCTCTGGACGCTGGAACAAGCAAGGACACCAATTCCCCACTGAAGCCTGGAGGAGGAGGCAGCCCAGCTGACAACTTGATTTCCATTCAGACTTCAAACCTAAAGAGCCATAAGATGACAAACATGCATTTGTTCAAGCCCCTGACTTGGCACCGATCTCTTACAGCAGCAATAGGAACCTAATGCCAGCCAGCCTTATCCCTGGGGAATATGTTTTCTTGAGATCCTAGGGAGACACAGAGCTTGAAAGATAGGGAGGAAGACGCAGTGAAAGACCAAACAGTTTTATCAGCTGATAAATTTAAAAATTTATCTAATTTTTAAATAAAGAAAATTTGCGAGATGTCTGGGTGGCTCAGTGGTTGAGCGTCTGCCTTCAGCCTGGGGTGTAATCCCGGGGTCCGGGGATCGAGTCCCGCATCGGGCTCCCTGCATGGAGCCTGCTTCTCTCTCTGCCTGTGTCTCTCTCTTTCTGTGTGTCTCTCATGAATAAGTAAATAAAATATTTAATTAATTAATTAATTAAAATTTGCAGCAAATCAATTCCTCTTCTTTCTATTTTCTCCCTGGCTAGCAAAGGTCATCTGTGCGTGCATGTGTTCATGTATTCACTCAATTAGCTAGCATTCATTTACAGTGTTTTATGTACACTAGGCTAGAATCAAAGGAAATTTTTAAAAACGAAACAAAAAATTTTTTCTTAATTTTCACCCATCCTCAAGAAGTTGATAATATAATAGCAGAGGGAAACGTGACATCTATGGTGAGTGTGCAACACGGCATGTGCAACATGACATGATTGTTGAGTGTTGCAGCAGGATGTTATTGTTGAATATGCAACATGACCTGCTTGTTGAGCATTGCAGTAAGACATAATTGGTGAGTGTTGTAGCACAACCTGACTGGTAAATGTTGCAGCAGGACGTGACTGGTGAGTGTTGCCGTAGGACATTATCACTGAATATGCAATATGATGTGATTAGTGAGTGTTGCAGCAGGACGTGATTGGTGAGTTTTGCAGCACCATGTGATTGGTGAGTGCTGCAGTAGGACATTATTACTGAATATGCTACATGATGTGATTGGTGAGTGTTGCAGCAGGACGTGATTGGTGCTCTCAGGGAGGTGAACAAAGGTGCAGTCGGTGTTGTGCTGAGAAAGAGCCCAACAACTTAGAAGGCTGGAGGGGGAATGGGTGCTGCAGAGACAGGATGTGTGTTCAGACTGGCAGACGAGCAACAGTCTCCAGGTGGATGGAGAGGATGACAAGAAGAAAAGCACAGAGGCATGAGAGGCCAAGCTGGGTGCCTCCGGGTCCAGCAGTGTCTGGAATGTTTGGGGCTTTTGTAGGAAAGTTCCTATAAAGTGTCTAACATGTTTTCCAGGTGAAGAAAGGAAAGAATTTAAAGAGAGAAAATGCTTTTTGTGTTTGAGCCCAAGTAAAAGGCCATTTTTATGAGAACTACCTGATTCAAAAAATAAATCTTGCTGAGGACAGGCACCTGAATGGCTTAGTTAGTTCAGCTTCCAACTCTTGGTTTCGGCTCAGGTCATGATCTCATGGTCCTGGGATCAACCCCATGTCTTTGGGCACCCCGTTCATGGGGGAGCCTGCTTAAGGCTCTCTCTCACATACCCTACCCCCACTTTCTCTCTCTCAAATAAATAAATAAGTCTTTTAAAAATTTTTTGCTGAAGTGACAACTCCACCTAGGGCCATTGCTACAGGAGTTCAGGATTCCAAAAACACCACTGACTGCCTCCACCCAGCACGTGTTCATGAAGGAATTCAGCTTAAACGGAATATGAAGAAAACCATCACAGCTGGGCAATCCATGGTGAGCTTGAGAAAGAAGGGGAAGGTCATCCCTGCCCTGTCACCCCTATGGACAAGCAAGAGGGGAAAGGGAGCCTCCAGGAGCCAACACTTGTGAATGCTTCTCACTTGGATACCTCTCTGGTCCCCACTTGCCTGAACGTCAAGGAAAAATGAGGCATTCCTCAAGGTAGGATAAAGTAGGATGTGAAAAAATCCAACAGCTGGTCATATTCTAAGGTCAACCGTTCTTCCACCACGTTTCATCCGAACACATTCTGTGCTGCCCCCCACAGACACCCAGTGAGCCCGGATGTCCCACGGACATGCGTGAGGAGCTGGCTTCCCCACTGCCCTGCAGTGTGGGTAAGCCTGAGCAGTCCCTCCAGGGTCTGCATGGCGGGGCTGCAAGGGTGGCCCACTGCGTGGGCGGCAGGTGTCAATGACAACAGAGATGGCCCTTGCTGGGCACCTTCCCTGTGCTGGCTGCAAGCCATTGACTGCCTCCTGCCCTAGATGAGGTCATTACCCTAAAGTGGTCAAGTACATTATTTGTTTACAAATCTAAGTAGATTAAAGGCAGTGGTGGATTCCCAAACACTTTACTAACTGCCTCTCCAAAAAAAAAAAAAAAAAAAATTGTTGCGAAGTCGTGATTATGCAGCATGGCCAATTTCCACACTGTAAACCAGTCTGCCGCTGATATCAAGCCTTCGCAAGCTGGTGGGAGCTGGCCCCACCACATCCTTGCCTAAGGATTCAAAGATGAGAAATGCAACCATGGAAGTTTCAGGAGAAAACAGAGGGGAGTCCTCCATCATCTTGTGACAGAGAAGAACTATCAACGTAATGACTGAATATACTGAAGCCATTTTTAAAAGATGAAAAAATTGAATCCAAGTCAAAAATTCCATTTTTACAAATTACATTTAAATTAAAATTACATTCAAAATTTTAAAACCATGAGAAAAAAAAAAACAAAGTTAAACTAATAAAAAATATTTGCAGTTTTATTATGGAACTTCTCAAAATCACTTTCATAGAACCAACAACCTAATAGAAAGTTGCAAAATGATGTGAACCATAGTTTCAAGAAAAAAAGTAAAGTCAAAGAATCCTTTATTATATTAAATGATGCTCAACCTCACTCACCATAAGAGAAACAAAAATAGGTATTTTTGACCTACAGGCATTTACGTAAAATAATATACACTGTGTTTTGAAGGCTGAGAAGTCATCTGTGTGCACTGCTGGTGGGATGTAGGCTGGACCCCTCATGGAGGGAACATCTGTCAGAACATCTATCAGGGGCATCTGGGTGGCTCAGTAGGTGAGGCATCTGCCTTCGGCTCAGGTCATGATCCCGGGCTCCTGGGACGGAGTCCCACATCGAGTTCCCGGCTCAGTGGAATCTGCTTCTCCCCTTCTCCCCCTGCTTGTGCTCTCTCTCTCTCTCTCTCTCTCGCTCTCTCATATAAACAAATAAAATATTTTTTAAAATGAAAGGATAAGGAGCTCTCTGTTTGGTGGTATTTTAAAATCTCCAAAGTAGATCAAATTCATAATTTTTAAAAAGCAACATACAGAAGTGAGCATATTATACAAACTTTTATCTAAAAGAACAAGATGGAAAAATTAAAATGTATATTTTCAATTTTCTGTTTTGTGCACTGATAGGTGTTTTTGGGGTGGCGTGGGGGACGTATGAGCAGGGAATAGTGCAAGAGAGATTTCTCGATGTTTCTCTTTATAGATATTTGTAGACAAAGCGAATATGTTACTTATTCATAAATACACATTAAATATTTTTAATAACTAGCTAAATAAGTTTCTCTGGACTCTGCTGTAAGCGCTCCCGACCTGGTATGCAGCCACCCTGTCACATGCAACGTCTGTGAAGATAGAAATAACACTTTGTAGCTAAGAGCCGATTCCTTCCTGTTCATTCCCTGAAGATACTAAAATAGCAAAGGAAGTATTGATCGACCAGGCAGTGTCTGTGGAGCACAGGTTACATATGGGGCCTGGGGCTGGGCAGTTTGCACATCACATACTCCAGGGTTTTATTATGCTGCAAACCCATTTCAGGGAGGAATCTCCTGAGGTGTAGAAAGGCGGAGACCACGACTCAAGTTCACACACTTGGTCAGGGCAGAGCAGGTGCTCAGATCCAACTCCAGGTCTCTGCCAGGCCAAGGTGTCCAGGGGCTGCCACGCTGCCAGGATGCCCCCGCCTTCCCCAGGGCACATGGTCGACCCCAGGGACCCCAGCCCTCATGGCTGTGAGACCTATCACGGTAGGAGCAGCGTGTGTTTTGAGGAGACGCTGGGGTTTGGAGATCCAGAAGCAGGCATCCACTCCACTCAGCTTCTCTGGCAGACTCCGGGTGACCATGTGTGAGGCTGTGTCCACGCGTAAAGCCATCCGACTCGGGCAGGTCGTCCCAGGATGCTGCTGCCTGATCGCGCTCCTGGGAAACAGGTCCCGTCTTTCCACACGCTGTGCGCACCTTCAGCCTCTCGGGTCTTCCTTCTGCACGGCCACCTCTGTCCCGGACCCCGGCTGGCTCCAGTGAGGAGGGAGGGCAGGCTTCTGCGGGGGCAGGGGCAGCCACGCCTCCTTCTCGGTCCCCACAGCCTCACGCAGAGTTGAGTGTGGACTCAGGGGCACACTCAACTGTTCCTGATGAACAGAAGTCCTAAGATGCTCCCCAAACCCGTGTTGCTTTCTAGCTACAGCTCCCGTAATATTTGATTTACATGGGACGGAGGTGACTATTGGTGAAATCCAGCAAGAACATTCTGTATTGAAGCAAACACAGTATATCAGCACCTAGAGTTTGGCCTAGTAGCCTGGCCTGCCAAGGACTGCTGTGACTGCCTCGTGGCCGTGAGCACAGGGTGTGCCCGACCCATGTGTGCACGTGGCTGCAGGTCGGCCACCTGCCAAGGCCCACGCACCACATGTGACCCTGTCCTGTCGCTAAACCACATCTACAGGGAGGGCAGGAGCACCAAGCGTGCCCTCGTGCCCATGTGCTTCACAGATCCCTTCATGAACAGCTTCTCTGTTGCTTATAAAGTCCGTTGTGCCTTGACCCAGGATTTCACCCCTAGATATTTACCCAAGAGAAAAGAAACAATCTCCTCAAGGCTACACAAATCCTTACAGCAGCTTTTTTTTTCTAATTTTTTTTTATTTATTTATGATAGTCACACAGAGAGAGAAAGAGAGAGAGGCAGAGACACAGGCAGAGGGAGAAGCAGGCTCCATGCACCGGGAGCCCGACGTGGGATTCGATCCCGGGTCTCCAGGATCGCGCCCTGGGCCAAAGGCAGGAGCCAAACCACTGCGCCACCCAGGGATCCCTTACAGCAGCTTTAATTAGAATGGCCGCAAGCTGGAAACCGCCCAAGTGTCCACCATCGGGAGGATGGATGAAGACGAAGTGACTCGCCACTAGGCACAGCAAGGAGCCCAACCACTGACACGCCTAGTGGCATGGGGGGCTCCAAAACGCACGCAGAACAGAAGACAAGACAGCAAGAGTACCTCCTCGACGAAGTAGTGGGGAATCAGGCGGCAGGGGTGGGCGAGTGGGAGCGGCTGGAACCCACCGGGAAGGGGACCGAGGGGACCCTCTGAGTGATGGAATGTTCCATATTGTGATGTGATTGGAGATACACTGACGTCTGCACTCATTCAAACTCAATACGTAATGTCTGCAAAATATGCCTCAAGACGTTTGTTTATCATTTTGTGATTGTTTCCCTCACAACCTGGAAACATGGTATCTTTTGACAATCAGAAAACAACGCAAAACCAAGAAATCAGAACGATGGCAAACAGCCCAAGTACCGGTTCTGCTCGAGACACAAGCTGTGTGATATCAGAGAGATGCACGACCTGTCTGAGGCCACTGTTTCCTCTGCCCGATGGGACAACAGCCTACCCAGCAGGGTCGGTGTGTTCAGTAAACCATGTGTTGGAGTCCTGGGGCTGATGTAACAGTGCAACACGAACCAGGGGCCTTAAGGCAACAGGCATGTTTTCTCCCATGGTTTTGGAGCAAGTAGTCAGCAAGCCAGGTGTCTGGGGGCAGCTGTCCTCTGACGTTCCAGGCAGGATCCTTCCCGCCCCTGGTGTTGATCCTCGATCCTTCAGGCTCCGTGCCTGGCAGCAGCACGGCTCCAATCTCCACCTGCATCGTCACATGGCATTCTCCACATGCCCTGTCTTCACACAGTGTGTCAACCCCAGACATGTCGGATTCGGGCCACCCTCCCGCAACATGACCTCGTCTTATCTAATTACATCTGCAACAACCTTATTGCCGAAGAAGATCGCATCCACAGGCAACCAGATCGAGGATGTAAATGTCTCCTTGGGAGACACGATTGAATCCCTAACAGAACATAATAGGGGGGCTAGCAGTTTTGTGTTGTCTGATTCAGATAAGAACCTGTGGGACTGAGTCATTAAATTACCCTTGGACTAATCTCTAATGCTAACTTCAAAAAACATATAAACCAGGAGAGGAATCTGACAAGAAGCCTTCGAGCGTGCACTTGGCAGGACAAGGGTTTGGACTTTCCCCACAGAAGCGGAAAGTCACTGAACTGTAAGCTGGATGGAATTACCCGTGGAGAGCAGAGCCCAGGTGAGGCTAAGTCCAGCGGGTTCCAGGAAGCCTGGGTCTCCCCACCGCCACCATGGGATGGCCCAGCAGGGCATGCTTCCAGGGGCTGTCCTGACTCCTGGGAGATGACATTTTCTAAGAAAACTGAAAGGCCGGGGGAAACCGGACTGGTCACAAAGACTCTGCAGGGAAGCTGGCCTCCCACACCCACGCTGGCCTATCCCGTGGGCTCATGGCTGGGTCTCAGAAAAAAATGAAAAGTGTGAGTAGAAACTGCAAGACCTCTTCCAGGAAAGAATTTGTAAAGCCAGGGCACGATTCACACTACTTGGGGGCCCCCGTAAGGGAACACTTGGCTCCAGGAGGCCTCGCGGACTTTGCATGGATCCCAGCTATGTCAACTCTCCAACAGAGGGCTGATGACTTCAGGTCTGCAGTGTTTCTCGGCATCCCCAGATTCCCCTCAGTGAACAGCTACTGGCAAAACCCATAACCACGCAATCCCACTTCTGGGAAAGCACCTGCCAACACGGGAGAGAAGGGGGCACGCTTCCTACTGCCAGATGTGGCCTGCAATTTCAGACAGTTGGAACCTCAGTCCCACAGGCCATCCTGGAGTCCTCAGTCCCTCTCTCTGTGGGCAGAACAGTTACCAACTGTACAGCTGGTTTCTGCAGGACCGGGGGCATCCTATGCCAGCACTGTGCCTCCCCCAGCCTGTTGTCAGGAGTCTCGGGATGGAAACACCCTTCCTGTCTACGAAGGGAGCGCCTCACTTCATGAGTTCTGAAACACTGACTTACCAAAGCAGATTTGAAACACAACTCATCTGTATGGTTTCTTTGTGTGTGTTGATGTCTTAAATACAAGTGCTTGTAGGTTCCCCAACATTAGAATAAGGCCTACAAGGATGGACACCTACACCCCCTGGGAAGCATCTGCTTTGCACCGAAGGGGAGGGCCCCGTGGCATGATGGCATGATGGCATTACAAGGCTGGTATATGCCACACAACAACAGAGGTCCACTAGATCCCCGGGAGTCTCAGGACTTGCAGCCCAGTGTCCGTGCACGAAAGTCCGTGAGGTCCGTGATCACAAGGGCTGCCTCCCTGGAAACTGAAAACCATTCCAGCCCCCGCGGTTTTTCACTTAATGGACTTTGCCTCCCATAATTCAGGAAAATGTCTTTTGTCGTGCAGATGGAGGCTGATTGCTGCAGAGAATGTGGGTCTGACAAAAGGCCTGGCGGGCCTGCTCCCAGCCCCCCCCCCCCACTTCTGGAGGTAGCTCTCAGTACAGATTAATGATGGGGTGCCAGGGAGCAGCGCGGTCCACCCATCTTGTGGAGGAGCTGAGCTAATCTTCTTAAACCTTTTTACAATAGCTTAGCCAATCACCCAAATGATGCTGTCAATTTGCTTTTAAAACCCCACTTCAAAGAGAGAGATCCAAAGGAGATCATTGAAAGGGACAGCGATGTGGGGAGGTTACTCAGATTCCACTGGATGATTAATATTAATAGGGCGCATACCACCCAAATGACACTAGGGCTGTGCGCCGCGGTAGCTCCTTCGGGAGGAGCTCCCCAAGAATGATGCAGTGTGTATGTGTGTGCGTGTGCATGTGTGTGTGCACCCTCTTTTCACCAGGCTTAGAGAAGAATGTGATTCTCCAGGAGCTGACCCTGGGCTCCTGGCCGTCTAGGGAGAGTACTCTCCTCTGGGGCCCGCAGTCTTTGCAGCCAGAGCCCTGCTCTTCTCAAGCCCATTCCCGTTGTGCCATCCCAGCCGCCCAGGCTCACTCTGCATCCAACCATCCTGAAATCAGCAGTTTGTGCTGCATAATCAAAGGAGTTCTAAACACCATAGGCTCCTTCATCCTTGTTTCTCATGCTCAGGGGCCCGTGGGGGCCAGAGCGATTCTACCTTGAGGTGGGTCACCTGGGAGGGATTCAGTCTGCCTCCCTGACCTGTAGCTACTTGAGCCACACTCTTCTCTGGGCCAAAATCAGAAGAGCAAGAGAAGGGGACAGAAGCATGTAGTGGAATCAATGTGGCATGGGGCCAGTCCCAGCAGCAGCGGCTGCCTACCTGTGAGGATAGGGCTAGGATGGTCCAGGGAGGGCATGAGGACCTAGGAGCAGCCATGGAATCTGCTCCAGACCCTCTACCTCTTACAACAGGACCACTGAACGCACAGGACATAAATCCAGCAGACAGGTCTCAGCAGAAGTAAGGCCGAGAGCCACAGACAACAGTGGGTTGCTTAGCCTTAGGGACAGTTGCCTCTCTAAGCCAACCGCCTGCCTTCAAGAGCTCAGCACCTTGATTTGGCCTGGTCAAAACACTCAGATGCCACTGTTAGGGTCAGATGTCATCCTCAGAACATCTGTGCTGGCCTCTTACCTGACTCTGTAACACCCCAAAATAAGGGACTGATAAACTCCCTCCAGACACTACATTCCCTGGACACACCCTTGGTACATCTCGGGCTCTCCGCAAGGATCCTCGGCACCTGTACCTGCCCCTAGGAGTTTGGAGTCCAAAGCCAAGGTCCTTCCTATGTTGGCACACTGTGGCATCTGACCCGGAAGGTAATCCCACACCCTGACTCCTGGACACACAAAGAAATCTCTTCTCCATTGAAAACGCAAACACAGGGGCACCTGGGTGGCTCAGCGGTTGAGCATCTGCTCAGGACATGATCCCGGGTCTGGGGATTGAGTCCAAGATCCGGCTCCCCACAGGGAGCCTGCTTCTCCCTCTGCCTGTGTCTCTGCCTCTCTCTGTCTCTCATGAATAAATAAATAAAATCTTTTTAAAGAAAAGAAAATGCAAACACAAACACCCAAACTCAGCTGGAAGCCACAGTCACACAAGAAAATCTTGCTTCCACTGTTCTCCACATTTTGACAAAAACACAGAAAGCACCCAAAAAAACATAGATGATAAGAACATATTTTCTTCTTCTCTTTGTTTCCTTTCCTTTCTCCCTTACAAAAGCAGCTACTTGTTCGGACCAATGGGTCATAAGGACAGGCAGGAATGAGTCACATCTGAGTCACAAAAGTGGTTAAGCCTTTTAAAAATCTCCATGTAAAACCAGCCTCGCCATTCAGATTTGCCACGTGGCAGGAATCTCTGTGACAGGATGGCAGTGAATTATGTGCCCAAGCTCCCAAAGGCACCGGCCTTGGGTTAGAGAACCCCTTCTTAGGTTGTCAAGCCTTCAACAAGTGTACCTGGAGGAGGCTGGCGTGCTGGGAGGGGCACATCACCCTCTTCACTAGAGGAGCTCACGAGCATCCCTCACAGAGGGAGACTTTCCCTCAGGGACCTCTTTCCTCATCAGCCTGCTCCTTCCTGGGTGTTCAGTTCTCATCAGCGGAGCCAGACGAGAATAGAAACCGTGCAGTGACTCTTTTGTTTTGCTGGGACACTTCAGCAGATTCTCATGGATCTTTCAAAGCAACGCAATTATCTGATCATTCTTGGAAGCAGTTAAAATGTGGAAGGGCACATCCTGCTTCATCCCCAGAGTCTGTCTTTCCAAATCACATGAGCAATCATTACAACATAAACTCCGCATTGCCCTCCCAGGAGGGGCTGTGCCCTGTGTGGGGCGGGATGGGGTGGGACAAGACACGGTTCCTCCAGCAGGATCCAAGGCTGCAGTCATGCCCGTCGAGAAGGGATGTTTAAAGATGCATTTCAGAGAGTCTGAGTGGCTCAGTGGGTTAAGCATCTGCCTTCAGCTCAGGTCATGATCTCAGGGTCCTGGGATTGAGCCCCACATCAGGCTCCCTGCTCATCAGTGAGTCTGCTTCTCCTTCTCCCTCTGCCCCTTCCCCTGCTTGTGCTCTCTTTCTCTCTCTCTCTCTCACTCACTCTCTCTCTCTCTCTGTCAAATAAATAAAATCTTTTAAAAATAAAGGAAAAAAATAAAGATGCATTTCTAGTTGCAAGCCCTGGAGCAGGGCAGGCCATCCACCCTGGGTTATTCTCAAGTCTGGGGAGCAGAGAGCGGCAGAGAAGCTAAAACAAGAAAAGAGGATTAGTGGGTCCCCCGTGATGATTGATGCTCCTGAATATGGGAAGTGAGCTCACTGGGAGCTGCTCCCGGCATCGGCATCGTGGGGGGGGAAAAAAAAGAGGAAAGCTGGAGTTCTAATAGTCCAAGCTGTGGGTCCTTCCAGGAAGCCCAAGGAATAACGCAGTTTCTTCACCTGTGCCCATGCAAAGAGGCAGATCCTCAGATCCTCAGCACAGAGGTTTGTTGACAGTCTCAGGGCAATCTCTTGGCCTCTCTGTAGAGGTGATTCAGAAACCACCATCTACCTCACCCAGTTGTTGTAAGGGTACATGAGATGGTGTGTGCAAAACCCGTAATACGCTCCTGGTGCACAGTAGGCACTCAGCAAAGTGGCCACCTGGCACGCAGTAGGCACTCAGTAAATAGCAGCCATCAAGGATATAGTGAATCTGAGCACTTCCCTTACTGACTTGGAAGGTTGAGGTATTCATAACTATCACTCAAAACGGAGCAGAAAGAAATCTAGGACACTTGTTTAAACTACTTAACTTTGGTCATAGAGAAAAATGCAACCTTGTCCTCAGTCCACCATTTCTTAAATAATATTTTTACAGGAGGCTAAAGTCTTGGTTTGGGGAGTGAGAGTGTTTTAGGGTGTTCATTCAGATAGAAGAGAATGGGGAAACAGACCTTATTCAGAGATGCGTTTCTCAAGACAATGGTACCAAGACGGGCTGGGGAGCAATCGCCGGTTGCCCTGTCGGCCGTCACTGTCCAGGCTTCCTGGTCCTCACCCCCCTCACCATGGAGCTAGGGTGGGGCTGTCTTGCTGTCTTCTGAAACACCGACCATCTTAGTGCCAGCTTTAAATAGAAGAGGACCAAGGGCAGGATCCTCTTCTTCAGAACCAAAATGCCCCAAATCATAGACCCCCATTCTGAGACAATAGAAAACAGGCAAGAGCTTGATTGAACCATTCTCTTCCCACTCAAAGAACTGGATGCTTAGCTTCAGCAGACTGGAATGGTGCTGGTCCCATGGGGGCCCAAAACATGGCACTCCTGTATCTCTTATTTTCCACTCTATAGCTCACTTCTGTGGACATGCTGCCTTCAGTTCAAGCCTAGGGTATGAAAACCTCTTGAACTTTCATCAAAAGGCAAATAAAAGGCAGTAAGGATGCTATCAAGTCATGAATAATAAAGAGAAGCATTATGTGGAGGCTTTCAAATTCTGATGAGAAGAAAGGGTGTTTTGGAAAATCTGTTGCAGGGAGTAGTATACTTATAACTCAGACTTGTGTGGCATTCAACCCAAACTCACTCCCAAACCTAATGTGGTGTTTGAACAGCACGCTCCTCTGGGAGAAGTGTGTGCGGTAGATGCATTTCCCATCCACTTAATATAAAATATAAACTTGCCAACATTTGAGAGCAGCACAGAGTCCTTCCTTCTTAAGGATAAAAACAAACTCACCATGTCGTCAGGCCATGGCTTTGACATTTTTAAAATCAATACAGTGAAAAATAAGCTCAACCTCTAACATGAACTAGCATTGGAAATCCTTTGAGAAGGATGCCTCGGAGAAAGAGCTCGAGGGCCCAATGCTCAAAGCACTTTACTTAGGCATCATCATGGTTTGGATTGTGTCTCCCAAACAGGACAGGTTGTAGTCCTAACTCCAGCACCCGAGAATGTGACCTTATATGGAAAGAGGGTCATTGCAGATGTGATTAGTTAAGATGAAGTTACAGTATAGGGTGGCCCTGATCCCATAGGGCTGGTGTCCTCGTTAGAACAGGAGAGCATCATGTGATGATGGAAGCAGAGATTGGATCAAGGCTTCTACAAGCTAAGGAAGGCTACAGATGGACAGCCACCACCAGGGGTGGGAAGACGTAAGGCAAGAAGGACTCCACTCAGAGCCTCAGAGGGGGCACAGCCCGGCAGATGCCTTGATTTCAGAATTCTGGCCTCCAGCTCAGTGAGACAATAATTTCCAGGTGTTTTCAGCCCAAGGGAACCAAGGCAGACACGCACACGACATCACTATCATGGAAGGTTTTGGTCTCCAGGTGCGGATGTGAACCGGCTCTCAGACATTGGCAGATGTGTGCTGGGTGCTCCTGAACTGGGGCACTATTAGGGGTGCTATTAGGTGCTCCTGCTTCTGCTGTCCCCAGAGTGGCTCTTTCTACAACATCCTCAGCACCTCGGTGGATCCCTGCTGCCTTCCTTCTAGGCCTTGAGCACAGTGGGCTGGCGCAGTTGACATATCCAGCACTGCTTGTCTGCGTACCTGGGCATCCCAAGTCCCCAGCAGACCTGGATTTCCATTCAGTTGACCCTGAACTACCCACAGAGGTGCCATTTCTGCCCATCCAGTTTTCATTTCCCCAGATGGTCAGCACACTGAAAACTGGATCTCCCTCTGCCCTCCTTCCCTCCAACACTCTCCTGGGGCAGTCTGGCTACACCTGGCAATGTGCTTGGGGTGACCACCAGCACCTCCAGGGAGAAGTACATCAGCAGGAGTGATGGCCTTGCCCTCCCCTCCCCTCTGCTGCTTCCAAAGGCATTTCAGATTTGCTTCTTTCCATTTGTGCTGAATGTTGTCCAGGCTACATACATGTAGATGTGTCCTTTCCTTAATTAGATGTATTTCTACTCCACTATTTTCTTATTAGACAGGCTCTGGCTGAAAGCAACCTTGGCCCATCTATGCTTAGTCTTTTTTTTTTTTTTTTGCTTAGTCTTTTTTTTTAAAGAGTTTATTTATTTACTTGAGAGAGAGAGCACTAGCAGGGTTAGGGGCAGAGGGAGAAGCAGACTCCGCACTGAGCAGGGAACCCTCAGACCTGGGACTCTGGGATCATGACCTGAGCCAAAAGCAGACACCCAACCGACTGAGCCACTCAGGCGCCCCTCTATGCTGTGTCTTAACCATTCAACCCGGTGTTATGTATGTAACAGGTGATGGGTATATAAATGAAAACAACAGGTTAAGAGGATGTTCCAAGAAGCATTACCGTACACACACGTACACACACACACACACACACACACACACACACACACACAAACATACTCTCTCTCTCTCTCTCTCTCCATTGAAGATAATTTAGGGGAACACAGAGGCACTTAAGAATTATTTTGCAAGGTAACTATAGTAAAAAAATCTATAATAAATCCTGTATTCCATTTCCTCTAGAACCTTGGAGTCAAATTCGTGGCCCACCTTGGGGACCCGTATGGAACTGGGGGGGATTTTAGTTTGGGCTGCTGTAACAAAGGACCACAGTCTGAGGCTTAAATCACGGAAATCTGTTTCTCACAGTTCTGGGGCCGGAGGTTCAAGATAAGGGTGCCCACACAGTCTGGTTCTGATGAGATCCTGGCTTGAGACGGCCACCTGTCACTGTGTCCCCACACAGCCACTCCTCAAACCCTGTGCACACACATTCTCTTTCTTCTTTTCCTCAAAAGGCACCTGCCCTATCAGATTAGGATCCATCCCATGACCTCATCAAATCCAATGACCTCCTCAAACCGCACCTCCAACTGCAATCACTCTGGGGCTTAGGGCTTCTACACAGGAACTTGAGAGGGGACCCATGTCAGCTCACACACAGCAGAGGATACCTAGTGTTTTGTGCAAATCATCACTGTGGCCTTTTAAACCACTGTTGCTTGTTTCTGACTCACCCTTGTCTTCGCTTTAGGCTCTGGTCTCCAATTTGTATCAGGCAGGGCCCAGCAGGACCCAAGAGGCACAGGTGAACAAGTGACGTGGAGGAGGATTTACCCAAGAAACTGGCGGCCAAGATGAAGCTGGGTTGAGGGAGCAGCAACATTCAGAGCAAGAGTGGGGCCGCCAGGCTTGGGGCTGGGACACAGGGGAGACACAGCACCCAAGGTCCCAGAAACGGGAGCTGCAGCCTTCAGAGGATTAGCACAGCACTCCCACCTCCTCCCCTGCCCCCCAGACTCCCATCTCCTGTGACAGAAGCCAGGCAGAGGGCAATGTGTCCATGGAGCCGGCTGGGATGGGCCCCCTGGTCACTGAGCAGGGTGGGAGGCTGGGTCGCAGGGGCAAAGAGAGGAATCCTCTGGTCCTCTGCAGAATGAGGGGACAGCTAGCAAACCGAAATGTAGCAGGGATTCACAGGTGTGGCTTTCACTTCCTTTGGGAATTTTAAGCATCTAGGAAAGCCTACAGTTCATCACCCTGAAGACCACTCCGGGAACCGCAGGCCTCCAGGAAACCACGGAAGAATTCCACCTGCTGAAAGGGAGCCATCACAGCCAGCAGTGGATGTAGGCCAGATGCAGGCTCACAGGGTCAGGGCTGCCAGCCAAGAAGGGACAGGCAAAGGGGTGTCCCCTTGGGGCCTCATGGAACAGGTTGCCGAGCCATCACCTGGGGCAGGACTGCACAGGGCCCCCGACAGCGGGCAGGTTGCTAATCACAGAGGTACAGACAGGAGTGGGGCACAGAGGGACCCCCACTTATAGCCACAATCCTGCCAATCAGGACCCAGAAGCGAGTCCCCTCCGTCCCACTGCTGGCATGACCCTCTTGATATTGCTCATCTGCCTTCCAGACTCTGTGCTTGGTAAGAGTTCACTCACAGTGGGTGTCACCCCTTTGCTCAATTGCTTTGCTTTTCTAAAAATGAGCCCTCCATTCAGAAAAAGAGCGATACATGCGGCTCATCTGTGAGGAGGGCTGGACACCTAGCTGGGAAGTGTACAGGAACTTCCTGAAGGGGCCACCCCCAGTCCCCCATTCCAGAGACCCCAGGCTCATGCATGCACACTTCCCACTGGAGCAGCAGGGCCCTGGGGGAGCCAGCCTGCAGTGGGGCCACCTCCTGACCACGGCCACGTCCATGCAAAAACTTGAAAGCCATGAGTCTGCCCAGCAGCCAGAAGGGGAAGTGCCTTCAGTGGAGATGGCAGATCCTACTGTGCCTCTTCTTTTCCTGTTTGCAAGCTCATGGCAAGATGGCTTTTTAAGCAGATGCCATGATGATGAGAAACCCAGCAGCACACATGTAACTGATCCCTTTGACATGGGCCCTGATGACCAAGAACCCTGCCTTCCCAGAATTCCATGGGAATGCCTCATTTCTTCTTTATGTTTTTAAAAGTTCAATAATTTGTTAGTAAAGAAGAGGGGAGTCAGAGAGAAAACTAGCCAAAAAAAGAATTTTAAATAATGGGGAAAACTCCTGGGGAATAAGAGTTTGGTTTTATGTCCAGAAACTTAAAGTATTTACAGTAAGACTGTAAAAAGATGAGGATCCTATAACCCGATTTCTCTGTTAGGATTCTACCATCCATCTTTGACATCATACAATGGAAGAATCTATGGCAAAAATGCCCACACACCTTTCTGCACCCACACTCACCCCCTCGCTGTGTGACACCACACCCCCTCCTCCCTGGTAGCTGTTCCAAACCACCATAGGTTGGCTTATAAACAGGAAACGTGTAGTTCTCACAGTTCTGGAGGCCGGAAGTCCAGGATCAAGATGGCAGCAGCTCCGGTGTTGGCGAGGGCCTCTTCCTGGTCCGTTCAGCGCTTCTAATGGAGCAGTCACACAGTGGGAGGCGTGAGGCAGCTCCGCTGCTGCTAAGGCACTGCCCCCAGTCCTGAGGGCTCCATGCTCATGACCTAAGCACCTCCCCAAGGCTCTGCCTCCTAACACCGCCAGGAGTGGGTGACTGCAGTTTGGTTCCAACATACAGATTTCGGGGGGACACAAATAGTGTAGAACAATCAGCACGTACAGCATCAGCAGAGGCTCACAAAGTCCTCGTGCACTGGGGCCTCCGTCTACTGGGGCCCCGGGGAGCTCTGACTGTGCCACATGAACATGCCAAGGGGAACCTTCAGGATGACGAGTGACCCATGCCTCCAACCCCAGGCAACACTGCTGGCTGCAGATGCGTGAAGGAGCCACATGAGGGAGCCCAGCCTAAACTGCCTGCCCCCCACAATGCGCTAGCCAATATGTGGGCAGAAGTCATGTTGGGGGATCCCTGGGTGGCGCAGCAGTTTAGCGCCTGCCTTTGGCCCAGGGCACGATCCTGGAGACCCGGGATCGAATCCCACATCGGGCTCCCGGTGCATGGAGCCTGCTTCTCCCTCTGCCTATGTCTCTGCCTCTCTCTCTCTCTCTGTGACTATCATAAATAAATAAATAAATAAATAAATAAATAAATAAATAAATAAATAAATAAAAGAAGTCATGTTGGGAGTGCTCTGTTATTCGGCCACTGCTAACAGATACACATATCCCTCCCACGCTTTTCTTGGTGATGGGGCACAACAGAAAGGTCAGGTGACAGACGCAAAGTCTGAAGAGGGCCATGAAACTCTATACACAGAATTTGCCTCTTCATTTCCCATGAGAGTGCAGGGCGCAGGGGGCACGAGCACGGGTCATGAGCTGTGGTTGGATTTGGGAGGTCAGGAAGGGTGGGTCTTACTTCCCAAATGAGTTTCGAGATGATTGAAAAGCAGACTATCTGGAATTGCCTTTTCAATTTTTCAGAAGCAAAAAACCCCTTTTCCTATACAATTGTGTTCGGTTAATACGACTGTCCCATTGGGAAAGATGGAGGGAAACACCAACGTGGGACAGGAGGGTCTATCATTGAAACAACTAAAGGGACCTGAAACAGAACGAACGGTTCTATATTCGGTGAGGGTCTTATACCAGAGGTAGATGTGTCTGTATTTGCCATCACTGTGCTCTTGCATGAACACCAGAGGGAGTGTGAACAGACCAGCAAGCACGCGGGCCTTTGTATTTTAAGAGGGATGTCCTTTAGCACAATTCATCTAAGACAATTGGGAAAATTGAAAGACCATGAAAGTTTATTGTCATTTTCCTATAAATCTGATATTATAAAGCAGGACATTAAGGGATTTAGAATGGGTGGTTGCTGTGCTGATTATGTTTGAATCGTAGCACACTCAGCTCCCAGTCCTACCTGATAAAGCATGCCTTATCCTACAGAATGTATTAGATACATGATGGTGTCTGCCGGCCTGTAGGAGGTTACTTTGTGGTGACAAAGGCTGGCCTCCCTGGGACACTGTGTCATGTGAGCCATCCGGGGCTCACACGGCAGTGAGAGGACTGCACGCACACGCATTTCTATTTATAGCCAGTTTGTTAGCAACTGCTGAGTGAAGAGAAATGGATCATGGAATGTGCTGGAAAGGCCTAGGATCGTTTTGATTCTTTAAACCCACAGATGGATGAGAGGTGAGGATCGGGTACCACCCGGGGAAGCACAAAGGAAAGACCCAGGAGATGTCCGAGCATCTGCCACAGGCCACATTCCGTTCTAAGCTCTTCACACCGATCAGCCAACTTCCCTGCAGATCAGGAAACAAGCTGGGGTGCGGAGTGATGTTCGAGAATCTGAACCCAGGCAGTCTCGTCTCAAAGCCTGTACATTCCTCTTGGACACAATGCACAACAAAGAAATTCACAATGAAATAAAAGTCCAGTATTTCACAGTGGACTCTACAGAGAACATACTTGAGAAGTGTTCTATTTCCTCCAGATGGTCCAAACGGTGCCTGGGTGAGGTGACCTGTCCCTCCATAGTAACTTGGCCTGACATGGGACCTTCATGCTCCCTCCAGTGACAAAGGGAAGTCTGTCCTGGAGGATAAACACTGGCTGTACAGTTGCCCACCTGCTCTGTGGCCCGGGACAGGGTGGCCGTCCTTCCTTCCATCTGGCTCCATGGAATTCAGAATTCATGAACTTAGAGAGGAAAATAAGCACGCATTTGTTTTTTACCAATCTCTCCTTGAAACATAGCCTTTCTCCCAGTTATGACTACTGTCCACAAACCACTACAGGATGAGGGAATCTGTGATTTGCTCAGCAAAAGTAAAAATGGATATTATCACGCTCCAGTACGATAACGTTAGACATTAACAAACATCACTTGTGTTCATCCGTACTTTAAGATGTGATTATACCAGCCTCTAGATTGTTTATCTCATGTATTTACAAAGCAGTACATGGGGTGCCTGGGGGGCTCTGTCAGTTAGGCCTCCGACTCTTGATTTTGGCTAGGGTCATGATGTCAGGGTTCTGGGATGGAGCCCCACATCTGGCTCTGCACTCAGCGGGGCATCTCCTTGTCCCTCTCTCTGTCCCTCTGCCCATCCCCCAGCTCTCTCTCTCTTTCTCAGATAAATAAATAAATCTTTAAAAAACATATGTGTGTTACTATATTAATTTTTTTAAATCTTTTGATAAATTCATTTAATTAGTAAGTTTCTGTATAATGCTCTCTACGTATTCTGCTATATACATTTTTTGAATAAACCATTTCTCCTGGGAAGAGTTCTATGGACGTCGTTGAGGCACCCAAGGTCCATAGCACAGAGCAAACAACAAATGAGAATGGGTCTGGGAGCACGTGAAGGGCCGCAGACAGGGTCTTCCCTTCTCTGTCCTGGTCCTAGGTCTCAGGGATGGGGCCAGAGCCTCCCACTCAGCCCTGCTTGTGCTCTGAGCCTTCTAAGGCCCCCAGGTGGGCTGCCAAAGGGCCCGTGAATGAGTTTCCATACCCCTCTGTTCTCAACCCGGAAAGCCAGCTCTGGCTGGAAAGATCCAAAAAAACTCAAACCAGCCCTTCCCCCTCAGTCCCCTAGATGGAGCTCACACCTCCAGGCACAACTGTCGCATCCTGCTGCTCCTGCCCCAAGCCCCACAGTGCCTCCTCTCCCAACCATGGCATGAGATGCCATGCTCTACCTCTGGGGGGCATCTATCAAGTCTGGAAAGGGCCCTTGGCATCCAGGCTTGAGGGGCAGGCCTCACTGAGATGAGGGCAAAGCAGAGCACCACCCCTCAGACTGATGGCTCACACTCCTTTGGCTCTCCTCCTCCCCTCCTCCTGGAAGGGGGGCCTGCAGGTGTCAGGGTAGGGGTGCAGCAGGGGAGGGCTGAGGGAGCTGGGCTGTTTCAGCTGGATGGGCTTCTGCCCCCCTGATTGTTGGCAGCCACTTTCAGAATACGTGACGCTGGATGCCTCTTTCCTTGGTGGGTCCTGGTTCCTACGGACGGTGGCAGGGAAGGTCCCACTCCCTCCGCATCCTGCTGCTGCAGCTCAGGCTCCCAGCAGCTCAGAGGAGGAGCCTTTTGCCACGCTGCTCCTGGAGGCAATGCTTTTCCCCACGATGCTCCAGCCTTAGGAAAGCCCTCCAAGAACTTCACCTGCCGCGTGGCAGGGCCGGCCCCTGTCGCTCCTACAGGTAGGAGCACAGAGACAGCCTGGGGCAGTGACAGCAGGAAGACGTAGGCATCAGGAGCGGCAGTTCTTTAAGTACCGAGGAAAGAAGTCACGCATCAACAGATACCCGCAGTGCGAGCAACGCCCAGTCGTGATTCTTTAAAGATGGGTGTTTTCACTACATTTTCACTATTCCAAATGATCCTCACAAACTCTGGTAAGAGACTTCATGCTGAATAATTGGAATCATTCTCCATCCACTTTCTTATTCAGTTGCATTAAAAAAAAATGAACGGACTTGGCCATGGAGTCTAGTTGGCATCTAGCGATTTGCTTCCAAGTCACCTCGTTAAATGCTGCATGAAAAGGCACAGTGCCGCCACCGAGGGTAGCAAACCCTTCCTGCCTGAGGAGCTCAGGAATCGGAGGGTCGAGTGCCATCTGCAGTCTGTTCTGGAAATCTCCCCTGCATCAGAAGAGATCTGATGTGCACACATACCATTCACTGAACAGGCCAGCAGAGGCACTTCCAGAGCAGTCTGCAGCAATTTCTCATTTGCATCAGAGAAATAAATATCCCTGGAGGCAGAGTGCCTGGGCATCTCTTGTGTGAAACCTTCCCCAAGCGGCAAGGACAGGAAATCATGTGGGAGAGTTTTCTGCTGAAAGCAAGCAAGGACTGGGGGGTGGTGGGGAGGCGGGGGGCCGGGGCTGGAAAGGATTGATAAAATGCAGAATGGAATCTCGGATCTGGATCTCGGAAGTCACCTGCTGCTCTGCTTTAAACAGAAGGCTAGAAAAGGCATTTCCTGACAGTGGCTGGGTGACTCAGGTTCTCGGTGACTCAGCGCGGCTCCTGGTGGCTGGGGCGGGCAGGAGGGAGGCCAGATGCTGCGGCAGCCGGAGGCGAGGTCCTGGGAGCGCGCAGCTATTTCGGGCCAGGAAAGGGGACGGGAGCTCAGGAAGTACAAATAGGGCGTTAATGACAGGAAACACTCCCCACACGGAGCGTGGGGACGATTCAGAAGTGCCAGGACCAACCTTTCCCGGCACCCAGCACGCATGCTGGGGCAGGAGGGAGGGGCGGCCAAGCCCTCCTGCAGGGATGCTGCAAGCCAGCTCTGGGAGGGCTGCGTCAGCCCTCCAGCCCTGCCTCCAGCCCGCAGGCATGGGTGCTGCTGGTCAGGTGGCCCCCGGGAGCCCCACCACTGCGGGGACAAGCCTCCCTCCAGCATCCACTGAGCTCCTCAAGCACATTTATCTGTAAAACTTGGCTAGTTTGTTTCCCTGATTCCAAAGCTTCATTTTTAGCCTGGAGAGAAAATGATAAGTTTTTGACTAATAAATTACAAATAAATGTGAAATAGCTGAATAGCACGGAAACAATGCCCTTGAGGCCATGTCTGTGTCCTCGGAGCAGTGCCCAGGGAGGAACCCAGGGGTGTCCCCTCCCCGTCCTACCTCTACAGCCAGGTGTCCCCACCCAGTGCCAAAGTGTAAGCACAACACAGAGACAGTTCGGTAATGGACACAGGAGGAAAGGGTACTGGAATCAGAATCGTTTCAAAACGTGTTCTGAGAAGAACTGGCTGGATGGTGGGTAATAAATGCAAAGCTTTAAATGCAGCAATGGACCATCTCTGTTCCTATATCCAGAGAGCTGGGAGAGGACTTGGCAGGACAGGAGGAGAAAGCCCTTTCAGGCAGCCCCAAGAAAGATGGAGCATAAACAGAAAAATGTATATTCCAGAAGTTACTGAATAGGCTTGCAAAAATATTTTTCCCTCTATATCTTTAAGAGTTACTCTCCTATCTCTGGCATGAGAGATGCACATGTGGTTTGCAAGTGAGAGAGGAGGGGCTCGAAGTCTGGAAGCTCACTGCCAACTTGTCATCCTTCAGGGCCCTAATTATTGACTATTTCCTGCATCCAGGGCTTCCCTTCCAGGTGATCTGAATTTGTAAGAGGAGATAGGTTTTACTGTTTTGTCTCCTCTGGGGCTCAGGAGAGGACCTGAAGAGTAGGGGTGCTTAATAAACGTTTGCTTGGTTACCTCCATGGGACACATCATTTCCATTTGTGAAGCCTACAGAGGACAAAGTGAAATGAGACAGACATAACTCACATGGTGGGAAGGACAAAGCACTTCTTAAAATATGACTTGAAGACATCTCCGATCTAGAATAACAAAGGTTGGAGAGGCTGGCTGGGTCCTACCCATAAAAGGTAGGAGGATGTTCACAAAATCCTAGATATCTAAAAGTGGCTCCAGGAGGCACCTTTTCATTCTGCTGAGTGATCATCTTAGATCTAATGAAACTAAGGGCTTTTTGCATTGTGGGGATTAAGTTTAGGGAAGACCGTCATCCAAGTGGAAATGATACTGAAAGGAGAAGGTCCTCAAAATGATTTAGACAAAAATGTGGGTGGAAGACACAGATAGAGGGAGGAAATTGTCTCCAGCCTGCACTCCTCGAGGCAGGAGGGTGTGCTGTGACTCTGTGCCTGGCCTCGCTCAGGGACTGGATGAGTGAAGATCTTGCCTCTGCACTTCCCTGGACACATTTCTCATTTACTCTCATCTCTCATTTCACCTTCAAGGGCACATTCTCAAGTAGGCAACTCTCATGATGCCCACTTGTCGTCTGACCCTCATCCCACACTCATCTTTTGCATGACTGTGGTTTTCAGATCTATAACCTCATTTTACATACCTGAAAAGTTACAGGTGTCTCCCAGAATGATTTTTTAACAGAAGAGTTCTTAAGAGGTTGATATTGTTCATTTCTATTTATCCTATTCCTAACCCGGTAGCTGGGAAACAGGAAGCACAGTATATGAATGATGGAGAAGTGGAAAGATGGGTGGATGGATGAATGGATGGATGCAGCAAAACAGGTTTTTCCTTTTCCTATAAATTCCTCCCAGCCTAGGATTCTGGTTCAAAAGAACTGCAACATAAAAATGACTTAGGTTATGCAGATCTCTGTGAGATTATATATCTTGCCCAAGGTTGTGAGTTTGTAAGTGGCAGGGTCAGAATCTGAATTCACATCTGTCTAGTTCCATGAGTACAATAGAATGACCTTTGGATCAAATACAGATTATCAGAGACAGACCCACCATCTGAGCCCTAGGACACAAGAGGTCTCTTATGAAGATAATGGTCCCAAAATGAGCATAAGCCAATGGGTACTATTTTTTAAAGATTTTATTTATTTATTTATTCATGAGAGACACACAGAGAGGCAGAGACATAGGCAGAGGGAGAAGCAGGTTCCCTGCAGGGAGCCCGATGCAGGACTCAATCCCAGGACCTTGGGATCATGCCCTGAGCCAAGGGCAGACGTTCAACCACTGAGCCACCCGGTGCCCCAAGCCAGTGGATATTATTGACAGCACAGTAACTTATAACCAAAAAAGTGTTTGGGAAGAGCTAGCACATATCTATTAACAAAGAAAAGCTCCTGTGTAATCATCAACTAAACCAATGAATTACAACACATTCGAGCGCTAGAAACAAGAGTGAAAAAATGTTAAAGTCAAGCAAAGTCCAATCATTTGTTCCTCTTCTGTGCATCACCATCATACTCACCACCATCAAAACTAGTACTCTACGCTTCTAAACTGTGATCACATTGGTACTGGTACCAGGTGAGATTGAGTAAGCGCACCCTGGCCTGTCTCTCCCACCATGGAGCAGCTATCAGAGGAATAGTAGCAGACAGACTGGTGAAGAAAACCGGGTTTTCTTCATACTGGGTTTAGACATACCACTGGGTTTAGACATACCACCAAACCGGTGGGGGAGTTTACTATATTTCTCCTTTGCTCCTGTCCTCCTGTCCAGGTGTGGCTGCAGTCACAGAAAGAGTGCAGAGAGTGACATAAGTAAAGACCATGATTTTTTAGACAATCAAAAAGAGGAAACTCCAAAAACTGGAAAATAATGGGGAGATTACATGGAGGATAGGCCTTGACAAGAAGCCTGCAAAGTAGTGTATAAATGCTTAGACTTGTCTTGGTTCTGTGCAGACAAAGCTCTGACTCCAAGGAGCATGCCAACGACATTGAGGACCGACCATACCACTCACACCCCAAGAGGCACAGGGTGGCCCTGACGTGGGAGAGATCCAAGTGGCACTGCAGAAACAGATCTGACCTGGAACCACAGACCATGGGAGCTAAGCTGGGACCTGGAGTCTTGAACCTGACCAGATCAATGTCTTGCCAAATATATCAATATTTCCCATAGGAGAAATACATAAATCCACAGGTTCAAAAGGTTCTGAGAATCCAGTTCATGACCAGACATGTCATAATCAATAATATGAAAATTGAAGACAATGAGAAATCTTAAAAGTAGCCAGAGAACAACACATTATTTATAGGGAAGTAATGATTCAAGTGGCTGAGGATTTATTATACCATGACCAGTGTGCTGTATCCTGGAAATGTAAGACTGGCCCAACTTTTGATCATCACTGTTGTCTACAATATTAACAGTCTAAAGAAGAAACCTCTCATAACCATAACAGTTGATGCAGGAAAAGACTTTGACAAAATTTAACATCCACTTATGATAAAAACTCTGAAGTATAAAGGCATCTATATAAAAACCTACAGTTAACATCAAACTTGATGGTAAAAGACTAAATGCTTTTTCCTTAGGATCAAAAACATGGGAAATATGTCCGTGCTTACCATTCCTATCCAACATTGGACTAGAAGTGCTAGCCAGTGCAAAAAAGCAAGGCAAAAAACAAAATGGGCACTAGAGTAGGGAAAGGAAAGAACAGAACTGTCCCTATTCATAGGGAACATGATTGTCTATGTAGAAAACCCTAATAAAGCTACCAAAAAATCCTCCTGGAACTATAAATTAAACTTGGGAATGTCACGGGATCCAAATCAATATACACACAAAAAAACAATCGTATTTCTACATACTATATATGTACAATTGGAAATAAAAAATTTTAAAATAATTCTACTTACAATGGCTCTTAAAAAATATACATTCAAGTATAAATCTAACTAAAATGTACGGTCTGTATGCTTAAAACTATGAAATGATAATTAAAATACCAAAGAAGATCTAAATCAACGGGAAGACATACCATGTTGTTGAAATGTAAGATTCAGTCAAATTGACAATTCTGATGAATAGATTTAATAAAATTCCGATCAAATTCCCAGAAGGATTTTTCCATAGCCAAATCTCAAATGTATATAGGAAAGCAAAGAAATTAGAATTGCTAATACAATTTTGAAAAGGAAGCACAAAGTAGAGGAATCACACCAACCAATGTAAAGACTTACTTTAAAACTAAATTAATCAAGCTTTACTTTAAAGCTAAATTTAATCAATTAAAGCTTAATCAATCACTGCCTTGGTGAAGGGCGTCACAGAGATTAATGAAACAAACTAGAGTCCAAGAAATAGACCCACACAGAGCATTGGCCATTAGTTTTGACAAAGATGTAAAATCAATTAAGTGAAGAAGTGGTAGCCATTTTCAATAACTAAACAATTGGATACCTGTACACAAAATAATAAACCTTAATCTAAAACTTACATTCACTTAAAAAACTAGTCAAAATGGATCATAGAACACATGTATCTATGGCCAGCTGATTTTTGGCAAAGTGTCAAGACTATCCAATGGGAAAAATATCATTTCTTTAATAAATGGTGTAAGACAACAGGATATACACAAGCAAAAGAGTGAAGTTGGTCCCCAATCTCATGCCATATACAAAAATCAACTCAAAGTGGACCAATGACCTAATATAAGAGCTAAAATCATAAAACACAGAAGAACATACAGGTAAATGTTCACAGCCTTGGATTTGGCAATTCATTCTTTGATATAAGCATGAGTGACAAAAGAAAAATAGATAAATTGTACTTAATCAAAATTGCAAAATTTTGTGCATCAAAGGACATTATCAAGAAAGTAAAAATACAACCCACAGGATCGAAGAATATATTTGCAAATCATGTCTGTGAGAAGGGTGTAGTATACAGAATAAAGAACGCTTACGAAAAAAAATTTTTTTTCCAGTGGACACAGAACCTGAAACTCTTCAAAGAAGATAAATACGTGGCCAATAAGCACATGAAAAGATGCTCAATATGATTAAGGATTAGGGAAATGCGAATCAAAACCACAGTGAGAACCACCTCACACCCGGGAGTAGGGTTATAACCAAACACCAGAAAATAGTAAGGGTTGGTGAGGATGCAAAAAACTGGTGCTGTGGCATATTGTTGGTGGGGGTGGAGAATGAATTGTCCAGCTTCTGCGGAAATAATCTGAAGTCTCCTCAAAAAGTTAAACATAGAGTAACCATAGGATTCGCCAATTCCACTCCTCAATACATACTCCAAAGATCTGAGAACAAGGATTTAATACACATGCACACACGTTCAGAGCAGCACTATTCACAATAGCCAGAAGGTCCCAACAGTCCACACCCAGCACTGGATGAATGGGTAAACTGTGTATATCCATCCAATGGAAATTTTTCAGCCATAAAGATGAATGAAGTACTGCCATGTACTACGGTGTGGATGAACGTCAGAAACATTAGGCCAGGGGAAAGAAGTCGGACACAGCAGTCACACACTGAATTGCCCAGAGTAGGAAAATCCATAATCAAAAAACAGACTGGGGATTGACAGGGGTTGGGAATCATTGCTGAATGGGCTCTGGATTTGAGATGATGAAAATACACCCAGTTTGGGAAATGGATGTAGTAAATTCCCATCGTAAATGTACTAACTGCCATTGAATTGTTGACTGGTGGTGAGTTTTAAGTTACGTGAATTTCATCAATTAAAGACATTTGAAAATGGATCACAGATCTAAATATACTCAGTAAAACCATAAAGCTTTTAGAAGAAAACAGGAGAAAATCTTAGTGACCGAGGGGTAATCAAAAAGTTCTTAAACATAATACCAAAAGCATGTCCTGCAGAAAAGATATTGATAAACTGGACACCACCAAAATGAAAAACTCTTACTCTGTGAAAGATACTGTTAAGAGAATGAATCTGCAAATCACTGATCTAGCAGAGGACTTGTAAGCAGAATATCAAAGAATTTTCAAAACTCAACAGTAGGAAGAGAAACAATTTTTTAAATGAGCAAAGCTTCATAGATACTTCAAAGAAGAGGAAGTGTTGATGGCCAAAAAAATTCATGGAGATCGTCAACATCCTTGGCCATTTGGGAAATGCAAATTGAAAGCATGGCTAAATGCCACTACATGTTACAATGACTAGCAAAAAAATACTGACAATCCCAAACATCGGGAAGAATGTGGTGCAATTGGAGCTCTCGTACATTGCTGGAGTAAATATAAAATGGTACAGCCCCTCTGGAAAACAGTCTGGCAGTTTACATACTGTCAAACATACAATTACCCTGTGACCTGGCAATCCTAGTCCTGAGTATTTACCCTGAAGAAATAAAGACTTATGTTCACATGAAAACCTGAACATGAATAAACATTCATAATCACCAAAAACTGGAAAGATCCCAAATGTCCTTTGACAGGTAAATAGACAATGCGCGGCACATTTATATAATTCCACTCAGTGGGGCACCTGGGTGGCTCAGTCAAGTATCTACCTTTGGCTAAGGTCATGATCTCAGGGTCCTGGGATCGAACCCCACCGTTAGGCTCCCTCCTCGGGAGGGGGGGGCTGCTTCTCCCTCTCCCTCTGCCCCTCCCCTTTGACTCATGCTCTTTCTTTCTCAAATAAAATCTAAAAAAACAAAAAACAAAAAATCTCACTCAGCAATAAAAGGGAATAAACCACAGATGCCACAATATTTTTGGAGGACTGTCAAATGCATCAAATTGAATGGAGGATGGTCTCAAAGGTTACACACTCTGTTATTCCGTTCTTGAAGAGACAAGTCATAGTGATGGAGTTCGGTGGTCAGGCTTCCACAGGGCAAGAGCTCGAGGGGGGCATTTCAGTGTGAACAGATTCTGATTATGCTTACATGAACCTATACATGTTACAATTCATAGTAGTGTCCATCAACATAAGTCAATTTTACTGTAGGAGAATTAAAAAAATTAAACATAAAACCTGCTCTCGGAATTACAGATATAAAATGCACAGGATCTAAAGGTTGGGATTCAAGGTGTCATCACCTTCTTTGCGCTTTCCTAGGTACACCAACCTGTATCTAGTAACTAATGACTTATAATAAATTAGTTTTATACATAGAAACAAAATGCTCCCAAATGGCTTCCATATGGAGGTGCTCCGTATCTGTGACTTCACAGTAGGAGCCAAGCCTGATGATTCAGTGTTCTCTCCTGTCCCCTCCTATATATTAACGAAAGCAAATGAACCCTTTTCCTGTTTCATCACAGATGGGTGGGAGTGACCAAAACTAGACCTTAAGTGAGGTTTCCTGATCAAGCACGTGAGGTCATGTTCATCCACTGTCCCACTCCATTCCACTACAGCTCTGTCAGGTGTGATAACCAAGAACATTGCAATATTTAGATCTTTTTCCTCAATACGCAGGGTCACACTCATTCCCCAGGGATAATGTCTTGATCAAGTGTAAACTGAAACTTCGAGCACCAGAGAAAAAGAATCTGCCACGTAATACTTGGAATCCAAAGCTCCACCTAACACCTATCCATCCCATAGCCATCATCTCGGTTCTAACTTCCAACACCCCATTGAGTCTGCTTTGATTTATTTATTTATTTATTCATTCATAATATTATATTTATTTATTTGAGAGAGAGAGAGAGAATATGAGTTGGGGGGGAGGTGCAGAGGTAGAGGGAGAAAAAGGCTCCCCGCTGAGCAGGGACCTCCAATGCGGGGCCCCATTCCAGGACCCTGGAATCATGACCTGAGCTGAAGGTAGACACTTAACCAACTGAGCCACCCAGGTGCCCCTGAATATGCTTTGAATATAGCTGGATATATATGTTGTTCACCTCTGTTTATCTATGTCGTTCATCTCTAATTATCTTATATCCAACCAGGATTTGAAAAGTGGCAAATCCTTGGTCTACATACAATGGATGCATGGGTGATGGATGGATGCATGATGGATGGACGATGGATGATGGTTGCCTGGATGGACAGAGGGGAGGGAGGGAAGAAGGGCAGAAGAAGAAGACCAATCATTCTTTTTTGCAGTAGTTTCTGTAAATTATGACCAGTCTGGCTGTCATTTGGAAGAACTGCAAAATATATATAATCTAAGGTAGGCACGGCTTACCAATTTATCATAGGCCTGTGCAGTGACTTTTAATGTTTCTGTGGCAATACTGGCAACAAATTAATAAAAGCTTAATTTTTATACAAATAATTTTATTACAAATTTGAATTTTTAAGAAATACACATTTAAGGAAATTACATAAAAGGCCTTAGTAGTCTTAGAAACGTTTTGGAGACTTTTGGTGAAATGTCATTTCAGGCATAGTGGTCAATCCATCCGTTCCCTGCTGACGTTTGCACAGCGCTTGCCAAAATGAGGAAGCCCCTCAAAGGAGCTTCCACTGGGATACTGACACTAAGATTCTACAGAGCTGTTTTCCACATCAGGCTGCAGAATGAGGAATACGAATAAAACGAAGGCCTTTTACGGTTGCTGGTTTTTGAAGTCAAGTCATTCAGTTGTGATTAGTGTTTAAAACCCTGAAGATATTTAATACAGTATAAAAACAAAAAGCTCAAAATACATGTTTCATGGTAATAGACACGCTCATGAACCCGGGTTTGGCTTTGGCGATACACGAGTTTTGGTTTGGAGGTGAACAGTAAGAACAGATGTTTCCATTCAACACCCGTGTGTTTAAAAATCTATGTGAAAGGACAACACAGTCTTTTCAAGGAAGAAACTATGTAAGCTTTATTTTAACAGTGGAAATGAAACGAAAACTTGACCTGCCTAATTGCTGACATCTATATAAATTACTAAAATATATATATATTTAATTTCTGCCTACTTTTGGACCATCTTTATTCCACAGGAAATTCGTGATTTCTGCAAAAGCAGCTGCATAGTACCACACAGAGCAGAAAGACCTAAATTTATATTTGGGGGTTGGAAGATACAGCCGCTGAGCCCGCCGTGCCGTGGGCAGGTCCGAAACACTGCTGTTACATGACCGCTGTTTGTACAGACCCAGCTCGACAGTGACACAAACAAACATCCCGACTGGGAGTTGAAAATGCACCTGTTATAATACAAGAGTGAAAACGGGCATCCGCACAGAATGGAAGGCCCCGCACACCTCCTAGCACCCTTTGGTTTTCTGATGGAGTTCTCACTTTACACATCAGCGCACCGGATTGTAGAACAGACTTACACTTTTATTTCATCAAAAGTGCCATTTGGTATGTCACTATGACAGCTTATCATGGTCTTTGTTTCTCCTTCAGCAAGTAGAGGCCACCGAAGCAGGGTATGTTAGTTACGCAAATTCCTATAAGGCACTTTACGGTTTTCATACTGGACAGTGAGGTACACAGGATATATTTCTAGGGTTCGTTGCTGTTAAAAAAAAGAAGGGGAAGAGGAGGGAGTAGCACCATGTTGATCGTTAGCTGAGGGCCGGGTTTCATTACGTTCTTCTCATACAGACTTGGCAGCGACTGACGTGTGTGCGTAGCTCTCCTGCCTTCAAGGTGGATGGCGTGGGCTTCCTACAGGGCAGAAACCAGCCGTCACCCCCACAGCTCAGCAAGGCAGGGGAGTTCCTGGGGCCCCCCCATCTCCCAGAGATCTCCCAGGGGCTGGGGTCGGGGGGCAAGCCGGTGACGAGCAGCAGACAGCATGCTGGGTGTCACCTGCCCTCACAGTGATCAACAATCACGTGTGCCCTCTGCCCCACCCTACCCCATCCAGACTGTGAGGCTGGAGGCAGCCGTTGTGCATGCCAGGGAGGGCACAGATACAGCCACCCCACATCTGCTCCATCCAAAGTCTGAGCCACTCTGAGCCACTCCCACTGTGCCCCTGCCTCCTTGGGCTGTGACTTCCCCCTCCATCCTCTCTCCTCAACCACATCATAAACTCCTCCGGGGGAAGAAGCTACTCTCCTCTGTGACCCTTCACACACAGACTAAGTGCTCATGAAATACTGGCTGAATGGTGTGATGAGCAATGAATCTGGAATAATTAACTAGACCTTCAAATACTTATATAAGCTTTTGCTGGATTCTATGCAGGTAATCTGACTGGAGGCCAGAGGGAAAGACGTTTAGTGTCCCAAATGCTCCCTTGATCCTAGGGATACTACCCTTGATCTACCTGAATTTGACTGTGAGAGAGCTGAAGTCTGATTCTAATAAAATTAAAGCAGCCATTTAATAAAAGTAACTTGTCCTAAAATTAAGGCTGCTTATTTGCAACTTCTGTGAAAATCTTATTGCCCCCAAATTAATTATTTAAATTATTGGGATCTCATCTAATCTTTAGTTCATTGTGCCAGGCTGCTGATTCCAAAAAAAATAAAACCAAAAAACAACAACAACCCATTATGAACCCTATAACAGAAGCCCCAGGACCTGATACACCCGCCAAGTGCTCAATTAGGTAGCTGATGTCTAAGCGCTATCCCGAGAGTTGATGTCGACCTTCCAGTTGCCTGAAAAGTCTCGTGTGAGCTACTGACTAGGCACCTGGTACTTTTTTGGTGCTTAAAATATTACAAGTAGAGACACTCTTGCTTTGCCTTTTATGACCTAACTTAGGAAGAGTCAGGCTCACAGAAGAGTTCCACAACATTCTCTCTGAAAAGGCAGACAGAGAGGAGTGTTTCCAGGGGGCAGCAGTCCTTATTTCAGGGTCCCTGCACCTGCCCCAGCAGGGCTGCACGGACAGGAGGTGTGTGGGTGCTCCATCCACCCCCACGGTGGGCGCTGGGCTCCGCTCTGCCTTCAGCAAGCTCAGCAGCCCTCAGGGCCATTGTCTCGGCGGCAAAGTGCAACCGTAATGGGAAAGAAAAGGAAAGTCTCCCCTGTCGCATTCAGAGCGCTTGGGCTGAAATTAGTTTTTATTAGCATGAGTCTACCAAACAGTCTGCTTACATCCCCCAGAGCTCGGCCAACACACACACTAGAGTCAGCATGACAGCTGCCAGGGGAGCAAACGTGGCTCTTTCCTTGCTCACTCACTGGTAAAAGCGTATTTTTAAACGCTCTGTTTGAAGAGGCCAAGGGCTCCAGCTACACTCTGGTGAATCCCCCTGCAATGGATTCACAACCCTCTCGCCAATGAAAGAAGGGAATCTGTCACCTAGGCTCTGCCCTAGATGTGCATCTGGGCTCCTGTGCGCAGAACAGAAGCGAATACTCTCTGCTGCTGGTGGAAGGCGCATTCCTAATTACTGGTTGACAACCCTCTTTAAGGCTCCGTAGGAGAGGGGACATGTGTCCTGAAGCTGCACAGGGGCCCCGACTTACTTGAACATCTCGCTTCTCTCGATAGTGGCGAGCCAGAAGCTGTAAGCATTGGCGTAGTAGTTGCAGGTCCCACGGCCGTGGCACTCGATGAATGGCGCACTTCGAAACTCTTCCAGGCAAGACCCAGGAGACGCAAGGGCTTGGCCAGAACCTTCGGCGCCGGCGCTGGTGTGCTGTGGGGTGGCCGTGAGCCGGGAGTCAGGCCCCTGCCTGCCAGCCACACGGGGCCTCACGACGCCCGGGGAGGAGCCAGGGTGCCCCCCATCCCCAACCGCAGTGAAGCCTCGCACGGGTCATCGTAAAACACACCCGTGCCCACACTGCCCTCTGCCCACAGGCGGTTCCTGCGCGGAACACCGTGACCCAGAGCCAGGACTCCACCGCTGCTCCTCCCCTAACAGGACGCAGCCAGCCCAGGTTCATTAGGATTTAAAGAAATGCTGTCCTTACTATTTATTAGGTTTGAAACACTGAAACCTCCTCTAACCTGGGACGGAAGAAAGAGCCAAAATGTGTAAACGATTTTTGGAACCAATACATGTGAAAGCACACTTTCTAATCAAAGGTATACAGAATAATTAAAACCCTGTATTTGCTGCATTAGATGCTAAGTGTCCTTTTCTAAGGTACAGAACAATCATCTCCTGCTCTTCTTTGAAAAGAGAAAATTTAAATAAGAGAAAGAAAAGAGTAACAGCTATTGTAACTGTTAAAAAGCACTTGTGTCTAATGGGTTCGAGCAGGAGCGACCTGTGCTCTGAAACCAGGCCTGTCAGATGAACGACCCAAAATGAGATAAGACATCCCCAAACCCGCCATGACTGTTGTTTCAGACAAGAACATTTCAGAGCCACAAAGCTCTGAGGACTAAGCTAACACCCTCCATTCCCACCTGAGGACTGAAGGATGCTACAACATTCTGGGTCTGACCACGGTTCCGGTTTCAAGGCAAAGCACCCAGGCCAGAGCCCCTGCACTTCCTCACAGGCCCTCAATGGCTGGGAAAGGATAGAGAACTGGTTTTCTCAAACACCACTATTTTGGTGGGGCTTGTGGAGAGGCAAAAGGAGCCTCAGGGGCCATGTATGGCCGGGGGAGGGGGGGTGGGAAGGGGGTCTGCTACAAGCTGACCTTATGGGTTCAGAGCTTTTGTACATGCAACCACTACTTTAAATGGTGCAATAAAGTCAGACTGGTGTTTCAGGGGTGGTACATCAGGGACTGGTGATCAGGCCAGCCCAATGACAGGGAAGCAGTATCCCCCTGCTTGAAAGGTTTGCCCCCCCGCCCCCAATGCCCCTCGCACTCCACTGCTTCTGCTTCAGGCGTGTGCAGGCTGTGTACTGTCTCCTTTCCTCCTGGGGAGACACTCATTGTGGTGTCTCCACCACCTGGTCCTAGAGTAGCCACTCAAGAGGCAGGAGACAGCTCTGGCCAGGCGCTGGGATGCCTGCTGTCCGCAGCAGGGCAGGCCAGGCCACAGGGGAGGCTCTGGACTGGACTAGCCAAGCCTGAGGACTGAGGATAGGGCTGCAGAGGGAGGAGGCGGGGTTATTAGTGGGCGGCTTTGCTGGGAAGGAGGGGGTTTCCCAAAATGCTCACCATCACGAAGGAGTAGCCGATCCAGAGGGAGGACCAGCCGCTAGGGCACTGCGGGATCTGAATGGTCTGGCTGTGCACAGCCATCACCATGGCTGGCGCCTCACACACCGCGCACCTGGAAGGCACAGAGCACAGAGCCTGAGCACGGCCGCGGGGACTGTGGGGACGACGCAGGACGAAGTCTCTTCCCTGTGCTCTCACCCAGCCTCTTGGCTCATACTCTCTGATCCAGCTTCATGCTGATGACATGGCAAACGTGCCCAAAGCTCAGACTCTGCAGTGTGGAGCCCTCACTGGTTTTACAAGCCCCTCCTGTTGCTAGAACATCCACACCCAACAGGTGTTTAACCACCTGGTTTGTGGGATGGGGGACATCTGAAGGCCAGGCTGTAAAGTGGCCATCTCCCAAAAGGACTGGGGGCCGCCGACTTGTATTTTCTCCTTTGCACATTCCAGTGTTCTTCAATTTTTCAAAAGTGAGCATGGATTTCGGCAAGCACAATGAACACTTCAGACACAAGAGTTGGTGAAACTCAAGTGCTACCACTTCCAGAAGTCAGCTGAGAATCACCTTCAGCAGAAGTCCACGGTGACAGAGTCACTGATAAATCCTGCATCTGAGGCTGGATCCAGGCATCCTGGATCTGGGAGCCCCGGGAGCTTCGGACTCCTTCCAGCCTCACAGCCAGCAGAGCAGCGGGGAGACCCTGCCCCGGGCTGGGACACTGCAGCTGGAGCGCCTCCCCTGGAACCTGCTCCTGGACAGGTGCTTCTGAGCTCGACTGGCTGACACCTGGCCACTGGCACGGCACCCAGGAACCCAAAAGTAAAGCAACACAGGCTCTCCTGACTCAGACCTGCCCAGGTTAGGAAACTCTTCGGGGGCAAGATAACGTTTTGTGAGAGAAAAAAAAAGTTAAAACACCCGTAGTCACGTAATTACATTCAAGTCACAAAACTAACAGAGTGTTAGCAATGCTGATAAATGACTATAAATGGTGTTAATAATTACACCTAGTTATGCTGGAACATTTGCATGAAAATGGATGGAGAGGGGGTAGAGGCCTAAATTAGTCATTCGATTTTCCATGGATGTGTGTGTGTGCGTGTGTGCACGCAATTTTCTATTTTATTCGCACAAGTGCAGATGAATTAAAAGGCTCAGTTAAACAACAGTTACTGAAATTGGCCTTATACATCTGCTACCATCTCTCTGCCAGACACAGAAGCCAGAAATAGAGTGTGGCGGACCGAGCTTGGTGTCAAGCTCTCTCTGGGCTGGGCGGCTCATCGAGGAGGGGATCCTGGCACCATCCGGGCAGATGGACAAGAGAACAGAGTCACAACAGGAAGAGCTGGAGGGTGCCTTGAAATTCAGACAGTCCATTCCCCCGTGTTATTCCTGAAAAGGCTGAGGCCACAGAGGGGCGTGTGAGAGCCAGGGCTAGAGCGCAGCTCCCTTGCTCTCCCGGCAGAGGCCGTGCCACCAGGACAATTAAACAATCAGCGGCTCGCGATGACTCATGTGTGCGGGGAGCCAGAAATGTCTGTTCTGTTCTCAGGACAAAGGGAGAGAAGTTGCCAGCTTTTCTGCTTAACACGAAAGGATTTTGTGTTATTAACTCTTTCTAAAAGAGCTTTAGGAGCTCCCCCCAAAGTAAGCCCAAAGTCCTGAGACCTCGGGCAACCTCTCAGTGACAGTAACCATGGAAACCACGGGCTCAGAGACCAGAAGTGGGCAGCACCATTCCAAAGGGAAGGAGAGTCTTCCATGTTCTGTCTCCCTTTCTGATATTTCCTACCCATTTCTTCTCCTAACTCTGGGAAACGAACTAGGGGTGATGGAAGGGGAGGAGGGCGGAGGGTGGGGGTGACTGGGTGGCGGGCACTGAGGGGGGCACTTGACGGGGATGAGCACTGGGTGTTATTCTGTATGCTGGCAAATTGAACACCAATAAAAAATAAATTTATTATTAAAAAAAAAAACAAAGGGAAAGAGAAACAGGGTGGGCTTCGGGGGCAGCGGCTCGAGGGCATGACTGGTAACGTCCCCCCCGCACTGAGCTGCTGTGGGTTCCCTAACAGGTGTAAGAAGCTGAAATGCATGATGCTGACATTTACGAAGTTCATGCTTCCGGGTGGGGGTCTTCCTGAGAGTCAGTAAGGGGTCCGCAGGGAACAGCAAATCTCAGACACGCGCTTCTCGTGGACGTGACTTGGGAATACTGCAAACGCACGCCACAGCCCCTCCCTCAACCAAATCAAGGTCAGAGGTCAGTTTTATCAAGGAGGTAAATAACAAACAAACATGAATAATCGTTTTCTACCTGTGATCCAAGGCAAGCTAAATAAAAACACAAAGGTGGTTAGTTTTCCTCCTGGTGCAGGCGGCAAGGTTCTGCACGAGGACGGTCTCAGCAGAGCAAGTCACAGACACTCAGTGGCACATGTGCACAACCGTCCGTTTTGAAAGGTGCCACTCAAAAGTGTAGTGAACCATTTTTCCCATTTTAAGACCCATAAAGGGAGCTTTCTTACAGCTCAAAAGAAAAATCAAAGAAAGCTATCAGGAGATATTTTAATGTAAGTCATTCAAAAACCTATGGTTTTCCTAATCTCGTAGGGCATCTTCGGCCCTTCTGCCCCCGGGTCCTCGCCTGTGGTCCAGCTCCCCCAGATCGTCATCTGCCAGGACCTGTTGCCCCCACATGCCCTTGCAGAGCCAGAGGAGCCAGAAGGGCCTGTCCTCCGCCAAGACCCAAACTGGCCTCGGGGCTCCCAGGACCGGCTCCAGCACACTTCCTGCTCACTCTTCCTCTGAACACAGGACCTTGGCATATCTTTCTTCCTGGTCAAAAGCTGCTTGGTTCTTTAGAGGGAATGTAGAAAGGCTAATAATAAGGTTAGTCCTTACTCTCACTGTCCTGGGGCAAAACTATCTTGCCTAGTCACTCTGCTCATCCTTTATTATCTTAATTTGTTACAAAATAAAACTAGAGAATAGCTTCTTAGTCAGATGGAGTCAAACCTTTGCCACTTTTCTATGACTTCTGCTTAGAGCTAAGGAGTCAGCTTTTAATTAGAAGGGATGAAGCAAAAATAGGATGATCATGTACTTCTCAGTCATAATAACTTCCATTTCCCACCTTATTTCCTACCAGGCAGACTCTGGGACACCCGAAAACCTACTCCAGACATTAATTAGTGTGGAAAGCACGTAACTGGGAAGCTGCTCAGTCAAACAAATAAATTGTCAGTGGGAATTCACCCTAAGGGAGCAAAAGCTGGTGGGGTGGAAGGATCTGAAAGAACCTTAATACGTACACATCTGTACGTATACAATGAAGCTGTATGATCTTCCTGGGTATAAACGACAGATACACAGTGTGTCTGTGGTATTACATAGACACCTCACACCCATATCGGAGTTCCTGCACTGAATGCCACTGAACTGTGCATTAAGAAATGGTTAATGCCACTGAACTGTGCATTAATTTCACATGGTGTCTCTTTTACCACAATTAAAAATAACAAAAAAAATTTTTTTGATTTTACGGGGTTGGGGCAATTCAGAAGAAAAAAACCTGAAAAGGCTCCTTAAAGAGACAATTATTTAACAAGACAAAGTTGAGAGTGCTGTTTCTGTGGCTGCCGAGGACTCCAGGGGCATCACTTCGAGGGAGGAAAGGTGGCCACCCCTTTGCCTTGCACGGAACAGGAATTCTCCCCCAAAGCTGGGCATCGCCTCTCCAAGGCAGCACAACATCATTTTGAAGAGGAGAGCTAACTCTTATATCAGATGCTTTTATGGCTGACTTGTGTTATAGATCTGATTTCACAATCAATACACTGAACGGCAGTGGGTCGAACGTTTTTGGGGGAAAATTTTTAAAAAACCAGAAACAATCTCTGCCTAGTGTACGAGTGGTTTTCCTTCTCCAATCCTAAAGCCACTCGGACTCACCTGCTAATAAATGGCCTGATGTTGTCCCCGGCGATGGGCGCCATGGACATGGGCATGGGCTCCGGCGTGGATAGCCAGTAGGAGTAGTCGTTTCGGGAGGCGAAGTTACACACGTTGTTGATGTTGCAGAAAAGGAAGGGCATCGTACTGAACTTTCGCAGACAGCTCCCCGCCGTGCCTAGAGCCATGGGGAGAGACAGCATCAAGGGCTGGCTTTATCATCAGTCCAACTACGTGCAACGTAACCATCACAATGGAAATGACAGTGTTTTAAATTGTAAACAGGAGGAAGTAAATACACACACAGACTAAGGTGATTGTAAATGAGCATTAGATTAAAGTATTATGTACGATATTTTAATTAAAGGAGAGAAATCTTTTTATAAACCGGAATTCCAAAAGAAATTTAACAGGTGGCTCCTTGTTCGATGGACAGTAACAACCTCGATGATGCCTTCGACAACAGTTTTGCCAAAAATGTAGGTTCTCTTTACAGGGCTGCTTGTTTCGGAACTCCATAGAAGTCAGAGGTGTGTGTGTCATTAAACCTAACTTGGGGAAGGGTGTCCAGAGGGGACTAGAGAAGTGACAGCCAATGGGCAGCCTTCTGAGTGAAACGAACAAGAGGGATGGGGCTTGGGGTGTGCAGAGCAGTTCTGGGCGGGGGAACATGCACATTTTTTAGAATGGGCACCAGCAAAGCTACCCTATTTTAAGACTCTCAACACTAAATGTGAAGTATGTGCTCCAGAAATCTTGACCTACATGATAATCTGAAGAAGAAATGGAAAGCTGCATTAATTTAAAAGGTTCAAAGACTCAGCCTTTACATTTGCTTGGCTTCCCTTTGTAACGTGGTAGCTGCTGAACTGGTGGTTTGTTTTGTATGGAAGGAGGGAAACAGAATCAGGCCCCATGCCACTAACTGCATCTTTGTGATGCCCTGAAGCACAGGACACCTGGGCATGCCATGACTCTACGTCAGATGAACACCCTTGTCCCCACCATTCTCACCCAAGTCCTGGCCATGGGCCCGTTCGTTGCCTTGCACGTAGAGCAAGGAGTACCCGTGGTAAAGAATTTTGGTCCCAGGTGGACACTGTGGGTCGTCTGTTGTTTGACTGTGCCTAGTCACGAGGAAGCCATGGTCCACAGATGGGGTGCCCGGGGGACCCATGGATCCTGGCAACCCATCAGGGCCTGGCGGGCCTGGAAACCCTCTTGGACCTGGAAGAGAGAGAGCAATGAGCTTCTCTGGCTACGAGCAGGCACCCCTGAGAGGCTTCAAGGAGGCCTAAGTACAACCACCTCCATGCTGCCCCAGTTTCTCCTTTCTACAGACCACCCGAGATGTTCTATAGACAGTGCTGGGTGCAAAGCAGATGCTCAGAAAATGGAGTCCAATGGGTAAGAGTAACATGTGAAAAGGAACACAGGAGTAAGTAAAATAAATGC
This sequence comes from Canis lupus baileyi, assembly GCF_048164855.1. Lineage (NCBI taxonomy): Eukaryota > Metazoa > Chordata > Mammalia > Carnivora > Canidae > Canis > Canis lupus. The sequence goes on along the minus strand of NC_132854.1, from coordinate 2,925,172 downwards.
CAGGACCCAATGCATGTCACTTAGACAACATTTTGGGGCTCCTCTGAAGAAGGATCACAGAAATTATCAGAGCAAAACCTCCTTCCTTTTAAGCTGGCTTCCCTCCCACGGCAGCCCAGCAATGCACATGGGAATAGGGCAGTAAGGGCCTGGGGCTGGCACTGTGTCCTTCTGTCCCCTGGGTCCCTAAGCTCCCTGCAGAGCTGCTCAAGGACCTTTTGCTGGGCTGGACCCCTGGCCCCACTGGCCAATGCCCTCAGCTTGCAGCATCCCAGTCACGATGGGGTAGCTGAGTGTTGGCTTCCTCGGGAAGCAGATCCACTGTGTCCTGTGCAGGACAGTGGCCTCGTGGTCAGCACTGACATTACCATCTATTTCCACTTGTCTATTGCCCAGATGGAGTTTCTGTAGCTACAGCCTGCTCCCCCCTGAGGAAACTGCAGGCGTCCCTGCTGGCCTTCTTTCAACAACATCTGGGAAACCCCCGTGCTGGTGGATCGACATCTATCTCTCCACACAGAAAAAAGGATGACAACCCTTTAGCTCCTCTGTAAGACCTTATTTCCTCTTGAAAAACAAACAAACAACAAACTTGTTTAGAAACCTGTCAAGTAACGTTTCCAATTCCATTGTGCAGATCTGTGCACACCTGAGCTTCCCTGCTTCTAACCTTAGGAGGGGTGGAGGGTGGCTGGGGCGGGGGGCCGCAGTGAACCTACCAGGGGGGCCGAAGGGTCCAGTCTCTCCTTTCTGGCCAGGGGCACCGTCAAAACCAGGAATACCTGGTGGTCCAGGTAAGCCCACGGATCCCGTCACACCTGTAGGAAAGGGAAAGGAACTCGAGACCCGGTCCTGGAAGGCAGCAGGCTACATCTTTCCCTTCCCTTCTGGAATGTGTCCTTAGCCTCCCCCAACCCCCACAGGCGGCCGTGAGCAGCACTCTCCCCGGCAGCCAGGGGCCCCTCCCGCAAAGCCGTGTCTACACCACCCAGGGCCTCAGCCCAATTGGCGTCCTCCGGCCATGAGCTCCACCATCCAATCTGAAGTCCTCTGGCTGCTCGCTGCTACTATGTGGTGCACAGTTTGGGAAGAGGTGGTTTCATGGGGGAGAGGTTAAGGCTGTGACACATCTTTGTGTTCTTGAGCATCTCCCCCAGGCCACATATCTGTGTCTCAAGTAATTCCCATGCAATGGGTATACCCGCTTGGATAGATTTTTGTTTTCAGGTGCATCCTTTACTTGCAGGTGGTTTAAAGGTAGATTTTCATGGCTGCCCCCTCTCAGCTGGAGAGCTTTCCTTCCCCTTTATCTTCCACCCACCCTCTGGCTCCTGTAGTAGGAAGTGTTCGGCCTAACTAGGCAGGATGTTCTGGGTCAGGTGTCGGGGACGCGGGGCACAAGCACGAGCCACTCGCTGTCAGCTGGCTGGGACTCCTAGGCCGCTGTCAGGGTCCGTTCTCACAGTTCTAGACCCTTGTCTCCCCCAACCCTGATCTTCTTGCTGGAAAAAGCAGCCTCTCTGCCTGCAGCCCAGGTTTCCTGAGTGAGCACAGAGGTGCTGAACCACACATTCCTCCAGCTTCTCCTGAACTTTGTTTTGGCCTCTTTAGTTCCCTCAAAAACTTCATTAGGTTCTGATATCCACTGAAGGAAAACAAGAAAGTCCTATTCCAATATGTGTCTGTACAGTCCCTACCCGGAGACCCTTATGAGACACACACATGCGGAGGAGAGCCTGCGGGTCCCCCAGCCCCCACACCTCCCCTTCACAGTTCGGCTAGTCTTACCTTGCTGTCCTTTGGGGCCTGGAGGTCCCGGGAGCCCCTTCAGACCTGCAGGACCCTCCGGACCAGGAAGCCCTGGCTCGCCTTTGACGATGTCATAGGGCCCTGGGGGACCCGGGGGACCAGGAAGGCCTGTGGAAATCAAAGGTGCCAGTGATCACTATTGCCAACATTCACAGGAGAAACGCCCCACATGAAACCCAATCCAAACACAAGGTTTCTCAGAATCCGATCAGTATCAAAAACACAAGTCACAGATCCTCGTAAGACATACACGTATCTGCACACTTCTGTTATTTCACATAAAATCCTGAATCTCGGGCCTGGAACTGACTGACATGGGGGCCTTTAGGATAAACTGGCCGCTGGGTTTTGGAATCCCCAACAACGGCCATGCAGCCCTCAGCTGTACAGACACAGCCGGTGAAGCTCTGTTCCTCCTGGGATCCTACCTGGGACCCAGAAGGCTGCGATGTTGTGAGATCAGAAGGCTTCTTCCACTTCTCTGAAATCTGCCTTACGTACGTTACAACCACTCCAATGACACATAAACTTAATCCTTCTGCATGACAGCTCTTGCGAGATGAGTAGCAGCCAGAGTCTGCAAAGGCTCTGTGTCTGCCCCAGTCCTGCCTCTTTAAGACAAACATTCCCCATCCTCTCCTGCCCTCCACACACATCTTTCCCATGTCTTTTGTTCCTGACATCACACTGCTCACTGAGTCTCTTGAAACGTGATTCTGAAAATTAGACACAGCCCTAGAAATACAGTCGGCCAGGCAGAAACTAGAATGGGATGCCTGCTGTACTTAAACTCTTTCCACCGGAGACCTCCTTGGAGTGTGGGAGCCGTCGCATGTCACGATGGTGGAGAAGCCAAGGAAGAGTCTTCTCTGTGTACAGCTACTTGCTGCCCAGCCCCCACTCGGCCCATCCATGCCAGACTGAGCTTCTCCCCACAACAGCCAGGGGGTCGGGCTCCCGAGCCTGTGCTGTGAATCCTGAGTCTGTCCTGCTTCCTCCACTGGATCTACCTCCTAGATCTAATGAGCGTGACTTTCAAGACATGTCACTGGTGAGAATGTCGACCAGATTAGCCAAACACAGCAGTCCTGACAAGCTACCAAAGAATTTTTAATCAACTGTTTCCTAGTAAAACACAAGCCTTTCACATCTGTAAAACCAAACACCCTAATGCCATGAGCTCAAACCATCGGGAAGGCCCCACCCTCACAGCAAGAGCTCCTACCTTTACTTCCAGGGAAGCCCTGGTCACCTTGATCGCCCTTGGCTCCCTGCAGGCCAGGGAGACCTTTCTGACCTGGAGGAAAGAAGAATGTTGTCAGCACAGAATTCCCAACTATATGTGGGCACGGGCACGCACATGCATGTAGGCACACATACCCATCACAAGTATGTCCACATACACGCATACCTGGTACCTGTGTGCCCATGTATACACACAAACAAACACACACAGTGAAAATAGCTCTGGTTAGTTCTCGGGGAAGAAAAGAACATTACTTCTGGTCATAATGAAACCCTTCTTTCTAGAACCTAGAAGTCACATTTTTCCAAACATGCAACAAAACATACAATGATTACAGTCGGGGCCGGGGTATGTGAATCTGTTTTTGGACAGAACAATCCAGTTCCCACGTGTTCCCAAATAGACCCCAAGACACCTGCAGGCTGAGAACTTGTCTTATTCACCCATCACTCATATGTATCCGGTTCAGCAGTGAAACCCAGAGTGCCTGGAGGCTGGGAGGCACCCAATCAATGCGCTGAATATGTTAATTAATGAGTGCCCCAAATCCATGATTTCTCATTGATACACAAATGACTGAGATGCAAATTATCCACTGATTCTTTTTTTTTTTTTAAGATTTTATTTATTTATTCAGGAGAGACACACACAGAGAGAGAGAGAGAGAGAGAGAGGCAGAGACACAGGCAGAGGGGGAAGCTGGCTCCCTGCAGGGAGCCTGACGTGGGACTCGATCCCGGGTCTCTAGGATCACACCCTGGGCTGAAGGCAGCGCTAAACCGCCGAGCCACACGGGCTGCCCTCACTGATTCCTAATAAGAAGATCAGAGCTTCTTCACACAGCCATTCACTGGGTGATAAAATCAGGGTGCCGCAGCATGAAATAGCATTTCAACCGAGAGAGAACACCAATTTGCACCATAATCAGGCCGGCCTATCAGCATGAGAGGGTCAGTGGTTAGGTTATGCCTCTAAGCAGCACCTCCACTACTGTCTTACCTTGAAATCCTGGAACTCCAGGAGGTCCCATATCCCCCTTCGAGCCAGTGATGCCTGGAGAGCCTCCAATCCCCTAGACAAGCAGAGAGAATGTCAGGCAGGAACTGCTCAGGAAATGGCAAGTCTCTCAGTACTCTGGTGGTAGGGAGGCTGGGGCAGGCCTTCGGCGTTCTGCAAAGTAATCTGGTGAACAAATGGTGCCTTGTGCTTTCTTGAGTGACATGAAGGATGACAAAATCTCCATGTGCGTTTACACTAGGAAGCTGGAAGTCCTAACACCTTGCCTCATTCACTTTGCCCCACTCCTTGTCCATCTACATGGTAAACTCCACACAGCACATCTGCCGTCCCCAGCCCACAGCACGGCAGGCGCCGTGATCAGATCTGGGACCCCCTGAACATGTGTTACCGCGACATACCAATCTTTCAGCACCAAACTACCTTCTGGAAACTTTCCTCCAAACACTCAGGCATAATGCACTTTCTTTAGCATTATCTTGCTATCTTATCTGAAAAGTGATTTTATTTAATTTTTAAAAAAGATTTTATTTATTCATGACAGACACAGAGAGAGAGGCAGAGACCCAGGTAGAGGGAGAAGCAGGCTCCATGCAGGGAGCCCGATGTGGGACTCGATCCTGGGTCTCCAGGATCACACCCTGGGCTGAAGGCAGGCGCTAAACCACTGAGCCACCCAGGGGTCCCCTGAAAAGTGATTTCAAATATGGAGAGAAGAAAACAGCCAGAGGAGGATTATGTTTCTTTATGGATGTGGCATCATTCGTGTATTTTACACATATTATCTCATTTTCTGGCTATTTCAAAAATACTTCCTCCTCTCGCTCCTCTCTCAGTATATATACTAAGTTGTGCTGTTTCTCACCTGTATGTTTCTTTGCTTTACCTTATTTTAAAAAGCATCACAATGAAAACATGCACAAATACAGATATGTGCATGCGCACACACACACACACACACACACACACACAGAGCCACTAACAACACTAAAATACTGAGTGTACTTCTCTTACTGAGGCTTGCTGTTTGGATCAGGGGTGCCAACAGATTTCCTCACCCAGGCACTGAGCTGCAATCCCCAGTATTGTAACATCCCCTGTAACGGTTCTTATAAAACCAGACCAGAAAAAGTGTTGTGCTTGCAGGCTACGATGTCAGGAAAGATGGCCCAAGACCAGCAATAAGCAGGAGCCCCTCCGGAGAGGATTTAAGAGTGTCACACCCATGTACACACACATATGCACATACATGAGTTGTGCTGTGACCCTATTCACACACAAGACCGACACACGGACGACTCACAGGCAGGCCCTGGAATCCTGGCTCTCCCTTGGGCCCTGGAGCTCCGGGAGCCCCCGGCCACCCTGGGTTTCCTTTGTCACCTTTGAGTCCATCAAGCCCAGGGAGCCCTGGAGGTCCCACAGGTCCCGGAAGCCCTAACGGGAGACAAAAAGTCACACATGTGAGGTTAGAGGGTGATCTAATGTACAGGTGTCTTCACCTCCACCTACCTGCCGCCACCAGGGGCAACCACCCCGTACAAGCCATGTGAGCCCCACAAAAATCCCACAGGTCCTAGAAGGGATCCTCCTATCGACAGGCAGAGACTCTGATGTGGATATCCCAACCTCAGCACCCAGTCCCACCATCAGATGGGGAGTGAGATGTACCAGGATGCCCACCGGGTGGAAAGCCATCACGGTGGCATCTGTGCTCCTGTCGTTCCCTGTAACGGCTCATCTTCCTCTGATCACCTGTCATATCTACCAAATCCCTTGACAGGAAGGACGCTGGGGAGCAGTGACCCAGTGGAGGCCAAACAACAGGGGTCCCCGAATATCAGAAGCAGTTTCTAGCTGCAGTCAACGCTGCAAAAATCTAGGTTAAAAACTCCGTTGAGGATTTAAGGGTTTCCATTTGTCACATCTGTGCCTTGCGCTGGACCTGGCTCTGACCCCGTCAGACACCCTTACCTGGCAGGCCGGGTTGACCCTGCGGGCCTCGGTCTCCCTTGGGTCCCTCCACAGCGTGGCCTGGGGCTCCAGGCAAGCCTGGCTGTCCTTGCGGCCCCGGGGGGCCCAGGAATCCTGGCTCTCCTTTGGATCCGGGAATGCCTGGACTCCCGGCCTGTCCCGGGAATCCCACATCACCCTTTGAGCCTAAACAACAACAACAACAATTTGAGAAGGTGGCAAAAGGCAGGGGAAAAGAGGAACCATGGCACAGGGACAAGGAGGGAGCAGCTTCCGGGAGGCATTAGGGTGGTGTGGGGACAGGGGCAGGAGGTGGACAACTAGAGCTGCGTGCCCTCTCCCTGTGTTACTAAGTGACATGCTAGACCCTGACCACAGTCTATCTAGGATCTTCCCAGCCGTCATTCTTTATACTTCTTTAAAAAAGATTTTATTATTTGAGAGAGAGAGAGCATGAGCAGGGGGAGCGGCAGGCAGAGGGGAAAGGGAGAAGCAGATTCCCCGCTGAACAGAGAGCCCGATGCAGGACTCGATCCCAGGACTCCAGGGTCACTACCTGATCGGAAGGCAGACTCTCAACCGCTGAGCCACCCAGGTGCCCTCTTTACACTTTTTAGAGGAAGTGTTTAGCCGCAAAGCCACTGGACTATAAGCTTAGAGGAGTCTGCAAGCAACCACACTGCTAACCTAAGGGCTTCTTCCCCTACAGGTGAATGAATAAAGAAGCTACAGTACAGCCACAGCATGGAGAGCTGCTTGGCAAGAAACAGGAGGGAATGACTGGCACAAGCCGCCACACCCATGAATCTCAAACTAATTATGCTGTGGGGGAAAAGGCAAGCTAAACAGAGTGAAATACAGAGGATTCTGCTGATATAAAATCTACAAAATGCAAGCTAATCTACGGTGCCAGGAGACAGACCAAAAGGTGGTTGGGGATGGCAGTGGTGGGCAGCAAGAGCAAGACAGGATGGCAAAGCAGTCTAGGAAGCTTGTGGGGTGATGGATGTGTTGACCTTCTTGATTGTGGTGACACTCTCACACGTGTGCATATTCACCAAAGACTTCCCAAATGGCACCCTCTACATACGTGTAGTTTATTGTATGCCAATGATAGAAACACAGTAATGAACTGCTTCAAAGTTTTTAAAGTAAGAAGTTATAGGGGAAAAAAATCCCTGCATGTGTAGTTTCTAACGTATTACTCCAAAGTTGCTAATTATTAAATACCAAAATTCTAGAATTATTTCAATGAAACAGAATCAATGCCAAAACCGGCCACAGGGCCCCTCCTTGTGATTCTTGTCTTGCTTTTTCAGAAGACAATGAATTGAAGACAATGCACTGGACAGTGGTTAGTCAGGGGCCAGGAGCAGGCACAAAGGAGACCATCCCAGAGCCAACATCTGTCACCCCCGCCCACTGCTTCCTCGCACCCACTGCACTTGCTCTGCTGGTGCCATGTGCATCAGCTGTTAGTGGGAAAGGACGAATGTGTCTCGCAGACCTTACCTTTCTCTCCTTTGGCCCCTGGAAACCCTGGGAATCCTCTTCCGGGCAGCCCTGAAAGAGAAGGGTTAAAAAAAAAGCAGGTGATCTGCAAGTACAGCACAAAACACTGTCTCAACTCTGCAATACCACGTGCTCTTTGTAGGATACACGTAATCAGCTCATCATACTTCCTAGGACAATCCCATCCCATGGCTGTTCTAAGATGCCCTGGATCATTCAGCACTTCTCTTAACTGTCAGCACAGAACCATGATGGGATTAGTAGAGACAATCTTACAAATAAGTGCGTATTTTCTAAACTGTCTAGAGACTCACAAATTGGCTTTTCTCAGATGACCATCCAACCAACAGCCTTTCTCAAGGGAGGCGGGGGAGCCAGAGGCATTTGGGGGCAGTAGACACTGGAAAGCCCACTCATGTGAGCAACGGGCTTGTGGGAAGATGACATGGGGAAAGGACACGTGGGGCATTTAATGAACTGGTTTTATAAGAAAAGGAATGTATATGCAATATAAACCTAAGGTGTACAGAAGCAAATGATGAACTTCAGAAAGCGGTGGACCCTGACTGCAATCTCCCGGACGCTCCTTTCCCTGATGCGGGGTCATGGATCTCAGATTGTGTCACCCCGCTGCTACACACGGAGTCTACCACGTACATGATTCTCACCATCGGAGCTTGTAGCCCCCAAGGTGATAGGGGCAGATTTGGGGGATGAGAAATGTTCCCAGGACCCTTTCTCGAATGGGGAAAGGCCAGCAGAAGAGGAACAGCCTGGGCTCTTTCTGTGTGTCTCTCTCACACACCACTGGGAATTCAGGGCAGGTGCCCCCAAGTGCTGGAGGCATTACTGAACGCCCCCACCCATCTTCTGACCCCAGCCTCTCCCCTTGTCCACATCAGTGTTCAAACAGCCATTAGGACACATGGGGCAGATGTCACTTTGTACCCAGCCCCAGTCACTAGGCATGGACTGAGAGTCTGAGCAATGTGGACCCTAGAGGAGCATCTCGTCCTGCAAGGGAGCAGGAGCTGGGCATACCTGGTTCACCCTTCTCTCCCACTGACCCTGGGATTCCATCACTGCCGGGCTCCCCTTTCTGGCCGGCTGGGCCTGTGGGGCCAGGCTGCCCAGGAAGACCTTGGAGAGAAAAGCCACATTAGTCAGGCAGAGACACTCTCACGGCACCTGCTCTGCATGCAAGATGCTCCTTCCTGACATTCCCTCAGGGAGCTGCTACCCCCAGCACCCCTGGGCCCCCAAGGAACATACATCAAGCTCCCACAACAACACACAACCTACTTCTGGAACCTACTGGAGCTAGCTACACAGCCAGCTCAGCAACTTTGGTTCTAACTCCTAACTGGTGGCTAGGCCTCCAAAAGACCATGGAAGCCCCCAGATGTGGTGGTTTCATCTGAGATGTGGAGGGCTGGGCCCCCTGGGGACATTTTGAGGTCCATGACTTGCCACCTTGAGGGAAACTCTCAGCCTCGATGGCCCTGGCTTCGTGTCCACAGGCCCTCATCCGCGTTCTAAAAAGTGGTCTCTACCTGCTTCTCCTTTGATGCCAGGAATTCCATCTGATCCTGGGAGGCCTTTGTCACCTTTTTCTCCGGGCAGTCCAGGGCTTCCTGATGTGAAAAATAAGACACCGGAAGGCCATCAGTTTGGATCTTTGTCTGTCATCCTCAAACCCAAGTTCGGGAGGAGGCCTGGCTGACCTACCTGGATAGCCGACAGTCCCTGGCAATCCTTTGGGGCCTGGAGAGCCGGGTATCCCCGGAACGCCAGCGCTGCCTTTCTCTCCCTTCTCTCCAGGACTTCCCGGAAAACCCGAGATCCCTTGCTCTCCCTGTGAGTAGACATTGGCTCATTATTTTTATATCTGTTCCCGGACATGTGTTTGTGGGCGCCCTCTGGATAACAGTACACACTTTGGTGAAATCAGTGCTGCACTGATTTCCATTTCCAGCTTTCTAACATACAATCTAAAGTCCATGTGCAAAAAACAAGGACAAACAGGAAACCAGAACGAAAGAACCAGCTTTCCGTTTCTACTGTTCACAGTCCTCTTCACCCCTGAGAACTTGCTACTCACTCTGCCTCTCTCCCAACAGCCTCTAGATTCTTCCCAAAGAAGGTGTGGTGGACAGGAGGGGGCAGGAGGGGTAATTTACAGTAAGTTGGGGAACCTGTTCTGTGTTATGAGTGACTTAACGTGCTGAGACTCTCAGATGGCCGGGACAGGAGGCTTCCAAGCAGGAGGCTGTTACCTTGTCCCCGGGCCGGCCCGGGATTCCAATGCCAGGAAGGCCAGCCTGCCCCTTCTCTCCTTTTGCTCCTTTCTCCCCAGGTAAGCCAGGGACACCCTGTGGGCCAGGGATTCCAGGCACACCTTTTTCTCCAGGCGTTCCTATAAACAGACGATGAAACGTGAATGTGTGCTTAGAGGGTACTCATATTAAAAATAAAACAGCACCTTGACAGCCGTCAAGAATGAGGTAAAAGAACACATATCCCTTCATTCATCAATCTCCTAGTTACGTAGACAGATGCCAGTCACCACAGCATAGTAGTGCCACACTAGGAAGCACCTGTCCTCTTTTAGAAACCATCATTTAATAAAGAGAGAGAAGAAATATACTAACCCCTTAGCATATTTATTTTCTCAGCAATATGACAAAGGGCTTTTATGTTCTTTATTCTACAATTGTAGCCCACTATCCAGAAGAATCTGAGGGGTTGTGAGGCAGGCCACCAAGAGTAGATGCATACCTGGTTTCATTATGTTATGTTGTTACTCAGACCTATTTACAAACAGGTGTAAACAGCAAGCCTGATGTGTCTATGTCAAATGGGAGTGATCAGATGCCTCTTAAAGGCATAGGGAGGGCCAACAAGGCTGGCTGCCCCGCTTGGCTTTCCCTTCCCACCCAGTTCTGAGAGGCACTAGCCCCGGACCCAGCACTCTCCACCTCTCACCAGCCTCCTGATGGGAGCAAACGCTGCTGGCAGAGCTGGGGCCAGTTCAGGTTTGGGGCAGAGGAGCCCAGAGATTCTTCTGGGCTGATACCAAAGGGTGCTAGCAGCTGGCCCACACGTAGGGAACCAGACTGCACTGGGGAGATTGTGACCAGGTGGACAGTCACTTGGAGGTAATCGAAGGTGACAGTAGGCAGCCCATGTTCTATTTTATTGAATTGTGATTTTTTTTTTTTTTAAGCAATGGTCACTCTGTCAGCCAAGTGCCACTGATCCCAAAGCAGGAGAACACAGAGAACTGAAGATGTGCATTTGTGTAAAAGACACATGTGCCAGGATTATCCCCTCAGGGCAATACTCATCACCCTACACACCTGTCTCAAGCAGCACAGGCACATTCTTTTCTTTAAAAAGAAGATACCTTATCTAAATCTGACATACCCGGTAGGCCCATTCCACCAACTGATCCTTTGGGCCCAGGGAGTCCAGGAGCACCCGGGGTTCCGCCAATGCCTGGGTCACCTTTAGGTCCTAGAAAAACAGAGAAATACCCACCAGGTTAAGGCCTATGAAAAGTGCTGACACTTCCCTAGCATGAGTTCCTACTGTGGAGAGAACCTGAACTTCACTCGTACCTGGCTGCCCGGGATGCCCTGCCTGGCCATCCTTTCCAGGCACTCCTGGGGTTCCAGGATCTCCCCGGGATCCTTTATCACCAGTTGGTCCAATTTGTCCTGCATATCACAGAAAAAAGTCATAATGAGCCACGTGTGCTTTAAAGGCAAACTGTGGCAGAAACATAGGTTAGTTTGCTATCATCAGTGGAGAGCTGGTGGTCAGGCCTGTATTTCCAGCCCCACTGCCACTGGACCCTCTGACCACTTACCTTTCTCTCCTTGGTCTCCCTTCTGACCCTTCATGCTGCCCATGTCCACCTTGTCCATGGAGCCAGGCTTGCCGGGCAGACCCACGTCACCTTTGTCCCCCTTGAAGCCAGGGTCTCCCCTGGGTCCCGAGGAGCCTGGGAAGCCGTGGTCTCCTGCAGAGGAAAGAGAGGACACGGCTGAAACTGGCCAGGGGTCTTGGAGGCAGTGACAGGTGTGGCGCTCCTTCTGCCTGGGAGAAGCCACTGCTGAGGGAGGAATGAGGAGCTCATAGCCTGTTCAAAAAGCAGCACAAAGGCATCACATGGCAGGTGTCTAAGCTACCCAGAAGAATCTGGCCCGGGGCAAATGACCAGGAAAAACATTTTTCAGTATTCATTATTTGCTGATAACTATAAAATATATGTGACTCTGCTTATTATCAGTTTAAATCTTTTACACTTACCCTGTTTCCTAAGGACTTTTATTATGCTTGTTCACAGCTCCCCTCAAGTCTATACAAAACCATCAAAATGGGAATTTCCTTGTTCTACTAACGAAATGACTATTTTTATATCTCACAAAGTCAATTTGTTAAAAAACTTATTTTTGGACCAATTTTAAATAAAAGGTAAGGAATAAAAATTAAGACTTCTAAATTTGCCCAGTTTACTAATTTGATTCTAAGGACTCAGTTTCTATGACCTCGTACAACTGAAGATCCCACCAATTCTAAAAAACAAAACAAAAACCCCTCAAGTGTGCCAATAAGGAGCACCTGAAAGCCTGCCTTCTCTCTGGTTTTGCAGAGCACAGCCCCTGCCCACACATGCACCGTTCACCATGAGTTCCCACTGGAGGAGGGGGTCTTCCCAACCCTTGTCTGACCTTCTGGACATATTTCCTCTGTCTCTTGCAATGAAATATGACCTACACCCATTTAGGAGTTTCCAAGAGACATGGAGACACAGACATAAGATGGGCTCCTCTGGAGTGCTGGCTCCCTACCTTTTTCTCCTGGCAATCCTGGCAGGCCTGCTGGTCCTGGGGAGCCAGGCTGCCCTGGGGTCCCCATGACGCCCATCTCTCCCTTGGGACCTGTGGCCAGATGGAAGGAGTGTAAACACTGATTGCAGATGCTATGGGTCCATGGACAGACAGGGGCAGGAGTGCACAAATCATTTACCTGGAAACCCTGGAACTCCCGGTGTGCCCTGCTGTCCAGGAAGACCAGGGAGCCCCGACTGTCCTGTCAGGCCAGGCAGCCCTTGGGACCCTTTATCTCCTTTGGGGCCTGGCATGTCCAGGCCTGGAAATCCGGGGAAGCCCTTCTCTCCTTTCACTCCAGGAGGGCCTGAGGTGAGCAAAGAGCAAGCACAGTTAGCAGGATCTGTGGGGAGCTCTGCGGGGCACCCTTTTGGGCTTAGCTGGAGCTTTCTGAGGACCATATGAGTGTGCATACCCATGCTGGGGGCCAAGGGGCTCCCAATGTCCCGGGTAGCAGCGTTGGAAGCCAAGGTCTGGGTCTGAGACCATGCCCTCCTTTCTGCCATCAGTGGGGAGCAGTCACCCCTGCTAGCACCCCCAGGCCTCTCTGCAGCATTCGCTCGAAACACTAGCTGCCTTTCATCCGTGTTCAGGGATCGTCTTGTCAGCCCACCAGCACTGACTTAGCTCCAGGACTAGTCACTAAAGGCAGCTCCTAGCCATGCACCAACTAGTTTACACTTTATCCACAACTTACTAACCCCCCAAGAAAAGGTAAGATGGAGACGCCAGTCATCTTAAAGGAGATAAAAGTGTCACTAAATAAGGGGAGGCTCCCTGGCACATGAACCAAGCCCAGTGGGAGGAAAAGACACTCACAACTCTTCCTTTAAGTGAACAATCAGACTTGTTGTCACAAAGTGCCTCTTATTCACGAGGGGGCACTAATCCTGGGCCAATCCCTTCCCCTCTGTGAGCATGCCCTGGGGAGGAATAATTCTGGAAGGATGTCCCATCACCTGAGGACCCTGGTGGTCCCTGTCCTCCAGGGGGGCCCACTGCTCCAGGGGGGCCGATTCCAGGAACGCCCGGAGCTCCTTTGGGACCTTGTAATCCAGGTGGTCCTGGGTCACCTGAATGGGAAGAAATTGTCAATAAACTGCACATAGATCACAGCATGTTTCATAGCACAGGCTACCCACCCACATAATAAACCACAACACAAGACCATAAGCTCTAGCCTTTTACGATTTCCATCATTCATTCAACAGACATTGGCAGAACACCTAATAGGTGCTCCGCAGACACCAAATACACAGGCCCAGCCCCTGCCGCCATCTAGATTTGTCTGTAAGAAGTCACCTTGGGGCACTCAGGTGGCTCTTTGGTTGAGCATCCAACTCTGGATTTCAGCTCAGGTCATGATCTCAGGGTTGTAAGACACAGAGTCGGCTTGAAAGCCCCATTCTCTCGCTGCCCCTCCCCTTGCTCAAGCTTGTGCATGCTCTTTCCCTCTCTCTCTTGCTTGCTCACTCTAAATAAGTAAATAAATAAAATCTTAAAAAAAAAAAAAAAAAGGAAGTTACCTCTGATTCCCTGAAGGCCTGGGGGGCCAATAGCACCATGCTCTCCTGGAACGCCTGGTCCTCCAATGTTCCCCTTTTCCCCGGGTGTGCCAGGAATGCCGGGAAGACCAGGTAATCCTTTGAGTCCTGGCAGACCAATTCCTGGCTCTCCCTGGAAATTCCCAAAGCACAGAGAAGCCAACTCACCAGCATGTTCCATGATCTCATCAAGTCAAGGGCGTAAGTGCAGATGGTTAATAAGAACACATGTGCCCCTGCCCAAACCACACAGCCTCTACCTGCCTGTGTGCACACCTGCTCCATCCCAACAGTCTCTACCTGCCCGTGTGCGCACCTGCTCCATCCCCACAGCCTCTACCTGCCCTCCAAATAGAAAGGGAACAGGCCAGGCTAGCTCTTTCATTGGCAAGGTGAAACTACTACCCTTTCCCCTATTTCACATGAAGCCTTCCAGCAATTTCACTTCCTTTCCTTATAATCAGAACAGGAAGAGATGTAACCCTTGATCAGCTACACATGCCGAGCAGAATTTTCAAGTATTAGCAAAAGGCAGGGGATGTTTGAGGCAAGGAGAGTCCCGAAGTCATGCTAGCCCATGGGTCTCCAATCAAGGCCGTATTTTTTCTTGGGTGACATTCGGTAATGCCCAGAGATAGTTTTGGTTGTCACAGCTGGGGGTGAATGCAGGGTGTTCCTCTGGTGTCTCTGGTAGAGGCCACGGGGGAGGTGGCTAAAGACCCCACCATGTCCAAGGCAGCCCCCCAACAAAGAATTACTGGACCAGAATGTCAGTAAAACTAGACCGTCCTAGATGGCTTTCCCACAGCCTTCTCCTGCCATTCCCAGTAAGACACACACTGTACCCCGAGAGGCGGCACACACATAGGCAAGCACGAACTCCTAAAGCCAGAAGAAATGATTCTCCCACGAACACCAACTACCACGCACTATGCACTTCCTTCTTTTCTATCCTGTGCTATTTCTTTAATACACAAAGCACGCAGGTGCAATGTATCCCGATATTAATAAACCACAATCTATGTGTCTAATTCATAACAAGGATAAAGGAACAGCAATCCAGACAATACTCAGTACCCACCTTTTGGCCAGGCACACCTGGGTTGCCAGGTAAGCCATTAAATCCTGGGCGACCTGGACTCCCAGGAGGTCCCACGTCTCCAGGTAAGCCATCAACACCTGTATTGAAGAGTAAAAAAAGTCATTGATGTACTAATGCTATTCCCCACTTTCTTCACTTCCTTCATTCTTGCTCAGACGCCCCTGAACCGACTAGACTGGCCAACAACACGGAACCCTATTGAGGTGGTTCTAAGAGGAACATGAGGTCACCCTGGCCATTGGAGGAGCCACCTGCGCCAGCTGGGGCAGCCTGGGTGCCATGGACCTCATGCGGCACCAGCCATCCTTCCCGTCTCTCTCCCGCCTGTCCCCTCTTCCTTTCCTTCCTCTCAGTTTCTCCTCCTGTCCCACCTCCCGAACAAATCAGAGACCACCACAGCATGTGCAGCCTACGGTGGCACTCACACTCTGCAGCTGCATGTGTGGCCATGGTTGGGGCAACATAACCACCTTGTTCGAGAGCCCCACCCAGATCCACGGGAGCAGACCCGCATTTTCACAAGACGCCTTGGAATTCCCAGAAATGCTCCAGTTTGAACAGCACTGCTATAGACCATGGGTCCTTGAACGTGGCCACACCACAATGGATGTGCATGGTGCATTTAGTGATAGTCTGGGCCCCAACCCTACAGGGCCTGATGGGCTAATAGCTCCCCCATGGCTCTATTGTGCACGAAGTTTCCCCTGCAGGATGTGCAGGTCCATGGACCACAGTGATTTGCAAGTATGACCAGGTGCAAACCCGATCACACATGCTGTGGGGCTGTGGTATGAGGGTCTTGACAGAGTGGACCTAACCGCCCACCAGCATCCACACCGCCAAGCCACTTTGTGCAAGTGGGCAGCCAGCCTCCAATTAGGAGACCTTACCCGCTAACCTCTCCCTCTCGCGATGGCGGTGTGGCGCTCCCAGGAAAGCAGGTAGGGCTTGGGAACAGGTAAAAGGCCTGGCACTATCCCCGGGAACCTGGAGGGTCACTGAGGGCCTTCTGCTGTGTAAGCCTGACGGAAGTGGCCATGAGCGTATGTGTGGGCGTGACACAGTGCCCAGAGGAGTGTGGGGCTCGGCCCAGCCCCACACTGCCCAGCCGGCAGGTGTGACAAGCTAGGAGAGCTCTTTCCACTGGGTTTGCTCACGTGGCCAGTAAGACTGGGGTCAGGACACCGGCCCAAACAGGAAAGAGATGTTTCTTACTGTGCACAGCGCCTGCTCAGCCCTGGACCGAGGTCTGAGACGGCAAGTCCACGTCTGGGCCCACCCGCAGGATTGACAGACCCACAACCCAGGGAAGCAACAGAAACGGCGAAACTGTCCTTCTTACTGTCTTACTGTTTCCAAAAAGAAGTTGTGGTTCTAACACGTCAGTGCCCCACATGGATCCAGGCTCTGTGGTGTGGGGACCTTCTCCCCTGAGAGCAAAGCCCCCTCCCCGTGGTCCCCAGCTCCCCACCCTCTGATCCAAATCCAGCCTGGCACAGCTCCGACTGCTCTGTGCATCTCCTGCACCAAGGAGGAGGCCCAGCTCCCCTCGCAGGTGGCTGCGGATCCTATGGTCACAACCCGCTTCCAGCCAACCCGCGCCACTGGGAGGCGCTGCTTCCCCCACCACCTCAGTAACTGAATTTGTTGTCCTCTGGACTTTGGCAAGCTCTCCTGAAGGGCAAGTTGCTAACCGGTGTGCTCATATCCATGCCTCCCTCCTCCCCCCTAGAATTCCCACGACAGTGAACAGAACGGCCACCAGCCAGGGACCAGATGCTACGGTGGGGCCTGAGTGGGCTGTGGGCACAGCATTGGCCCCATCCCAGGCCCCGCCCCAGGGGCTTGTCCTGCAGGCTTACCTTTGGGGCCAGGAGGCCCTGGAAATCCGATTCCTGGCTGGCCGATAGCTCCCTTCTCTCCCGGGAGGCCCGGCCTTCCTGGAGTTCCAGGAAAACCTCGGTCACCTGTCATGAGCAAGACCGACAGGCAGTGTGAGAAAAACCTGTGAATGTTCCAAGTGTACCTCCGGGCAAAAGAGAACGCTAAAAGTACCTTGCGGCCCTTGGAAACCTGGGGATCCTGGAAGTCCCTGTGCTCCAGGGGGACCAGGTAGGGGCACAACTTTTCCTGCTTCACCCTTGGGACCTGGGGGAAGAGCAAAGACAGCATATGAGAGCCTGCATCCTGTCCTCAGTGAGGACTCCATGTGAGAGAGCCTGCATACCGTCCGTCCTGAGCAAGGACACAGCAAGAGGGCCTGCATCCTGTCCTGAGTAGGGACTCCATGCAACAGAGCCTGCATCGTGTCCCTAACACACTATGTACCTGCAAAGCAGCCCCACCTGCATGCCTCCACTTCCTGCTTCTACCTTTCTAGAATCCTTCACAGAGAGCTCTTCCTCTTTTCCCCAAAATTTATATCCACAAGGACCTAGAGTTTTGACACATGTATTCCCTAAGAGCCCAACATAAGAGTCACAAAAAAACAGAAAATCTATAATAATAACAAGAGGTAAGATGACCCCAAGTAATTTCTTACTTAGCCTGTCTCAAAAAAGTCAAAACACTTTTACTGTTCTCTTTCAATTTATCAGAAAAGGCCAATTCTAAGTTGCTTTGAGGCAGACCTAAATCATGTTCATCTGGTGGCAAATTATCTTCAGGATGTGCTAAGTGGGTGACTCAGCATGATCTGCAAGCATGCAGCTGGGCGGCTGTGTGCCATGTGGAGCAGCAGGGGCAGGAGGTCCAGCCCAGCCCTGGGCGCTTGTGCCTGGGAGATCCACTGGGGGTCAGGATTTAGCTGATAGGAGAGGACCACAGGGGTCACCTCCAAGACCTGTGCATGGACTCTTCACACACCCTATATGGATGCAAGACACGTGGGGCTTCCCAGGAAAAGCCAACACATTCTTTAGCTATAGACTCAGAAAAATGTCAACCGACTGACCCCAACAGATACTTGCTATCAGTTCCAGTCTGGGAACAAGCCTTTAATGTCACCACAGTAAACAGGACTCTGGCAGATCAAAGAAGACAAGGTTTCTCATCCCATAGATGCCTAGGTCTGGATGGCCAAGCAGGCTGCAGAATGCAGACAGCTGACCAACAGTGTGTTAGCACCTCCATCAGGAACCTTCCTCCCCCCCTTCCTGCTAGGATGCATCTGTGCCCCAGTTGGCTTTTCCAATGGTAGTTTCTGGCCAAAAAGGGTCTGATGCTTTTTTATAGCTCTGCAAGTTTTCAGATTCAAAGAACACCTGAGAGGCTGATTTTGGAGTCAGGCTCTCGCTCTGGGGAAAGAGA
Organism: Canis lupus baileyi; assembly: GCF_048164855.1. Lineage (NCBI taxonomy): Eukaryota > Metazoa > Chordata > Mammalia > Carnivora > Canidae > Canis > Canis lupus. The sequence goes on along the minus strand of NC_132854.1, from coordinate 2,906,764 downwards.
TCTGAGGTCCCTTTTCCAAGATGAGGGTGTTCCAAGGTCAAACCCAGGATTTCTCAGCCCCCAAGAGGGTCAGAGAAGAAACATTTCTGAGATCCTTGCTAAACCCAGAACAATTACCAAGGGAGACATAACTGGGTGTTTGGTATTCATTAACCACACAAACAATGAGAATGACAATGAGAAATACGTTAGGGTGCTAGGCTTGCACATCCAACAGACAGGCCAACAGGCCCTGCGCTGGAGGACATGTTGAATTTTACACTATGACATAATGAGAAAGAGTTGCCAGTGGGATAGGACCTGATAAAACTCAGGTAGACTGGCTGGGTATATGGCTTGTGACAGAAGTGGCACATAGGTGAGCATGAAGGCTATACAGTCGTCTCCCCTTATCAACAGTTTTACTTTGTGTGTCTGGTTCCCCGCCATCAACCACAGCGTGGAATCAGATGATGCGGCTCGGAATCTATACGGTAACCTGACGCTGCATACGTGCCCATGTCATTCACTTCACATTACCTCGCCACTAGGGCACGCTGTCACGTCCCCTCTTCATAAGAAAAGGGGTGAACACAGGACAGGAAGGGATGTTGAGAGACAGAGAGACATGCACACTATGTTCATCATGCTACGTGGTCATCAGTCCTGGTTACTGTTGGTCATCTCTTCCTGGGCCTAACTTAATATTAAACTTCGTCACAGGTCTGTACGTGCAGCAGAAACATAGCGTGTGTGGGTTCAGTACTATCCCAGGTTCAGGTCTCTAGAGGGGCCCTAGAACGTGTCCCCCCAAATACCGGGGGGCACCTGTCACCTAATTCCTCCTCCAGAGTCCTCGTGGGTGCTTTGGTCATGCAGCTACTTAGTTACTACTTAGTTACTACGTTGTTCAAGCTTTCCTTACCTTGAATCACCCAAAGCCCTTGAAGCCCTTAATTCATTTTTACAACTAGGATATTTCTTAATACGGAATCTTCCCTCCCTCCCTGTGCCCACGCCCTTCCCAGCCTCTGTCAGCCTGGGATGCTCTAGGCGACAGGACAGCTCCCAGGAGCCTGCCATGTGCCTAGCCTGGGGTCACCCCTTTACCACCTCTGTCCCCATAACATACAGGGCATGAGAGTGGGCTGAGTGTGTCAGCCTTGCTCCATATGCTCCTCCAAGCCCCAGACAGTGAGCACCAGGAGGGCAGGCCCACACCTGTCTGGCCACCGATGCCTCTCCAGTCAGTGTAGCGCTTGGCACACACACCCACGTGAGACACAGTGTGCAAGTAGCTGAAACCAGCATAGCATCCAACAGCAATGGTGAGGCGGAAACCACTCAGAATCAGTCAACAGGCACCCACCCATCAGGAGAGATATGAGACTACCTGGCTTGGAACATACAGAAGCCCAAATGGACAGTTCGCCAAGGAGATACAGAGCATAGGTAAAGAGAAAAAAAAAAAAAAAATCAGGCTCGTGTTGGTATCCCTTCCTCGGAAAAGCCCAACTTGACCTGGAAGTACTGTACACTTATCATAAGAAAAGGCATCTATAAATTCAAATGCTTTACAGCCAGGGTCTACACATTACTTGGCTCATTTTCTACGTGAGTGAACAAGGTACAGTATGGCTATAATAGGGTGGGATCTGCCCACCTCCTTGAAGAAGTGACACCAGACTCCCATCCCCAGAGCTCTGTGTACCTGAGGTCCTCAGGCCTCACCTGGCTGGCCTGGGGACCCAGGGATCCCCGGAAAACCTGCTTGTCCTTTGTCACCAACGGGGCCAATGGGGCCAAACCCTGGAGGCCCAGGAGGGCCGATGTCACCGCGACTACCGGGGAATCCAACTCCCCCAGGGGGTCCACGCTCTCCTTTCAATCCTACTGAACCCTGACAAGCAGAGAGAAAAAGACACGTTATCAGCAGACATACCAATGCATGTTCATCTCACATTCTTCCACCATCTGTAGTAAATAAGTATCAGAGTTTAACTGGCTTATGGTGTTTATTGACTTCTACTCTCCTACAAAGGTCAACTGGCAGTTAATAAATAACACCAGCATTCCTGTCTAAGCTGGGCAGGCACCCTCCCTCCCCACACATGGACACACTTCAAAGACTGCAGCATTTGGATCTGGAACTGTCTTTTCAAGTATAACTTGCATGCCACTAACTTGAAACGTCACTATCTGACATCCAAACACCCAACATACAGACGCCTTTCTGATGGCCCAAAATGCGTCAGAGACACCCGTGCACTGCCCCCACACTGTTCCCATCAACAGCATCAACGCCAACGTCTGCAGACTTAAGTGTCTCCGAGAACCACTGAACCAGCTCATGTGTCATAATCACCATCCAAGTGAAAATATATAGATAACAATTCAAATAATCCATTTCTTCATTCTTTATGAATGAAGATCCGCTCATAAAGTGCATGTTTCCAGTCTGGAAATAAACATACCGGGGAGCCTTTGGGGCCTGGCAGCCCCGGATGGCCATCTCTCCCAGGAGACCCTGCTCTGCCTGGCATCCCAGGCTGTCCTGGAAAGCCTGGGTCTCCCTTGTCTCCTTTGAGTCGGGCGTCGAAGTAAATCTCGCCAGGCTCTCCCTTGGCTCCTGGCTGGCCCATCAGCCCCGGTACACCCTGCGGACCCTACAAGCACAAAGAGGAAGACGTCAGTCCACAAAATGAGCCAACATGCTTGTTACATAGCCAACAATGATATTAAGAAGCCACCTCCTCGAAACAATGGCAATATGTTTAATCTTACATATTTTCTATAAGCAAGCCAATAGTTCTGTGACAAAGCCATGATCTGACCTCTCACTTCTGTTTCTCTTAAAAATACCTTAAAAGGGTCTTTACTAGGTATTGCAAACAGAGACTAGGCTAGGGCACCGGGCACCCAGCCTGGGTAACTTGCATGTCCCTTACAACCGTTGACGTTCAAGAGAACATTCGAGAAAGTGTTGGAAGCTGCAGAGTGTGTGACTTGTTGAGCCCAGGAACTAGAGAAAGGACTTTCGGACGCAGATGGGTGAAGCATCCAAGGGCAGGATGGTAAGAGAGGAAAGTCTGGGGAGTGAGCACCAGCCAGCTCCATCCCCGCTGTTTTGAGGAGTCAGCAGAATAGAATGGACTTTCCCAGGAGACACACCCTAGCACATTTTTCAGTTCCTGGAAAGTTAAATCTTCAAGGAACGCCCACACCCACAGATGGTCTCTCTTCCAGCCACTCTGAGAATTGGGGTTCACAAGGTTTCAAGTAATTGTCTCAAGTACTTGTTCCCTTCGGCCTAAGAAAGAAATCTCTCAGCCTCCCTGCTGACTTGGCAGGATTCAGACTCTTGGACAATTCACTTAATTTGAATTCTTTCTCACACACTCCCTCGGCAACGGCTCTTGGATGCATTCACATGTGCACACGCACTTCTGTGTGGGTGTGCAACACAGAGAGGAAGGAACTGGCGACAAGGGACAGACCAAAACTCACACAATCTTTGGATTTTAGGGTGGGCAAGATTTATCATGAGCCCACTGTGTGTCACAGCCCCTGGCCCACCACTCCTGACTCTGAACTCAGCTGTGCCAGCAAAATATTGAAAGCACCACCTGGCAGGTGAGGGAGCAGACACTCAAAGAACCTTGGTGAGGGTCATGGAAAATTCATTATTTAATTAAAATTTAGTTGTGGTGGGCGCCTGGGTGGCTCAGTGGGTTATGTGTCTTTGCCTTTATCTCAGGTCATGATCTCGGGGTCCTGAGATTGAGCCCCAACTCGGCTCCCTGTTCAGCAGAGAGTCTGCTTCTCTCTCTCTCTCTGCTTCTGCGCTCTCTCTGTCTCCCTCAAATAAATAAAATCTTTTTTTTTTAAAGGTATTGTCATATTTTGTAGCTTTTAATCTAGAGGTAAAATCCCAGCTAAACATAGACCCCTCTGCGAAGTCTTCCTGATGGGTGTCTTGGGTTTCTACAGGATAGTGTATGGTCCACATCACAGGAAACTGTTCTGTTTTCTTAACATCTGTTTGCATGTCCCTCTCTGTCCACTGGTCTTTCAGGGGGTTGAGGGTCGGCCTAAGGCCTTCTAAGTCTGCGTCCTTTGTGTCTGCAGTTAGGGAGGTGCTGATTGAAGTAGGAGTTGAACTGGCAATTTCACCATAAAAAATATACACCAATATAAGAAATTACAACCAACGTATATTTTTCTCAACCTGGAAGGATCAGTGTTACTTTATGGTGATTATTCACAGCCTAGAAATACAGTTTTCCAGGACTGTGAGCATACAGCGAGGAAATATAGTTTTTTTAAAGATTTTATTTATTCATGAGAGACGGGGCTGGGGGCAGGAGCAGGGGTAGAAGCAGACTCCCCACTGAGCAGGGAGCCTGATGCAGGACTCGATCCCAGGACCCTGGGATCATGACCTGAGCAGAAGGCAGATGCTTACCAACTGAGTCACCCAGGCCTCCCAGAAATATAATTTTTTTATCTTAATAATGGTGACCTTGATGGCTATTACTCAAGGAAGAAATCTAGATTTTTTTTGGGGGGGGGAAAGGTGACATTTTGACCCTAGGACATCTCCTGTGGCTTCTCTGCCACAGAACATCTTCATCTTATGCAATTCAAAGGTCTTTGGATCTACATCTCTTGACATAAATGATGAGGAATCAAACGCTGCCTTGAACACTTCACCGTGGCTCCATAAATTGGAGGAGATCCAATGACGACGTGATCTGCTTCTATAAAGTGCTGCCACTGTGGGGTGTCACAGTTCCTTTCAACTTGTCCCGACAGCCCCAAAACCCGCTCAGGTCCCTGTCAGGAGCCAGCCTCTTCTGCCTGTCTTTCCCAAAATCCAACCCTCGGCCTTCAAAAGGACATGTCACAGAAATGCTGTCTAAATCAAATGGGAAATCAGAGCATTTATCTCTTCTCATCATCTACTTTCCGGGATGCTCCACTGGTTCGCAGGCACCTCTTGTAGCCCCAGCCTCATTCGAAATGAGAGGGTCCCAATCTGTGAGCTAGTTACAGCCTCAAATATGACAAAAATTACACTACCTCCTCAATTAAAGTATTTACCCAAAAAACAGTTTTTAGAAACCTTGGCTATCTGCCGAGAAAGGAGCTCCTGATGGGGAAGGCAGGGTGTTAGAAGTTATGTAGCACCTTTGCTTTGTTTTCTTTTTCATCAGGACTTTTCCCTCTTTTCCCATTTTTATAAGATGTGGGGCTGGGGGGCTGGTATCTGGATGGGGTTTCAGGCAGAGTGGAGGCAGGAAGTCTCCAGGAAGGCCAAGTAGATAAAGACCATGTCCAGAGGTTAAAAGCATCCTCTTCTGCTTCTTCAAAGCTCTTCTGTCTTTGATCCCCACCAGAGTCAGGGCTTCCCAGTTATGTGAACTTCTCATTTATTTAGAACTATTTTAAACAATTGCGACTTGTAACTTAGCTCCCCAGGCACCAGAAAGGTTCTGGAAGCAGAATCCCAAGATCTAACTTCAAAAGGAGGAGGTGATTGCTCAATCCCAGCTGCTCTGCTGCCATTTCAACTCACTTCTGCCCTGACCCGCTTTTATAGACGCTGCCAGTAATAGTTTTAAAAATTGCAAATGTTAAAGAGCTACAACTAAAAGGAATAATGCGAAAGATTTGACTTTCATTCTGTGACAGAAGAAGAAAGAAAGGCAAAAGGGAAAGCAGTAATGAAAGAAAGTGTCTCTCATGAATAAATAAAATCTTAAAAAAAAAAAAGTGCAGAAACTCATTGAGGCTTAGAGCTTAGAAGAACAAAGAAAATCCAAGAACCAGGCCCTAAGGTTCATGCACTTTAGAGACAGAGCTGATTATGGGCAGTAAAATGCCCGTCAGTGGCTGGGATTATGGCAATTCTCTTCTATTCAATGGTTTCTTTTTTAAACAAACTAGGAAAGTTAAGGAGCTGATTTTCATTTAACTTAAAGGTTTCACGTTGATGTGAGAGAGATTAGTTAATTTACAGATTTGGAAAAGCATCTTCACAATAGATATTGGTGACAGGGATTTTCAAAATACGCCTCTGTGAGAGAAGAATAAAAAAATGTTGAATTCCTCCAAGGAAACAGGCCTGTGTTCCTCCATCTCCCCACAGAAAATGCTGGCGCTGAACTTACTAACATGGTTGTAAGTTATGGGCGTGATGCGCAATGAAGCGGAGCTGCTTACAGGTGGCACCGTTTGTTTCAAGAGCCCCCAGAGCCCCAGCAGGAAGGTGACACATAGCTGCACCTGGACACAGGTACAGGGCAGGTGAGGAGACAGGCAACTGAGATGTGCCTTCTGGACTCAACAGTCCTGCTCATCCTTGGGTGAGGGACACAGGGAATAATTCTAGACTGCTCCACAAAGCCATACTGAACCTGCACCCAAACCATACAGCAGAAGCTGTATTTGCCAAAGCAACGATATGCACCATTCTTAGTCGGTGTGCAGGCAACTTCTAGTGAGCACGCAAACTCAGACAGGTTTACTCACAGGCAATCCTTCCAGACCATCTCTGCCGGGCAAGCCTCTGTCACCCTTGGCCCCTGGCTGCCCCGGGAAACCTTTTGGAAGACAAGGAGATGCAGCACATCACAGATGAGACACGTCCTCAAACGCCCCAAACTGTAGTTTTCAAGATTCAAGGGCGCGGAGATCTTCACACAAGTGGACGATGTCTGAGGAACCTCCACAGAGTAAGCGGGCCTCAGAGGGGAAGCAGGGGCCCCAGGCTCAGACAAGCACCACTCAAGCAACTGCTGATGAGCCCCCGCCCCCATGGGTACACATACCCGGGGACCACTTCAACCACACACATCCCCTTCACTTTGTTTGAGGGAACTGTGCACTATTGTCCTTTTACTAAGAAATCTTCATGGTGCTAATTTTTAAGTCTGCTTGATGATTTTCCACAAAGTGGACAAAATCCTGGAAGTAGGACTTAAAATCCTCATTATTAGGCTTTAGTTTTGAATGTAGAAACTGAGGTCCCTCGTGGCGCAAAATTCGTTTCACTGTGAGGGTCCCGTTCAGCTCTGGGGTCTTACCTATCTCTCCCGGGGGGCCCTGTGGCCCAGGGGGCCCCCGAAGTCCTGCCATGTCACAGACGAGGCAGCTGTCTCCTTTCTGACCTACAAAGGGAACACAGGGGTACACATATGTGCACATGACCATTAGCGTCCGCAGTGGCGGAACACAGTGAGAACAAGCTGCCATTAACCGTGTTGACATGCGCCCTGGCACCCCTGCTGGCCGGCCGTGTGCACTTGTCCCGGGGCACACCCTTTGCCCACCGCCCCCCCTGCAAACACCACACACCCACAGGTCCTGCAGGTACCCTCGGAACCTCCGCCCTGCAAAAGGATGGGAACCGCCTCACCAAAAAGTGGCCTGGAAATGCAGCTTGCCCAACCACCTGGAAAGCTCTGATCACTCTAGTTTTATCTTTGTCTCTAAAACATCTCACAGCTTTTCTCCTAGATTGAGCATTTTTCAGCAAACTGCACACAGAAGCCCTGGCCCTCACACCTGGGTTACAGGCTGAGGGGTGACCCATGGGAGTGAGAAGTCAGGAGAGCAGGAACACACCCCTGCCCTGGTCCTGAGGATGGAGAGGAAGAGAGGCTGTAGCATAGAACTCAGGGGAGGAAATTGCGACTGGGGAAATTGTCACATCTCACATCTCGATTTTCAAGCTAAGCTACAAGGCCATGTAGTGTCTCAGATAAACCTGTGTCCTGAGCCTTAAAATGCCTGCCTTCTAGGTACACACCAGGCCTAAGTCAGAGTGCCCCGCACAAGGAGCAACTCTGGCCCGGCGGGCACACCTCAGCCCCAGGCCCTGGTCCTGCACACTACCCACCCCCCACTCCCGTGGGATGGAGACAGTGCAGGTCAGCTGGCAGCCAGCTGAGTACTGGGCCCCACGGATTTGCTCGTGGGGAGATGCCCCACTGACCAAGGACTGGGCAGACTGGTGGTTCTATGGCAGGATGGACGTCTCAAAGGCCCCGTGTCATTAAGTGAGATGGCCCATCTCAGGGAGCACTGAGCAGCTGGTAACTGGAAGGATTCATTAAAAACCAAGTATGTGGGATGCCTGGGTGGCTCAGCAGTTGAGCATCTGCCTTCAGCCTAGAGCATGATTCTGGTCCTGGGATCGAGTCCCACATCGGGCTTCCCACGAGGAGCCTGCTTCTCCCTCTGCCTGTGTCTCTGCCTCTCTCTGTGTCTCTCATGAATAAATAAATAAAATTAAAACAACAACAAGTATGGGTTGGTTTTTACCAACACTGAATGCTCAGTGGCACTCCCTGACAACTCCTGAGACCACTTCCACTGGGGCCTCTGAAATTTAGAGTTCTAAGGTGTTAGCTGCAGCTGTTTTCATGTAGGTTTGTGCTATAGACTTTGGAAAAGGAAGAATCCTTTGCAATCCAAAGCCAGCAATGGTGCCCAGTGGGGCTGGTTTTGGGGGCATTCTCCTGGTCACTCTACTCTGTGGCTGTTAAGAGACACACCAATAAGGGGCTGTCCAAGAGAACCCGCTGTTGCACGACAATGAGGAGAGGAGGATGTGTCCTGGGCTGGTGTCAGAGCAAACACGGGAAAACAGTCATGATAATGCTGAAGCCGAAGGGGCAAGTGGCCGGCCCCAGGGCAGCTGATCTGTTCACACTGATTATTGGAACAGAACTTGGAGAGATGGTGAGTGTTCCAGCACACATCTGTGATTTGGCTCGAAAGAAAGATGTTTACCCTTTGAATGTGGTACTCTCAAACTCTGAACCCAAAGGTCACACTAAGATATCAGTCTGAGGGATTAATCTGCTGGCCGTGTAGACAGTCAAGAGCATTAACATGACAAGGCCACAGCTCCCTGTTGCCTCCCAGGTGGCCGCTAGCTCTCTATCCTTCTCTCATTCCCCCTTTCTCTCTCCTCTTCCTCTCCTCCTCTCTTTCTCTCTCCCTTCCCCGCCCCCCCCCCCACCTTGGAAGCCCAACAATAGGACATCCCAGCAGCTGTAAGGAGACACATCCTAGGAATGGACTTGGACAAGGTTCCAAGAAGAAAGACCCCACTCCTGCCCACCCACAGGCATAAATACACACCACCCCCCAACCACCCCTGGCACAGTCAGCATCTCTCACCTTTTTCTCCGACTTCGCCCGTCAGCCCTGGCTGCCCTGGAATTCCCGGGGGACCCTGATCCCCTGGTGGTCCAGGCTGGCATTCCACAATGCCGTCTGAAATGGATTTTTAAAAGTGACAGGATCATTCTCACCAAACCAAAGCAGACTTGCACGCTCTCTTATTCAATCTCTACTGTAAGACAAACTGCTTTCAGGGGATTTGCTAAGTGCTAGAAACCCAGCTCTAGCTTGCTTTAAAACAGTCCTAGAATGTTAACTTGGAGAGAGGACCCACACAGCACCCATCCGGCCATGTGCCACCCCGAGCTGTCCCTGCTGAAACACCTGCATGACAACCCTAAAGCACATGTCAGCTCATGAGCCCTGTTTTGGATCTTCCTTCATTTCCATCTTGCCAAGTACACGCCACCATCCTTATTTTACCAATTAAATAACTAGGCCAAAAAATGTAAGCCATACACACATGAAGTCAAAGCTGAGACCCAAATAACTTTACTCCTTTTTCTTCTCCTAAGCAAACTTAGAGCAAAGTCATTGTTATTTTGGAGATGCAGACTGTCTGTGGGGACACACCTCTCATGGTTCCGACTCAACTCTGAGCACCATGGAGGAAAAGCAGCACAAAAATGAACTGCGGTAATGCAAACACCATCTGTTGTGGGTTCTGGTAGAAAAAGTAGGGTTTCATAGCTCAGACACACACAGTGAGGGAGCTCCTATTTCCTTTTCCAGTATCTCTGAAGAGAAATGATGCAGTGAACAATTTAACCTACAGCTCCTGCCCAGACGTTCCTGTCCTGACGGTGGCCCAGATGCTGTGCGTGAGCTGTGTCCCAGCAGGACAGACAGAGGGCCAGCCAAGAGGCCATGCCCAGCCCTGAATGCCGCCGGCCCCCATGCTCTGTCCCTGCGCCCTCCCTCTGACCTGATGCAGCGGCTGCAATCTATCTTCCCAGCCCCCTGCCCAGCTCTCTCTGGGTCACCAGGTACCAGAGAGGCAAGAATGGTGGCTTTTCTCTCTCGAAAAGAATGCCAGATGTAAGGCGCAAACCTTCCTGTTTGATGACTTTGCTCTAAGCCCAGAGGAGAAAGTGAGTTTCAAGTGTTTACAAACTGAAGGCCGAGGGAGAGACTATTCGTGCTGTGTTTGTGGGTGTGTGGCTCATGTTTTCCCAAGAGCCCCTGGAGGTCAAGTGCAGGTGGTCAGGAGGCCTGCAATGGCAATCGCTTCACTACTTGAGCTTCACTCCCCACATTTCACAGAGAAAAGGGGAGGACATCGCTGGGAAGTCATGGATGATCCACCACCATCAGAAACTCCACAAAGGAAATTCATGCTGGGGGCGCCTGGGTGGCTCAGTGGATGAGCATCTGCCTTCAGCTTAGGTCATGATCTCAGGGTCCTGGCATCAAGTCCTGCATGGGGCTCCCTGCTCAGGGGGAGCCTGCTTCTCCCTCCCTCTGCCCTTCCCCTCCCTCATGCTCTCTCTGTCTCTCAAATGAATAAATTAAAAAAAATCTTTAAAAAAGTAAAAAGCAAAGAAAATTCATGCTGATCCTGTGCCAGTGAAGCTTCAACCCTGGAATGCACTGCTCCCTCCAGTCTGCACCTGGCCTCTGTGGAGCCTCATCCATGACAACGCCCTTTCTTAATGATGTGTTTTAATTCTAGCAAATAGACTGCCCAGTACTCGCCACAGATGGACCCCCTTCTGTCAGCCCCACAGAAGACGAGGGTCTCAGGTGTTCAGAGGGCACACCCTGCTTGTGACACAGCAGGATCTGCCTTGAAAACCTAAGCCTATTATTCCCACTCATCTGAGATTAACTCATCTGAGAATTAACTCATCTGAGATTCACTCACATTTTGCACTGACCTTACTTTGGGACCACAGGACCCTGGGAACTGGAGCAAGAGTTTAATATGCTGTGCTTGGCCATGGTGGTGGGCAGGCCAGGCCCATCTCCATCGCACAGTACCCTCATCCCTGAATTCAGTCATCTGTCTGTCACCACATAGACCGTCCCCTGCAGCCCCTTCGTTCATGTGTGTGTGTATGTGTGTGTCTGTGTGTCTGTGTCCCGGCACTAGTTTGTGTCTCCAGATGAATAAGAGCATGTTGTGTTTTCAGTAAGAACATACAACTTGACTGCCTTGCTCCTTCACTTTGATGCCAGGAGACTCAGAGCTGCTTATCATAGTTCTCATTCCTTTAACCACTTCTATTGTTTTTATTTTTACTATTCCTTTCTGCAGCATGACTCATTTTGCAAAGATACCTCAGTGGGAAAACTCACAAGTCCTCGGACACCTGGTCTTCTGTGGCACGTGAACTCTGGAATGCCCTCCCCACCCCCTGTGAGCTCTGCCCCGACACCTGCCCTACACGGGACACCACATGCAATGGTCCCAGAGAGAACTTACTCGTGTGGCCTGGCTGTCCAGGGGGCCCGGGAAGCCCAGGGGGGCCTGGGAGTCCATCCCGTCCGCTTGGTCCTGGCAATGATACACCTGGAAACCCCTGGTCACCTTTCTCTCCTCTCTCACCAGGGAAGCCAGGAGCACCAGCCTGTCCTGGAACTGGGAAGCCTGAAACCAAAATTGAACCTCATGGACGTAACCACGGCACAAGTTCCACATCTGCAGCGCAAACGAACCTTCTTAACTGTTCCAAGTGAAATGACCAGTGACTGTCCCTGGAAGAAAGACTGCTCTACAGAAGGAAAAACAGGCTTCTCACCCCATAAAGGATGGCGGTCAAACACCTCCTACAAGTTAACTTTAAGGAAAAAAGACTCACAACTCGGACATGAAAAAAATCTGTGAATTTCTCTTGGTGCAAACAGCATTCCCACCACACGAATGAGAACACTAGGGATCAATTTTACCTCCACTTAGTGGGTCAGGGCATTAAAATGTCACCGAACACAGGCAAGTGGGCACGAGCCTTAGGGGGTGGGAGCTTGGTTGGTAATCCAAACGGAACAGCCATGATGTAAGACAATAAGACATTCTGGGAGGAGCATGATGTCAGGTCTGAACATGAAAAACTGAGTTCAAGTTCGGGGACAAGACGACAGGACCCCTGTGGTGGGCACAGAGAGGGGCTCCCACTAACGCTGGGGAGCACCAGCCTGGGCTGCTCTGGGGGTGCCACCTCTGCTCTTCACCCCGGCCACCAGGAGCCAGACTGTGTCTGCAGCCTGGGACAGAGAGCAGAGCTCAGAGGATGCAGGAGTGCCCAGGAAGATGACCAACGCCAGAGCAGGAACTGCAGCTGTGGCCAAAGAAACTCTATCCCACTAAATCTCACGCACACTTGTCAGTGCATGCAGGACTGAGGGCAGACCGGGGGGCTCCGGCTGAAGACCCCACAGGGAGCAGAAGGGGGGAAGCACCCAGCTCGGCCCCAGGAGGGGACCCCATGGCCCGGGGAGCGGCCAGGCTTTGACCAGGGGGGAGCAGATAAGGTCAGAGCAGCTTCACAGGAGGTTGTCAACACTGCAAGAGGCAGTTGGACAGATAAAAAGGAAATGTGGTGCGTGCCCAGGAGAGACTCAGAGGAACGTGTCCACTAGGATAGCAGACAAGTCAGCGTGTTCACAGCCACAGAGAAGGAAGTGGATAGAAACAGAGAAGGGCGATTTGAAAGGCAGATCCATAAGCTTTAGCAGGAAGGCAGGCAGTGAGGTGCCCGTGGCTGGAGCAGTCCTCAATGCAGGACAAAGCTGGGGGACAGTCTGTGGCAGCAAAAGGAATGAGCTCTGGGAGAGATTACAGCTGAAGAGCTGTCAGAAAGAGAAGGTGAAATAATTGAAAAGAATAAAACACAAAAATAAATAAAAAACATACAAAACCAAAAGAATACAGATTGCAGGTGCTCAGCTGTGGTGTGGATTCTGGGGCACATGTGGGTTTCCCTCATGGCCTTTATGATCCGCTCCAAGGACTGGGAGATGTTAAGACACAGACATTTGCACACGCAAGCATTTGCACACACACAGGAATCCCGCTACTAACTAAGCAGCAGGCATGATACAATCACACACTAAGTACAAGCGAGCCATGTGGGAATCCACTGAGAGGCTGGGTCAGAGGTAATTAGACAGGGAGGGAGGTTTCAGCTGAATGTGGTTCCAAGGGAGAAACAAAGACACCCTGGAGACAGGAAGCATGGGCACTGACACCAAGGGGGCTGCGGACATGCAGGGCCTGCAGACACAGGGGGCCAGGGGGCTGGGGGATGCCTGCGTCCTTGAGCGGGGGGGGGGGGGGGGGGGGGGCAGGGTCTGGGGGGATGCCAGGGGGCAGGTCAAAGCCAGGGAGTAAAGGTGGGACTTGAGAACCCCCAGGAACATCCATAACCTCATGATCTCCTATGACTTTCAGAGCAAACAACAGCTGTGAATGCACCTCGCTGTCTTAACTAGAAAAACGTGCAACAGAATGGGTGGTCACTTCTTGTGAATCGCCAACGTACACGACAAACATGTTCAGGGTATAAACCACACAGATGTTGTACGACTATTCTAAGCCAATCAGCCAAGGATGCTCACCTGGAGGGCCTGGCTGGCCTTGCAATCCTGGGAAACCTTAAAAGAGAAGGAGAGAGTCAGACAAATGGAACTTGTGTGTTGGTGCCCAGGAGGCCTAGGGTCAGGGGGGTGTGGGACACTGGTGGAAACACACCTCCCTGGCCTCACAGAGCTGGATGGAGATGGGCTCTGGGAGCCCCCAGTGCCAGGAGTCTGAAAGCCTCAGTCACCACACAATCTTTCAAGGCCCACTGGGGCTACCAAAGCATGAGCATGCAGGTGGAGTATGGAAGAAAGGTAAAGGATAAGAGCAGGACAGAAGGAAGGAGGGAGGAAGAGTAGGAGAGGGAGGGAAAAGGGAGAAAGAGGAGGAGGGAGGGAGGGAAGGGGAAGGATACAGAGGGAAGGAAGAGAGAGGAGTGGAGAGGGAGGGGGAGGGAGGGAAGGAGGAGGTGGTGGACATACCTTTGGGGCCTGGCTCTCCTCTCAACCCTGGGGCACCCGGGTACCCACGCTCTCCTTTCTCTCCCAAGGGTCCAGGGCCGATGGCCTGAATGACAGGAGAGAAGATCACCATGGGGGCCGGGGCAGGGGCGTGCAGTGCAGGCAGGGGCGTGCAGTGCAGACGAAGACACTAACACCCCTCCAAATTCTTTCAAGAAAGGTGATAGTAAAGAATAGCGGGGGTGGGGGTGGGTGGAGGGGTTGTGAGCACACAGAAAGTGGGGACAAACACACACACCCCCACCCTGCTCCCTCCTGTAAGGAGCGGCCAGGCAGGAGCTCCACCAGTGACACGACATTAGAACCATATGAATTGTGAGAAAGAGTACTCTCACGGCACCCTCCGATTTCCCCTGGCGAGAAGGAACAGGAACATGCAAATTTTTTACTGGAAGAGGTTTTCTGTTGTGCTGAGTTTTGTTTTTTAATTTTTAAAAATTTTTTTTAAATGGTCCATGTGTGAACTTCCTCAAGGATGTAGGGACATAGGCCAGGAGGAACACATTACAAAGGTGTGAACTAGATCACCATGACTCTAAATCAGAGAAATTCAAGGAAAATGACAAAGTCAAACATTGCACATTGTCCTTAAAATAGTCTGTAGCAATTAAGACAGGTGTTATTAAGATCTGATGAGGTGACTATACAAACAGGTGGCTCAGCTGTGGCTGCGGATCACAGCTATGGAAAGGGGGCCCTGCGACCGCCGGGAAGGAGGTTCTGGCCTCACCCACAGCCATCGGGGTCCTGGGAGTGCAGCCCAAGGAGACACCATTCACGGCCGCGCATGCACATGGGGTGCCGGCGAGAAAGACCACCGGGCTCCGCGCTACCGGCAGCAGCCCCTGCTCTGCAGCAAATGACACAACATTTCCATCATTCCAAAGAAGACTGAGGACAGAATGGGCCAGCAGGCTCCAGCAGCCCTCTCTGACAGGTGACCGGAGATGGTCATTCCAAGGTAACGTGCAAACACGAAGGTTTGTTAAAAAAAAAAAAAAAAAATCACTGCATACAGCGATGGCCCGCATGTAAAAATATGCTCATGGTTAAGAAGGAAAATGCTCTTGGTGGACATAAAAATGTTTTGCTAGGGAGAGCCCAATTATGGAGGATTGGTTTCTTCTAACATCTTCCTTAATGGACCATTTAAAAAAAAAAAAAGTTTCAAAATGTTCTGCTCCTATCGTTATCTACGGGCAAGTCTTGTCATTGTCCGTGGTCGAGGAAATGCAGAAACTATCGAGATATAATAAGAAGTAAGTACCAGACTCCGCACAATACAGAATATAAGCTTATTATCTTAAATAGCGTGTGCCCTCCTTCCACACAGACATCATTCTAGGAATGCCGTGGGGGCACGCAGCCCCAGCTCCTCGGGGACCACCAAACACGACTCTTACTCACAATGCCGGGTGGGCCTGGAGGACCTGCTTCACCTTTGTCTCCCTACAAAAGAAAACACACTTGTGTTTTTTGACCATACAGACTGTCTTGCAGAAAGCAGGGTTCAACTTCCTTTCCTGCAAAAACACAGACTGTGCTCACGGTATTTTCTTTCCTCTCCGAAACACCCCTCACAGTGAAGAGCTTAAAGTGCTGCGTACCCATTAGAACAAACATGAATGCATGTCACTCTGCTTTGCATAGGCATGGAAATAAAGATTTCTGCAATTCACAATGGGGAGTCTGATTATTCACATGACAGAGGAGCTCATGTGTTTGGTTGCATGCTCCCTCGGGCAACATGAACAGAATCAGTCCTAGGCTGAATTAGTATCTGGTGGCTTTTCAATAAAATGAAAATAAATGGAGTGAAAGCCTTTGATTCCTAAATATAGTCCCTTAAAGGAATAATTTTACTAGAGGTTTTTAGGTATAAGATTGTCTAAACCTGCACTGGAAGTCATAATAAAGGGATATTTATGGTTTCATCGTTCCCCTTAAAATCCAGCATTACCTGAAAACATCGGGTGGGTAAGTTCTAATCACTCTGAGGCTTAATTTCATTCATATTAGGAAAGAAAACAAAGAAATTAATCCCTTTAGGAATGCCTGGATGGCTCAGTAGTTGAGCGTCTGCCTTTGGCTCAGGTCGTGATCCCAGGGTCCTGGGATTGAGTCCCACATTAGGCTCCCTCAGGGAGCCTGATTCTCCCTCTGCCTATGTCTCTGCCTCTCTCTGTGTCTCTCATGAATAAATAAATAAAGTCTTATAAAAAATGAAATTAATCCTGTTCTATGTAATGGTCTTATAGAAGTCATCACAGTAATCTCTATAAAAGTCCTAAAATCTGCACAGATTCCATGAATATAGTTCCCCACCTTTAAGCCAGGGTAATAAATTTAGCAGTAAACCAGAATTAGCTGTTTGGATTTTTCTTTTTCTTTCTTTTTTTTTTTTTTTTTTTTGATTTTTCTTATTTGAATATGAGACTTAAGAAATATCAATGGGACTTAAATATCTTAGCTAATAAATTCTAAACATTTTTATCTTTTAAAATCTACTGAGATTTGACTTTCCCAAAACAGTTACAGTATCAGTAAAGGATCCTTCCTTTTGTCCCTGGCTTTCATGAACAAGCTCTGAGGTCCACTCTGGGGACCTGAGTCACTGCTGGGGATGCTATTCCAAAGCTACTGCTTATGTTAGCAAAGATTTACATTACCTAGTCTCATGATTACAAGAGAAAAGTAAAGCATCAATGAGTTTTTTGCTGCCTATCACATTGACAGACATTTTGTAAAGTTTGATAACAAGCAGTTGTCAAAAAAAGGGACCCCCCGACAGAAGAATGTTCTTTTCCAGGGGCAATTTGGTGGCATACAGTGAAAATCTCAATACAAAAGAGTTTAAACATTGACTCCAAAAGGACACTTGTAGCAATCTAGGACGTGGACATGATCGGACAAGTAAACAAATACTTGTGCTCATAAGCGTGTGGGTGTGACCCACACATCACGCAGCACGAGGCATGGACGCAGGGTGGCCCCAGTGACTGTGTGCGGGCATTCAAATGCATCCACGCCATGTCATTAAGTGAGGAGGCAGGATGCACCACAATCCGCCCTGTGTTAGAGGGGCGTGTGCCCGTGCACAGACAGGAGGGTTGCACATTCTGACCATTTCTGAGCGGGTAATGGAAAAATTAGACAAGCTTGCTTTTCTCCACTCTATCTACATTTTTGATTGATTCTTAACCAGGTACCATTCATCTACTACAAAAAAGACATAAAAACTTGAAAGAGCGGAACATTTTCTGTTCCCCTTTTTAAAACATCACAAGCATAACTAAAACCATGAAATTAAATTGTGCATTGTTCATATGGACGTCAATAATTTCTATTATGTGAGTCCACAGCGCCTTAGGAAACTAACAGACTGAAGGGGAAAGCTTCCACAGCGTCTCGGCTTACCTTGAAACCTTCACGGCCTGGGAGTCCCGGATACCCCGAGTCGCCTGGAAAGCCCTGCAGTGGGACACGGAAAGCACCCATTGTAAGCTGGCCAAGGCAACTGTCTCTTCTTAAAAATTACAGAGAAATACTTACTGGACTCCCTTTTTCTCCCTTTTCACCATCTTTTCCAGGTTTTCCCTGTACAACAAATACGGAGACATCAGTATTTCACAAAAGAAAAAACAAGCACACCCCAACACCCAGGCTGGGAACCTCTCCGCGTGAGCCCACGATACCAGAGGAATGCATACGCATCTACACAGAGCAACCACGGAAAGGGATAGCAGAAAAGGACTTTTTGACTTTTAAACAACGGAACCTGGTGAGCCCCAAATCTCCCAAGGCCAGCATTCTATCTGCCCACATTGTGAACAATGCAGAAGTTTTCCGAATGCCCAGGGTCTGGTAGCTGGCAGGCAGAGGATTCATTTTAATAGAAGTTTCTGCACATCCCTGCAGGGTGGAGGCTGGAACCCTCAGGAGGGGCTCTGGTCACCAGGTTGCAGGGGTGGGAGGCACCAGAGCATCTCAGCTCTTGGCCGCTCAGAAAGCAGCGGGAAAGGGTATCAAGTGCTCTGAGCAAGCAGATGGGGACCTTCAACGAGGAGCTGGCAGGTGGGCAGGTGGACTCTGAAATGCAGGCGGCCCCCGCATTCCTGCTCACAGGGCTCAGGAGAGCCCTCCAGGAGAGGACAGGGAGAAACCAGAAGAGCCCTACAAGCCTCTTCCACTCCTGTCTCTGTAAATCTGGGGCCCAAGGAACGGGGGGAACACAATTTTACAGTAAAAGGAGCAAAAAGACTTTGAAGGCACTTACTCGGGGCCCTGGTTTGCCAGGTTCACCTTTCTCTCCAACCCCTGGCATCCCCTTGAAAGAACAAAGAGAGGTTCATTAGGATAGTTAAGTAAAATACTAAATATTGAATGAAGTAAATATTACATGGAAAGTAAGTAAGCTTTTAACCTTAAGCCAATTCTTTATGAACGTTCATTCAAAATAATAATAAACAAGAATGTAGCGCTTACCTGAAATCCAGGTTCACCTTTTTGACCCTACAAGAATTTTTTTAAAAAGAGCAAGAAAGTGAGCTGTCAGTACTCATGGCAATATTGATTTTTCTATGCTACATTGAACACATACAAGGAAAAAAAATCCCTTCTCCTAATATATTAACAAGGCAATTCTCTTTAGTGCCCAGTAGTCACGTCCCAACACTGACATGGTTGTGGGTTAATTATGCTGGGTCCGTGGCCACCGTGACTCACCCCTCAACCTGTCTCCCTGCTGCTGCCCCCGCACAGCCCCAACCCGTGTGTGTGTGTGGGGGGGGGGGTTCAGTGCTCCTCCAACCCAGCTGCCTCTGCTCTCAAGATGCTTGTATTTTGTGGGATGGGTAGTCTATAAACCTGTTTTGCGTGCCATTGGTGAATGTAACCGGAGAAACTGAATTTTGACCCAGTTTCTCTCTATCCCTTCAATTTGTGCAAAATTAGAAAGCCAGCCTTCACTGGTCAAATCCATCTTGTACCTTCTCTCCTTTAGTGGCAAAGTCTCCTTTTTCTTGAACTTGAGCTTGTCCTGGCACTCCTGGCGGCCCACTGACCCCTTGGTCACCCTGTTGATGCAAACAATGGCAACAAATTAGACATAAACATAAGTACACAAAGAAGAAAATGCAGAGGTGGGAAAACTCTGAAACAAAACATCTATTTTAAAGAATGAAAATTATACTCTATATAAGTTTCGGGAGGAAGATGGCACAGTAAGGGCATGAAGCCAGAGACTTTCACCTCTCAGGAGTCAGGAAAATCCCTACACCTCAACTAGTAACAGAACTGAACACCCATTAGACACATCTCTGCATGTGTGTATGTCCGGACCATGCCTATATTTACACAGTATATGGTCCACAGCAGGACGCATATGCTGTCCTATCGCACTTGGACGGCACGGAGGAGGGGGGCCAATAGAGCCTGGGGAGAAAGAAGGTATCTTAGGTACCCCAAAAGGAAGAGAACCATCCAGAACTTTCTTCCTCGGGCATCCTAACTGCTAGGTACAACTAGAAGTACAGAAGAATCCCAGCTACAAATCAATGAGTGAGATCCACAAAATTTAATGGCATGATTTGCAGGGTCACTTTACAGTGAGGTTAATGGAAAGATTGGACCAAATTTGGACATTTTGGCCAATAGTGGGTCCAGACCTGCCCAGGCCTCAGCTGCACCTGGCACCTGCCATTGGTGGTCTCTACACCAGCGTGGACAACAATGGAGAATATGGGCCCTATGGCGGATGCGGCCGCGATCCCCAGAATCCCCAATGGGCTCAGGCCGGTTTCTGTGGTCTGATCCAGGGAACTGGTGGAGAGATCATCAGAGGTTCAGGGACCCAGCGCTGGCCTCACTTCTGCTCTGCTCCAGGCTGCACATCCTTGCTTCTTTGGCTCCCTCCCTCCCAATTTAGGTACAATGGCCTTCCATCTTTGCAGAGTTTAGTAGTTATGCTACTAAGAGCCAACCAACTTTTATAATAAAGTCTAGGTCTGGCTTTATCATTGCCTGAGAACATTCTGATTGAACTTGATGTACAAAGAACTAGAATTAATGACCTCATTGTCTTCTCTGCTGGTTAGATGACAGGTAGAAAATGTCAGTGAATTCTAGCTGTATGTTTTAGGGAAAACACTAATAAAGAATATACAGAGAAAGGTAATTATGATGAGAAGGGTCCAGGAGGAGGTCCAGAGGCTGAAACTCCATCATACTTAGAACTGTGATTTCAAACATGAAAACACTCCAGAGTCATGTGTACCCACCTTGTCACCTTTTGGCCCTTGAAAACTTAAGCCCATTTGCCCCTGTCAAAGAAAAATTAGGCTTCCGTTATTAGAGTTGTCTACCTTGCTCAAAATCATCTAATAAATATACATAAAATATCACATAAAATGTAATAAGAGGGTACAGTTAAGGCAAGAGCTTCTAACAATTACCATAAAACTTTCAACAAAGGTGTGATTGCATTATATTCAGTATATTTTTTAAAGTTTCTAAAAGTATTATTGAAAAATCTATAAAAATTTTTTTAATTTAAGGCTTTTAAAATCTGACCATAGAAAACTAAGGGAAAGATTAGTGATATCAAAATAATAAGGAAGGGGTCAATGGAAGGAAAGGTGGATGGATGGATGGAGACGGAAAGGAATGGATGGATGGATGAGAACAGATGGACAGAGATGGATGGATAGATAGGCATGGATGGACAGAAATGGATGGATGGGGCAGCCCCAGTGGCTCAGCAGTTTAGCGCTGCCTTGAGCCCAGGGCGTGATTCTGGAGACCCGGGATCCAGTCCTGTGTCGGGCTCCCTGCATGGAGCCTGCTTCTCCCTCTGCCTGTGTCTCTGCCTCTCTCTCTGTGTCTCTCTTATATTTTATTTATATAAATAAAATCTTAAAAAAAAAGGAAGCCCTTTAAAAAAAAAAGAAAAGGATGGATGGATGGATGGATGGGAATGGGTGGATGGATGGATGAGATGGATGGATGGGTGGAGACAGGTGGGTGGACAGAGTTAAACGGAGACAGATAAAGAAATCATAATTTTTCAAAACTGTTTAAAGAGACTTTAAAGAGTAAGCTATGGTGATTTCGGGGTAGTCTTATACAAATGCCAAAGAAAGTCAAATGAAAAATATATTTACCTTTTCACCTGGAGGGCCAGGAGGGCCTGGGGGACCCTGTAAGAAAGAGCATTTTAGTTAAATATCACTCACAACCCCGGTAAGCTTTACATACTTCTTTTTACTGGGGTTATCTTACAGTTCCCATGACTGATCCAGTCATAAATTTGTTAAATATTTAAATTTCATTTCTGTGCTTTGGATCTATACAATTTGGAAAGTAACTGGGAATTAGTCCAGGACAACAATTAACAGGGATGAAACACCTCAAAGTCTCAGGCACTGCCCTGTGAAATCCAATGATCCAAGAATGTGCCAGGAGCACAGGCGCTGAATGCAATTCTCAGCCAAACTCTCCAAGGACCCTAGTGTTTCCAGCCCAGAACAGTGTTCGTCCACGTTGGATATAACCATTTATCAAAAAAGTTGAGTGAGTTCTTCAAATTGGTAGGTTTTAGTGAAGTAAAAACCATCCTGTGTTTGCAACAAAATTTCAGAGTGCTTGTCAACCATTAAAAGCAAAAAATTACTCATTCTTTCCTCACAAAAATGAGTCCATTTGTTCACAAGAATAAAAGAGGTTACAAGTGCAAGAATGGGCAGAAGAGTTGCTGGATTTGATAGGGAGGGAAGAGGGGAGGGAAGGAGAGGAGGGAGAGGAAGGCAGGCAGGCCTGAAAATCTCTCAAGGACCATGAGGCTAATCCGAGGATGCCACAGTCTGGGGTATCTCGTTCACTGCCAGTAAACAAGGCCCTTGACAAATAGGTGAGTCTCGTTAATATTAACTCTCTTGTGCTCTCAAAATGTGGGAGGGTGGAGCCTGGGTGTGGGGGTGGATTATCTCTGGGTGCTCAGTCCTCATTACAAATGCAGCACAGCTTCCCACTGCTGTCTGGTCTGCGTCCATAGCCCCTAACAGAGCCAGGCCTCTGGGGTGACTGTTCCTACAAGTCCATCTCCAGGGCACAGCTGGCCTGTCCACCCCTGAGCTTGGCCTCCTCAGGCCACAGTATCGCTGGCAGCCGCCCAGCCCCTGTCTGTGTGGGATGTCTTGGCATGTGCTGCCATTGCTAGCCTTCTCTCCCACGGCTCTGGAATTGGTGCATCTTAAGTGCCAGTCAAACACTTGCCCAAGAAAGCAGCTCATCCTCCCAATCCGGATGAAGAGAGATCATAGCGACATAAAGCCGTCATCACACTGGATTTATTTTCATGCCTCAACAGTTGTTCTTTCAATGAGAGATTCCATGAGGTCTCCCCCCCAAAACTTACTGGTGGTCCAGTAAATCCTGGAGGGCCAACAGGACCTTGCAACCCCGGCAGTCCCGGTGAGCCCTGTAAATCATTGAAAACAGAAGAATTAAACAGGAACAAGGAGAGACTGCATGTGCTTATAGTTACTTAGCAAATGCTTACTGGTGTTCCTGGGGGTCCAGGAAATCCTCTTTCGCCTTTCAGCAGGGTCCCAGGCACATGGCCAATGATTTCACCTGGATCTCCCTATGGGATGAAAAAAGGAAAGAGAAGAAAGTCACAAATACTGTTATTTCTGTAAAAAAACTGAGAACCTGTTGAATGAGAGGTGTGCATTACAGGTATGATGGAACCTGGGATTTAGGCTCTGTCTACCCTTGGAATACACACACTGCCCACCTCCTATTCACTGCCACTGTATCGCTGACTGGCATTAGGTGCTGCAGGCTCGACTCCGCTGGACTGGGGTGGAGGTGCGAGTGAAGGGAGCTACAGCACCTGCGCGTGGCCATCCCACATACATGGGGAGAGCGTGCAGATCAGGGCCATAGGCTCCATGCCTTGCCTTCTCATGTAAAAAGGATTATCTTTCACAAAAAGACCTGGGATGAGCATTTTTATAAAAGCAGGTTGTGACAGAAATGTGTCTACTTGGCCAGGCCACAGTACCCAGATATCTGGTTAAGCCCCAGTCTGGATGTCACCATGAAGGTATTTTTAAGCTAAGATAAACATTAAAATCAGTAGCCTCTACTCAGAGTAGCTTATTCTCTGTAATGTGGGTGAGCCTCGTCCAATCAGCAGAGGGCCTCAAGAAAGGGGGGAAACCCCTGACTGCCCTCACGGAAGAGAGAATTCTGCCTCCAGGCAGCCTTTGAACTGGGTCTCTGGCTCTTCCCTGGGTCTCTAGCCTGCCACCATGCGCTGGAGATCCTGGACATGCCAGTCCCCATAATCACACAGAAATTACACCCAGTGTCTCAAGTTTACATCCTAAAATTTGAATTCGTGCACATGACTGAGACACTCTTTCAACAGAGCAGAATTTAGAAGAATATACGAACAGGCAAACAGTCAATCAAGATGACCTGGCACCTGCTTTACATAGACTCCTGCAAGGAACCTAGCCAAGCATAAGTACATACCTTCATTCCTGGTAACCCCGGTGGTCCCTGGAAAAGACAAAGTTGGCATCAGTTTCGTTTCTCCCAAAACATCATTAGCATTAAGACAGAAGTGCAAGAAACAGAAAGGAAAGGAAATGGTACAGAAGAGAGGAATTACAACAGAAGAGGGAAATTCTGATGCAGACAGCGCTATACTCACAGGATTTCCAGCGAATCCAGGCAAACCCGGGGGCCCTAGAGGCCCTGGCTCACCCTGAGGAGACAGCAAAGAGTCAGTCGGGTGCGAGGCACACAGGCCTCATGCCAGGTGTCCTCACCAGTTACTCTGTCCTCCCCTTCGGAGAGACTTCACTTGCTGCTCAAAATCATTTTCTAAAAATTATCTGTTACCAGCCATATTGCTCAGTTCTACTTCGTGATAGAAGAACTCTATTCGAGAATATAATTCATGGGGACAAGGATTAATAATAGCATTTTCTTATTTGCTTTCGTAACAGATGATTGGTGAGAAATTTACTGTTTAAAGCAACTGCAGGATAAGAGTCCACAAAAAAGCAAGGCATGATTACGTCTTTCTTGAATGTTAAATATGAGGAAACTATATCTCCTCCTCAAATAAAGAGCGTTCTGAGGCAAGTAACTTTCTAACTGGGACAACTAAATACATGCTCACAGGACAACACTGTCTGACTTCTCAACATGGGATGCTGGGCAGCCTGATCATGGGGGAGGGGTGTTTGTCCCAAATTTACCTTTGTTCCATTGCACCCAGGGATACCTGGAGGACCGGGGGGGCCGTCTTGGCCAGGAATGCCCTGCAATTAAAAAAGTGAAAAGGTAGCCAACACAGAGGATCACTCGATGGTGCTGTCACTCCAGTCAAACGTCTCACTAAGGAAGTACACGCATTTTAGATACATACAGGCAGTCCTGGGTTTCCAGGGTAACCCGATGCTCCTGGGGGTCCCTGTAAGGATAGAAATGAGAGAACGCACTGAGTGCTGGGCACCCTCACATACTCCCACTGCACCCACCCGGCTAAGGGTGCCAGAGCTGCTGCCTGCAGCACCCCCACGCAGCACACAGGGCATTCAGCAGGGCAGGCAGCTGAGGTTCACAGCCCACAAAGGCAGCAG
Source organism: Canis lupus baileyi (assembly GCF_048164855.1). Lineage (NCBI taxonomy): Eukaryota > Metazoa > Chordata > Mammalia > Carnivora > Canidae > Canis > Canis lupus. The sequence goes on along the minus strand of NC_132854.1, from coordinate 2,881,892 downwards.
TCCTACATCCGAAGCTGACTCTAACTACTTCTGAAGTCAAGGCTGCACCCTCACAGAATAACTGTCCTCACTTCACACTTTGTGATTTCTAGGTAAAATACGTTTATTTTATTTTATATATATATATAATATATATATTAATATATACACATATATATTAAATATGTATGCAAAATATATATGTGGAAGCTATATACATATAAAGTTACATAAATATACATAATTTACATTAAAATGTCAAATTGGTGGAGAGAAGCGTTTCTAAGATGAATCATGATTATTCCTAGTTATTCCCAGTGGAACTCTGGGTCTTCCCCACCAAAGAGAGCTCGGGGCCGTGTCCACTAACTCCCGCCCAACAATGGCTCAGGCATGCCAGCAACGTCCCTCCCAACTGGGTAACGACAGCAGAGTGAGACGTTCACAACGTCTTTCTGCTTTTCCACTTTCAAAACGTGCTTTCAAAGGTCTTCATCTCTACATTTCCCATGAACAGAAGTAGCAAAACCAAAGTAGAAGGTGAAGAAGGCAGAGCAAGGCGGGCTGTAGAAATATCATCGCTTCTCATAGTAAGTGATGCCCTTTCCTTCAATGACTTGTGGACACATCTTCTCCCCTCCCCAAATTAGAAAGCACCCATGAGAACCCCTGAGGAAGAACAAATGGGAGAAGCAGGGGCAAGAGCAGCAGCCACAAGGGTGCGGGTAGAGCCATGGCTAATGCTCTCATCAGCGGTCACGGTCACACAGGCCACGGGTGCACAGAGCTCCAGGCAGAGAGGCAGGGGACAGAAGGGCAAGAGAAGGGATGGTGAGGGACGCCCCCCAGGACTACCGGGAGAGCCCTCTCCCAGAGGCATCACTGCATCATGCCTCATCATACTGTCATCCACTCAAGTGATGACTGTACTCACCCTTGTCCCTTTCGTTCCAGGCAGTCCGGGTTCTCCAGTATCACCCTGGAACCAAATAGAAATGCCATCATGACACAAGTGCAGATCACCTTAAACCCATGCCTGTCTCCCCCAAATGACACGGCAAGCTTACCTTTTGTCCTGGTGGCCCCTGTGGTCCCTCGGGTCCTTGCATCCCAGGAAACCCGATGACACCTTGCAGCCCTGGGAGTCCTCTTTCACCCTGCAGAGAAGCAGCAGCAGGTCAGACAGAAGGCAGGCTGGATCAGAGGAAATGAATTGGTACTCACCCCTCCAGTGCCAACCAGCACCGTGCAAATCTATACGGGCATCTGAACACCAGCGCGGCGAACTAACTCCTATTTCGGGAGGCTTTTCTCTACTGCATTCCAAGCTCTCTGAGGACAGGAGTGTTCATATCAACACCTGGCACGATGCTTCCTACATACTACATGCTAAATGCTAAACAGTTTATTGGGTAAATAAAACAATGAATATTTGGGGTTTTTTTTACTGAATTGATGGAGCTCTCATTCAACTAATGGGATCTTACTACCAGCAGGCACAGCACTAAGACTCGGTAAGCAGATGGACAGTCAAGTTTTTCCTTTGAACCCCGGAAGGTGTGTAGAGAGAGCTCAAGGGGCAAGCTTGAGCATGAGATGCAGACAATCCGCAATCTGATGACAGGCTTTCAAAAGCGTCCTTAAAGTGTTTCTTGCAAAGGTATGATCCAAGTTTAATTGTAGTCTCTACCCTCGTGGAGCAAAAAACATAAGGAACATTATTTTTAAAATATTTCTATTCAGGTGGCTGTACACCTGAATACACACGCGTGGCTATAATACACTCAAAAAGGAAAAAGGCATAGTCCAAAAAGGCTCAGTCCTGAGCCCCAACCTGGATGGCAATGAGGTTGATCGAGGCTCTGTGAGCCCAAGAAACTAAGCAACAATTCAATAAGCATGAGAGCATGGAGAAAAGTGGTGTCCACTGACCCTGAAAACAGAATTTCTCCCAGAGGCATTGGAGAGCCTGTGACCTGATTATGCAGTATCTCAGGAAGGCCACCATAGTTAGACTGCCAACATAAAATCACCCACCATCACAATACAAAATCAGGAAAACCTATTTTCTTCACAGCATGTGGACTTAACTCCAACCTTAGATACGAAGGGCCAGATGAAGTAGCCATCGCCAGCTGACTCTGAGAAGCATAAGGTCCTTCGGATAACGTAGCGCCCAGGACTTCCTCAGTTATGGTAGCTCAAAGGAAAAATTAACTGACAAGCTATACATGACATAACACCCACATTTGCCCCCCCCAAGAAAGCAGGCCACCAAGGGTGACTGAGAAGCATTGCACTGTGGCACAGATGGAGGGAGATAGGGCAAGGACTAGAAGCTGCCCTGCTTTCCGAACCACTCAGCCAGTCCTGGCACTTGCTGGCAAATTCACTGCTTGTTACATTTTCAAAAACGCAGAAGAATATGGTTCTGCGCTTGAGACTCCAAGTGCTGTGCTTGCATGGACTGCAGGACTCATTGCAGGTGTAAGTCAAGAGCCCAGAAACAGCGTGTAAGTAAATGTGGAGGAGATTATTACAAACTCCAGGGGGTATAATAAAATAGTAAATGGATTACAGAAAATTAATCCCTGCAGCTTGGCACACCCCCTTGGACAGCAGCATCCAGAAAATCTACAGAGAAGAGCAGAGGCTGACAGCCCCAGAGCCCTCGGCATAGGATTTGACCCGGAATGCTGGCTCCCTCTCCCCAAGGCCTGAGACACCTGGGAAGAAAAGGACTCTCAGACCAAGACTTGTTCAACTGGAAAGCTACTCAAATATATTCATTCTTGACCTTAAATAGTAAGAGTGTATTACATCCATAGAATGTGGAGAACATAGAGATACACCACACTCCATCATTGTGTGACCTCCTCCCTAATACTCGGATGTGAGAAAATTCTACCCAAAACAGAATAGATGTGAACTGCAAACAGCTGGTTAAAAAAATTAAATGAGCACTGAACTGCGTCTCCCTAACATGACAAATGTAAGGGGTACATCAATGTAAGAGTTTCCAGTGCATTTGGTGTCATATTTTTAGTACTTAATTAGTACTTGGCTCTATCACTATGAGACCCAGTGCAGATAAGACTTTATAATTCTCATTTTAACTATGGAATGCATGGAGGCTGAGAGCCAGATTAGCTGATTTCTACAAGTTTCTCATTGAGTCAGCGCTAAAGCCAAAAATAGAAATGAGGTCAGCCTGCACCACAGTCCATGGTTTTCTAGGTCACTAGAGCAAGCTGGTTCCCAGCAAACTGTTAAACAATTCGCCAACATTCACTTATCCCTTTTATGTCCATTTCACAGATAGGGGCATTCAGATTCTGACGCTTCACTGACTTTGTCGTATGTCACCGGGTGACCCCCGCATGTTGCTGGGAACAGAACTCAGAAATCTGATTCCCAGTCCTCACTTGCACACAAGAACACATTCTTTCCCAAATGTCACCGGAACACTTAAGCAATCCATATATCCCAAGAGTTTAGAGTTTTGAAATTAAGTAGCTAAAAAGGAAGTGACTCCTCCACCAACATGGTTCTTGTTATCTCCTACATATTTTTTTAATTTTCCCACTCTTCGGTTCAGACAGAAGCGCACATGAATAATCTAATATCCCATGCACCGTCCAAGGGTATGATGGGCACCAGAGCAGAGCCAGCAGTCAGGATAAACATTCAAACAGCTATACGGCTAGCTGGCAAACAGTGTCCACTGCATGCAAGCCAAATTACTCCTCTGAGCTTTTAGCAAATCTCCACTACCGTCACAGGAAGTGCAGAGCTGGCCGTGCTCATCATGTCCAAACCAGACTATGCAGCTGCAACAAGCAAGACCACCACTGTGGCCACCCATACACTGGTGCTTAAGGCAGGATGTGTGGAGTCCAAATCCCTAAGAAACAGGACCCTGAGTCATCAGGTTCCCATGGTGTGTTAAAGGCAAGGTCCAGAAGGACATGGGGGCCACATAATCGTGCCGGGCAGAAATGGAACCATAGCCAGTGTTCATCACAGTCATGCACGTTTACAATGGAGGAAAGAAAAGACAAGTTGGTAAAATATTACACAAAAGTTTTGATGCCATTGCACATAACAGCTTTATTCTTCAACATCAGTGCACTGTATTATACTAATTCAAAAAGAAAAGTTTATATGCCAACAACAGATGTGATTACCACTATATCCTCAAATGATGGAATTCAGAGTTTGAAGAGGAAGACCAAAATGCCATCATTATAAAGACGAAAGAATATAGCCATAGAGAATAATCTTGGCATCAAAATTAGCCATTCTAAATTAGGCATGAAATAGAGTTTCATGGATGGAGTAACTTAAATTTTTTACATAAAATATGTATTATCTGAAGCAAGGACATACTTTTTAAAATACGAGAACAAAAGATTCTGTTATAATACCAATTATTCCCTTTCCTCTTAAAAGGCTTAAGGAAACAAGTTCATAATGGAAATCAAATGCTAGACCATTAGCCTTTCCTGTCTATATCAGAAATCCAAATACAAATGAAGCTCCCAGGATGGCTGAAATTGAAATAATATGGAGCTTCCAACTTTGAAGCTTCAATAATTACCAACAACAAACACTGAAGTTAACAAAAAATATATCTAGACTAAGCAGTCATCAAGTCTTACTATCAGAGACCATATTATGCCTATTTCAATGGCCAGCATGGGATCCCATTTTTTTTTAGTTAAATTTTAAATTAATTTTTCACATCTAAAATATTTCCATGGGTCTTTACTATGGACAGAAGCACAAGCAAAAATGTTTCCAGAGCACTGGGTTTCCCTGCCCCAGGGCAACGTGACTGTAGAGCAAAGAGTCATCTATGTGTGCTTGGGTTCATCCATTACAAAGCAGAACAGACTCAACAAGCGATGTTAACTGGAGAGATTTTGTGGCTGGGTAGCCACCTCTGAGAAGTAAATACTTTAAAGGCAGGGATATAATTTTATTCATTCACAGTGTTTGGCACAATCTTTGAATTCAATAAAATTGGTGTGTGGATGGATGAACTAAGCAGTAGTGTACAGGACAGCTGGCATGAAGCAGGGCTGTGCGTAGGCATCCCGGAAACTTAAAAGTGTGGTACATTTGGTGCCTGGGCATTTGGGGCCCCTTTCCCAGTCTAAAGCCCCGTGGGCACCACTGGAACCTGACTGGCATATGCCTGTGGCCAAAGCAGCAACAGGGAGAGCAAGCCATGGTTAGGACATAACACTGGATCAACTGTTTTTTCTGTCATTGGTGCCTGGAGATTTCGATTTCCAAGCAAAGCTGCAAATGATTGAAGGAATGAAGGAATTTGCTTCTGGAGCCAGAGCTCACCAAGAATTCAGTGATGGGGAAATGATCTCAAATGATGGGTCACAGTCAGTCAATGGGTGATGTGGGGACTTGGCCAAAAATTCCACAAGAGCAATTCTTTGAGCCCAACAACCATCAAGCATCTGCAGGACCATTTCCTGAATGCCGACACTGCTGGGAAAGTGGTGGGAAGTGTCACAGGGTCCTGGAAAAACTGTGTGATGAGGCCCCGCTGGGAGCTCCTTCCACACCAAGAAGCCTGACATCATGGCAGCACTGACGGTCCACCGCCGAGGAGAGGCAGGAGGGGGAAAACGCAGCTGGAGCCCTGAACACGCTCTCCTAAGAGGAGGATGTGTACACTGATTCTCTTTTGCACTACCAGACATTTAGGAACCCAGGAACATTTAGGAACCCAGGTTCCTAAAAGAACGTACCTATGTCAATTTAAAGTATGCCACATTTCTTTGAATTAAATATAATATGAAGATTGTTTCATGTAACCACTCTACACAGATACAGCACTTAACACAGAACCTTCTCCAAGTCTCCATGTCCAAGGACAGATTTCCTTTGGCTAAATCCCAATATTGAGACACTCGAGCCCATAGTAAATTCTAGCACAACTCTTGGAATTTCAGCTTTGCCATGAAGCTGGCTCCCATCATGCATACTATGAAACTAGCAGGGGGACCTTGGGGAGCAAGCAGGCACGTAACACATACGTCTGATTGAGGGACGTTTGCAAAGAATAGAACCCTAGATACTTCCTGACCTACAAAACTCCACTTTGTACATCAGCCTGTGAGAAAAAAAGAATTGCCAAGAGTTCTTCACAAAATACTAAAGGACTGCTGCTCAACACAAGAACCTGAAAGAGCGGGGCGGCCCGGGTGGCTCAGCGGTTTAGCACCACCTTCGGTCCAGGGCCTGACCCTGGAGCCCCGGGATCGAGTCCCACGTCGGGCTCCCTGCATGGAGCCTGCTTCTCCCTCTGCCTGTGTCTCTGCCTCTCTCTGTGTGTGTCTCTCATGAATAAATAAAATCTTAAAAAAAAAAGAACCTGAAAGAGCTCTAAGTGCTGTCGCTATAAATCTAAAACTGTTCCCCTAAAGCCACCTGAGAGCAAAGTGTTCAACGTCACCGAGCTGGTGGAAAAAACTTTCTAAGGTGAAAGGCACACTTGAATGCTGACAAATTGTTGGCAGGAGGAAAAGAAAAATCCCACCTGAAAATCTTCCAAAGGTCCCGAGGACTTAGAGAAAGTTCCTGACACCTCTCCCTCGTCGGAGCGAGTACCGCAGGTGTCGGCAGCGAGGGTTCCCTTCAGTCATGTGTCTTACGCTCTTTCTGAAAAACCAGCCTCACGTGCTTTCATTCACTCTTCCTCTGAAGCAGTAATCTTCTCAACATATTTCTTTTTTTTTTAAGATTTTATTTATTTATTCATGAGAGAGAGAGAGAGAGAGAGAGAGAGGCAGAGACCCAGGCAGAGGGAGAAGCAGGCTCCATGCAGGGAGCCCGACGTGGGACTCGATCCCGGGGCTCCAGGACCAAGGCCTGGGCCGAAGGCGTGCTAAACCGCTGAGCTACCTGGGCTGCCCAACATATTTCTAAGTATAAAAATGTTAAGTCACTCCCCTGAAGGAGTCAGCTTCCCAAATCAGGAATCAAAATATGGCGGTAACGTGTTTCCAAGTCTCGTGGATCCTGTGTAGACGTTTCCTGATAAAGGCAATCTCATCCGTAGCTTATTTCCATTTTCCCATCAAACCACAACCTAATGCAGCTTGTTCTCTGGAAGCATTTGTACTTTCTGGCCTCACACTCTATTACACACAGTCAAATTTCAATGAAAAGGTGCACATTTTTGATGGGTTTTCCGCAAACCCCCCTCTATCCGCTCCTCCCTATGCCGCAGCTGTCCACCACCTCCTGGGCCAGGGTCCCACCTCGGGGCATCACTCAGCCCGGCTCACAGAGGGATGCTCCCACCTGAAATGTTTGTAGTCTGCCCCTGCCATCCCCTAGCACCCAGGCAGAGCCGTTTAACTGGGATGTCAGTTAAACATCCTTCCTTGGGGAAGACCCTCCTAGACATAGGTGATTTGGAGAAAACGATTACGTCTAACTGATGAAGGGGCAATAAATACAGGGCGAACGGGCTTTTAGAGGCTCCTGGAAGGAAAGCCCTCCACGGCTGTGGCCTCTCACCACCAGGCGGCGCGAGAGGACTACTTTTTCAAATTAAACCCTGTGGACTCTGAAGCCTTCAGCCTTTTTTTTCTTAAACATTCATTCCATTAATATATAAATATTAACTGTTCAATGCCATTGAAGATATTAGCATGGGCACAGCTCAGAGAGGTTTCATAAGGTCTAAAAGATAACACCAAGGGAAAGAAAGAATTTTAATTAGTATTTAAAATGTAATTAAAAAGATAAAAAAATAAAATAAAATGTAATTAAAATTACATATGAACCTAGCAACCTGAACATCAAGGCTACTGAGTGGCAGGTGAATGCCGATGACCTGATCAGTAATATGAATTATGCCTATTTCTCAGATTGCTTTTTTCTATTCATCTTATAAACAGAGTATTTGAATCTACAATAACACAGAAAAAAAAATGGTTTTTTAAATGACAGCACAGAAATACTACATACTAGAAAAAAACTTAAGTCCTACAAAATGGTCATGAAATACGTTCAGGCAGGACAGCAGGGAGGTCTCTAAGAAAGTACTACTAAATACCCAACTGCCAGGAGTATTTATTTAAAGGCTTCTCTTCGGTCCCTTCTACTACAAGTCTGTAGGAAACATACATAAGGAAATTTACCCATTCTCCTGATTTTGTCATCTGTGAAAAAAAAAACAAAAAACAACCATCTGATTTTTAATGGCTTCCAAAAGAGACGATTAACATCTCCCTTGCTAAAAGCATTAGTTTAATGACATGGAGTTCTCATGAAAGTCAGAATCAGAAATACTGCTACCTAATCCAATTACCTTACATTCTGCTTCTCATAAGTAGACTTAAAGGGGCATCTGGGTGGCTCAATTGTTGAGCATCTGCCTTTGGTTCAGGTCATGATCCTGGGGTCCTGGGATCAAGTTCCACTTCGGCCTCCCCGCAGGGAGCCTGCTTCTCCCTCTGCCTATCTCCCTGCCTCTCTCTGTGTCTCTCATGAATATATAAATAAAATCTTTTTTTAAAAGTAGACTTAAAAATGTGTTTTAAAGCAGAAAAACCATACAGACATAAAAGTGCTATACTGTAGCTTGGGCCCTTACTGTGACTGTGGCAGATTGTGCATGTCACACACTGCAGTAACTAGGAGGCAAAATCCAGAGGCAGCTCAGCACTGGCCCAGCGTGAAGGGGGGCACGCAACTAACATGCACAGGCCTGAGCAAAATGCAGTAGCAGCAAAACCACCCAGCCTGACCCAGACCCTACAAAGGGGGTCTATTTATGCATGAATGTTTATAAAGTTGCACTTGGGGGAAAGGGGATGACCACGCCTGAGAAAGGGCAGGAGTGCTTCCACTCACCAGCACAAAAGCTTTTCTTTGTCTTAAAGTTCCATGAGATTTACCAAAACTCTATGCCATAACTTACAGATCTAGGGGAAGGGGAGGGATTGCAGGGAAATAACTAACGGACAACAAAATAACAAGGTCATTAACAAAGAGCAGGAGGTGAGCAGCTCTCTGAATTTGGACAGAAAAAAGACATCTTTTTCTCAAAAAGACACTTTGCTGTGTTTTCACTATCTCCAACAACCTTGAGGTATAAAGAGATGGTTTTATGTTATCAGCCAACTTGAGAAACAGCAATCAGTGCAGAGCACCTAAACAGACTTAGAGGGCTTTCATATTATCATCACTGAGGATGTTATTCACCTGAACTTGGAAGTGTATGTGGGTGTGTGACAAGGTCCTGGAAGTGCGTGCATCCTGAAAAGAATTAGGACACATAAAAGTCAGGAAGTGCCACAATCTAGGTCAGGAATTTGGGGGAGGGGGGTCTGTGTTAACAGTAAGTATGAAAAATGTAAAAAGAACTATCCTGAAAATAATAATCATAATTAATAATACAAAAAGCATGCAAGATAGCCTTCAGATTTAACCTTGAGAAAAACTGCCTATTGGCAATTAAGAGAAAAACTTTTTTCTTTTTTTTTTTTTCCTAAGAAAATGTGGGTTGAATGCAACTATCCATCAAAATTAGGTTTTATGGGTGTCCTGCCAGGGGGCATTCCGTGCTCACCAGCACCTAGCACAGTCAGCACACGGTAGATGCTCACTAAATATTTTGAGGAGTGAATCAGGAAACACAAAGTGTTAAAGATTCCGAGGAAATAATATGAGCCTACCAAGAGGCACAGAGTTGGGGATCCTATTTTCAAAATGGACTGCAAAAACAGGCATCTTTGCTCTGGGTTTGCAAATGGAGGGGGTCTTCCTTCCTACCATCTTGATGCTATGTGGTGGAGAGAACCTAGAAACCCAGAAAATGTCTGTAGCTCCAGCACCAGGCACTGAGAATCTTTGAGGATCAAGTTTGCTGTCTGGAGGATGGGACAACGCTATCTGCCTCATACAGGATGTGGTGAAGGATCAAACCTGGTTGATCCTACTTTGCTCCACATCCAACACCAAGCACATGATCACAGACCACACAGGTCTGGCTCTCATGTATTTACATACAAACAGTTTGCATTCACTACCAAGATTTCTCAATCCATCAAGTCAATTGCATTTCTTCAAAGCCACAGGATATCTTAAAGGAGAAAGAAAATGCAGTGTCGCCTTTTCTCCTTCCAAGCCGTCATGACCTATGACTTATCTCATTCTTGTTTTTGAGACTAAATTTGACAACAGAAAATAAGGATTTCTTGAGTACTGAAAAGACAGGACAGGTTTTCTTTTTTAAAGAAATTCCTCATTTATCTTATGCACAAGGTTTTTTTTATTTTCTTCTTCTTCTTCTTAGTAAATACATCTGATACTAATTATTTTCTCACAGCTCAGAATATTGTTTTTCCCTCCCACATGAGCCTGAGTCTATGCGGCCACATGGTCACCAATTTGTCCCTGTCCACAGCCCTGGGGCCCTGCTCTTTTTGTAGCCCAAAGGTGTCCGATGACAAAACGCATGTTTTGTTTCCTCTCCCTCCAACAAAGTGCCTTGGCCACACTGCATTGCTAACAACGTTCTCCCTCAGTGCTTGGCAATAATGTCAAGACATCGTTCGTTAATCATGCTCAGAACCCAAAAGATAAGAACAGTTCCAAAGAGGCTGAAATATGACGAATCAACTTTGCCCATATAACACAATGCAATACTGGGTGGTTTTACAAAACCCATACTTCATTTAACATCATTACTTTGAAAAACTTGTGGTCAGATCAATCTGAATTAACAACTGAATTTTAACCTATTTCCAGTAAACACCATTGTTTCTCTTAAAACATATATAGTCACTCAAGGAAAGGAATTAAGCAAGATAGTGAAGGGGTTTCTTGGGCCTAGATTTTGATTTTACACCTGAATAGCTAAGAAAAGGGTACAATGGCACAATCAATACAAAATCATAGTGCATAATGAACACAATAAATAACTACTGCTTAAATGCTTAAAAGCAGCCTTCCCTTAGAGGGAAGGTCCCCTTCCCCACAACATCATTCACAGAATTAGCAAGCCTTTTTCCAAAAGATGACGTGGAGATATATTTTAGCCTAATATATGGCCAGATTCTTTTAAAAACTTAAATTAGTCAGATCTTACTTAATGCCATTTTTACTCTATATGTCGGAAGTTTTAAAGGTTCAATTTATAAGATAGTTTTTTGCCTTTTTTTCTTAATTACTTAATACCAATAGACTAAAATACTTTAGTATTTAGTTCCTTAACTAGGAGATAAGATGCAGAAATCTGCTTAAATTGCATCTCAGTGTGTAAATTGGAGAAATTACTGTTCTCATAAAAAAAAAAAAGATTTCAGACTGTAGAGTTCAATGTGTGACACTTTTCCTTGTAGTCTATACCCAATTAAAAAAAAAAAATCATTTAGAGGATAGATGACCCTACGTGCAGATGTGTTAGGAAGAGGGAGAGAGGGGATGCAGGAAGAGGAAAGTCAGGCCACCTCTGCTGCCCGTGTCTCTCTGCTCCCCACTCTGGGGACATAGGGCATCCCACACAATCACCAAGGTGATTTGCCTTTGGCAAGAGGAGGCTGATCAGCCAAATACCCCAAAGTTGCCTTCCCTTGTCCCCTGCCCCAGATATAAAATTGTTAATTTCCTAAGATTTTTTAGCTCCCCCAGGAATTGCAAACCAGTGGGACCCACCAGGCATCTCTGCAAGAGCAAGTAGGCTCCAAACTCAATGCTTGTCCACAAGAAGAATGAGCACCTCTGCTTTAGAAACAGACAAGGAATCATCATCTAAGAGCCGTGTGATACTCCACATAAACACACTGTGGTTGGTTATATGGGTCCAGAGTTTCAGAATAACAAATCCAGTAATGACAAGTTGCTCACTCGCCCTCCCAGGCCCCTAAATCCACTCTTGAAGGGCAGAGCCACCTGGGCCTCCTGGCACCCACCCATGTGAAGTCATAAATCAGGAAGCGGACACTGCTTCTGATGGAGCCACACCATCACAGCTGGAGAGAATAATTGCTAAGTAAAGGACAAACTGCGCTTCTGAAATAAGATTTCCCTCGCTCTCCCAGAACCTCTACTTAACTGTGTGATGGGACACAGAGGGCGCTGTGCCAGGAACCAAAGAGCTGACAGGCCTGCACAATGACACGTGTACACTCGTACTGCTCACTGAGCAGAGCAAATTCCTTTTAAACAACAGAACCCTAAACCTCACCCACTGAGTAGGGATCCCTGTGTGTAGCATCACTTGACCTGGACCATGGTTCTTAGGTTCCCACCATGAAGACATCCATTCCACCACATGGCACTCCATGTCCCCCAGGGGGTTCCCACCACGAAGACACCCATTCCACGACACGGCACTCTGTGTCCCCAAGGAGGTGGGAGCCTGGAAGGGATGCTGTCCCCAAGGGTGGGGATCATTCATGTTATGTTTGCACAGATCAATGCTTCCATGCTCGGTGCTCACCCAGGACTGAGAGGCCACACCTGAGGCGGGCAGGTCACTTCACAGTCGACCATCCTCCAGCCCCCAGGGAAGTCTCAGGGAGGAAATAACTGAATGTGTGAGCAAACGGGAGAGACAGCCAGGGAGAAAGTCATGGCAGCATTTCTGGGCCATGAGAACTCAAGGGGGATCCCAAAGCAGAAAGCCAACAGAAGCATCAGAGGGCAGAGGGGGCTCAGAGCAGGGTGCAGGAGGCGGTGCTGCGGGCGGGTCGGGGCAGCCGTGGTGAGCGCTGGGACAGCCACACCCCATCCTGGGCCTGACCTTCCCCAACCAGGTCAGCACAGCGCTCTGACAGCTCCCCGGGACACCACAGCGTCCCCTGCCCCGGAGGTCAGGACCTCCCAGCACTCGGGGACAGCCTGGCCTTGACCCAGAAGTGCTCTCAGGCCCCGCGCCGGGCCTTCCCCTGGAAGATTTCAACTCTGAATCCGAGTGACCATGGGACTGAGGAATGCGCGCCGGGTCTGGGAACACGGGACAGACGCGGGTGCTGAGGGTCTCCAGCCTTGCAGGGTGGGTGAGTGTGTGTGTGTGTGTGTGTGTGCTTGTGTGCGTGTGCATGTGTGCACACGTGTGCTATGCGTGTGTGTGCAGGCACGTGTGCTTGTGTGTCCATGTGCAAGTGTGTTGCATGTGTATTGCGCGCACGTTTGTGCACGTGTGTGCATGTGCTCACCTGTGTGTCCCTGTGCTTGTGTGTGTATATGTGTATGTGCATGTGTATGCTCCCCCGTGTGTTCGTGCACATGTGCATTCACATGCACGCGAACACAGACAGGAGGCGAGCTGTCAGGCTGGAGAACATGCGCGAGGTGCACCTGTACAGGGAGCAGAAAGGAAGCCAGTGAGCATCAGGAAAGGAAGAAAACTCGAGGTGGGAGGGAGGGGAGAAGCCACCTTGTGCCCACACAGCCAGGCTGTGAAATCTAGCCCCCAACACTGTTGTGTATCCAGAGCTCCCCCACATGCAGGAAGCGGGACACCCTCCAGAGCTTTGGCTCCTGTCCCCATAGACCTGGACCCACAGGGGCCCTCGGCACAGGTCAGCAATCTCAGCTCCACTTCGTGACTGCAAATCATACTGTAGAATGTTATTTTTAGCTTTGGCTGGAAGTGTCTGCCCCGGCCACAGATTACATCTGCCCTGGCAGACAAGGCCATTTAGTTAGCTGTCAGGTCACCGTCTCTTGTAAAGAATTGTGTGTCCTACGTCCAGAGGGGATGCAGGGCCCAGGAACCAGGATGCCCCCACCAGGCCCTCCTGAGACTGGGGGTCACAGTCTCCCCACTGGGCTCCCAGGGCTCAGCCTGTGTGGTCTAGAATCAGAGAAGGGACCACTCTTCACCAAGTGCTGCTGTATTTGGACTGAGACACCAAACCTCTGGTGCTCCAGCTCTGTAGAAGGGAGGCATCACCAAGCCCTCACCAGCCACACCAGGAGAGTGGGAGGGTTTCTGCACCAACCAGGAGAAAAGGTACTGTGTCCCGATGCAGGAGAAAATACAGGATCCCCTGGCCCCTGGGATAGCAAGCAGACTATCTTGGTATCTTCCACCCTGGTCCAGGAGACACTGACCAGACCAGGGGCAGGAGACCCGGCCACAGAAACAGCAAGGCCCAAGGGCTTTGCAGAAGTACACATACTCTGCATTTTGCCAAACAACTTCACTTTCACAAAACCGTCCTACAATGAATTGGGGTCTCATATGGGGAAGTGAGACTGGGGGGAGGGGTACAGGGGTTCCGTCATACACAGCAGTTTCCCAAAGTGTCCCCGTTTCCACCTCACATCTCACATAGGGGCAAACATCACAATAAACAGGGAAACAAAATTGGGGAGAGGTCTAACTCATGTGCCCTGAGTGTGCTGCCTGGATTTTAGGTGCCTGCTAGTGACAAGTCCCACTTGCCTTTCCCTGGCCTGAGACCTCAGCTCAACTCTGGGCCCTACAGGGCTCACTCTCACCACACTGCCTCCCTCTGAGCTGGTGGCAGATGTCCGGTCTGGGGTTTATTGGTGCCGTCACTCCTTTAATGCTTTCTTCTGCCATGAGACCACAAGAGCCATGTGGCCAGGTGTCCCACCCGTCCTGCTAACCACTGCCTATGGCCATCGGCACCCTGCCACAAAGAGCACAAGTGCAGTGAGACCCCTAGAATGATGGGCAGATGGGGTGGGATGGTGGACGTTGTTTTCTGGCTCCAACAGTTCACTGGATCTACCACGGAGAGACTTAGTTCCTTCATCAATCTTCTATGGAAAGGCATGAGCCAAGTACTCAGGGTCTCAGAATTCACCTCAGCTTACAGTGAGGATTTCTTTAGAATCAGTGAATCACATGTGGCCCATGTGCTACGATGGGACATCCATCAAACAGCGCTTGGAGAGAACTTCACGATCAAACAAGATGTGTGTAAGAGATCTGTATCTATCCTTCTTTTTTTTTTAATTTTTTTTTTTTAAATTTATGATAGTCACAGAGAGAGAGAGAGGCAGAGGGAGAAGCAGGCTCCATGCACCGGGAGCCCGATGTGGGATTCGATCCCGGGTCTCCAGGATCGTGCCCCGGGCCAAAGGCAGGCGCCAAACCGCTGCGCCACCCTGGGATCCCCTATATCTATCTTTCTTTACCAGAAGCACATTTTAGCTCTTTGTGGGCTTGTCTGTAAGCCCATGGGCTGACACAACCTCATGCTAAGGAAGGAGAACACCCTACAGAAGGACTTTAAGCCAGGAACAGTTTCACGGTGGCATCGTAGCAGCTGGCAGAAAACCATTCATTGTCAGCTCCTCACATTCTCCTGTGAAGAAGTGGGGGGGGATGGGGGGCATTTAACCTGGGACCAGATAAGGATCGTACTTTTATAAAACTCTGTGGTCAACCCGTGGAGGCAGGCTCAGCCCCCATGGAGACCAGATCGTGTTCAAGTGCACCTTTAACACTTCTAATGGATTTGCCAAAGGGGGAAGAGGGGGGAGAAGACAGGGGCACCACTTCCCACCATCATCTGGTTTGCTCGTTACCGCTGACTAATTCTTCCTTTGTTTGATTGCACATTCTGCTGAACCACTTCACAAGGAAGAGGGTTCTGTTAATATCATTTTTGTGGGGGCAGCTCTCCACGCCCACACAGCATAATTACTCTGCCTCATTACGTGCCGTCTGGAAACGTATTTTCAATGTTCGTGATACTTGACCGACCACCAGCAGGAAAACCCAAATGCGCCGTTTTCATTTGTCAGGGTCTGTTTTATGCTATCTTTGATCTTGAATTAAAACACACAGTCTCATTTTGCTACTTCGAAAAGAAAACTATATTCCTGACAAGCAATGTTTTCTCAGGATCCTATTTACAAAAAAAAAAAAAAAAAAAAATTTTCCCATGCATCGTCAAGACGAGGGCTGTCAGGGCCAGCATCGTGATGACAGCTCCACTCACATGAGGTGTTCTGGGCTTTAAAAGTCACAGAACATGATATTCCATTCAGGAAATTTAATTTTCTGCTACTCTTTCTAAACATGGAAACAAAATCAAATCACTATTTTTAAAGCTGTGCTGGATGAGGTGTGTTCCAAATACAGCTGCAAATAAAAAAATGTGGGTTTTTAAAAAAATATGATTGTAGTGTATCATGAGTTTAAGATGTCTCAGAAGCATATGACAAGGGGCAGATGTTATGCAGTGAAGAGAAACCGGCAGAGGGACAGCAGTGGGACGACACAGCCTACAGTCCCTTCTTTGCTAGGGGACAGCTGGTATCAACGTGGTAGTGTCCAAAGCCTAAGTGAGACATCCACGCGGGGCTTGTGTGCAGAAGAAGATAAACCTACTTAACATGGACCTGTTTTTAGTGACTTCCCTGTGGCATATTCTTAGCATTGGAACCCTTGGGTTCAAACACATTTTTAAACATTCTTTGTTTTCAAAGAACTATTTAAAAAGACAAAAGTAGGTGAATGTGGGAACCCATGTTGATTCTCATGAGGACTCTGCCAGATGATGAGTCATGTGTAATATGTGGAAATAGGAAATAGGAGACATCTGGAAAAAATCTTGGCATTACAAGACACCAGAAAAAACATGGAAAAGGAAAAGAGGGTGGATTAGCCAAGATCTGCCAACAGGAAGAGAAGGATCATGCCACCGGACCCTGCAATGAAGACCAATTGCTCCCAACATGATTAGAGTAGGCACTTGGGGTGCTTGATCCCTCACATGGCAAAAATAAAGGATATTTCTCAGAGGTTCCCCTTTAATAATCTCCACAACAGGGACAGCTGGCTGGGGGAGGAGAGGGGCTCAGACAATGCCTGTAATTACACGCATGTCAGGAAAAGCAGCTCACAAAACCCTGAAGGGGTATTTGGAATGCATAAAGGGAAAGCTAGTTCCCCTTATATTTTAAGGGAAAAGGTTCTGGAAATGGATGATAAAATCACAGCACTGACTAGAAATTGGATGGTGTTTCCAGACAGACCTCCCAAGTGAGAGCATCTCATTTGTCCTGCACCAAAAGCACCCAAAAGCTATAAACATGCTTCCTAACAATGGTCTATGGTTGTGAAAACATCCTCACGTCTCTTTAATTGAGGTTCTGAGAGAGCTTCTGGCACAGGTGTAACCAGTCAGCATCTCTGGTCTCGCAGACTTCACATGGGAACTGCGACGCCCCTGCCAGGTGAGGGCTACACCTCTGCGTTTATGTCCAGGAACCCGCCCACAGCTGGACCAGCCAGCAGTCTGTCCCCGAATTCATGCAACTTTAAAATACAGCTACTGCTCCACCGACACGTACCCGTATATGACATTGTCAATTTCCTGAGTGCTTTTGGGCACAACGCCTTCCACTTGACCCTTTTAGCAGCTCTAGGAAGCTGCAGGCCAAAGGCCACCTTCCTCTTTCTTAGGGTAACTGGTTGACGTGACTTGATGAGACATCCTCAGCTGGTAGACGGTGGAGCTCACAGGATAATCAAGGCTTTGATCCAACAAGACATTCTTTCCTAAAGGCTCTCACTGATCTGAGAGATAAAAGATCTATGACCAAATGTATCCAGGGAACAGTACATGCTATGCCACCCCTTAAACACTCAGAAGCTTATTTAAGATTCTGAGATGCCCCAGCATGGAAACAACAACCACTGAACCATAACTCAGTGTTCCCCAAACTCATTTGTCCTTGGAACACTCTTCCTTATTCTGGCCCAAAGGAAACATCTATTAACATCTCAAGATACTCCTACGATCACTGTTTGGTGAACTACACACGACTGCCTTTCGGAAAAGCTCAAAACACTCATAAAAATAAAGATATCCAATCAGTCTCAAAAATAGCAGAAGTGGGATCCCTGGGTGGCGCAGCGGTTTGGCGCCTGCCTTTGGCCCAGGGCGCGATCCTGGAGACCCGGGATCGAGTCCCACGTCGGGCTCCCGGTGCATGGAGCCTGCTTCTCCCTCTGCCTGCTTCTCCCTCTGCCTGTGTCTCTGCCTCTCTCTCTCTGTATGACTATCATAAATAAATAAATAAATAAATAAATAAATAAATAAATAAATAAATAAATAAAATTTTAAAAAATAGCAGAAGTAATTTCAAATATGCCAAACAAATCTTAATTTCATTAAATAAAGCTCTTAATTATTTTGTAGTAAGTAATACTTTCTTCTGCAGTTTGACTTTATATACATCAAATCTTACTGGTAGAAAAATGGAATTTATTTTTAAGTATACTAGATTTTTATATTCTCACTGATTCAAATGTGGTACAGTGCCTCTCACAAAGTGCTTAGTAAATAAATTGTTATTATCAATGATTTATGATTATTAGTCCAAATCAGTTAATTTGCCCAAAGTATCAAATAATTTTCACACAAAAAATGTTTATTTCCATTTACTTGAGAAAAATATTAACTTCTAGGGATAAATATGACACCTTTAACACTTAGAACAATGGTTAATATAATTTATGGGAAAGAGATTTTCAATACCCTGATAAAAAATAATAAAAAGATAGTATGTATATATAATTCTATACTAAGAGTGAAAAGCGAGCAACTAGTCATTATACAGAGTATAACATACAAAGCACTCTAGTATTTTTTATTTCATAATGAAATCATGGCTAAGAACATTTCTATTATTAGCCATGAGTAAATTAAAAGAAAGATCAATGAAATAAATACATGAATACATTGAAGACTATTTAATTCTCAAAAAATATCCAATGTAGTCCCTGAATTTCACTGAATATTGAAAGACTAGTATGAGAATACTAGAAAAAAAGAATTTTTTCTGAATATTGAAGGACTAGTATGAGTGTGCTCTGTATTGATGTTCCTAGGAGAAAGTGAGATTCTTTATGGTTACAGTGATGTTAGATCCTAAGGCACTCCTGAGTGCCGTTAGACTCTCTGGCCGATGCCCACGCTCCTCATCCAGCAGATTTGGCAAGAGCAGCTAATGGAAAATTGCCAAAGTCAAATGGCACACAGAATTAGAAAGAGGGGAAGCTTTGCCTCTTCTCTTGTCTTTAGATAAGATTAGATTTACAGCATTCTTTGCACTTTTTTTTTATGCCTCACCCTTGAGAGGAAGATCCTAAAAATACCTGTTTGTAATCACTCCAAGTACCTGGCAAAGTAACAACAGAGAAGTGCATGTGGACGGACTCACGACCACACAACAACTCTGAGCAGACTGTGCAAAGAGAGGATGTATCTTCCCAGGTGTAGATGAGGCTGATGAGCAAGCTGATGACCCAAGCCTCTGGCCATGCTCAGAACACATACGGAATGTGGCCATATTCGCCTCCTGGAAAATCGAGGAGGTATGCCCAATACATAAGTAACGGAGTTACTCCCTCTTGACCACAGTGATGGATTTCCTACAGGACAGAGAATGTGCCAGGACTTCCTGAAGGAAGGGGTGGGGGTGCCACGTTCTCTGCTCTTGTGGGGCTCTTGCATCTCCTGACAGTGGCTTGAGAAACCCTCCCCTTGTGGTTTTATTCTGAACGCTGTATGGAACAAACACCCCTGAACATTAGCAAACATGGATTCTTGGGGCTGGGCATCCCCTAACTGCTCAGACGTGCTCTGACCTGCCCTGTGTCACAGACAAGGTGCCTCCCTGTGGTTATTTGTTGAACCTAGTGGACGCTCATCTGGAACAGAACTGGGAGGTCTGCCCATGGCCCCAAAGGAATGGGTTCATTTCTCTGTGTTCCTCCAGCAATCCTTTCCATCAATACCCATTTAGAGAAACGCTTTGTTTTCCTTGACAAGGGGCCAGCAGAGTGGTGTATACCCTGTGGATTTGGTTTTAGAGCAACGGGAGCTGGCCCAAGGCTTTAGGATATTCTGAACCATGAGTTCATCCGCTTGGGCTCTCCCAAATCAAGATATTCTTGTCCTGAATAATGGGAGCTGACTAGTGCTTGATTCCTGTTGCTGACCTCATATTCCCTATAAGAGATGGAGCTACTTCAGTGGCTCTCAATCCAGGTCCCCCATCTCTTCCACCACCCCAGGAGACAACATCTGGCCAAATTTGCAGACATGCTGGTTGCCACAAATGGGGGAGAAGGTGCTACTGGCCTCTGGTGGGCAGAAGCCAGGGATGCCACTAAACATCCTGCAATGCATAGGAACTCCCCACAACAAAAATCTAGCCTACTCAAAATGTCCATAGTACCAAAACTCAGAAACCCTGGACTAGCTGGTTTCTTCAACCATAAAATGGGTATAATAATAATATGCATTAAAAACACTGTGCCTAACCCAAAGCAGATGTTCAATTCACATCAACCTTCTTCTCTTTCTTGCTCTGACACCCCAAAGCCAGGATTTTCCTGTCCTGCTGAGATCTGTTGTGAATTAGCAGAGGCTACAATTTAATGTTAAGATGCAAGCAGACAGGTTTATACAGAGGTCTGCTGTGGGATATTTATTGATTGTGGCAAATGTATATGGGAACCAACTGGCTTGTAAAGCTCCAAACCATCTACTGTAATAAGAGAAAAGAGTATCCCACATAAAGAATGACATTCACTTCTTCCCAGATTTCCAGGGCCCAGAACAGAACCACTTCCAGATTGGCCAGACTTCCCCACCCTTTCATATCAGATAAGGCACACATTTTAGACAAAAACAAATTCCACTTTCAAAGTTCTCTGCTTTGCAAGTGATCTGGGACTGGCCTCTCTGATAACCTGAGCACCACCATGCAGACTCCACATGTGGAGCAGGGCCTCGGTTTGCAGACAATCTACTCAGCAATAACAAGAGAGTGTGCTTCTTCCCCACGGCCCTGGCAAGGATTGAGGTACCAGCAGGTTCAAGTACACTGAGAAGTTATGAGATACCCACACAGTTCTCGTTATGTAAGAGAAATACTGTAATTCTGTCTAATGGAGACTCTGCTCCCAAGACTATGGCTGCAAATGTCCTTTTCCAGAGTCATTTTATCAGGAACCACCAAGCCTTTTCTACAATACGTTATCAACTGGCCACAAGAGATGTGTTCTCGGATTAGTGTGGTGAAATTCTGTGTCTTTCTTTATGCCTGTGAGTGACAGGTGACCTTACTCTATATCCAGGCAAGTCAGGGGCATTAGCTGACACATAATCCACCTGCACCCTTCCATCCAGGAAGCCATCCCTTTCTTTTTATGGCTCTGGGCCATGTCAGGGACGTGTCAGAGCCACTCCTTTCTCAGAACAACTGTACCATTTGTTTTTTTTTCTACTGTTTCTCCTGCAATGCGATCATTTGCTCCTAATTAACTATTTACTTCATAGGCATACCGTGCACCTCTCTGGTTTAATCTGGAGTTCCTGGTTTTGAATACTGCAGGGCCACAGAATAGAATGCTACCTTTTCATAAACGTGAGTTCCCCTGGTGAAAATATCTGAAAAACCTCTTACATGAACTCCGTTCTGGCAAAATATAAATGGCTAATTCCCAAGCATATAGCAGTTAACTCTTGGGAATGTGTTGCCATTCCTACTATCTCACATCGCTGAGAAAATCAGGTTATCAAGCAAAAGAAGAGCTGAACTTTTGGCTATTTCTGCATAAACAAGCATTCAAAATGCTAATCAGTTTAAACAGATAACATTCCCCCACTGCTGAGGTCTCTGGAAGAAAACTAAGCCATTGTGTACAAACCCAGATTAATGACCTAAGACAAAACACCTGAAGACATGAGTGCCGCCACGAAAGTGGGAAAACCACCAATTCTGCCAAACCCCAAAGTCTTATGAAAGCCTCATGAATTCAGCTGTTGAAGTCACAGCAAGATACCCACTGTTCAATCGATAGCTACGGGATTATGACACGACCACAGATCTGCTGCATTAACACTACTTATGGGATTTGGAGAATATAAGACATTCTGCCAATTAATGACATCTCCATGGAAGACAGCACTTAGCCAAAAAAGATTTGGCAATTGATACTGGACACATTCCAATGTCCGTCAGTGGATTCCAAATAGCCAATCTGAGAAAGGGTCCCTCAAGGAGATGTGGAAAAGATGGGTCTTAGAAACCACAATTTCCACATCTCTAAGGCTGCTGACACTCTGTCCTACTTAGGTAACTTCTCTCTGTCTGAGTTATGTGGCTTCTGTTATCCTACTTTTAAAAAGAGGTCAAAATTCATTTAACTTGTAGACATTTGAGAACAGCAAAATAACTCCTAGGAGAATTGAAGACTTCCAGCAGGAGCTCGAAAGCAGGCCCATGACTTGAACCATCAGGTTTATGTTCTGTGATTCTAAACCCTTGGTTCATTTTGCATTTACACCTGATTAGCATGCCCAGGACTCACTCTGAGAATGGGTGGCAGTTAAGAAGGACCAATTTATCTCACTGATGTGCTGGCCAAGAATAAATGTCTCTGTTGTCTGACCTTCGCATGAGACGGGGGTGCCCTGCGTCTGAAATCCCAGCTCAGCCGTGCTCCAGTATCTCAGGCCAATACACTGATTATTTTAACATCGATTCCAAGACAATTAGTGGAAGTTTAAAATGTCCTCTTTCCATGAGGGGAAAGGACTTCTTCCTTGGTCATACATGCTATGCAAACCATGGGACCTGAAATATTTCTGCCCAAGAGGAGAGGCCAGATCTTCAATTTTTGTTGAAAGGACATAATACTAAACATTTGGCTATTCCCCTAGATTTCAAGAGGCCCTCTGAATTCATTTGACCACTACAGTCTTCTAAAACACAAATTCAGAATGGTTTAACCTACAACTAGCAGGCAGTTTATTTTAAATAGTCTTTCTGTCAAAATAACATAAAAAATCCAAAGTGGGTGGAGACTGAGTGCTGAGGGAGCAAGGGTCAGCTAGTGGAAAGGTCACAGAGGCCCTGGATTCCGGATGTCTGATCCACTTGCTAGGAAATTTGGAGGCTTAGTAAAGGAGAGAGTAGAATTCTACTCTGTCCACCCAACCCTAACAGGAGTGCTGGGGCTTTCTAATTTCAAAGCTCAGGTGGATTGGTCACACTGCCAGGCTGGCCTGAGCCCTCATCACAAGGAGGGAGCACAATCTAATGGCAAGTCTTCACCCTCAACACCTCTTCCCCTAAACCTTCCAGCACCCAAGTGGGAGGCTGGCCCTACTGCATGTCTCCTTGTCAAGATAAACACAGACCTGGACTCCCCTGAGCATACCCTCAATGCTCAATTTTGACAAGAAATGTTTCAAGACCCTTTCCCTGTGGGGTTGGGTGTAGATGCTGTCCATGACTTAGACATGGCCCTGCCTCTTCTAATGATGTTTAATGAACTTTGAACTAAAGTGGTGGTTCACTAGCTATCCTCAAGTCATGGAAAACTCAGCCAAAAAAACCTGGAAAGCTTCACCTAGATAAATCTACCTGGTTACATATTAATAGGCGGAATTTTGGTAAAAATGAAAATAAATCAGGCTAGAGAGTATATGTACAGAATAGGAAATCTGAAAAACCAGACCCATGGGAGTGTGCCACCAGGGTCTGCAGCTGCTGGATGGGGCAAGGGGGGGTAGGAGGGAATCCTGAAAGTCTTTGGAATGGACCCTGTTCTCGTTGAGAGTGAGCACAACTGCCAGCCTTCCAACCCCTAATGCTTTAAGTTACAAGAAAAACACAACAATGTTGATACAGCCCTTCAATTCCCATTTGTTAACACAGGAAAGTTCTACTTTTTATAGTTTTAAGAATCTCTTTGTTAGTTCAGTGTGCCTATGTGTATAATTCAAGTTAGACCAAAAAGAAAAAAAAAAAAGATTCTTTGTTATGAACATACTTGCCTCTACCATAAAATAACACTTATGAAAGCACACTGGAACTAGCCAGAAAAATGCACAGAATATGAAGGTGAATTACAGTTGATATGGTTGATAATGAAAGCTATAAATATATTTTCACATACTGCATTTATTCCAAAACTATCCAGGTAATACTGATGTCACCAACTATGAGCATATCTTTTTAAAAAATAATGTTGGTACTTTAGCAAGTGGCTAAAAAGAAGCAAAACCATTTTCGGTACAAAATTGCTGGTTTCAAGAGTGTGAGTCTGACGCAGTAAGCCTCCAGCAGGCCATGAGCAAGAGAAGGGGCATCCTGGCCAGCTGACACCCTCTGTGCCTGGAGACCAGGGCTCTCCCCTGCCTCCCCCTGCCTCAGGCCCCCACCTGTCACAAGCTGACTGGCCATTCCTCTCACTGTCACACCTAGTTTC
This sequence comes from Canis lupus baileyi, assembly GCF_048164855.1. NCBI lineage: Eukaryota > Metazoa > Chordata > Mammalia > Carnivora > Canidae > Canis > Canis lupus. The sequence goes on along the minus strand of NC_132854.1, from coordinate 2,857,648 downwards.
CAGGGCCACCCCAGGCAATTTCAAGATTCTTCACTGTCCCTGGGGAAAACCAGGCAGGCACCCTCTCTCACAACAACTAAAATGCACAGATCGACGCCCTCCAGAGAAAATGATTTATCCAGATCTGTGATTCTCAAATGGGAGGGAGGAGCACTTACTTAGAAAAAAAATATTTTAATTTTACATTTGGGGAACAATAAATATTTACTGTTTTTGTAAGTAAATCTGGACAAATGTGTTATAAATTAAAAATTGGTTAACTATACTAATTTGAATAAAGGCCCTCAGGTGCCATAGAAGCTTTCTCTTTTTTTGAGAAAAATGCTAAGTTTTGTCTTTATACATGGGTTCAAAAGAATACTAATGGCCCAGCAGATTTTCTGCCAATAAACCCTTCCTTTCTTGAGTGGAAAATGGAAATAACTCGAATCCCTTTTTCTACATTAATTGCTGCTAATTATCAGAGTCTTTGGGGAACTGCTATTGAGATTTCATAGACACCATGTTCAGCCTGATTTTGCTTTATTCTGGGGAAATTATTAAAATAGTAATAAGGCTTTAACACAAATTGCTGATTATTTGGTTAGGTTTAATATAGTTTTTAATGACTTCCATATTGGTGGCAATCCGAAATGAACTGTTATGACTTAAGCTTTGGCCACTTACCTTCTGTCCTTTCACTCCATGGCAGTCACACTTCCCACATCCAGAGCCAGCACAACCACCCTGGAAGGAAGAGAAAATGTCTTTAAATAGAAGAACTCTTGCAAATTGAGGTCACTTTTGAATTGAAATGATTTTAGCATCTTCACCTATTTATGGGAAACGTCCTACCCCGTTATTTTGAGCATGACCTTAAAACATGAGATCTGGATTTGCTCTAACGGGGTTATCACATACCTCTCTTGCCCTAAGAAATGAAACAGCAAGCCTGGAGTAGAGAAAATTGAAGCATTACTTGGTCCACAAAGTGAAGGCTATCATGTTTACTTTTTGAAATTGCCTCCCCAGGGATGATTTTAACTGGACATCACCCATATTTGCAAACCTATGTTTGTGACTTAGGAATTTTCAAATTCATTCTATGAGGCCAGCATCACCCTGATACCAAAACCACATAAAGACATCTCAAAAAAGAGAGAGAGAGAGAGAGAGAAAGAACTATAGACCAACATCCATAATGAACATGGATGCAAAAATCTCAACAAAATATAGCTGACACGTTGTGTTTCGGCGACAGACAGACAGGCAGACAGAAAAATCTCAACAAAATATTAGCACACCAAATCCAACAATACATTTTTAAAAAAATCATTCACCACAATCAGTGGGATTTGTTCTTAGGATGAGAGGGTGGTTTAATACTCGCAAATCAATCCACATGATATATCACATCAACAAGAGAAAAGATGAAAACCATATGATCATTTCAACAGCTGCAGAAAAGCATTTGACAAAGTACAACATCCATTCATGATAAAAACTCTGCACATAAAAAAAAAAAAAAACTCTGCACAGTAGATCTAGAGGGACCATACCTCAACATAATAAATACCATATATGGAAAACCCAGAGCCAATATCATATTCAATAGGAAACAACTGAGAGCTTTACCCCCACGGTCAGGAAGAAGACAAAGATGTCCACTCTCACCACTTTTATTAAACATGCTACCAAAATCCCTACCCACAACAATCAGACAATGTAATGAAATAAAAACATCCAAATTGCTAAGGAAGAAATAAAACTCTATTTGCAGATGACGTGATACTATATATAGGAAATCTTAAAGACTCCACCAAAAAACTACTAGAACCAATAAATGAATTCAGTGAAGTCCCAGGATACAAAAATCAATTTATAGAAATCTGTTGAATTCCTATACACCAATAATGAAGCAGCAGAAGAAAAACTAAGAAAACAATCTCACTTAAAATTATACTAAAAACAATACTGTATCTCTGAATAAGCTTAACCAAAGAGGTGAAAGATCTATACTCCGAAAACTGTAAACACTGAAGAAAGAGGGGGGGAACCACTAATGAAAGAAATTCAAAATGACACAAGAAATGGAAAGACATGCTCATGGATTGGAAAAACAAATACTGTTAAAATACCCACACTACCCAAAGCAAACTATACATTCAATGCAATCCCTATCAAAATACCAACAGCATTTTTCACAGAACCAGAACAAACAATTCTAAAATTTAGATGTAGCTAACAAAAGACCACAAATAACCAAAGCAATATTGAAAAACAAAACAAAACAAAACAAAAAAGAAACTAGGGACGCCTTGGTGGCTCAGCGGTTAAGTGTCTACCTTTGGCTCAGGGCATGATCCTGGAGTCCCAGGATCGAGTCCCACATCGGGCTCCCTGCATGAAGCCTGCTTCTCCCTCTGCCTATGTCTCTGCCCCCCCCCCCGTCTCTGTGTCTATCATGAATAAATAAATAAAATCTTTTTTAAAAAAAAAGAAAGAAAAACCAACTGGAGGTATCACAATTCCAGACTTCAAGTTATATTACAAAGCAGTAGTAATCAAAACAGTATGGTATAGAAATAGACACATAGGCCAATGGAATAGAATAGAAAGCCTAGAAATAAACCCACAATTATATGGTCAATTATTCTTTGACAAAGGAGAAATGAATATATAATGGGAAAAAGTCTATTTAACAAATGATGTTGGGAAAACTGGACAGCCAAATGCAAAAGAATGAAACTAGACCACACTTTCCTACACCATACACAAAAATAAACTCAAAATGGATTAAGGACCTAAAGGTGAGACCTAGGATTTTCCATCAAAATCCTAGAGAAGAACACAGGCAACACCCTTTTTGAACTCGGCCACAGTAATTTCTTGCAAGATACATCCACAAAGGCAAAAGAAACAAAAGCAAAAATGAACTATTGGGACTTCATCAAGATAAGAAGCTTTTGCACAGCAAAGGATACAGTCAACAAAACTCAAAGACAACCTACAGAACGGGAGAAGATATTTGCAAATGACATATCAGATAAAGGCTAGTTTCCAAGATCTATAAAGAACTTCTTAAACTCAACACCAAAGAAACAAACAATCCAATCATGAAATGGGCAAAAGACATGAAGAGAAATCTCACAGAGGAAGACATAGACATGGCCAACATGCATATGAGAAAATGCTCTGCATCACTTGCCATCAGGGAAATACAAATCAAAACCACAATAAGATACCACCTCACACCAGTGAGAATGGGGAAAATTAACAAGGCAGGAAACAACAAATGTTGGAGAGGATGCGGAGAAAAGGGAACCCTCTTACACTGTTGGTGGGAATGTGAACTGGTGCAGCCACTCTGGAAAACTGTGTGGAGGTTCCTCAAACAGTTAAAAATATACCTGCCCTACGACCCAGCAATTGCACTGTTGGGGATCTACCCCAAAGATACAAATGCAATGAAACGCCGGGACACCTGCACCCCGATGTTTCTAGCAGCAATGGCCACGATAGCCAAACTGTGGAAGGAGCCTCGGTGTCCAACGAAAGATGAATGGATAAAGAAGATGTGGTTTATGTATACAATGGAATATTACTCAGCCATTAGAAACGACAAATACCCACCATTTGCTTCAACGTGGATGGAACTGGAGGGTATTATGCTGAGTGAAGTAAGCCAGTCGGAGAAGGACAAACATTATATGTTCTCATTCATTTGGGGAATATAAATAATAGTGAAAAGGAATATAAGGGAAGGGGGAAGAAATGTGTGGGAAATATCAGAAAGGGAGACAGAACGTAAAGACTGCTAACTCTGGGAAACGAACTAGGGGTGGTAGAAGGGGAGGAGGGCGGGGGGTGGGAGTGAATGAGTGACGGGCACTGGGGGTTATTCTGTATGTTAGTAAATTGAACACCAATAATAAAAAAAAAATGCCAAAAATAAAAAATAAAAAAAAAATAAAGGTGAGACCTGAAACCATAAAAATCCTAGTAGAGAGCACAGGCAGACAGTTCTCTGACATTGATCATAGCAACATCTTTCTAGATATGTTTCCTTAAGCAAGTGAAACAAAAGCAAAAATAAACTACTGGAACTTAATGAAAATAAAAAACTTCTGCACAATGGAGGAAACAGTCAATAAAACTAAAAGGCAGTCTACCGAATGGGAGAAGATATTTGCAAATGACATTTCCGATAAAGGGTCAGTATCCAAAATATATAAAGAACTGATACAACTCAACACCCAAAAAACAAATAACCCAATTAAAAAATGGATGGAAGACATGAACAGAAAGACTTCCAGATGGCCAAAGACATATGAAAAGATGCTCAGTACCACTTATCATCAGGGAAAGACAAATCAAAACAATAATGGGATATCACTTCACACCTGTCAGAATGGCTAAAATCAAAACACAAGAAACAAAAGACGTTGAGAAGATGTGGAGAAAAAGTAACCTTCACGCACTGTTGGCAGGGTGCCAACTTTAGAAGACAGTATGGAGGGTCCTCAGAAAGTTAAAATAGAACTACCCTATAACCAACCAATCACACTTCTGGGTATTTATCCAAAAGAATACAAAAACTCTAATTCAAAAGGATACACACTCCTGTTTGCATCATTATTTACAATAGCCAAACTATGGAAGCAGCCTGAGTGTCACTGATAGATAATGGATAAAGAAGACGTGGTATATACATACAATGGAATAGTACTTAGACATTAAAAAGAATGAAATCTTGTCATTTGGAACAACATAGATGGAATTAGGAAGCATAATGTTAAGTGAAATAAGTCAGTCAGAGAAAGACAAATACCATATGATTTCATTCATATGTGGAATTTAAGAAACAAAACAAACAAGCAAAGGAAAAAAAGGCGAGAGACAACCCAAAAAACAGACTCTCAACTATAGAGAACACACTGATGGTCACCGAGGGAAGGTGGGTGGGGGGGGTGGGGACTTAGAATTGCATTTATCATTATGAAGAAAATAAAGAAAATAAATCAAGTAGCATCCTGTAAAAAAAAATCTGGAGAGGAAGGAAACTAATGTGTTCAAAAGCCCACCAAAAAAAAAAAAAAAAAAAAAAAAAGCCCACCAGTCGTTACAATCACCTACCATGTTGTTTGATCAGCTATCATTTTAAGGTAAGTGTTACCATCCCCATTTTACAGACTCAAATCTGACTTTGGAGGTTCAATATAATATGCTAAGACAAGGTTGAAACCAACTTCAACATAACATGCCAAGACAAGGTTGACACCAACTTCCATTATGTAAAACTGCCAACACGTTAAAAGATAAAAGTATGATGGTGCCTACCTACATTTGCAATTTTCTTAGTCAAACCCAAACTTTAAACCAAGATAGACACAGGTGTTGTAGACAGAATCTAAGGACATGTGACAAGAAAAAGTTTAGTTAATAAGCTTTTATTAGAGGCTGTGTCTTAGGTCTAGGATGAAATGTGTATTTAAATTCTGCTTCAAGTGTAAGAGCTTCTCAAACATAAGACAATACTATGAATAGTACTGTGATCATGTGAAGTCTATTTTTTTAAACAATATACTCAAGGCTTTGCCCCGTTGCCATGGAGATCCTCTGCCTAAAACAACTGCATCTGGAGATATTTATTTCATAAAGTGAAATCTGAACTAGCACCTCCAAGACAGTAAGCTGTTATTAATTTTATATTTTGGAAATGGGGACAATTGACAACAGTCCAAACAGGCTCCAGAGATAATGGGTCTGCTTCTTTCTTTGGCTCACATTTGGGGCAACTTTCAGCATGCAATCTCACAACCTCCTAACATTCTAAATGAAGCCATGTGCACAGTTTTGCTTCACGACCTGGGTTTTGGTGACCACTCAGAATCTTCCAATGAGAGGAGGTCAAAATCTTAAGCCTGTGCTCCAGAAGGTTCAGCCAAAACGCCCACAGCCAAGAACTCAGAGACCCATGAGACATGTCCCACAGTATCACCACCTCCTGCCTCAGCCCCACCTTAGGGCTGCCTGCGCCCCACCCCGGGTTCCCACAAGGGTGGGTGCCACACCTCTATGGCGACACCTGTCCCATGCTCCTCACAGCCAATACTTGTACACCCCACACACACACCTGGGACCCTGAGAGCACTTGGGGCCAGCCCAGAGTCACAACCAGGCTTGATATGGACCGTATTTCCTCTGACACAGCAGAAGCTATAAGACTTGCATTGGGAAATAAAGTAGAGCACTGATGAAACAATGATTCATCCTCAACTGTGAAGATATACGGGAACTTTAGAGTTGTTCAACCATTAATAAATGGGCATCTCAGAATGGAGGAAACAGAGCAGAGGCTACCCGGCCACTGGTGGTCTGCTGCTGGGGGCACTGGCAGCCGTTTCACCAACCTTAAATAACAGGTGTACACAACAATCCAGGAACACGGGTAGGTAGCTCCCAACAGATGACTGCCTCACTAACAGCACCGTGGATAAACACTCCAGAGAGGAGACCATGTGCCGGCTGTGGGCCTGGCCAGGGAAGTTGGGGAGGGGGTGGCTCCCAGTGCTGCTGGGTGGGCCCCCAGACCAGGGAATCCCAGCAGGAGAGGCGTCTCAGTCACTGGGCATCCAGGTGAGCCTTCCCACACCGACCCAGCCCACAGCTCTCCTCCTGCTCCTGAGCCAGGCTTAGGAACATGCCTCTGCTCTTTAAACTCTTCTAAACCCCATCCCACTCCTACAGATGCCAAAAGAAAAACTCAACCAGGCTAAGACTCATTTATCTGGTAGGAAAGAGACTAATTTATTTATCTGGTGGCCCACTATTTGGCCACCTATCACCAGGCTTAGTTGGCCAAAACCCAAGAACAGCCTGAAGCAGGATGGGCTTTTCTACTTTACAGGTCAATACGGTTTCTTCAGAGTAAGCATAGTATCACCTAACTGAAGCTCAAAATGGCTATTTGGTGATTCTGGGTTTTCTCTTCTAAAATGCTGATAAAATCTCAGAAGCTTATCTCCATTCAATTTGAGGGAAGTTATAAAAATGAATTTCCTGGAACTGTTCCCTTAAGCTCTCAGCAAATGGTTTCATTGCAAGGGACACCAGATAAGAGGTTACAGGGCCACGGCTGTCGATGCTGGGGTCAAGTTGCTTCTTGTGCCTTTGCTACAGAAACACACCCTGTGTGTTTCCATAACCGATAGCCAGTTTTATCTTGGGCAAGGCTGCAGGTCATGGTAAACTTTCAGAGTAATCTGAGACGAGAAATAAAGGACCAGAGCCTTTATTATAGGAATAAAAGATCCTCATCCTGCCCCCCACCAGCTTATACTGTACCTCAAGCAAAATTAAAAAAAAAAAAATCTCAGACAAAAAGACATTCATGGCTCCTTATCTGTTTTATTTTTGTGGGAAATTTTATTAGCAATTCTGGCTCTAAAAGACAATTCCAAAGAATTGATGATTCTAATAACTCCTAAATTATGGTCAGCTTTTCAGAACTCAGAGCATTTTTAGACTATGATTTTCGTTTCACATTCTGGGTGGCCCAGCATTTTACGTAAATGGCCCTATAAAAAAATTAATTTTTAGACTAACAAAAATCATAAGATGCATGTTTACTTTGCTAAAAAGATCTCTTTTGCTTTAAAAGTTTCTATTTATTTAAGTAATCTCTAAACCCAACATGAGACTTGAACTCACGACCCCGAAATCAAGGGTCACATGTTCCTCCAACTGAGCCAGCCTGGAGCCCTAAAATCTATTTTAAAGTATTTAAACTATTCTGGTCCTTAGCATTGCTGTCATATAATGGCCCATGCTGGATATCACCCTGGTACACAGAAGTATTTTGGTTGTGATTCAAGGGTACACTGTTAAAAAGAATAAGGATCCCTTTTCAAGCAGGTAGAATGCACGATCTTGAAATAGCTAATTAAACTAAGAGCCTTATGTTATGCACATGTCAACTCTCTGCCATGAATTACTAAGTGTAAAAGGCAAATGAACTATATCAGATTCAAAATTTAATTGGTGACCTCACGTGTTAAAGACCATGTCACGAATCCCAAGATTTCCTGAGGAATTACATTTTGCGTCTGGACCTCTCAGCAAAATCAAAAGATGTGCAGGGCCTCATAGACTCAAGCAGCTCCCTACTGGCCACACATCTAAGGGAGTTTACGAGGGCTGCTCACTTTTCCCAGCATCTGGAACATATTGGGCCCCAACAACTAGTGCCCATCCAGCTGTTCCAGATTCTAGAACGGGAAGAATTTGTACATTGTGTGAATTGCTCATACTTCGTTTTCCTGCCTTTTCCCTCACTGGAGTGCAAGCATCAAGTCAATTAGCTCCAAGTTCCCAAAGCAAAGTCTGTGCTTTCTTCCCGAGCAGAACATTCTTAAACCAAAAGGTCCTGGCTGAGGAAGCTGGTCAAAAAGACATCCTGCACTTTGAAAATGGGTATGTGGCTGAAGACCCCAAAGGTCAGAAAGTTGTGAGGCTTGGTCTCTCTTGTAGAAGTGGGCTATCCATGGTCAACACTAGAGAGGTCACCCAGATCATAGGGAGAAGAGAGCCCCAGACAGCTCTCGGGCGGCACAGACATCACATCTATATCCCCAACGGTGAAGAACAACCTAACAAAAACCATGTCACTCTTGACAGTCGTTCCTGCCTCTTCCCAGCAGACCCTACAGCCAATAACCTACCACGAGCATATAAGACGCTACCTCCAACAGAAGCAGAACAGAGAAAGATACCTTAGCTCTCAGTGAAGAGGCACATGCCCACACACAACTTCTATAGCCACTTTAAATGAAAACTAATAATACAATTTGAAAGGAATGCATAAAGTACAACAAAGTGACCCCTAAAACAAATATCTTTTCTAGTCTGTTGGGAGTCTCTTTTTAGGACGTGATGAAATAATTAATTTTATAGACATTTTCTTCTATGCCCCAATTAGAGATTTCCAGAGAGTCAAACCATCAGCATGAATGCTATAAAGTATATTAAGCTCTAAAAATTCCCAAAGATTGATGATATGCAGAACTAGTGCCAAAGAAGGAAGAAGAATGATAGAGGTCAGGGACTGTAGCTTGAAATGAAGCCTATTTCCGGTCTTCCTCTGATCTTCAGACCAACAGGGAGCTCTTCTCAACACTAAAGTGAGCTCCATGGGGGAATGCAGGAAGGGGGAAGGCTCGCTAATTCTGTTTAGAGAGCCCTTTTTACTTATCCAAAGGATGCCAAGCGTGGTGTTACTCTGCGTGCGTGTGCATGCGTGGGTGTACAAGAGGGTGTGGGTGTGTGGGAGTGAGAGAGACAGAGATAGAGACAGAGCACAAGCCCATACAGACGCTCTGTTATGCTAATTTGCTAACAGCGACATATCTTCTCTAGAAAGGCATATTTGGAATGAGTTTAACAGTGAAGTCCACAATTTTCTGACATTTTTCCTGCTTCTGATGGAAGGTAGACCTTTAACATCACCGCTTTAACAATTTTTATGTGTTTCACATCCCACCAAATAGGGACATGTGGAGATCTGCCAAGTCTAAATAGCTTATCTTTCAAATTCCTTTGTACATTCCCCATGCTGTGCAAAATGTCAAAATAGTTTTCTGGTGATCTTACCATCCCAATTTTCTTCCTGGTTGTAGGACTTCTTCAGGGAATCTTTGGAATAATTATTCAACTAAAGAAATATGTGGAGACAAAAGAATGTGTTTTGGTACTTGGGTAGAAATTACAAAGGCATGGAAACTAAAAGTGGAGCTTCAGGTGTGCTTCCCCCCATGGGTCTGCCAAGTGGGACAGACGCTGGACAACCACTGGGGAGCAACTTGGGAGCTGAGCATACACACATGGCTTTCCTGGCCAATTCCACACCTGCTGTGTGCCCCACAGGTGTGTGTGTGTGTGCATGTGCATCACAGGGACATCATGGGAGACACCCTCGTGCACTGTCACCACTGAGACCATTCTATTTAAACACCGTGTTTCCGTATCACAGGCCACAAGAATTTGATCTCTCCAATTCTATTGTTTTTCATTTTATTTTATTACCTGAGAAGTGTTGATGTGGTAAATCAAAGATAACCACCCAAAGAAAAGCACCATCCATGATGTCACATTCTTTCTGGATGTTAAAACATCAAAAAGAGGGGCACCTGGGGGGCTCAGTTGGTGAAGCATCTGCCTTAGGCTCAGGTCATGATCCCAGGGTCCTGGGATCGAGCCCAATGTCAGGATCCCTGCACAGTGGGGAGTCTGCTTCTCCCTCTGTGCTCTTTCTCTCTCTCTCAAATACATAAAATCATTTTAAAGGTTTAAAAAGCTGTAGTAGAAAGAATATTGACTTGGAGTCTTAGGAAAATATTTTTTAAAACATCATAAAGAAATACAGAATATGATTAATATTAAAGTTTCCTAACTTCCATCCTGTTCGTGATTTTAACTGGTACATGCTATTTTTGGTAATTCTTATTTTAAATGTGTGCTTACTGCCCTGAGGTTCTGCAAAATGGCTCTCCACACCTCCACACCCCATTGCCCGGAGAGGACCGCCCTGAAAGAGGATCTTAAAACCTAAAGCTGAAAAGCACCCATTGTCTGGTCCCACTGCACTGACTCCAAGAACAGGTGTCATTATCCAGGGTGAAAGAAGCCAGAAGGGTGGCATTGACTAATAAGGGGGTGGGAGAGAAGTTTCTGGGTACCGGTCTCTGCTTGACAACAGGGGTGGTTACATGGATGGGTGGTTCCATCTGCAAAGACTCACTAAGCTGTGAACTTACCAATTTTGCACTTTGTTGTACCCCAAGAAAATTAAAATAAAATAAAATAAAATAAAATAAAATAAAATAAATAAAATAAAATAAAATAAAATAAAATAAAATAAAATAAAGCATCTTCAAGAAGGTTCCTAGCAGCACTACACACAGTGGCCCAAATGGCACACAGAGGAACAGACAGATCCACAACGGTGCATTCACAGAGCGGAGCCCTCTGCACACTTTGAGTAAAGGCGGCCACAACGTGGTTGAGTCTCACACACACAATACTGACTGAGCAAACCAAAGCCAGCCACAGCAGACCAAGCTGGGTGACTCTGTTTATGCAAAGCTGAAAACTGTTGATTGGCTACCCTTGGGGGCTGTTTTTGAGGGGAAAAGGGTTCAGGGGGCAGGCGGTCCAGGCTTCTGCTTGGTTGGTGCGTTCTGTTTGTGCAAGATGCACTGAACTGTGTCCCTATAGTTTTACACATTTCTTCAATAAAATGTACCCCCCAGTAAGTGTGCAGTGAATTTAAAAATTATTAGCAAAACAGAGAGCAAAATAGAGGCCAGATGTTACAATACAAATAATAACTTCTTAAAAGCTTACATTTGTGCAGCATTTTTGAACTTCCTAAACTACGCTTGGCATTATGGGTGTAAGGATGATTAATCTCCAAGGAAGGAGCCTACCATCCATGGGCTTTCGCCTGAGTTTGCTTTATATTAATATTATCATTGTCTTATATTGATAAATGTTAGAGATGTGAAACTAATTCTTCACCTTTAATCCAATGGAAAGGAGAATTGAGCTAAATAAAATAACATTTCTGTTCCATTCAGTCATGGAAAACATGGAAACCAAATATCCTTACTACTCTCTGGACTTAAAAAAATATTTCTGTTCTCATTTGAAAACAACCACAAGTGTTGATACATTCTTGGCAAGAAAACAAATTAGCATGAAACCTTTGAGAAACTGGGCACATGAGCATCTCTGACTAAGTGCGGTCTGTGGGCGGCAGGGCCAGAGCCTGCGGGCCTGCAGGGGGCTCCCCGCAAACCACATGTGCCCAGGAAATGAGGGTGTCTGTCCCAGGGCCCGCCCGCCTGGCAGCATGGTCTCCTTGCACCCACTGCCTAATTTGGGTGGACTCATTTTCATGACTCTTCTGCCCTTTCCCCCCACTCGGTGGGGGCGGACGTTCAATGTCCCTGCCCTGGGGAACGGAATGGGCCAGAGGGAACGGCCGAGGCCACCACTTCACCTCCAGGTCACTGTCTTGTCCAGCTGCAAGCAGATGTGACTATAATTAGCTGCCCCGTGACAGTGGCTCAGATGTCTCTATGTGAAATGAGTTGGTGGGCCGCATGGGTGGAGTGAGGCTGGAGGGGACCATGGGGAGGCCAGGGGCTCCCCTCGTGCTGCCCACTTCCTGTCTGATGCACGAGTGCTGGGGAGTCGATCTGGGCATGTGTCCAACCCCAGGGCCCTCCCATTGAGTCGCTCCCCAAATGTTCTTCCAGAGTAAGAAGCTGGCCTGGGAGAAGGCGTGGACTCAGGGGCTCTTTATCCCCAGATGAAACACATTTCCCAATTTCAGAGGGGAAACCTTCCACAATAAAATCCTTGGCCTCCACAAGTTCCCGGAACCCTCTGCGCATGGCGCGTCCCACCTGCCACCGCAGCCTCTCCTTCCCCTCTGGGGGCCCCTCCACACCCAGCCGCCTCCTCGGATGCTCCTCAGTGCCACAAGCAGAGATGCTTTTCCAGCCACTCTTTAAAGAACAGCATATTTTCGCCAGCCAGGCAGGAAGAAAAAAAAAAGTTGGTCTATTTTCTCCAACTTTGGAAAAATGTGCAAGCCTCTTTTGGGTTGGACTCCACAAAGCAATCTGGTTATTTTTGTTTTTCGTCTTTCCTCTCTCTATGGCTCCAAAGTACAACCCAACCCAGACTTTACTGCTTCCACATCCCTGTCTGGCCACAGCCTGTCAGATATCTGCCTTCATTTCTGCCTTCTGCACCCCAGGACTTGCCCACACGGCAGGGAGTCGGCAGGAGTGGAAGCAGCCCCATGTGGGCCTGAGCCATCCACTCATTCACACTTGGTCTGAGTGGTACCCTGAGTGATTTATCTTCTGCCCGGTGGGTGATGGTAGGTGAGCACCTGCTGTGCACCTGATGCAGGCCAGGCGTGCCCCTGATGCAAAGAGTGCAGTGTTGAGCATGTGAGCCAGCAGGAGGAGCAAGTGAGAGGTCACAAGGTAATGCCTCCTACAACAGAAGTGAGCAGTGTCCCACAGACGCAGAGGAGGGAGCCCTGCGCCCTGTCCAAGTACCCAGGGATCTGCAGAGCAGGTCCGATGGATGCTGGCCTGCTGGGGGAAGGCGGGACATGGGGAGGAAGTGTTACTGTAAAGAAGGAGACAGACGCAAAATGAAGCAGAGCAAAGAGGCACTCAGCCAGGGGTGTGGGACGAGCACCGAACCACAGAAGAGAGCACCAGTCGTCAGGACAAAGCCAAGAGAACACATTGCAAAAGGAAGTTACAGAGGAGATGTACTCTCCTAGGAAGAAAGCAGAATGAGGGAGAGCTGTCATGGGACACTGGTCAGGAGGCAGGCACATGTGCCAGGTGGGAAGGTGACAAGTGAGACTGCACACTCCTGAGGCTGGTAGGGAGCCAGATCTTGAGGTCTTGGCCACGTAGCCTGAGCCTAAGTAGATGACTCCCTGCAGAACCACGGTCTCTTGTTTCTAGCTTTTTTTTTAAGATTTTAGTTATTTATTCATGAGAGACACAGAGAGGCAGGGATATAGAGGGAGAAGCAGGCTCCCTGCAGGAGCCCGATGCGGGACTCGATCCCAGGACCCCTGGATCACAACCTGAACCAAAGGTAGACACTCAACCGCTGAGCCACCCAGGCGTCCCCTGTTCCTAACTTCTGTGTTCAGTCCTATACGCCAGTAACTCTGACACCAATCCGTGAATCTCTAATTGCTCTTCAAGTGAGAACACATTTCCTGGAAGACATAAATTCTGTCAACTGGCTGTAACCGGTCTTCTTTATTAATCCCTGGTCATAAACACAATGTAGCTTAATCTACTGTACGTGCAGGCTCAGAGCTTCACTTAATTCAGAAGCGTGTTCTAAAGTTGAAGTGCTGTGTGCTTTCTGAGAACCCCTGGACCATGCTGCTGCCTGTCTCTCACGCTCACCCTGAATCTGAATCCCAGGTTCACATCGTTTCCTCCACGCCTTGTGTCACCATGTAGGCAACATCACATTAACACATTACCTTCCAACTACTGTGGCAACAGCACCACCCCTCTCCGCAGGAGGATGGATGGACGGCTGAGGTGAGAGGAGCAGCTCCAGCTGCGGCCACTCCCGCCCTCACCCCCTGCACCTGCCCCAGCACCTTCCCGGCACTACAGCTTCAGAAAAATGCGTAACCGGCTCTACACTTGAAATCAGAAGAACGCTTAGTGAACTTAGGAAACTTTTCCTTTCATGACCCAGAAAAGGCACTCGCCTACCATCACCCACCGGGCAGAAGATAAGTCACTCGGGGTACGAGACCAAGTGTGAATGAGCGGATGGCTCAGGCCCACACAGGGCCGCTTCCACTCCTGCCGACTCCCCGCCATGTGGGCAACTAAATAAATAAAAATTCCAAACAAGCCGGGGTCAAACACCACACCGCGTGTCCACGGGGCAGCTATCAAGAGGGGTTTGGGCTGAGCAGTTTTCCCAGTGGAAGAGTGCTTAGTGAAGATGTCCTGAGGGCTCTACCCATTCTAGGGAAGTGACAGGGAGCCAGCACCCGGCGCCAGGACTCACACTACTTGAGCATCGAAAGATAGAGTCGACTTTCTGCGTCCCCCATCGTGCTCCAAGCCCTAATCCTTTGGGGAACCCCCCAGTTTGAAACACACTTAAAAAGGACTTGTGACCTAAGGGAACAGCGAAATACTACAAGTATTACTAACGTGCAGCTTAACTAAGCCAGTGGCCACAAGATCACCACTTTTCCTGCAACAATTAAACATTTTAAATTACAGCGAATATCTTCTCAGATTAACACCATCACCAACCTCCTCAGATGTTGGTTTGAAACGCTACCCCCGCCCCCACCATCACTCTCTGCTCCTGTCCTGAGGATATGCTGTTCCTTCTACAAAGAAGACAGTAAGCACTGCCCTTCTGTGGAATTCAGGATCCGCGGTGGCCTGCTGCACCTGCCGCACAGGCTGATACGCCCTGTCCCCATAAGGACTGCCGGGCACGCGCTCTGCTGGGCACCGTCCTCCTGCTTCCGAGGAGAGAAGAGTGGCTTGGACAGGACTGTGCTCTCGAGCCGTCATACCAGGAGGTGACCAGGCACTCAGGCGTGAACCTGATCACTGCAGAGGAAAGATCAGGTGCACGAGGAACAGCCATGGCTTCAGCACCGCCATAAGGAAGTAAGGGTAGCAGGGCAGAGCCCGCTGGGCCGGTGGGGTGAAAGCAAGCTACGTGAGCCTTGGACGGCAGGCAAAGGGACTTCTACTTCACTCTCCAATAGGCCACTGGGGGCATTTCTGAGCAAATTCCCTCCCTGCTAGCCAGTGAGGTTAGTGTGCAGATGGAGGAAGCTCAGTAAGAGGGCACAGGGGTGGGGGAGGGGAGAGGAGGGGCAGGAGACTGAGGGTCACAGGAGCTGCCATTGCACTGATGTGGAGTAGGGAATTGGATGCTCTCCAGTGAGCCTGACGGCAAGGACGGTGGTCCCATCTGAGCACTGGGAAGTGGAAGGAAGGGAGGGGAGGTGGGAAGGGGGGAGATGGGAAGGGAGGAGGAGGGAAAGGGGAAGAGAGAGAAGTGGATGAGGAGAAGGAAGCAAGTTAGAAAGAATATGTCTCGGGATCCCTGGGTGGCGCAGTGGTTTGGCGCCTGCCTTTGGCCCAGGGCGCGATCCTGGAGACCCAGAATCGAGTCCCACATCAGGCTCCCGGTGCATGGAGCCTGCTTCTCCCTCTGCCTGTGTCTCTGCCTCTCTCTCTCTCTCTCTGTGACTATCATAAATAAATAAAAACTTAAAAAATTAAAAAAAATTAAAAAAAAGAAAGAATATGTCTCATTTTATGACAGGACGTGGTAATGGATTTCATTTTCTTGGTTGGTGGTTCTGTCAATTGGACCAATTTCGTGTGAGATTTCTATTCTCTGCCAAGCTGTGTATCTCATACCTTCTTTTTTTTTAAGATTTTATTTATTTATTCAGGAGAGACACAGAGAAAAGCAGAGACATGGGCAGAGGGAGAAGCAGGCTCCCCATGGGGAGCCCAATGCAGGACTCGATCCCAGGACCCTGGGATCACCACCTGAGCCAAAGGGAGACGCTCAAGCACTGAACCACCCACGTGCCCCTATCTCATACCTTCTTACTAAAATTTATTTAACTCATAATCATACATTCTCTGATGCAAGAAATCATGTAGTCCTTACCAAGAAGGAAATAATATAGACCCAACAGACGATCCCGAACATCATCTCAGCCAGTGGCCCATGAAATGTCCACCTAGCGGGACTGACATGAACATAAGCATGCATGCTCTTCACATACCAGCCACGGTGAGAAGCGAGGCCATGCACAGGGCACAGCTTCTTCCTGCAAGTGTATTCCAGGTTAGAAGGAGAAAAACATACAAAGCTAAATGAGTCAGGAACATGGCTGCTGTGTGTTGGAGAACAGAAGAAGGAGAAACTATTGGGGGCTGGGCTGATCGAGCGAGCGGGAAGGCGATGGGCTTCACGGAGGAGCACTGCCTGGTCAGGGTAGGCTTCATGGAGGCAGCAGGCCAACAGCATGCAGGTAAGACGGCAGAGCCTGGGCGGGTGGTAGTGGACATTCCAGGAGGAAGCAGAGTGAACCACATGCAGAGATGAAAGCTCAGAGGCAATGGAAGAACTCTGAGCAACCAGAGGACTGGACCCCAGCAGCACACACCAGGACAGTGGTAGACACGGCTTCCGGCCTCCTGGGGAAGGTTTGCACACTCCAGCACAGCCAGACCCCATGTGCCATGATGGGGAAGCCAGGTGGCATCAGCAACAGCAAGGGGACGGGCAGAGGGTCTTTCCTGGGGGGCAGAATGGAGCCACACTATGCATCCGACAAGAGTGATGCTATGATATCAGCTAATTTACTGCTACTCCCCTTTCACAGACAAACTAAAATGTCCTGTTAGGATAGAGCAGTCATAGCTGTTTGCCTTCCTTGTGAGATATGGGACACAAGTTAGAACAATAGGCCTGTTGGGACCCATCCTAGCCAAAATGGAGCTACCGAGTCATTTTCACAACTGCACTCAGACTCATTTGCAAAGTCACTTTGCAAATGCAGATTCATACTCTTTATAATAAAAACGACGAGTCTAAAACGCTGCAGCTCCATCCTCCAAATCCAGAGGGAACATCACCCCTAAGGATACCATTCCTTTATTTGTATCTTTTCAACGAGGTCTGAAAACTCAAATGCAACATAAACCGAAATTTCAGGTAAGCAACCCTGTGGGGTAAATGGATGCCTCGCAGTGCAGCCAGCGCTCCCTGCACCTGACAGAAGGTCAGGCAGGGATGCATCTGGGGGATTTCTCCATGACATCCTTCCAGGTGACATGCAAGTTTTCACAGGGCCTCACCTAAAACCTTCAACAAGTCTGTGGGCTTTTATGGAACACAACAGATGGGAGACCAACACGGCTACTTTGCCAGCCATAGTGGCACTTTCAGAGGACCTACCTAAACACACAAGCACAGAACTTATGGTGAAAGAAGAGAAGTTGTGGCAAACCCCAGGACAAAGCTAAAGTGCTGGTGGTCAGAGCTGCGGTTTCTCAAAGACAAGCTCTGGTATTTACTCTGTGGCCATGAGGCGATGCCCAGAGACACCTCAGAGGTCCGTGTATGGCTCTGAGGTCAGCTGTATATGTTTGCTCTGTGGAGAGGCATCATTTCCAAACCACACCTCCCACTCTCTCCCTCAACAGAATCCTACTCCCAAACTGAAAAAAATTAAAAAAAAAAAAATCAGTGCTCCAGTTTGCCAGTACCCACTGAAACCACACAAGGGAACCCACAGACATATGTATGCAGCCCACAGGATGTGTGATGACTTCAGAAAACCTTATCTTTTCCATGAGAGTTAAGGAAAGTATTGAGCTGATTTAAACCATTCATAGTTTATTATAAAAATGAAATAAGTAAAACATGGAAACTAGAACTCAATCTATTTCCCTGATCCTTCCATTGGAAAGATACACATTTTGCCCTCATTTCTATGTTTTCTCATGTGTAATCATTACTTATTTCCTCATAACAGTTACTGTGCATATAATACAACAGAGCTTAGGGAGATCTGTGGAGATCTGTGGAAATCGAGGGTGGCATGCTTTTTTTTTAAGATTTTATTTATTTATTCATGAGAGACACACACAGAGAGAGAGAGAGAGAAAGAGAGAGAGAGAGAGGCAGAGGGAGAAGCAGGCTCCATGCAGGGAGGCCGATGTGGGACTTGATCCCGGGACTCCAGGACCATGCCCTGGGCCGAAGGCAAGCACTAAACTGCTGAGCCATCCAGGGATCCTGAATAGTGCCTTTTAAAAATGCTTATTCTCCCTTTTGCAGAAAATTCCAGAGGTTGGCAGCCCAAGATCTGTGAGGTGGCTCTGATCAATGAAATCCTTAGAGGCCAAGTCTCTTCTGTCTCGATGGCCTTCATCTCAGTCCCCTCAAGCCTCAAGATGACGGCTGGGATCCCAACCACCACATCTGTATGCCAGTTGCGGCCCTATGTCTGGCCCTCTACAGAAAAATTTGGCCCACCCCTGTTTGAGGCTGTTGGCTCCTCAAGCTTAGGGAGATCTGTGGAAATCGTAAGGCACACTTATCAAGTATGTTAACATCTAGAAAATTCTAGGAAAGTTTTCGCTACCATTTGCGGAGTTAAAAAGAATCCATGTTGAGTCAGGGTAAACTGGATTGTGAACACCATTCAAAGCAAATACTTTCAGGGGGTGTGGGGGTAGCGCACTGGAAATCAAGACCACCCTTGTGCTTTTAATAATGGTATTTTCACATTTCTATGGACATCTTCATGTGCTGGAGGGCAGCTAATCCCTTCTTTGAAAACCTTGAGTCTCCTTGCCATAAACTACTAATTCTACAATTCAAAACTATAATTCTAAGGAAAGGTTCCCTCTGAGAGGAGCCCATTGTCATTTCTGTACGTGGAAGAACAAAGCATTAGCCAATGGAGAAAACTAACGAGGCAGAAGCAGAAGACCTGGAGGGAGGAACACGGCTCCTGGGATGTGGGGGAGATGCCCTGGATGCAGAGAGCGGAGCCAGTTCAGGGAGAAATTAAACATGGATAAACCAAAAGCTCATAAAAATATCCGAAGGGAGAACCTGACCAACAATGCACAAAAACTGGAATCTGTAGGACATTAAAATATGATGCAATCAGCCAAATTCATGACCAACTGGCAGCTGCTGGGTTTTTCCCTCTGGATGGTGAAACTGGCACTTAAGAGCATCAGCATGGACTTCTGCGTTAAAATACCGGACTCAACTCAACACAGTGGCAAAACTGGCCTCCACGCCAATCCACTTTGTCACCTGCAGATAAAATACCAGGTGAGAATCCAATTCTTTTGAGTTGCTTCTCCTTTACTCATTTCTGGTTGTTGGATCCCAACACACAAGTCCCTCGTGTACGCAGAAAGCCACTGTTCTCTCATTGTCAAAGGGATTTCGAGTTGTAAATTATTATCACGTTAAGAATCAACAGTATCCTGATGAATATGTGCATCACAATGTCTCCAGGCCAATGACACACCTTTTAGTGAATCAGTGCTTCAGGGTGAACTCTCTGGTTGCTCCCGACCCTGTTTTCACAGAGAAATACGAACATTGCATGCCCCTTCCTGATGACATGTTCCTTCCTGATGAGCAAATTACTGAGATGTCTTATTAACCTCTTTTAATCAATTCACAAGGGGCAGCCCGGGTGGCTCAGCGGTTTAGCGCCTGCCTTCAGCCCAGGGCGTGATCCTGGAGACCCGGGATGGAGTGGCACATCAGGCTCCCTGCATGGAGCCTGCTTCTCCCTCTGCCTGTGTCTCTGCCTCTCTCTCTCTCTCTCTCTCTGTCTCTCATGAATAAATAAATAAAATCTTAAAAAAAAAAATCAATTCACAGTGTCCTTCCACAGAATGTAGAAATACACTTCTGAAATGCAACAAAGCCAGTTGGTTTTGCCATCAAATGAAGTGGAGTCGTCTGGATTGGGCTGGAGACTGAAATTCCTCTCCATTGTCTTACACAGACTGAAAACAAATTCCTGATGGTCTGGGCTGTGCTTCCTCAAAGCTTACATGTATGCCGTCTGCACATTTCCTCCACCACCTCGTGCATCAGCCATGCAGCCCATGAGAGAGAAGGCTGCTGGTGTCAACAGTGTGCGAATTATGGCTTAACATCCTTTTGTTCCTGTCCAACACATAAAAATACCCCAAATCCAATAGCTTCACTTATAGATGATGACATACGCTTTGAATTCTTTACTTCAGTCTATGTACCCCAACCATGAGCCTTCTGTCCATTAAAAACACGGTCTGGGATTAGCAGGTGACATTAACAGTAAGGTAATAAAGAAGCTAATAAGTGACACTGGCATAATCTGTAGATTTCCATTTTGCTAACCTTTTGCTAATCTTAACCATACAAAGAAACCTGATCCACAGCGGTTCCCCAAATACATATTTTCTAAACCCTTACATTATTAAATATTTTCCAAAAAGTAGAGATGTTCAGTATTGTTTCAGGGGAGATGTATTTCACAGCATTTCATGGCATTAAAATCGGAAAATACATGAAGGACCTATGCAGCCTCGATCAATCAGCCAAAATACTGGTTTCCCAGGAACTGGCAATGCTGAGCAAGCCAGAGGGCTGCCCTGTAACCATCCAAGCTTAGAGTGACGTCGTGCCTGCCAGCATGGCCTGGGGTCCCAGGCACCCCACCTGACGGTCCATCCTCACGTATGCACTTTAGTCAGCCTCCAGAGCCACATCCTGTCTTACCTTTTTTAAGGCAATACTCTCCAGACTCTGTTTTTCTTCCAACAAACCACCATTCCTTCCTCCCCCAGGCGCCCAGCCTTAATTATTTCATATTGCTCTTAGCTCCCTGACCCTAATTGGGTGGTTCCATCAGTGACCAACTGCGTGACTCAGCTTCCAGTCTGACATGACATGTTCATTCTGAACTTTGTGCAAATCTAAAACAAACCGTTTGAAAGTGTTTCATCAACAATGATGCTTTTCTAAAAAGGCTTGTCTACAAAACTAGGTGGAGCAAAACATGTCATGGGAAATCTTACTTTAGCCTCAGGAGCTGAAGGAACCAAACTGTCCATCTTTCCTCTTTTGTTTTATTCCGTCAACTAGACAGGAAACTGGAAGAACACAAGTTTCCCCCTCGAAAGCGTTCACAGCGCCAATTGGAGGGGAAAGGCGCTGTCCAGTCATCTGTGAATGGTTTTCATACTTTTTGGTTCATAAAAAAGGTGAAAGCAAGAGTTTATTCTCACGGATGTGTTTAGAATGTGGTAAAACACTACCATTTGAAATCAAAACAAGCTCGTCATTCCAACCTAGTTCTGCTTCTCCCAGAGCCATAGAAACCAGAGGTCAGCACTGTGCGCGGGCACACATGGCACGGGGGGGCCGGAGGTGGAAACCCCACGTGCCAGGAGACACCTTCTTCTCTGTGTGTGGGATACGCAGCTGGGTCCAGTTGTTCGGGTGCCACCACCTCACCACGCAGACCAACCTGGCTCTGCACGCCGCCTGTGCCTGGGATCACAGAGGACTGGCCCAGAACTGACCCCCTCCCCCATCCTTAGTGTTAACACCTGATGGAAACAAGCACCAGCACGGAGAATACAAGACAACACCCTCCTTCCCAGGCACCCTAGAGATGAGCATAGCACGTGGACCTCTCAGACTGACAAGGCTTTGACTTCCTTCTGCTTAACAGGTACCAAGTCTGAAGATGGAAAGTTCTGGAGATGGAAGGTGGTGCTGGCTGCACAATGCTTCCTCCTCTGATGCGGGTTCACTCTACCCTGAACTGAACACTTAACATGGTTAAGGTGGTAAATTCTGTGTGATGCATGTTTGGTCCCAACTAAAAAAAAAAAAAAAAAAAAAAAAAAGTGAAAAAAAGTTTCCATATATCTGGCTAACTGTCCCCAAGGCATCAATGTCCTATCAGCAGTGCTTGGGGCTGGTGAACCCATAGTCACAGGAGATACCCCATCCTCCTGGGATGGCAGTGAGCCCCACATGAGCGCCTCTGGCTCTCGGGGCCCCACACCCCTGTCTTCCCACAGAACCCACTGTCTCCACTGGAAATCCACAGCCAAGCTCTTCACTGTTCATTCTAATTTTAGATTCTCTGGAAGAAAATGTTGATGTTTGCTCTCTTTCCACCTAACAGATTTGGGGGCCTGCTGGCATGTTTAACTGGGGCTACATTCTTCTGAAACTCCACCAATTCGTTGTGTTTAGGGAAAGAAAGCCCACAACTTCTTCCTTAATTTTCAGCAGCCCAAGAACTCCAAGCCTTTAAATCAAGTATCTCCTCAAATTCCACCAAATGTATTTAAGGCACAACTTTGACAAACCAAGAAGGAAGACACGAATGTAGACTTAAATACTCCTAGAAAGTGCTGCTCGGCCACGGCTCCCCAGGGAATCTGCCCACAGAGGATTGCTCGAGGAATTCATGTGCATCCAGAATCTGTCCCAGGCGCGGGGACCCTGGCATCTGGCTGGAGTCTTATCACTGTGAGAAATAGTATTTGAAACTGTGTCACCACTTCCTATGAGATTGGCCACCAGAGGCTGGCGTGGGGGACACAGGCACAGTAGCCTCCGGGCCCTGGCCATCACCTCCCAGCAGCACGCATGCTGTCTGAGCAGACGCAGACGGCCAACCTTCCCTGGGGACAGAGATGACTAACTAAGGTTGGCAGGGACGTGACCCATTTCAGGACCACCAGACGGTGGGCTTACAGGGCAGTTAAGAAAAGGTGGGAAGTGAGGACACAAAGAATCCGATGAAGGGAATTTCCAAAACATACATGGAACCAGGGCTATTCCGGGGCGGGCCTGTGCTACTCTGACCCCCCTGAGTGCTCTTCCACCGCACTTTCAACAGGATGCAGTGAGCTCGCATCAGAGGAGGAAGGGGAAGGAGGCCAGTGTCTTCTGAGCACCTACTATGTGCTCCCCAGGCTTTGAAAACAGATTCCCAGTCAGTGTTGCCAAACCATGAGTGGTGCTCAGTTTACAGATCTGCAGAACCCAGTATGGATCGCCCAGCCAGAGAGCCAGGGCTCTGAGGTCCAAACTGGGACCTAACTCCATGGTAAGACTCACTCTTTTCATGATGAGCTGCCTCTGCAAAAGCACCTGTACGACCAATGATCCTGATGGCCCACATCCTGATGGACTTCAAAATAGGGTTGCCCCTGCCCCCGGCCGGGAACGGGTAGACAAACCATCCAGTCGGCAAATGGATTGTACTTATAATCAGAAAACAAAAGTAATTTTCAGAAGTTTCCTGCATGTGGGGATTCAATATGGGATCTCATTCAGTATAGGATCTTAAAGCCACTTTCTTCCTCTCACTCTGAATCCTAGCCTATATTTGGTTAAGACTGCTCGGTTGCCCCTGAGATGCTGCTTGGCCCCTAGTCCTGCTACCGTATTAGGAAGAGGAAATATGGTGCACTTGACCCCAGGGGTCTGGAGTTCACACAATGGGGAGTTAAGTATAAACAACACATTTTCAGGGGAAACACATGTCTTCTGATTCAGCTGTGCTAATTAATATCCCCTACCTGGAATTTCCAGGCTAAGAGTCTGTATTTCCAGCTGCCCCAATCAACTGCCCTTCTAAATTTTCCACTTCCTAACAATTTCCTCCTGAGGAGTCTGTCTTCCTCATGATACCTCCTCTGTCAAGGACTGGGTTATAAAATCAATATTTCATTTCAAGCGCCACAAAGTCTATCAACACCTCCCGTCCAAAGGCGTGCTCCAGACCCATAGACTTCACGAGCAGGAAGGCACTCTTGATGTGGAAAGGGCAGGTTCGAGTCTGCACTCAAAGTTGTGAATCTGAACTTGAATCAAATGAGTTCAACTTCTCCCCAATAGGTAATATTAGCCAGCTGAACCCTATACGCTCTTCAAACCTTCCAGGAGAATGTCCATGCATTTGGTGAAGGAACCAAAGAAAATGTGCTGGGTCCTCCTCTGCTCTAAACCAGAGAGGAAACCACCTAGGCCAAAGACAGTCAAAAGCTCCCGTGAATCCAGGGTGAGCTCTGACCTCCAGCAATGACATTACACCCCCAATCTGGCACTTCCAAATCTGGAATTTGGGTTCAGCTGAGAGAAGAGGGAGCACTGTGCCATCAGTAACTGCTGGAGAACCACCCGCCCAACAGTGGGCCCAGAGCAGATCATTAACAGAAACTGAAGCACATGGCCCCTTCAAAATCCATTCTGAAGCCTGCACTAAAATGAGCAACTCTGGATTATTCTCATGATCATCCAAATGGGACTGAAGTCATTTTTTAAATGAATGAAAAGTTTTGTCTCTTGTGTGGGATAATAAAATTCTCATCGATTGCATATTTAGTGAAAATGTAAACTTAATAGTTGAAATGGTGTATTATTTCACAGATCATTTCTCGCAAATGCTTATTACGGTTGCTTTATAAACTGCAAAGAAATACAAGTGTGGGCTATCTATGTGATGATCAGTAAAACTAAATTCCTAGTTATAAATCTAAAATCCAAAATTAAACAGTTAAATGTTTATATTGTTTAAAAAAAAAAAAAAGTAGGGCAGAAGTTTTTTCAGAGCCAAGACATCTGTAAAATTTGTATCAAAAGACAAAGTTCAGAACATCCTCATCCCTAATACTGCTTGGCAGCAATGTCCATGCAGCAGCTGTATTCCCAGTTTGCTCTCTAAGATGACTTTCCCAACAGAATGCTGGTGAATGTGGCCCCCACCCTCTCCCCATCAGGAATTCCACATGAGCTCCGCATTGGCATTGAAGCCACAATTCTCATGAGTCTGGATTAATTCATTTCTGAGGCTGAGGCACAGACTCTGGTCCTCATCCATGGAGGAACATTGAAAACCATTAAAGAGCTGGAACCACAAATGTTTGCCCTCAGTGACACGTTTGCCATTCCGAGGAGAATCCCTGACTCTGTTCCTGGTAGGTGACTGCACCAACTGCCCATGCTTCTCGGGTCTCCGCTGAGGCTGAGGCAATTATCTCCGCTCATCTAACACAAACGTGTCCCAACCCAAATGCCTGGGAGGGACAGAGCCAGGGAGGAGAGAGAGGTCAACGATTCTAGTAACGTCTTCTAAGGGATGAGGTCGTTCCTCACTTTTCTGAATGAATCAAGAGATGAAATTCCATAAATTAAGTCTTAAATGCAAAAGTTCATTCATTTCTAGAAGGAAACTGTTCTGAAACAGCACTTTGCTGGGGCTGTCCTCTGAGGCTGTGCACTAACGGGGCCGGCTGGTGCCAGGGCCAGATGGGCTAGGGAATAAGGGATCCCAGCTCCGGGAGGCCCTTTCACTGTGTCACTTTCCTTGGCTCCTACTATGTCCCTGAATAACCCATGTGTGCAGGAACACTGGCACGGCCAAGCAAAGCGAGGTGCCGGTGAGGAAGGCGTGGGGCTCTGTGTCATGGTGTCACCAGTATCCACCTCCCGGGCTCAGGGAACCCTGCTCTTCCTTCTTATCCTCACGTGCAGACTGAGAAATCTGGGAGTGGGTGAAGCCTGATCTCATTTCCATTCAACAAGATGAAAGTCAGGATAAAGAAAGAAAGGAGCCAGGTAGAAAATCAGAGTAAGATGCAGGATGGAGAGTGTACTGCAACACACACTGGCCTGATTTCCCGTGTGCAGACTGCATAGCACTGCACACACACCAGAGGACATCAACAATGCCAGACAAGACCAAGGAGCACTTTCAGATAACTCAGAGGATGAACGCAGCTCGAAACAGAAGGCTGAATGAGGACAGCCACGGCCCCAAACAGTGGTGGGACATTGGGGCATCCTCGTCTAGTGTCATACACAGTTACAGTTCATACTGTCAACTCAGAAGTTTCTGACAGCCCACTCTCACCAGAAAGAGATCACAGCACCCACCACGTGGGCACCACACACCCAGACAAGACAGACGTTGTTGCTGGGGGCCAGCGGAGCCAGCTCTAGGAGCAGGGGCACAGTTCAGCCAATGGCTATAACCAAGGTGACCTCAGGCAGTAGCAGGGACAGCGTGCCATCCCTGGCTTCCAGGACAGGGAACACCCACTCCCCCCCGCATGGTGTCTGCCTCCTTGCCCATGGATGAGGAACATGGTGAACAAAAAGATTAATTTTCTGAATTCCCGTGCGCATTCCTGTGGCACTCTGTCATGTAGGCAATCTTGTCTGGGTGCTGCCCACAGTTGCCAAGTGAACCCGTCATTCTAATTCCATCGCAGCCGGGCCATGCTTCCTCATCAGGGGGTAGATTCAGACAGAAGCCCAGGTTCAGCAGACCTCCCAGGAATTCCTGCAGATCAACCCAGAGACCAACATGCCCCTTAGGACTCCAGGCAAGGAGCAGAAATGCTTCCTGCTCACCCATCTGCCCATGGGACTGTTGACAGTCTCGATACCCATGACACGGGGGGACAGAGGAGGACGTGTGGGTTCCCAGCATGCACACAGCAAGCGCGGGAGCGGGCTGTAGCCAGAGCGGGGGGGCTGCTGCATACTCTAAAGAATGAAGTCATGCACCGGCCTGCACTAGGGAAATCCTACACAGCAAAAGATCGCCACCGTGATAAAGAGCTGAAAGCAATTCCCCAATTCAGCTCTTTCAGCAGCAGAGTCTGGAAATGAGCTGACACACAGCCGCGTGCACGCGGCATCAAGCTCTGGGCAACGCCCAAGGACCAGGGGTGGAGCAACTTCCTCTGCGATGTGGGATGGCCATGTCATGACCAGCTTTCTGAGCATGTCCATCACTGTCACCTTGGATCTCACTGCAAGAGAAGAAGAGAGACGAGGACCCCAAACCCAAGACCTTCCACGCCAGCCTCACGGTTGTGCTAAGGGAAAGGAGCTCCCTGAGCCAGATACGGATAAGAAAACATTAAATTGCATCTCACAGAAGCGTGGCGGCCTCAAGGAAGACAGGCCAACACGGCAGCTATGTGCAGGTGTCGTCCTGCACTGGACGCTGGCGCCGGAAATAGCGAAGAAGGGCAGTAATGGTTAATGGATTAATTTGAAAATGGACTCTGTGCTGAATATAGAATTGCAACCACGTTAAGTTTCCTCAATTTAATAAATATCCCATGCTTCGGTGAAACAATATCCTCATTCGCAGATGGGAGGCTGGCGTGCTTCGGGGCCAAGGGGGAGACAGTCTACAACTTACCCAAATGGTCCTGCAAAACCGATAATTTGGAGAGAGAAAACAAAAAGGTGGCAAAATGTAAATAACTGATGCATCTAGCTGGAGAGTATTCAGGAGTTAATTTTATCATTCTTGCAACTTTTCTATACGTTTACGTGTTTTGTTTTTTCGTATTTTTTTTCAATTTATTTTTATTTTTTTTTAATTTTTTAATTTTTATTTATTTATGATAGTCACAGAGAGAGAGAGAGGCAGAGACACAGGCAGAGGGAGAAGCAGGCTCCATGCACCGGGAGCCGGATGTGGGACTCGATCCCGGGTCCCCAGGATCGCGCCCTGGGCCAAAGGCAGGCGCCAAACCGCTGCGCCACCCAGGGATCCCCTGTTTTTTTGTATTTTTTAAAAAAGGTTTTTCAAGGGACGCCTGGATGGCTCAGTCAGGGCGTGATCCCAGGGTCTTGGGATCGAGTCCCACATCGGGCTCCCTGCAGGGAGCCTGCTTCTCCTTCTGCCTGTGTCTCTGTGTCTCTCTCTCTGTGTCTCTCATGAATAAATAAAATCTTTTAAAAAGGTGGGGGGCTTAAGTAGGGTAAGGAAATATTAAAACATTGGAAAGGACACAAAGTGAGAAAAGGGTGTGAGGCAGCAGAGCTGTATTCTGCGGCGAACGGCAGCGCCAGGGAAAACAGAAAGCAAGGCCTTTAGAGCAGCCGAGGGTCAGCCACAAAGCAAGCCTCCGGGCGAGGACAGCAGCTGCTGACGAAGGCACAAATGACACAAAGCACCCCGAGAGAAAGGACCTGCAGTCCCCCACGGATGCAGCGGCTCCCCTACATCCACACTGCCTGCGTCTGGGGCCTCATCCGCCTCATGCTCACTGAGCCCCTTCCTGGCTGGTCAGCCCTGGGGTGCATGCCCCGCCCAAGGCAACCTGAAACCAGATGCGGGGGCACCTTGCACACCGCCATCCCCTTGGTTGTCACGGGACCCACCTCCTGGACCACAGCGCAGGTGCGGCTTCCCCACAAGACCCTGAGTCATTCAGAGATGTTTTGCTTATAGACCATGTGCTCCACTGAGAACCGTAATTTGGGATTATGAAGATAGCAGTTAGTTACTTTATTTTATACTTAGTCTCTATATTTATGACAACCAGTGTCAGAAACAATAAAGAAATCCTAAAAGTCCATAGCTTCTGGAGCTTGCAAGACACACAGCAATATCTATCCAAACTGAATTTGCAAGAGCTGGCCATAATTCCTGCACACAGATGATCACACAGATGATCACATCTGGACATCTGTCGGGGCGTGCACGCACATTACTGAGCCCAGCCAGGTGGGCCCTAGCTAAGCACAGGTCACAGCGTGTCCCAGGCATCTTGCCCACATGACACCAACTTTTTGAGAGGACCTTGAGGGAGTTTCTGAAGTGAATACCCCAGGAAGATCTTATTTCAGATCTTCTAACAGAAAGGAAGAACCACCTGAGGTTGTTTGCCTGGGTGAAGGGTCCTAACACCTGACACATGCAGTGAAATACCTAACATACCAGTGGGGAACCGGCATTATGAAGCCAGAAACACAGAAAGGCTCCGATAGCCAGAATGCTTGTGACCTAATTCTGGGAGATGCCAAAATGAAACCAGAGCTGCAAGGTGACAATGCATTCCTCACCCAACTCCCCGCCCCCACTGCCTCCTGCCTCGGGCGTGAAACTCTCAATCTGGATAGGCCAAATGCTGTGGCGTTGGCATTCGAGGCTAGCTTCCCCACTGCTGTAAAGGCAAATGCCATCATTCAGGAGCTGAAACTGGTCCCTCCTCTTTACAGAGATGGCAAAGATAAAGACGAGGTAGAAAGATTAACCTGCCAGAAACTGATCTGTGATCATCCTACCACACTTGCTACAAGTACAGTATTTCCTCTTTAAAATTGTTTTTAATAGCAATGCAATTTTTCTCTTAAAACTTCCTAATCAGATTATGAGAAAGAAAAAAGGAAAAGAAGGATGAAGAAGATAATACCAACACTGGCCAAACCAGGTTGGAAGCATTGGCTACAAGGATCTGATGCACACACACTAGATGGGGAAAGTTGTGTTATTTCCTCCAAAGTCCGCCCATCACCCTACGAGGGTCACCTCAAGGCCCCTGAGGCTCAGGGTGGGTAAGAGGTGAGGCCAGGCTACTCTGACATCCACACCCAGGATTTCTGCCACTCCACAAGGCCTTCTGTGAGGCAGTGCACAAGACACAGCTGGTGACCTGGCCAAAATTCTGCCCGTATTAGAGATGTCCTCTTTCTAGCAAACATTAACCACACCACTGGGAGTCTAAAAGCCATGGCACCACGGCAGCCACGAGGACACTCACCTCCCACATCTTGGTCTCTAAACACCATTCATCAGTAGAAGGAACCAGAACTCTCAGGAGGAAGGCTGCTTTGGGGTTGGGGTAGGGAGGATCATGTGAGCCTAAGACATCCATCCTATGTTCAACTACAACGACAGCAAAATGTTAACTGTGCCTTTTCTGAAAAGGCATTTGACAATTACATCCTGAACTGCAAAGTTTTGAAACAAAACCCCTCTCCAAACTCAGAGCACTAATCATGCACTCTTTCTAAGAAATGCCTCCACCTACAGAGCAATCCCCAGACACTGAGCACATGTGTGCTTGCTCCGATCAACTGTGGCATGTGGTGCGTGCTGCCTGTCTGTGTGTCCTTGGGTCCTCCCCCAAGCCCACCTCCACTGCAAGCTCTCTCTCAAACGTGCCAACAGCTCTGCATTGTACACACAGATGTTCAGCTGTGTGACGCTGCAGCAGAAGGAGAGAGGAGGGGGCCAGGGAGACTGGTGCCTAACACAAATGGCCACCTGCCCCAGGCCCCTTTCTTACCAATACAAGAATGAGATGAGGAAGAAGTTGATTTTCTCCTTATCCTGAACAATTAAAAGGGAAATCATATTATAATGTGGCTTTGCTATGCAAATGTAAAATAGTTGAGATCAGAATCCCTTATCCCATGTCTCCCACCAAGAAGACAGCCCATGGGAACGATGAGGGGGTACTGGACCGCATAGTCATTGCTCTGGGCTGACAAGGCATAAAGGAGAACCTAAAGCAAAGTGAAATATCTCTTTTCTCCTTCCATCAAGGAAAAAAAAGTCATGTTGTATGTGTGCACACATGTGCATACTGGCAAATTTTAAGTAAGCATAGTTAAAATTTTCAAAATCTTAAATAAGTGTATTATAAACAGTAAATGAATGCCTGAACTTGTCCCAGAGAACAAACGTTTTGAGATCCAGACCACCTTTGAGGTCTTTTTGGCATTACTGGCTGGGTTAATCACTCACTTATTTATGAACTCAACAAATGTCTATTTAACCCCTATTATTGCCAGCCACGGTTCTCAGTACTGGAATGAAGAAGTTGACAAGGTCCCAAGCCATCAGGGGACATATACTTAGAAAGACCTAAAAGTCTGTTATGAGTTTGTCCTGACAGTCAGTTGACATGACACACACGTCTAAAAATGCTTCCCTGACTGCTGAGCATCTTCCAATCCTATCCACCACAGAGAACAAGCTTTTTCACCTTTGTGAAATCCCTGATGGGTGCTCCATAAACAGCTATTGAATAATTAAGAGAATCAGCAGGCAAAACATGTTTTAAACCCCCTTTTTCTTATTTACCTCAAAGTTTCATTTTATTTTATTTTATTTATTTATTCATGAGAGACACACAGAGAGGCAGAGACACAGGCAGACAAAGAAGCAGGCTCCATGCAGGGAGCCCGAAGCGGGACTCGATCCCCGGGCTCCAGGGATCTCCTGAGCCAAAGGCAGACGTTCAACTGCTGAGCCACCCAGGCGTCCCAAGGTTTCATTTCAAAGACAAAATCATAAACTCTGAAAGCTTCAAATGGTAATATTCTTTTTTTTTTAATTTTTAAATTTATTTATTACAGTCACACAGAGA
Source organism: Canis lupus baileyi (assembly GCF_048164855.1). NCBI lineage: Eukaryota > Metazoa > Chordata > Mammalia > Carnivora > Canidae > Canis > Canis lupus. The sequence goes on along the minus strand of NC_132854.1, from coordinate 2,826,305 downwards.
GAGAAAGAAAGGCAGAGACACAGGCAGAGGGAGAAGCAGGCTCCATGCACCGGGAGCCCGACGTGGGATTTGATCCCGGGTCTCCAGGATCACGCCCTGGGCCAAAGGCAGGCACTAAACCGCTGCGCCACCCAGGGATCCCCAAATGGTAATATTCTTTATGACAAAGTCTGTAAACCAAACCTGTGCTTGCTTTATCTCAGAGCTAAATGCTTCATTGAGAAAATGGTTTTAAACTATCTAACATAAATAAATAAATAAATAAATAAATAAATAAATAAATAAATAATCTATTACACCTGAGTAACAAAGGAAAGCTAAAGAACCACCATTTTTCTTCCTCTTTTTCTAAAATCACAGACACAAGGGATTCAAAGTGGATGTGAAGTCTGTCAAACCACACCTTACAGTTGCGAGGTCAGAATGATCCTTCAAACTGCCCCCAATGTCCATCAGCACTGCCTAGACGTGGATCGTGAGTATTGTCTTTAATGAGTATCGGTGGAACAGAAAGTCATCGGTTCAAGTCTGGATATTCTGAATGCACTTACATTGCAGTGTAATCACTAAATGACCCCATTTCCCTTCATTTTCCAATAAACTTAAAAATTCTTATATTGAAAAGCAAAAAGACCAATAATATTTGGGCCAGACAAAATTAAAAACTAATTTTTTTTAAACATTTGCTCTTACAATTGTTTTAATTATGCATTTGCAAACTCAATAATATCAAGTAAAATATTATTCTACGAGGCTAGGATAAATAGAAGGAAATACTAATAAGGCTCCATCCTCAATGAACATAATCATCAATAGGGAGACGACAGTGTAATAAAAATGACAATATCATGGGCTACTTGCTACAATAAGGCATGGACGCAATGGGTGAGACGTCTACACCTTTCTTCTCTAATGCACACAGCTCAAATTTACTCATCGAAATCTGCAAGGTAGGCTGTGAAGTATGCATCAGGGCATATCAAGTGGCTCTGCCTTAAGAAGCCTTTTCTCCCCAGGGGTCCCTGAGTGGCTCAGTCTGTTAGGTGACCAACTCTTGATATCAGCCCAGGTCATGATCTCAGGGTAGTGAGATGGAGCCCCCATTAGGCTCCACACTCAGCATAGAGTCTACTTGGGATTCTTTCTCCCTCTCTCTCTCCCTCTGTCCCTACTCCCAACCTCTCACACACTCTGAATGAATAGTTTTTTTTAAAGCCTTTTTTCCCCATTAGTTATTAGATGCTCTGCTCTGAAGAATACACCATCCACCGTGAGTGAGGCGATCAAAGGAATACTCGAAGTCCTTTGGTGAGGCAGACCTGAATCTGGATCCAGCCACTCTCCCTCCCTGCTTTATGGCTTAGAGCAAATCACTCAACCCCCGACTCCCCTTTCCTCTGAAAAACTAGGGGCACGACATCTAACCTGCTGAGCTGAAATGATCAACATATCCTGGTGTGAGGCTATGGGGATGATCCACATGCTGTCAGTGCCTCTGACATCTTGAAACCAGCCCTTCCAGTTCCCGGGGTTTTCAGACTCAGACCTGGACCTATGCCCTCCAGCCCCCTGGACCTCAGGGTTCAACCCCAGCTGAACTTCACACCAGCTTTCCTAGTTCTCCAGCCTGCACTTGGTAGATCGTGGGACTTCCCAGGCTCCATCACACTGTGGGCTGGCTAATTGAAATTTCCTCTATACATCTCTCTCCATATCCTACTGGCTCTGTGTCTCTGAAGAATGCTGACACAATCACCGAGAAGACAGGAAACACTGAATCCTTCAGAGTGCAGATGTGTGCACCTGTTTCAGATGTCAGTGTAAATGTGTGCACGTGTGTGTATGCATGTACATGTGGAACATGAACTAAAATTATTCAAGAACATTTTAAGCATTTTTTAATTCTAAAACATCTTCAAGTAGATGTAAAACCTTTTTACTTAAGGATGAATTGCATTACATGCTTTACCTTTCCTATTTGTTCATTTTTATGCTAGAGCTCCATAAAAGCCCACAGACATACAACCCTAACTTGAGAAACTGTCCAACAGAGCAGAGTAAAACATCTGCATGGTTGTTTCATTGTTGACCCAAACATTTTGTCGTTCTCTTCAATAATTCAATAAACTTCCACAGATGTTGCCCAGCCTTCTGTGGGGCCCCTGAGGAGTGCATCCTCACCTCTGAAGCCAATCTTCCTTGTCCTGCCAAGTACCTCCGCTCTGCCAGGGGCTATTACACCCTGAGAGGTTTTATCCAGGTTGTTTGGGAGGACTCATAATTTTTGCATAATGTTTAGTACAAGATAATCCTCAACATTATACCCAGCAATCAATTAATATATTAGTTATACTATGTATGCTCTAGAATTCATTATACTCTAATAACTAATTTTTCAAATTTAACTAGTATGCATCATATTGGGTATAAACATGCAACTAAAGGCAGAATAACAGTCAAAAATATCAGACCAGCACTATGGTATTCCCTACCAGCCAAACAGAACAGATGCTGACCCTAAAGATCCAGTCCTCCTACCACTGTGTGCCAGCCCTAACTATAATGTTTTACGTAATGGGGATCCCTGGGTGGCTCAGCGGTCTGGCACCTGCCTTCGGCTCAGGGCGTGATCCTGGAGACCCGGGTTCGAGTCCCACGTCGAGCTCCCTGCGTGGAGCCTGCTTCTCCCTCTGCCTGTGTCTCTGCCTCTCTCTCTCTGTGTGTGTGTCTCAAGAATAAATAAATAAAAATCTTTAAAAAAATAATAACGTTTTATGTAATGAATATAACACAGCATGAGACATGGCAATATGAAGATCCCGGGGCTTTCAACTTGAAGGGGAGATAACAAAGTGGTGGCCCATGGACTGGAATCAGCCTACAGGTGCCTCGTTTGGCCTGAAGCATATTCCAGAATTTTTAGAATGAATATTGTAACACTGAGACCCTAGGATTCTTACTTTTCCCTAGACTTTTAAAAGCCGGACCATCCTGGGCTCCATCTGCTGGGACACGGGCTGTGTCACGGAGCTGGCTGCATACTGAATGACCTCCAGGTCAGCTCACCAATGTACAGTGGACTTGTTGACCTTAAATAATTGAAACTTGCATTCCAGTAAGTCCAAACATACATTTATAGGAATGGTCCTCTGGAGCCACATTCCAGGGCAGCAGAGCCCTCTCTATAGTAGTTGTAGTCTCATTTCCCTTTATTATCGATCCTAACAACACATTTCATTATTGACAAATCGGCCATTTCTCTGAAATATATCACAGAACAAATGCATCATTTAAAAACTAGCCCCTGATGTCAAATTTTCTTTTCCACATCATTCTTTTTGCTTCTGATAGGATGATTCATCTTTTCTATCTTCTATCAGGGATTTCAAATTAATTTATATACTAATCCCTCCTGTGGAGCAACTGGGTGATGTGATGGCCAAGACACCAGCAACAGACGCATGATGCCTGGGCCCACCCCGCCGTGTCCCAGAGTCTGCTCGCTCGTCAGCTCTCTCCTCACTCCGGCCTTCCTGCTCCTTCCTAGTGCTGGGGGAATCACGCCATCCTTTGCACATTTGGCCCTCACACAGACTTTGTCCTTTTTGTCCTCAAATCTTCCTTGACCTAAGTCTTGCCTGTTGAGCAAGTTAGAGTTCACCCCCACTTAACCCAACGATTTTATTTTCTTGAGATTTCTCAATATCCACTCAGTTTCATTTCCCCCTTAATTCCCGTATCATCTCTTCACATTGTTAGCACTCACTCTCGCTTTTCATAATAATCTCCTTTTTTGAACTTTAAACATTATTCCCATCTTCCTTTATTAATATGATAACCCATCCTAACACCACATTTGATGGAAATTTTTTAAATTTCCTCCATGCTAACCTCTGCTTTTCTTTTTCTTTTAAAACTATTGCAAATGGACTTCTAGTTTTCTTGTTTCCAGCCCCCTCCCCTGAGAAGTATATATGTTAGCTAAATGTAAATAATATTTTTCCCTGATGATTCAGATCTTTAAAATAAGTTCCAGGAGCCACTTACAAACATGGTGGCAGGCTATAGTGATGGTGCCATGAAGAAGAGGTATGTTACATTTTGTGAAAAGGTAAAGTGCTTTGCCATGAGACAGCACCCAGGCTGGCAAGGATTTCTCCTACCCTGTTCTCCTCACCTTCTCTCTGACCCTATTCTCCACTGAGATCTTCCCAGATCTCATTCACAGGATTTTTATGAGCCCATTTGAGATCCTCATTCCTTTTACACATTCTCTGTCCCCTCTCCCCTCCTATCCTTATCATCCTGATTTTATTTTTATGATCTGGACTCTACGTATTTGTGGACAGTTTGAAAGTCCCAGACTTCAAGGAATATCCTGGAGTCTCTCAAGTGGTTTTCTGAAACCACTCTGCACACTTTCCCTTGTGTGTGTTCTCATTTGATTAATCGATTCTCTCACCCCTCTAGTGAACACCTACAAAGCATGAGGCCCTGGGCTTCAAAGTCTTTTGCTGTATCCGAAAAAAACATTTTCCTTCTAAACGATATCCATTTTCTGCACATGGCGAATGTTCAACAAATAACAGCTCTGATGGGTATCATAATTGACTCCTCCTGCCACTTCCTCTGCTGTACTTTCCATGCAATGCTTGGAATTTAAGTAAGCTGCATTTCTTAGTGGAAGAGGTTTATCCAAGCGTGGAATGGGGTTGCAACTCATGGAAACTGTGTTGTTCCCAGCCATGACTCAACGCTACCATGCTTTCAATCTGCCCATCTACTATCAAATGCTGGTTACACATTTCCTGCGTTACATGTTTCAGAAGCTCCAAGGCATCCTGCCTTTTTTTTTTTTCCTCATTTTTTCAAACCAAAAAGCATGTCTTGTCCTGTAAAATGCCTTCTGTAAATCCAGGCCTATGCTGGAAGCCACCTCCCCCACCCGTCCCCTTCTGCCTGTGATCTCTGTTGGACAGCTTCAACTCTCCTATCAAACAAAGGTCTTTGAAATGCACATATTCTTCTATTATTTCTCGTCGTCATGTTCCACAAATGTATCATTATCTGGCTTCAATGATGATAACATTCCAATAAAAGGTTTCCAAGTCTTCAAAACATAAATTATTTAATAAAATTGCTAGACTGAATGCTCATGCCCCTTCCCCAAAACTGTGATGTTGAAATCCTATCCCCCAGTGTGACGGTAGCAGGAGGTGACCCTTGGGAGGTGAGCAGGTCCTGAGGTGCAGCCCTCGTGAGTGGGATCAGTGCCTAAAAAGGAGACTCCCCCCGGGAGCCCCTGACCCCCCACCCCCACCACAGGGCAAGAAGATGGGTGTCCATGAACCAGGCAGCAGGCTCTCTCCACACAGGGGAACTGCTGGTACCTTGATCTTGGACTCCAAGCCTCAGAACTGTGAGAAATACACTTCTGTTGCCTATAAGCCTTTCAGTCTAAAGTGGTTTGTTAGCCTGAACTAAGGCAAAGATCAACTAGCCAATCCTTCTTGTACCAAGAAAGGAAAATTTTTGTTCACCAAGACACATATCACTCCTTCTGGCCCTCCGATGAGTATTTTGGTTTCCGAATTCCATGTCACTCTATTTCCCATCTGTGCTGTGTCCGGAATTACTTCTTCTGCTCTACTTTACCTTGATTTTCTTCTACTAGCACCCAACCTAGTCCAGTAACTGCCTCCCCCTCTGCTGGTGTGTTCAATCTAACTGGCTTCAGCTCATGCCTGACCGCCCATTTGCACGAGGTTGGATCAGGTGAGGATCTGCAATATCACCAACATAACTCCCATCTCTAGGTAGTTCCTCGGGTGTGCAAATCATGCAACCTAAGTATGCCAAACTCTTCCTTTGTGGATCCTCTCTTGCCAGAGAAAACTTCCTAGCATCAAAAACTCAAGAAAGTGTTCAGCATGATTTCCTTCAGATAGTTCTCCCCTGCCTCCCTCAAGACTTCATGTATTTAATTTTGCTATTGTCCAGTTTTCTAACCATTTCAGACTGTTGGGCCAGCGGGATCAAGGGGGATCGGGAGGCACCAACAAAATGGCAGTGGACCCCCCACCTTGTTGCCCCCACCTCAGAACTTTCCCATCACCAGCAGACCAGCAGAGGACACATCATCAGGGGGAGCCTGGACCTATGCAGGAAACCTGAACCCTACTTTACCCAGACCCCATATAAGGGCATGGGCAGTTAGTGCCCCAGGCTGATTCCATCAGTAATATACCCTAATACCTATCACCCTGTACAGACACCCCACTCCTTACCCCTCCCCCCCTTAAAAAGCCCACTTGCCCTCCCCTGCGCGCGACTTCCGCTCTCTCCCTCCCCTGCAGGCTGCAGAACCTCCCCGGAGAGCACATCCCATTAAAAGCCGGTTTTGATCAACTTTTGCCGGCCTCTCTATTCCATTTCACAACCGATCGGATTAAACCTGACACAGACCATTCTTCCGTCCACAACCACAACTTCTTTTGCATGCATGGAAAGGGCAGCACTGCCCTCACTGGCACTACCCACTGCTTTGCCTGTGCTCCGCCACCACCTGCCATGTTCCCCCAAAGAGCTCCCACCTTGCACCTGCTTTAGCAGACCTAATATCCTCACGTTACTTAGTTCTTTCTGGGTCTCCCTGCCTAACCTCCCTTTCCTGTATGCATCTTCTTTACTAACATTTTCTGTTCCTAGTAGCATATTCCCGCCTTTTAATTTGGAGCCCATTTTTATTTATGAGTCCATTACTAAATGGTAACATTTGCCAGGTATGAATAGTTCCATGGTTTTTAAAGCAAGATTCTAAAAGAACTGAACTACTAGGTGTTAATTTGTTCAGTGAACAAATAGGAGGCAAAGGGCCATTCTAATTTTGCTATGTGTTTATCCCGTGCCGTTCTGTGCAATCCATCCAAATCTTCAGATGTAACAAAAAACATATATACTTGATGCCCCCTACCCAGCCATAGTCGACCACAACTTCATATAAAGGTCAAAATGCCTTTAGGAGTTCCCTCAAAATCTTAAAATAAAAGTCACATTCCAAACTTCATAATTCTCATGAATACTTCACAAAGTCACCATTATGCTATTGAGAAGGAAAACAATTGTGTGCTTGTATTACGAGGGAAAATATTCTAAAAATGAATTATATAGTAAACCCAGGAATCTTCAAGTTCTTGCTCACAAATCATGCATTTGCTTTGGCTTCATCATTTTACATGGCATGGTCTTTACACATCACACCTCTGTAGACGCAGACCAGTGCACTCCCCCATCTGCAGAACTAAATCTGGTGTGTCAGCTTTAAGAGAAAGTTGCCTCTGGACATGCCTTCCCTTGTTATTCTAACAATTTGTAATCACCTTGGTAATACTGAACATATATCTGTAGGCAAATTTCCTTCCTTTTTATGACTTAAAGCCTTTCCCATATGCTTTGTTAAATATTCTGTATAAAATTTATCTGAATGATAGGAAACAAACTGAGGGTCACCAGAGGGGAAGCGGGGGAGGTTGGGGTAACCGGGTGATGGGCACTGAGGGCACATGATGGAACGAGCACTGGGTATTATATGCAACAGATGAATCACTGATCTCTACCTCTGAAACTAATAATACATTATATGCTAATTAATTGAATTTAAATTTTAAAAACTTATCTGAATATCTGGCTGAGGTTTCTCTGTCATTCTGTCTGCCTATATGTATGTGTGCACACGTGTGCTCAGTACATTTACTTATCTATTCGGATGGCCATATTAAATTTTGTTTGCTTCAAGAGTTACCCAATTCTTTTGGATCAGTGAAAGAGACAGGCTTCTTCTCACACCCCCACCATGTGTTCCATTTTTTTAGCTACTTGGACATAAAAACAATTCTACAGCTCCAAGCTTTTTCAGTAAACAAACATCCACTGGCAAGGGACATCAACATCTTTGACACCATCCATTGGTTTATGCAGCCACCAAACATGTAAGATAGTCTCCAATTTTCTTCTCTTGGGATAACAGCTGTAAGAAGCGGCATTGTTATGTGATGACAAGTCTTTAGAAAGGGTTACCCCCATCTCCTACAGCTGGAATTACTATTTCTCAAAACCAAACGTGAGAAACAGAAATACTGAGCATTTTTCAACTTTCCCAAAAGTACTCTGAGCTCCTTGAAGCACATCTTATGACTCTATTTCAAAATATTTTATTAACATCCTTAGTCCCTTGGGAATGACCAGAGGAAAAAGCAGAGAGCAGAAGGCTGAAAACAACCAGACCGCTCCAAAGTTGCCATGAAGTATGAGGGGCTCATGGCGCAGAGTCCAACCTCAGGAATGGAGGAAGAGACCCACATTCTCACACGTGGGTTCACACAGAAACTCAGGCTTGGCCAAAAGCTATAAGCCCAATAATCACGGCAACTAGAGATTAGGATTGGGTCAGGCCACATCACTGCGCTCTCTGTCCAGGAGTGATGTGCGACCCACAGACCCACTCCTTTCTGGAACATTCCATTAACTCTCGGCCAAAGACTTTTTGTATGATAAGGGCCTTTTTTTTTTGCATGAAGGCCATTTCCCAATCTGTCGGCAAAGGCATTTCATTAGCAAGGGCAAGCTCATTTCGTTCAAAAGGCAACTGCTACCAGACCAGGTGGCTGCTGGGAGCTCTGTCCTGAGAAGAGCTGTGAGGCCCTGCCCAGGGTTACGGGCAGAAGGCTGGGATACAGGGTAGGTCCCCATGTCTGGGCAAGGCTCAACCAGGCCCAGACTGCCCTCGGGGGGGTGCACCAGGAGAGGCTGGCCCACATAGAATATGCCAGAAGCAAAATACATTATATCTACTGATGTGGGGTCCCTGGGCAGCCTCCCTGAGGCCATGAGCCTTTGTCCACACTCTCACAAGCTGGGAGAGCAATCGCCACCCACCCCACCCCCACCAACACCCCCTGCCGTGAAGCCCAGGGCTATGTGGTTTCTTCTTCACAACTTGGTTCTATTCTCTTTAAACATGAAGGCTTTGTCCACCTCCATTGCTTCTGCACCTCTCAGCATTTCCAATCCCAAGGCTGAGAGGCAGGGACCCTGACCACCTCCACAGGTCACTCACCTCCAGGCCACAAGGTGTGACTGACTTAAAGGAGCTCAATGGTATCTTTCCTTCTCTTTACTTTGTCTATGGTTCAAAGGCCCTGTTTTATCTGGCTATTGTTTTCAGTTTGAGAGACATTCTTCTTCTTAAGAAAGGGAAAGGCTGAGGTAGTTACAGGATTCTTCCCAAAATCTAGTAATAGGGTATGTTCAGAAAAGTCATCAAATTAGAGATCTGGAGGAGAGACAGGAGAAAACAAAGAACACTATAAGCCAGCAAATGTTATGCCAGCAGCCAGTTTTCAAATCATGTATTTATCTGTTTTTGGTATTTCATAGAAATAGCTAATTCACCAAAAGTGAAATATGTTTCTACTGATGAGAGAGGGGATGAGAACGTGTACTGTGGCCAAGGGATGAGGCGAAGCATTCAGAATCAGCTAGAAAAGTGCAAAGGGAAGGGCCAGGGTATCTGGGCCCTCAACCCTCTCCACATGTGCATGGACAATGTAACTGCACAGGCAGGCGCGTGCACACACACACACACACAGGATCACCCCCACCCCCACCCCAAGATGTCTCGCCACCCAGGCACTCACCAGATGACCCCACACACATTTCCCAGGACAGATGCTGAGCCCCGAGCCAGGATCCGGCTGGGCAGGCCAACCTGGACAGTAGTGCAGGGTGGCATCTGTGGGGCAAGTGTTACCCTTCCCAGCCCCAAAGACTGTAGGCCTACAGCTGGCTCCCAAAGGCTGGCACTGGCAGGGGGTGAGCTCGGAGGGCAGCCTGGAGGCTGTGACCATGGCAACCCCCACACAGAACAGAGCCCATTGAGGGGGACCCAGTCTAGCCTGCGGGGCTGAATCTATCCCAAGGGAAAGCTTTTCCTCCCACCTCTCAGTCATGGGTTGCCCTGCAGGGCAAAAAGAATTCTGGAGACCTTTGTCCTGAGCACACCATCTCTCCCTCACACGGGCACAAGGAAGAGAGAGAGATGGGCCACAGGGAAGCAGTAATCCAAGCCTGTAGGTCCCTGGGGGTAGGGCACGCATAGCGCCAGACCGAACCCAGACACAGCATGCTCCCTGTCTGGGAGAAACCTCTGGAAAGGGGTCGTGGAATTTTACCAGTGGTCCCCTTTGAGTGCTCTCTTAATTGTCTCCTATTTAAACATCTGCCACACGCCAAGCCCATGTGCGAAGGAGGCCAGCATTCCGGTGTTCAGGACCCGAAGCGACAGCCCTGCCTCTAATGTCTAATATACGAATGTGGCGACCCAGCGTCCGCTGGCCCTCCTAAGTTATGTGCCAGCCCAAATCAACAAGTATAATGTGGCAGCCGCACGGATCTTCTGGTCTAACCTCCTGGAGAATCAATGTGATCTCCTGATCTGAGCCCCTGAGCCCTTAAAGAAGAGGAAAAGAGCATGCACGCTCCGCAACACGGCAGACACGGGGCCCATCTTTGCCGGGACGGTGCCAATCCCATTCAGCAGACAGGGTCCACGAACACAACCCACTCTCCACAGCGGTCTCCTGTCTGTAAGAGGCCTTCCTCGTGAACACAAAGAAGTACTGCCCTTGGGACGCTGGGGTGGCTCAGCGCTTGAGCGTCTGCTTTCAGCCCAGGGTGTGATCCCCGGGTCCTGGGACCAAGTCCCGCATCGGGCTCCCCGTAGGGAGCCTGCTTCTCCCTCTGCCTGTGTCTCTGCCTCTCTCTCTCTGTCTCTCATGAATAAACAAGTAAAATCTTTAAAAAAAAATTTTTTTTGAAGACCTACAAATAAAGTCTCAAAATATATAAAATCTCTAAAAAAATAAAAAATAAAAACAGGGCAGCCCGGGTGGCTCAGCGGTTTAGCGCTGCCTTCAGCCCAGGGCGTGATCCTGGAGACCCGGGATCAAGTCCCATGTCGGGCTCCCTGCATGGAGCCTGCTTCTCCCTCTGCCTGTGTCTCTGCCTCCCTCTGAGTCTCTCATGAATAAATAAATAAAATCATTTTTAAAAAAATATTGTTCTGTCCTCCTCTTGATATGAAAAAGAGCACTCTGTGGTTCTTCAGGGGCTGCTTGCTGTGCCCACCCCATCGGGGCAGCAGGGCCGATGCTGGCGAACGGGACCAGTCCCCGACGCCAGAGAAAACACACCCGGGCCTGTGGCTAGCGCGGTCCGCCGAGTCCCTCTGCCCGGGCACTTCGCAGCCGCACCTGCCGGGCACCCGGCCCCCGTCGCTGAGAAAGGCCGCGTCAGCATCACCCTCCAGGCCCCGACCCAGCCCTTCGGAGCGCGGGCCGCACGGTGTGGGCAGGGCAAGGGCGAGCTGCCGGGATGCACAGCCAGAGTGAAGGGCCTCGGGGACGCAGGAGGCCGCCTTCCGGGAGAATGCTACCGCTGGTACCACGCGCACATCGCCGAGACCTCCGCAATGCGGCTGCCGCTGTCCCTGCTGTCCCTAATGCTGCGGCTGCCGCTGCTGCGGCTACTGCTGCTCTTAGCACTGCCACTAGCAGGCAGCTAGTAAGGCTGCTGCTACCACTACTACTCATATATCCAATAATAATAATAATAATACTGCTTATACTATCACCACTATTACTAATGCTGCTACTAATGCTCCTACTACAATTAATGCATCTACTAATACCACTGCTAATGCTACTACTACTACTACGGGTAACGCTGCTACCTACTAACTCTGCTGCTAATGTTGCTGTTGATACTACTTCTACTACTAGACCTACTAATGTTGCTGCTAGTGCTACCACTACTAACGCATCTACTAATACTACTATTAATGCTACTGTCAATGCTACTACTATTAATACATCCACTAATACTACTGCTAATACTTCCGCTAATGTTACTGCAGATACTGATGCTACAAATACTACTGCTGGTATTATTAATGCATCTAGTGATGCTACAGCTACTGCTAATGCTGCTGCAAATACAACTAATACCACTGCTACTGCTATCATTACTAGTGCTAGTGTTGATGCTACTACCATTACTGATACTGCTGCTAATACCACCACCACTAATATGTCTACTAATGCTACTGCTACCACTCATATTGCTAGTGTGGCAACTCCTGAAACATCTACTAATACTAGTGCTAATACTGTTGCTAACAATACTGTGGATACTAATGCTAAGAATACTACTGCTGATACTATCAATGCACCTACTGATGTTACAGCTAATGTTAATGCTACTGGAAATACAACTAATACTACTGCTACTGCTACTACTCCTGGTGCTCATGTTAATAACACCACTAATATTACTAATACTGGTGCTAATACTACCACCATTAATACACCTCCTAATGCTCCTGTTAACACGACTGTCGCTGCTGCTAACAGTGCTGCTGGCATCATTCCTGGCACTACTGCTAGCAACCATTACTAACAACGGGCCGCCATGTGAAGCTGTCATTTGATGGTCACATCCTCTGTCCCTGGTCTTGTTCTGGATCCTCTATCACTGGGACCCTCGACCCTCCCAGCACAGAGGGCAAAGGTGCCAACATCAACCCCCAGTGCATGAGAAATGAGTCTCGGGAGGCTGTGAAAGGAGGGAAAGGCCTGAATACAGGAACGACCCAACAAGAAAGGTTCACAGAGCAGGACGCTGACAAAGCTGAGAATGACACTGTACTGTGAGTGACTCAAGGCCCTGTCGGCACATGCTGAGGAAGGTGACCTAACTCCAGAGGACAGACAGGAGCTCAGGGCCAAGAGAACTGTCTGGCTTATTGGCAGGAGGGTGTCTGAAGAGCCGGCAGCTCCTAGGAGGGGCGGGAAGGCAGGCCCGGGGGTCCAGGAAGGCACAGGCGTCACAGCTACACCGGGAATGGCTGACCGGCAGTGCTCAGGCCAGACAAGGGCCTCTTCAGGCAGAGCTCCTGCACCGTGGACGGCGATGGTGAGACACGGGCAGTGCAGGGCAGCAGCGGAGAGGGCGGGGACAGGCAGCAGTGGGTCATTCCAGGACATCCATCCTGAGGGAGGCAGGGAGGGGGAGACAGCTGCAGAAAAATGAGGCTGTGACCATAAGTCAAAAAAGCAGGTCACAGCCAGCCTGGGACACACAGCAGAGGCCACCGGGGACAGGGACATGTCAGGTACTTGAGAGTGCCACACAGGCAGCCTGGTGACCCCACTCCCCTCCCAAGCCCCAGATGTGAATGGGCCACAGCGACAGTTCTGTGGGCCTGCTGGCCTCTCCATGTGGCAGGACAAGCACAGAGCAGGCCACAGAAAACCAGGTACTGGGTGGGCACCGCTGGCGTCCAGCCTGGACCAGGGCGAGACCAACAATATCTCAAACGTTCACTTTTTCCAAGTCTGCATGCTAAAGGGTGAGTGTGTGCTTCCCACCGTGTCTCAAGCCATCAGACCCCTGACCTACACTCCATCATGAACCAGTTCCACGGAATTTGTTTCTGGAAAGAATTCCACTTTACACCCTACAGCAGTTCAAAGCTCTCCTTCAAAATGAGTCTGGAAGCAACACAAAACCGCAGAAAATTCAGGAGTGGCATTTGGAGGAACTAAAGCTGAGGGTGGGGAGGGCGTACCAAGGGGCTCCTTATTCCACATCTTCCTTCACCAGAGGCCACCCACCTAGGGAGAGGAAAGCGGGGACCCTGGTACCCCCGGGTACATGTCAGGATCACAAGGCCAAAGAATTCAGCAGTGGACAAAAAACAAGGTGTTCTTTTTCCTACCAAGCATCTAGAAGGAAAGCATAACCCCACTGGTTCCCGTCCCGCCTTTCACCAATAAGAGACGAAATTCCTCTCAGCACCTGTGACATGTCAACAGCAAGCCAGACAACACGTGGTCCCCACCCCAGGGCCCAAGGCCAGCCACTATGGCTGTCTTATCTAGGTTGTTACATGTAGCTGCATATCTATATGTTCCCCCTACCCCATGTCACAAAGGACCCAGTCCTATTAATACCTTATCTTTGTGAAGTTCCCAGAGTCATGGCTCAGTCTTTCAATGTGCAAATGGAACAAAACAAAGTGAATTTACATTTGGGGTTCTTGTGCTCACTGAGCTTTTCTCCGGAGACCAGATGGCTGCAAACTGTGCACTGTCACCTGTGCAGGAAGCTCGTCCCACTGTAATAGGCAGAATGAGGTCAGCGCATCCTTGGGCGCCGCACACCCAGGCGGCCTTGCACAGCAGCGGCTGGCTGGAGCTCAAGGACGTGGCCGTATCAGGGGGCTTCTGAGCTATTTACAAGTAGGAAGTGCCTTCGGACACCACCCAGCTGCTTCCAAGAGAAAGGTTTCCTGTAAGGGCCCAGTGTAGGAGCTGAGCATCCGCAGGCCACTGTGTGCAAACCACCTCCAGACTCGGGGAGCACTACAGGGACCCAGGCAGCCTGCTCCAGCCTGAGAGCCTGAGGATGCCTCACACTCACTTAGGACACCCACGAAGTAGGCAAAGGTGCCCAAGGAGAGAGGCCTGTCGCCACTTCTGGAAAGAATGCATGGTTTCAGAGATAAGAATTTCATCTCTTGCAACCAAACTCTGTTTAAGGATGATCTAACCATGGGGAGAGCAAGTGACAGAACTGTTCCCACCTCACTGTATTGATTTTAATTATGTAGTTGGAGTATTTTCTTTGCACAGACATTTTTTTAAAACTCATGAAAACCGGAGTTTGTTTAACGTAGTTTGAAAGAAATGAAAGATGGAGCTAAGTCCATGATTGCATGGAGAATATGCACAGCTCCTTGCCAAATACTAGTGCCTCTGGCTCCTTCTGCGTGGAAAATTCAAGAAGTGAAGGAGCATGAGCTACACGTGATGTCACAGGTTGTCCCTCACAGAGCAGACTCATCACTGTGACCTCCTCTTGCCAAATCTTGCAGCGGAGAGGCTGCCCTGCCTGTGGACAGGGCAGACTGCAGACTGGGGCTGGGGCTGGGGACCATGAACACTCTGTTTCTACATCCTCGTGGAAGACGAGCAGGTTGGTTTTCAGGCCCCTGGGACATGGTAAGAGAGGGCCTGGTCTCGAACATGCGGGAAGGAGACAGAGCTGCTGCTGAGCACCAACGCTCCGGCAGCCGTCGGCTCTTCTTGAAGGCAATTTGGTGTTTTCCTAAGTGGAAGGGTTCTGTCTCACGTTCCGTAAGCTTACGTGCTGCTGTGTACACCTTGCAATATTTTCCCCTCCCACTTAAAGCCTAGTTACGGGCCTTTCAAAGTTTATTTTCCCAGCCATGCAGTGCATATGAACACACTTCTCCATGCAAGCACGCATGAGTACACCGCAGAGTAAAATGTGCCAAATGAAGAGCTTTAGGATTCTGGTCTCCAGGCTCCCCAGGAGAAAGCCAATCCGTGTAGCTTTCATTTTATCATGAAACCGTCACTGCGCTGTTTAAATTTTATGTCCAAGACTTAATTTCTTTTATGATTTACCCTCTTAATCGGTACATCTAATGACCCACAACATGTTTATATTACACTAGAGTTGTCCTTAAAAGGCAGCATAACCCGTAACATTCCTTTTACAGGCTCCCCGGGCTTCTGAGATCCTTTGTTCTCCTCAGACTCAGCTTCACTCCCAAGCTGTCTGCTCCGGTTCCACCCACCGTCCCGGGACAGCGCCAGCGGCTGCAGGAGCCCCGCCGCACTCCTCCCCTGAGGAGCGGTCTCCCCTGGCATCACCTCCAGCTCACCAACCCCACCCACGTCTCAAACCTCACCTCCCCGTGGCACCCTCACCCCCTACACCCCACCATTTTCTGACATCACCTTCAGCTTCAGCTTCATCCTGCCTGTGACCGTGGCCTCTCGTCTCCAATGGGGCTGGTCAGGGAATAGCTAAAGGGGTCACCAGGCAGCAGAGGAACCTGACAGTAACTGGGCCTGTGCCCAGGCATCGGGGCTCTACACTCTCGGACCAACACAGAAATGGGTAAATCAGTGGGAAGAGGGGCTCCGGGCTTGGAGCAAGCATGCAGAGAAGTAAACGCGTTTGCCTTTCGCCCCAGGCCCATGGCCAACGCCAATGTGACCAAGAATACGGTGGCAGCCCCTCCTGACCTTAAATTTGTGTATCTAAACCCCCGCCTCCACACTCCGCCTCCAGGAAGAGCTCTTCTGACTCCAAGTACCTGCAGGAGTTAAAATCACTCATCTCCGACCATCTTTTCCCTTGTACACCGAATTCTTCCAGACTCTCAACTCTAACTTTTCATTCCTTCAGCACCTCTGAGCACCAAAGAATGTGCTTTAGTCTCCAAGACCAGGCGGAAAGCTCTCACATGCAAACTCCTAATCAGGCTGCCATACACCTTATTTGCCAGATCAGGACGCTGCTGGGGGTGAATGGGAGCACCATTAATGATTAACAAGCACACCAGGGTCACTGGCGTGGACCGGGCTGACCCTCTGCACACTCGCTTCTGCACCTTATGTGGCTGACGGGCAGGACCAGACCTTGTAGACTCTGCCTCCCCCACCAAAGCAGGTGCTTTGGGCACAATGGTCTTCAACAGACGTGTAGCGCTTCGCCCTGGCATGAAGCCACCACATGGCTCCATAAGGACACGTTCCATTGTGTTTCCTCAGAAACATCTCCCCTGTGGCTCAGTCTATTCAGTGGCCCTCTTGCTTCACCCCACTTCGAGAGCTCTGACCTGGGTTTTTGAAGTCATTACCCACTTCCACCATCTGCAGACAGACAAATTCTAGATTCCTATCCAATTTCACCTTCTCCAGCATGGCTTTGGCCATCAACAGACATCGGCTGGGTGTCTGTCCTATACAGGGATATCCAGAGACCGTGCAAGAGGTGGTGGGAAATCCAAGCAGTTGAAACACAGCTGAGGAGGTAAGGTTTGCACACATGCAGAGAAATCAGTGGTTCCAGGAAGAGATGAACTCCCAACATGTGACATAGACAGTAAGGTTAACATTTGCCAGAACCACTTTCCTTACCAGCCCTTGCAGCACCCTTACAAGGGTCTGTGTCCTGCCTCCTTCTATAAGCCAATTCTTTAGAGGCATTATCAAATGCCTCTGTTCTTCCCTGCTGCCAAATTCAAGAGCCTTTTCCCCAGGACATCCTTTTCAATGGATCTTATTATAAAAAATCAGCTACCAAATCCCTTTAAACCAGTGGTTTGTGGTTTGTAGCTCTTCAAGCATCTGATGAGTCCTCCAGGTATTACTTCCTTAAAAACGCACTACACACAGACTCATTAGATGTACACAGGATTCCCACAGGTTCATGGACCGCCCCCCAACCGAAGAGAACGTGATGTGGTCTGGACAATTTTCTTTCACTTGTACACTTATTTTTTATTTAGTTTGGATGATACGTTTTCCAGGTTTGATATATAACTGATATACATAGTTGCATGAGTTTGAGATGCATCACATGTTCTGAAACATGTATGACAAAATGGCTATTAGATTGCTATTTCTTGAATCTGATCTTTCCAGGGACTCTAATTTGGAGAGGGGTATCCCAAGCCACATTTTATCCTTCATTTATTTTAACTAAAAAGAGAGAGAGAGAGAGAGAGATCAAACATCAGGAAGACCTCTGTGTGGTTCTCTCGCTAGGGCTCCACACCCCCCACTGCAACAGTCCTGCCGCCTCGCCCTGCCTGGTACAGGACAGACAGGAGCTTGGTGTGGTTTCTGGTAGGGAGGCAGGTAGGATCAACAGGCCATCAAAGACAGGTACTTCCATGTGGAGGATTAGGAGAGGCACAACTGTCTAGGGCTGTTACGAGTATGCAGAGGTAACAGCTGGGCAATCTCAGGTAGAAGCCAAAGACAACACAGCTCATAGGCACAGGTAGACTCTGCAATCATGAGAAAAGAAATCTCTGGTGCTACAAGTCTCACTCCCCATCTAGACCTCTTCCCCAGGGCTATTCCTAAAAGTATTTGTGGTCACTTTCCTTCCACTGGTGCTAAACGCTGGATTCCATTCAAGAGTGCCCTACACGAATGCTTCATCCAGCCCGGGTCACACACAAGGGGACCAAGCAGACAGGTGTAGAGCCCAGGTCTGGTGACTCACTGTGACACTCACCACCCAGTGCCATACTGCACACCTGCAGTGCCATACTGCATGCCTGCAAGTGCACTGGTTTACTTCACTTTAAGAAGAGAATTACCAATTAAGGAATTAAGCTTATTTAGGATCTTTTCTGTAATGATTTCTCCCCAAAAGAGCTCTGCGACATCACACATTTTATCACTGATTTTTATATTATATCTTTCCCCTGCGTTAATAGCACTTCCCAGTTGCAAGATAATATGGGACGGGTACTACCAATTGCCAGGGACAGTTTGCCAACATCTTTTGCCAAGAACTCTGATCTCCATTTTCTTTTCTTAAGCTACTCGATATTTTTACAGAGACAGTCTCTGTGTTTCTGATTCATTTATCCCTAAAGCACACATTCGATTGGTTTTGCCCAGGAAACCTTGTAAACCTTGGTCCTTAGAGCAGGATTTCAATTTTGCCAAGCAGCATAACTCCCAGAAAAGAGCTCAAGTGCCAACTGTAATGTGAACTCCAAGTCCAAGGATGTGTTGGGCGGAGAACACCAGCTCTTCGTTTCTTAGCGGTCTTCCACTTTGCAGCAGCCTGCCCCAAGGGGCTTGCTGTGGGGAGTGGGAGGGGGTATAACTGCTGTGTGTTTTGGAACTAGAGGTCCTTGGGGTGTGTCCCTGTGAATTACGAAAGCATCCCTCCTTCTGTTTGCATCAAACCTCTTCACATAGGTTGCTGCTGACTTGGCCACAGGCCAATACAATTTTAAGGCAAAGGACAATATCCTTGCATCATCGCCATTGTGACATATGCCATTCTCATCAAAACGCCTGGAGTGAACACTGTAGAAACATATTTGCTGTCTGAAGTTCTCATTCTTACATCTGGTATTTCCACATTTGCTGCCTCTGTCCTCTCTAAATGCAAAGCATTCCCCCCTGGCTAGCTTTGCACAACTCCCAGAGCGAGAGGAGACCCAGGCTAACTCATTCCCTACTCTAGAGATATTTTGAAATTCTTCTTTTCTAAATAAACGGAACAAACCTGAAGGTCTATTAGAGATACAAAGCAGATAATACTTCCTACGAAGGACCTTGGTTCTCTTTCTTATATTTATAGCTCTTTTAACAAAGTTGAATTTCTGAAGCTGAGGCATTCCTAAAAGAGCAAAGAGGGGCATCTTTTAAAATATTTTCTAGTTCAGCACGATGCAAGGTCAAAATTATCTGATTGTATTGATTCCATAAACAATCTTTGAGGGCAGCAATTCTTGTCTGTTTTGTTCTCCAGCCTAGGCTAACATCTAGCACATAGTGAGTGTAAAATACTTACTGTATGAATGAATGCATGAATGAATGACCAAGTATCATTAATTATATCTCTCTATATATATATATAACATATTCAAGTTTTGCATATGTATGATACGTGTATGCGTGTTTATACCAACATATATATATGTGCATACATATTTATTAAAGTACTTAATACACAAAAGCCTTAACATCCTATAAATGATCATTAATGGAGACCGTACAAACAAGACTCATTTCCCTAAGACATGTACAGACCTCTGCAGAAAAACTCTCTATCAAGATATATGGGGCTCTCTCATTTTTAGGCTTTTTAATGGATAAACATGCTCAATCTGTCAGCATGTTTGGATTTTCTTCATATGTTCTCCCACTCTGTGGCTTCCTGACCCTGACCTAAGGTGAATTCTCAAATGGATCTCAGCAGCAGATGTTTATGTGGCTGGAAGACCCACCTCTGGTGCCCCATGGACACGGTCTCTCACAGAAAACATCAGGCCCAAGGCAGACAGAAACGCAGCCCCTCCATGCAGGATCGAACCTGGTGATCATGAGATCTTAGCAGTGAGTGGGCCACCACTTGGATCTGTCTCCACATCTACTCTCTGGCCAAAATGGCTCACCGAGCTCCATGACTGGCTCATTCCAGAAGAATTTATCACTAAAAGATAGGGTTGTTGCCTTTAGGGAAATCCATCAACTCTGGACTCAGTGGATATGATAATTACCAGAGTCAATGATCAGACTCCAAGAGCCCACATGTATTTGGGAAGTTGAGGAAACAAAGCTCTGAGAACCCTCCATTTCTCAGGCTAAGGAAAAGATGCCCTTTCTCATTTGAACAAGGTCAGGGAGAAAGTTCTGGAAAGTGGCTCCCACCTTTGCAGAACATTCTGTCCAACCATGCTCACTTCACACTAGCCACGCCTAGGAAGAAACCTAGGGAAGACACCCTCTTCAGAGTGGCCCTCAGAGACCAACTGTCAGGGCATCTCGTGAGAATTTGAAATTGTGTGAATGTGGCCACTTCCTAACATGAAATCAGGACAATGCATTTCATCCCAATGTGCTCATCGTGTTAGTTTTGTGTTCAACATCCAGTTTTCCACCTTGGAATGCTCTAGGTGCAGAACTATCCCCTTCCAATTAGGCAATAAAAACTTAATTAAAGCATGTATGTGAATATCATTATAATCCTAGTATCTATATATTATCCAAGAATTTTAAAGAATGATGTAGAGGTCAAAGAAAGATATTTTTTCAGCCTGCACAGTTTTAGTTACAGGTGAATATCATATAATAATGAAACCAATAAGAGCTAATGTGTCCAGGACTCATGATAGGGCAGTCCTTCATTTATGTGCTTCAAACATGTTATCACGTGAGTCCCATCTTCACAACGACACTGTAAAGGAGTATAGTAGCATCGCTCCTACTTTCAGATGAGAAAACCAGCACACAGGGAGACTGAGCAGGCTGCCCACAGTCAAGCAGCTCATTATTGGTGAACCAAGAATTTAAACCCGTGTGGTCTGGCCCCACATCATCTTTCACTCTGGTGATCTTTCTAGAGTTTCAGAACCCAAGTGAAAATTCTGGAGGAAAAAAGGAAAACAGTGAAGGTTTAAATTTTCCAGTGTAACACCTCTCACGCCATTATTAAAATTTTTGTTACCTTGGGCATATATCAAAATACAAAGCACAAGAAAAATTCTAGCTGCTGGCATGTTTTCTGACCTCAAGTGAGACTCAACACACATTTATTGAACAGATTTTGAATGCCGAAAGCAAGATTCTGAGTTATGAACCTATTAATTTGTGCTAGGCTGGCACCTGGGCAGCTCAGTGGTTGAATGTCTACCTTCGGCTCAGGGCATGATCCCAAGGTCCTGGGATCGAGTCCCACATCGGGCTCCTGTGGGGAGTCTGCTTCTCCCTCTGTAGTCTCTGCCTCTCTCTCTGTGTGTCTCCAACGAATACGGAAATAAATCTTAAAAAAAAAAAAATTGCCCTATGATATGTGCTTAAGTGAATTCTCAGCCTTATTTACTTTCATTGATGTAAAAGGGAGGGGGCTTTGATTACAAATCTGCCTTCTAGCCTAAAACAATGCCTGAAGTTCTGTGTGTTTTAAATGAATTATCCAGGCAAAAGAAAAACACGTGTCTCTATAATATACTCATGCATGGTAACTCCACGGAAGACAAAAAGATTTCTAGGGTCAAGAAGGAATAATAATAAATGGCTAATTGTAAATTTGTTTTTAAGTTTTAAAAGCCCAAATTCCAGAATAAAGAAATACAATCTTATTATTTACAGTATTTGGAAAAACAAAATCTAATTATTACTGAGGTACCCAAAGCTATTTGTTTGGAGCTGCTTTAAGGAACTGATAAAAAGCATCTGTTGTTGTGTCATGTTTCCAACGCAAAAATGTGTGTGAAAGATAAGGTATGGATAAGGGTTGAGCCAAGAACACAGCCTGCTACACACCCTCTATAATAAATAGTATGTACTACCTAGTTCATCAGTGAACAGAACTATGCCTGGACCAGGTTTGCATTCTTATCCAAAATACATCCGACCCAGAGGCTCAATTACCCACGTTGTAGTATTTATCCCATCATCCTGCTTTGGCAAGTTTATCTTAATTTTATAGGCCATTTCCTGACCAAAATTTAGGAGTTATTTTAAACCACTAACCCCAAAAGGTCTTTAAGATCCAGGAAATAGTTTTAGCCGTAATAAGATACAGAACAGAAATGCCTCATGGGGAGGCCAAGCAGCAGAGGCCCCACTGGGTGGTGGCATGGGTGCTACAAGACGTGGCGGTCACACACTGGGGGGCCAGTCCCACCACTTGCCTGGGTTCTGGCTGGCCAGCCCCTAAGCAAACCACCTGTGCACATTCTCAGCAGGCGTACGGGCATGAACAGAGCCATAAGGATGGCAAAAGCTCTGACTTAACATGGATAATCATGGGAAAACTCATGTCCCATGCCTTGAGGAGAAGAGGACCAGAAGGGACCAGCATCTTCTGTAGGCACCAGCTGCCCCCAATTCCCACCAGCCAAACCCTCTGCAAATGAACCCTCAAGCATCCTGACACTCCACATACATGCTTCTAGAACCTTCTTCCTGCTTCCCACCCTCCAGGTGGCACCGCAGGGCTAGAACTGAGATCACCAGTGGCAACAAAAACCAATATGAAAAGAAGAAAAGGAAAATTGTAAGAGTCATTTTTAATACAATGGTTCAGATTCTAAAGATATTTATTTATTTATTTTTGAGAGAGAGAGAGAGAGAAAGAGACATAGGGCATGGGTGGGGGTGGGAAGGGGAGGGAGACAGAGAAGCAGACTCCCCGCAGAGTAGAGAGCCCAACATGGGGCTCTGTCCCAGGACTCTGAGATCATGATCTGAGCCGAAGGAGACGCTTAACCCACTAAGCCACCCAGGTGCCCAATGGTTCAGCTTCTCTTGGAAGGCAAACCAATGTCCCAGAACAGCAGGATTACTGCTCACCTGCATCAAGCATCTGCCCCTTTAAGAAGAGAACAGACAAAACCTAAGGTCTCCAGAGTAGCCACGGCCGCATCTCCTGTTAGAAATGCAGTTCTCAGGTGCACACCGCACCCACTGCTTCAGAAACTCTAGGAGGGGGGCCTGGCATCTCTGCTTCTCCAATTCCTCCAGGAGATTATGCTGTGGGCTCAAGAGCCAGGACTACTGGGACAGGTGACCTTCTGTGGTCTCCAGCCCCAACACCCTCCCTTGATGATAGAGCTACTTTGCTACTTATTCCTCAGAATTCGTTTTTAATTTAACCAAGAGAAGAGTGCCTGTCACTGCATAAATGCTTTCTAAACATTAACTCGTGTAATCTTCACGTGTCCCCCCAAGCGAGACACTACTACTATCCCCACTGCACAGACGATGAAATGTGAGTCAAGAGAGGGAGGTCACTGGCACAGGGTCACACAGCTTCAGAAGAGGCACAGCAAGAGATGCAAACCGGCACCCTTGTGTTCAACGACAGTGCCTGCAACCCCATCCAGAGCTTCTCTCCAGATTCTTTCCAAAAAGTTGTGTAAATGTATCCCTCTGGCCAAGCCTCCTACAGACTTAGACATTTCTTTTGCGTGGCTAAGTTTAGAGTCCTTGGAAGTAAGCTGACCTCTTAATATACAATTACTTCTATTTAAGATATAAAGTATTTTCCAAATGGACATTACCAAAAAAAAGAGCCAAATTAAAGGTTCTGTGACCTTTTCTTTTCCTACTAAAACCTTGCATGTTATAGGTAAAAAAGACAGTGATACACCTTCACTCAAGCTTTTAAAATGTTACTATATTCTCTAAAAAAAATTCTAAAATGCAACTTGAAAGTTAAAGCTAATTGGGAAAAGGGGTACTTACATTTTAAAATGACATTTTAAAGCTGATGCAATTGGATGATATAGAAATAAGTACTCCTGTGCTCAAAATTGCTGACTAGTTACATAAAAGGATAATTATGGGGTTTTAGAATAAACTGTGATTGTTTTCTTCATATTACAAAAATATGAAATTTACTTTATAAAAATTTGTTAGAGATGTAAGTCAATGTTCCACTGATTAAAATATACATTAATATTTCTTTAATAGGGGATCCCTGGGTGGCGCAGCGGTTTGGCGCCTGCCTTTGGCCCAGGGCGTGATCCTGGAGACCCAGGATCGAATCCCACTTCGGGCTCCCGGTGCATGGAGCCTGCTTCTCCCTCTGCCTGTGTCTCTGCCTCTCTCTCTCTCTGTATGACTATCATAAATAAATAAAAATAATAAAATAAAAATAAAAATAAAATATTTCTTCAATAGAAACAAAGAAATAATAACAAAAGAGTTATCCTTGGGTTTATTTGTAACATTCTGAGGCCTGCAGAATGTCCCCCATGCTATGCCACACATTAGGAATGTTCACTTCTCCAAAGTGAAGACACACCACTACTCACTACTCCAGCCGCTCTGAACCTCCTTCATCTCCAGGTGTGAGTGGCTGCTGTGAAAAACTTGAGCAAGCAGCTCTGGAGACACTGAGAGTCACAACCAGAAATCCCTGAGTTTTGTTCATGATGAAGGAATATGTTTATTTTTCTAAAGCAGAAACTCAATAAAATTCTAACAATTTTCATGAAATGTCAAATACAGGAATACTGTGTCTCCAAATATCGCGCTGAGCTGGAAAACATAATTTAAATAGCTAACCCCTCTCTGAGAGCATGTGCGAATGGCTTTTCCTGTGGTCAGTATATTTGGTAAGATGAGAATAGAGCTACTGACATCGTATTGACTTCATCCAGTTCACAGGCAGTATCTCTTGCTGTTATCTGAGCACGAAAGAAATACCCACAGTACACATAGGTATTTATTCGGGAACGAACAATAGTAATTCCAAAGCTCTGAACTAAGTATTGATTCTAAGAGCAGTAAAAGATGAAGAGGTTGAAGAATTGTCCTTTATCAGCAAGAGATAAAACCAACATATTTGCAAAAGCCTCGCGGTATGGGAAATATCCCTTTCGTATCTGATCGGGCACTTTGCATTTATCTTTATCTTTATCTTCTCTTTTACCACAAATCCAGCAAGCCGTAAAACTCAGATGACTAAAATGCTCTTATAGTGTGCGGATTAAACATTAAAAATAGGAAAGCTAGGAATATTACTAAACCACGGGATAAACTATTTACATAAAGAATTCAGCACTGTGTATATTTCCAAGTCATGTTTAGTCTGTCGTGCAACAACTACTCCAAATTCCAAACGAAGAGGAAACACCTTCATTTGGCACTAATTCTCTTTCTGTTCCTAACACTGCCACGGGGACGGCACAGCACTCACGTGAGCCAGCACACAATCGCACTGGGGCTCTTGCAGGGCTGGTGAGTGAACGCTCGCCAGAAACACTAGCACCAATTACTAGTCATTAGTGATCTCCCTCCATGAGTCAAGTGCTCCTCCACACAGTGGGGAATTTTAGAAAGAAGCTCTGTCCTGTGGTGTCTCAGAAGCCTCAGACATAAGACAATGAGGTCCCAGCCACTTGGCAGTGATAACAACCAACATCACTTAAGTGCTGAACCTGCTTCGGCTTCGGGCGCAGGACCGCACAGAGGGAGGTGAAGGTTTTCACAGACATTGTATGACTGGTTAGGGACCTGAGGCTCAAAGAGATGACATCATCCCATGGAACACAAAGATTGGTCCTTCATGACAATCATCCAGCTTATGGGTTGGGGAGTGATGAAGAATCAGGCCAGATAAACTCCACGGATCCAGGTCATGAAGGCACGCAAAGTCCAAATTAAAGCAGCACTGAGATAGCACTACTATGGAGGGTGGCCCCAACCCAACACTGCCCACAGCCAATGCTGGTGAGGATGGGGAAAGGGACTCTCCCTCACTGCTGGTGGGAATGCAAATGGTGCAGCCACTTTGGGGTACAGCCTGGCAGTCACTCACAAGACTAAACATACCCTTGCCATACTGACCAGCAGTCAATCAGGTATTACCCACAGGAGTTGAGCACTTATGTCCACCTGAAACTCTGCAGCAGCTTTATTCATAATTGCCAGAATCTGGAAGCAGCTAAGATGCCCCTCAGCAGGTGCATGGACAAATAAACCACAGTCTATCCAGCAAGTGCAACATTACTTAGTGCTAACGAGACAGTAGTTATGAAGTCACGAAAAGACACACTAGAACCTGAAAGGAACATTACTCAGTGAAAGAAGCCACTGTGAGAAGGCCACATCCCACATGATTCCAACTCTATGACACTCCAGAAGAGATCAGAGTAGATGAGGGGTTGCCAGCAAGATGGGGAGGGGTGACCAGGAAGAGCACAGGGGGTCCTGGGGGCAGTGAAGATACTCTGTGTAACGCCACAGGGATGGCGGCGTGTCACTGCACCTCTGTCCACACCCAGGGAATGCACAACACCAGGAGTCACCCTCATGTAAACTACAGACTCTGGGTGATGCTGATGTGTCATCGTACGTCATCCATTTGGTGATAAATGTCCCGCTCTGGTGGGCAACATCAACAGAAGGGGAGGCAGTGTTTGCATCAGCAAAGGGGGGATACGGGCAAATCTTGGCACCTTCCTCTCAACCTGAAACTGCTCTATAGAAAATCAAGCAGGAAAAGACAAACAAAAACCAGCCCACCACAAAGGAGAGCTTCGGTTAGACGGTATGCAGCCACCGTCAGAGGCTGCCCGTGACCATCAGTGGGACCCCCGAAGACCACCAGCCGCAGGACAACACGAGGAACTGGCTGGCGGGAGCCTGAGGCTGGAGGAAGCATGGGAGCCAAGAGGGTTTTGTGGCAAAACCCAGGCCGAAGGTGAATAGACCTGAAAGGGGGCCATAGCCTTGGGAGGAGAAAGCAGGTGGGGACGCTGAGAAGCGCATAGAAAGAAGACATGGCAGCCTTGGTGACCGAGTGACACAGCGGTTAAAAAGAGACAGAGTGGAGCCCTGAGGTAAAGCCACCATGTCTAAGCTGGGTGTCGACGACCAAACAGCAGGAGTGGGGATGGGCAGTCGGTATGGGTAAGACATTAAGTTCAGCTTGGAACACATTTGCTAAGTCTGAGACCAAAGCCAAGGTGACGTGTCCCATGGGAATGTTGAAGATCCTAGGCTGGAGTTCAAGAAAAAGGTTTGGAACCCCCTTCATGGAATAAGGAATCATGAGAGCAGATCTCCTCAGCTAGAGAAGGAGAGAGGAGCCCACTGGCCGGACCCCACAGCATACCCGCATGAAGGATCTGGGCAGAGGAAGAAGGGAGAAACAGAAGGAAAGCTAGGAGAGACACATGTCACTGGATTAAGACCAGGAGAACAATAGAGGGAAACACAGGATGCAACCAGTTCACCATGTACCAGACTATAAAAATATTAACCCCAAGTAATTCTTACAGCGTTCAATGCCTCAAAAGAAATTAACCATTGAAACGTGTCCTGGTTTATATCCTCTTTCATTGTATGCCTAAGAATGGTAGGAATATGTCTTTTGTATTGTTCTACAGTCAACATTTTTTAGTGGCTGTTTAATAATAGCAGGAAGAACAATGCTCTAATGATATTATTTTCGGCATCCTATTGTTGCTTTTGCTTACTCTATCTCAAGAATTCAAAATACTCAATCTGCTTGAGAGGTATTTTAATGAGGTTAATCCTTTTTAAATTCCTGGAACAAATGTTCTAACAAACACTGTCTATACTTCTTCAAAACAAGTATTATAACTTAATTCTTGATGCCCTCTGGATTTCTACAACACAACGATTTGTTCTAGAGAGTCACTTGTGGGTTCAATTTGTCTGCAAAATCTTTACCAGCTCTTCACTAAGTAACTGAATTTATAAAGTCATGGCCATCCTTACTGGTCCCAAGACATTGCCCACAGTCTTGTTAATGAATAATGCAGGGTTTTGTGAATTCCCTCATGTCCTTGCCCAAGTGAGGGTAGGTTTTCTGGGTCAGTTCCTAAAGGCACTCCAGCATAGAATCAGCCATCCATGTGGCAACCTTCCAAACATCCCAATGTACCTGCAGCCTCAGGAAAGGGCTCTGGCTGGGAGCTGGGTGCTTCTTACCACTGGTCACCTAGACCAGTCCCTCAGTGTCTCTACGCCTCGGGGGCGGGGGGGAAAGTTCAGCTACCACGACTGATAAGAGAAGCCATGGCATCTTGGTATCTCAAAGGAGGGAACCTTAGGGTCATTTTTAAATGCAAAGACCTGTAGGTCTATGAAAGGACAGGTAGATTCATCATACTTCTGAGTACAATGCACCATAACTACTCATGAAAGCAATACGCTGAGCTCATAGTTCCTATTTCCCCCTCACATTTGGAGGTGGATGTCCTCCTAGAAGTTCCTCTGAGTTTCGCAAAGCTGATTAGGTGCTCACAGGGCCCCTGATGTACCTTGCCTTGTTTGCCTGTGGCTCAGCATTTGTTGCCAAACTGCAAGCTTCCTGGAGGCAGAGTGGGTCCCATTCACTGTTGCCTGGCCAGGGCCAGGCAGAGTGCAGGGTATGCAAGAAGGCCCAGGGTGCATGTGTGGAACAAAGGAAGGAAAGGATGGCCCCCTGGAAGAAGGGACAGATCTGCCAAGGGATCAGAGGTACTTCCCTTCTGGTCCAATTCTATACATAAGGAACATAATGGTTTGGGTTACATCTTCACCAGTATCACTCCTGACATATTGAGCTGATGTTCATTGTCACTGGGCCCAGAGGAGAGACCAACCTCCTCATTTAAATGACATTTGCCACAGAACAGAGTCCATACTCACACGGGAACTAAATGTCACTTCCCGTGGGTTCTGGGTCACTGAGCTCCATGAGAGTGAGTAATGGTGTGAACATGCCAATACCAGTGGGCAGGCATCACCGCACTTCTAGGCAAGTTCACACTTCTGATCCTGAGATATCCTCTGTTGACAGGGGGGTCACACAGACTGAGAGAGAGGAGTCTGAGGCTGCATGCCATAGAGACAATTCCCTCCAATCTGACTGCATAACTCAGAACACAGGGCATCCCCAACCCTAACACTCTGAGCACACTTCTATCTCAGGCTTGAACTCTTGTCCTCCTTTCTTGCTTCAGAAACAATAAGTTGGGGAAGGGAGTCAGAATAGACTGGGCATGGGGAAAAAAATCACTGGCTCAGAAAATCCATCTAGTAAATGAACAATATGACCATGGCAGATACGGTCAAATATAAAATCAAATAGGCTTTCATTTGTGTGGGGGGGGGGGGGGCGGGGGGGTTGGGGGGAGGAAAGCGCTATTCTTGCCCAGCACAGGTGATGTTTGGACAGGTACACATGTAGGTGAATTGTGATTCAGATTCTCTTTCAAAGGCATAGGGTAATCCAAGAATCCCTTTTATCATTCAAACATATTTTTAATGTATTTTAAAATGCATTTTGCTAGGATCAATATTGGAGCTATTTCAACTTTTTGGTTCCAAACAGGTAATTTTGGGAAGTGGTAAGCAAAAAGAATGTTCTTGATGACATAAAAAGTGAAATGATTTTAAAAGTTAGATAAATTATTACATTTAAATGGATTTTCTTACATATCCATAGGTTATACCCATATCTCTCTACTTAAACCAGGAAAAACAAAGTGTAAAGATAACTCCTGCTGAGTCAGTTGGTGACTGATCAGAGGGTGTCACCCATGTGCCAGGTATCTGAAAACACTATAGGACACCCTGAGGTTTAGAGCCAAGCCAGTGGACAGGAATGTGCTTGGGCCTCAGAGAATAATTAAAGGGAAGTAAAATAATCCCAAACAACAGCAATGAGTTTGACTTCCCAGGCAAGAGCAGTCCCCATAAGCATGTGGCTTGTTCTTTAAAGTCCTAGCTGTTTGAAAAGCGAGTTCTTATAATTAGCTTTGCTTTGCTAGTATTATCAACCAGAAAATCTAAGTCCAAACAGAGGTTCGTATTTCCAAATAGAGAAGAACTTTCTCTCATTTTCTCATCATCAAGTTTAGCAACTTCTCCTTGGAAGTACTAAATCTTTTGGTCACTATTTCTACACCCAAATAAAGACTCCTCTTTTGAAAGTATTTTGTCATCTTTACTGGAGAGCGTTTAAACAACTGAGTATGGTGCTTGGCTGGACTCAGGGCTGGGAGAAACTGTCTCAAGTTAATTGCTGCTGTGATCTCTAGTCCTTTCAACAGCCAATGAAGGAGCTGCCAGTAAAGAGTCAACCTTGCCCTGGGATGAGATGTGTGTGCATACTCCTGGCTCACTCTGGCATGTAACAGTTAATACATTTTATATGCAGTGGAGTCTGAATATCATTCCTCCAGGAGAGGAGGGAAAACAAACAAACAAACAAAACCTAAGAGCAAGATTAGGATCTGAAACGGTAAAACAATAAGTAGGAAATGTGGCAAAGTAGCAAAGTAATTTTTAAACCTTGCGGGGGTGGGGGGAGAATGCAAAATGCCTTTAGAAGCCACACTTCCTAGGGGTTTTGTCTCCAAGGCTTTCACACCGGGGACCAGCCGAGGTCTTTATTCTGTCTAAGAGGAAGGAAAAAAAAGAAAGAACAACAGTACATCAAGGACGGTCCAGAGCTCGAAGCCTTTACTCCTGCAAGCCCAGCTCCCAGATCCTTTCCGGGCAAGCACACAGCCGGAGGAAATGAAAACTAGGAAAACAGTTTGTGCTTAGAACAATAAGATGGAGTTTCATTTTGGTTTCACACTCAAATATAATGTGGTTATAATTTTTTTTTTTTAATGTGCATTAACACAAGGCAAGGAGTCGAGTTTGGTTAAGTCTTTGAAAGTGCACTACACGAGAGCCCCACTTCTGCTCTCGAGCGTGCTTCGGCCACAGAAAAGTCGTGGGAAAGCACAGATACAGCTGTTTCCAGGCGAACGGCCCAGCACTGCTCGGCATCACCCAGCACAGTCGCCCAAGCACGGGAGAACACGTCCAAAGCGACTCCCCGGCACGAGAGCGGGTTCGCAGCGGCGTGGGGCGCGCGTGCCCCCCCCCGCCCGCACCCCGCACCCCGCACCCCGCACCCCCCCCCCCCGGGCGCCCGGGGCAGGTGAGGGCGCGAGTCCAAGTCCCGCAGGCTCCCGGGCACGCTCGCCGCACGGTGCGCACCGGCTCGGTCCGCTTGCCCAGGGCCCCGGGGACGGTCTCCGCCTCTCCCGACCCGGCCCACAACAAAGGAGGCTCCCTGATGGGTGCGGGACGCAGCCCACCGGGGTCACGGGCCGGGGGCGGCGCGGGGAGGGCGACCCCGGGGGCGGGCGGGCGGCTCGGTCCGGGGACAAAGGGGCCCGCGGGGCTCCCGGGGCGCGGGGCGGGACGCCGGGGAGCGGAGCCGGCTGGGGACTCACCTTGGCGGCGGCCCGGCTGCGCTCCTCGTGGAGCAGGAGGGCGGCGGGCAGCAGCAGCAGCCACACGCCGAGCCGGGGCCCCATGGTGGCGCGCCCGGGGCGGCGGGGGCCGGCGGGGGCCGGCGGGGACCGGGGGGGCCGGCGGCCGGCGCTCGGGGGCCGCGGCTGGCGGCTGGAGGGCGGAGGGCCGGGGCGCGAGCGCTGCGCACCGTCCCGGGCGCGGCCGCTCGCAGCGGAGACCTGAGCGCGGCCCGGCGAGCTCCCCAATTTGTTGGCGCTGCCCCCTCCCCTCCGCGGCGCGCGGGCGGCGTCTCAAAGGGGAGGACCCTGCGGCGCGGGTAAGAGGCGGCGGGAGCGCGCGGCCCGGGGACTGTGGCCGCCGCGCGCCGGGACGCCAGGGCTCCGCGCTCCGCACCCCCGCGCCCCCGCGCCCCTGCGCCCCTGCGCCCCCGCGCCCCCGCGCCCCCGCGCCCGCCCCCGACCGGCGCCCCCGAGGGCCGAGGCGCAGCCGCTGCGCAGCGGGCCGGCTCCCGGAGCGCCGGATGCGAGCCGCCGGCCCCTGACGCCGGGCCCGAGGTGAGGGCGGCCGCGGGGACGCAGGGCCCGGGCCGAGGCTGGGACGGGGGCGCCCTGCGCAGGCCGGGGCCGCGCTGTGCCCAAGGGGGGCGGGGCGGGGCGGGGGGCGCAGAGCGGGGCCTAAGTGCGGGGCTCCCTCTCCTCCTGCCGGGACCCCGAGCGGCTCCGGCGCAGCCCTGCGGGGATGGGGGCGCACCCGCCCGGCCGCCTCTCGCGGAAGGAGGCCCGCGGCGAGGATGCTCCCTCCCCAGCCTCTGCTAAGCCCGCTTTGTGCCTCGCCCTGCAGGCGAGGAGGGACCGCGCGGAGCCCGGAGCGGCGGGTCAGGAGCATGGACCGACCCCGGTGCTCGGCGCACAGCCCTGCCCTGCGGCGGTAAGCGACCTTCCTGCGGGGGACGGGGACGGGGCCCGGCGCGCACCTCGGAGCTCAGGCCGAGGCCCAGGCTCATGGCGCTCTCTCCTCTCTCTCACCCAGGTGGCTGCTGCTGGGGGCTGTGACAGTGGGGCTCCTGGCCCAGAGCGTCCTGGCGGTGAGTCGTGGGCCCCGGGCGTGGGCTCTGACTGGTGCTGGGGAGAGTGGAAGGGACACCGAGTGGCCTTGCCAGGAGGCAGCGCATGCGTGCTCACCTGAGTGTGCATGTGTGAGCTCACCTCTGTGTGCAGCCCTGACCCTGTCCAGGTTCGGACAGAGCTGCTTTGCCCAGAGAACTTCTCAAGTTTGCCTTGCCGTGGGTTCCCCCACTCGAGACCTGTGTGTTACAGGCCGTGGTCGCCCCCACCCCACCCCCCCAGCCAGTAATTTAAAACATAGCCTGTGGCATCCTCTGCTATGCTAGAGTGAAACCCCGGCTTCCTAGACGGAAGACTGTCAATCACATGGCGATGAGGGGCCAGGGTACCCAGAAGAAACACGTCTGTGGTGCTGGGAAGCGGGTGTCTAGATTCCATCCTTGGAAGAGAGTTTTCTGGTGCTTTTAAATGAGAGGCTTTTGGGGAATGGGCAGAGCAGGAGGAGACCAAGACAGCAGTGTACTGTGTTTTAACCCATGTGAATGAAGAATGGCAGAAACCCTGTGTTTTCTCCCAAGTCTTAGCCAGGGTGGAAGGTGCTAAGGTGCATTCAGGGCTGCTCTGCCCTGTTGTCTGTGTGCTTGGGATTGCACTGTAGAATTTCGTGAATTGTGTTTAAATAGTTGGAGCCACTTTCATTGAGCTTGACATAAGGAGGCTGACAAGCCACAGGTTTGGCTGTCCCTTCAGTCTCGGACACAGATGTTTAAACTGGGACCAAAAATGGAAGGAATGCACGGTGTCCCCCACCGCACCCCCCCCCATCCCCACTCTAACCCAGTACCTGATTTCCCAGGTGGCTCTTGAAGTTTCCCTGTGGGGGTAGAGTGCAAACACAGGACCATGGGAAGCCGCATTTGTGGTTTGATTGAAATTCTGTTATTTTCATTGTTCTGTCCTCATGTGAAACAAACAAGGATTTTCAAGGCAGTGATTGAAAAAGAGCTACTCTAGCTTGGAAAGGACCCTTAGCCTCACTTTTCTGCCTTCTGCTCCAGTTCCTGGCACAGACTGGGAAGTCAGAAGAGGAATCCATAGACTTTTACCAGAACAGACCAGGCCAAAGCTTTCAGAAAGCTCAGATCTGACTCCTTTTCACATGTCCTGATTTAAGAAGATAGCACCTACACACTGTAATCACTGACTCTCGTGGTCCTTACGCACACGCACAACATATAGGACTTGGCCCCAGTCAGAGCAGCACACACGCTCCCAAAGGAGGAGGATAGAGAGGACAGCCCTGCGACATGCTGAGAGTGTATGCACTGGTTGCACTGACTCCACGCCCCCTTGGCCCCTAGAACCACTTTTGTAATACCGTGTTTTCATTCCTGGGCATGGTGAAAGTCTGATGAATTATATCTGGGACTGATCCTAAAACTGCTAGAAAGGGCTTGTGGGCGGAAGACTGGGGTACACACAGAGCTCTGGCCTGGTCTCCCAAATTCTGAATCCCAGTATTTGCACCTAGAACAGGAAGAGAATATTCACCTGCGTGTTACAGAGGCAGGTGCCTACCTCTGTGCCTTCCTCCCAAACCCCTTCCAAGCTACAGACTCACCTGAGTCTCTGCTCTCTGATTCTTGGGCGGGACCGAGAACATTTTTGGTCTGGCAGTGCTTCTCAGAGAGCTCACCTTGGAGCCTTGTGCCCAACTGGGGAGACTGGTTAAAACTTCAGATCTCTGCTCTGAATCTAGATGAACTTCTTTTTCTTTTTTTCTTCCTCCAAATCTAGATCTTATGATCAGATTCTCTGGGGTGGAGCCTGGGAGTCTGCATTCTACTAGATGCCAAAGTTTGGGAACCACTGAATTAGAGTATTGAGTTGGGAGACAGTTGGAGTCACTTGCCATTTTGAGTCATTTTACTAGAGACATGGGTTATATATTCTTCAACAGAGACACAATTTGTTATATTCAACCATGAATCTTCTACTTACTAACTTTTTATTGATTACTGGCTTTAGTAACTATTACTCATGAAATAATTCCTTGATCCTTCACTCTATCCATTGAGAAATCTGTCTTTTTCATGGCAAGTTCATCTCCTCCACTACATGTTTGCCATGCTCAAGAACCCTGTCTCCTTGCCCATTTGTCCCAAGGACTCTTCTCCATAGGTAGGTCAAGCCAGTTAAAAAAAAAAAAAAAAAAAAAAAAGGCGTGGGGGCTACTCCCTGTGGTTTGGAGTGCTTTGTAGCAGAAGCAGCTGAAAATGGTTATCGAAAAGAATAGCCAATTATTTTTTTAAATTAATTTATTTTTTAAAAAAGGTTTTTAAACTCAATTAACGTATAATGTATTACTAGTTTCAGATGTAAAGTTCAGTGATTCATCAGTTTTCTGTAACACCCAGTGCTCATCCCATCATGTGCCCTCCTTCATGCATGCCATCACCCAGGTACCCCCTCTCCTCACTCCCCTCCCCTCCAACAAACCTCAGTTTGTTTCCTATGATTAAGAGTCTCTTATGGTTTCTCTACCTCTCCTATTTTATCTTGTTTTATTTTTTCCTCTCTTCTGCTATGATCCTTTGTTTCATTTCTTAAATTTCACATATGAGTGAGATCATATAATTGTCTTTCTCTGATTAACTTATGTCACTCACTCAGCATAGACAATTATTTTTTTAAAGGCTTTATTTTTAAGTAATCTCTACATCCAATGCAAGGCTTCATCTCACAACCCTGAGATCAAGAGTCACTCATTCTACTAACTAAGCCAGCCAGGCGCCCCTTTTTTTTCTTTCAAAGAGAAAGTAGACAGTCATTCAATGAATATTTCCTATCAGCCAATCTGTGTGCCATCCAGGCCTCATGGGAAACACATCTACCTGAGTGGGTAACTGTTGTTACCCCCATTAGCAGATGAGAAAACAGAGGCACACAGTGTTTACACAGCTTGCTCACAGGCTCTCTCTTTGTAAGTGCAGATGTGGGATTTGAACCAGCACCTGCCTGCTAAGTTACTGGGGATCACTACTACTGGAAGTCAGTAGTGAGGATGCTGCTGAGTTTTAGTCTTTGAGTCTTCTGGTTCTGCTTTCTCTTTGCTCTTGACCGTGACTAACAGAGCAAAGCCCGCACCCTGGATTGTAGAAAGGGAAATATGGCTCCTCCTCCCATGCAGCTCTGCTCTGGAGAGTAGGAGCCCAGAGCAAGGTTGAAGTGATATAATCGGATGTCCAAAGGGAGAGAAGGGAGCAGAAGCCCTGCTGGTCAGCCTGAGGTCAGGGCCCAACATGGACATGCATGCTCTGTGCAAGTTGCCCTTCCTGAAGGCACCCTGCCTTGGGTACAGTGCCAGGGCGCTGAGCACTTACACAAATGGCATGTCCTACGAGGCCTGTTGCCGAGGGGTCACCATGCAGGACGCTGAAGGCAGATCCCCAGGGACCACAATGAGTAGCTGTATTACAGCACCAGCACTCACCAGACCCCTCCGCCCTGGCCAGCCCCCCACCCCCACCCCACAGTGGGCCTGTGAGTAGGGACACGCACCTTCAGAGCAGGGCTATTGGATGAGTGGACACACAGGCCCCAGCCCAGAGCTTGGCAGGGAGTGAGCGCACCAGGGTCTACTGGGCCTGTGTGAGGGAAGGTTCCTGAGGCCGAGCCACCATGGGGACTTGAGAGCTCTCTTTGCAGCCTGTGTAGAGGATTGTTGTTTATCTCTAGAGATGGGGCAACAGCCTTGAAGATCTGTGAGACCAGTCAGCTGTGATTCTGGGAGGAAGAGAATGCCAGAGAACAAAGATTCTCTGAGATCAAATACGCTTTGGGCTGGGCTGACCTCATGACCTCAAGGGGAGACTGGCCACACACTCCAGATTCCCACAGGTGTTAGGGTACAGCCAGGAGACCTGGAATGCAGGTGCCGTGTACCCCAGGAAATGCTGGGCTCTACTTTGCCTTCAGCATCAGCTGCAATTTCCAGGCCTCTCCCAGGGTTCCATGCCCTGAAAAATTCACTAATTCACTTAATGCTCCTGTGAGCAGCCACACCTTTCCCTCCCCCTAGCCAAAAAAAGGACAATCTGTTCTGAGGTTTTCTCTTCTCCTTTTGGCTTATTGATCAGTTGTGAAGAATGTGTTGTACTAAGATGCTCCGTGCTCTGTGAAGGAATCCATGAGACCATGTCTCTCCCCAATTTCTGAGAGCACTAGTCCTATTGTTCACAATTAGGGCCCCTAACAAGAGGGGAAGCATCACAGGGTTCCTCCTCTGTTAATGGAAAAACAAGCATGAAGCATGTGTCCAGCTCTGGAGGCCAGGAAAGCTCCCTAGGTGGCCAGCATGACTTGGCCATAGTAAATAACACGAGGAATTTCTCATAACCTCACATAACTAAATGTGGCTGCAGAGGGTGGACAGAGGGGACACAGCCCTTGAACTGTCCTTGGGAATATTTGGAGGCAGAGAGAGAGGGAAAAAGTGAAAAGTTCTAGAATAGAAAACAAAGACTTTGCTAAAATAGTAAATCAAAGGATTATCTTTCTGGGGAGAGGATTAAGAATGGGTGACTGGCTTCCCTTAATAACAGAGACGATTTGAGGGAAAAGCAGAGGTGCAGTGTGGAGACACCTTCAACATTATGTTTGATGTAACGGAGCCTTCATGACACAGAAGGCAGTTTTGGATCATCTTATTCTTTCACTCTGAGAGCTTTAGTGAAAGGTCTGGAATTGGTCTCTTGCTGTGTCTTCTGGGGTCGATGGGCGTCATCACTACTGCCAAGGTGATAGGTGAAGTCTGGAACCCCGGCCTTGGCTGATTAGGCTGGTAAACCAGGTAGCCTGTGCAGTGGCTTGTGGCCTCTGGGGGGCCACTGACTACACAAAGCCCTACTAACTGGCTGTGTGACCCCAGGTCAAGTCTGGGACATGGAGACATGAAACATTGTGCTGTATGGGATCACCTGGCTCTAGGACATGGGGAAAGGTGAAACGTTGTGTTGTATGGGATCACTTGACTCTGGGACATGGGGAAGGAGGAATGTTGTGTTGTATGAGATCACTTGACTCTGGGACATGGGGAAGGTGGAACGTTGTGTTGTATGGTATCCGTGCTGGGGTGCTCCAGGTGGTCAGGGCACCCACACCCGCTGTAGGTGCTCCCCTGTGTGGTGAGCTGGCCCCCACCCTTCCCAATTGTGACACTGGGATGGAAATACTTTTCCAGGTAAGCATGTGTGCTGCTGCAGGATGTGACTTAAAAATAAATATGCTGCAGTAGGCATTTTATCTTCAGGATGTGAGAAGCTTCTCTGCCTCATGAGTGAGGCTGCCTCTTGAAGTCTTGAGTTCTTTTGTAAATCCTGCCCCTCTAAGTGCAATGTGGTTGGTATCCTGGATTGGATTCTAGAAGAGAGAAAGAACGTTAATGGGAAAACTGGCAAAATTCTAATAGAGTCTGTAGTTTATTAATGTACTCATGTGAATTTCTGGTTCTGATGAAATGCACCGAGGTTATATGAGGTTGATGTAGTCATCATTCCGGGTGAAGGGTGTTCAGGGACCCTCTGCGCTACCTATGCAGCTTTCCTGCAAATCTAGATTATTTCCAAGCAAACACCTGCTCCTAGAAGCCACTGACCAGCCCCATTAGGTGTGCAGTAAACCAGGCGAGTGAGTGTAAGAGAAAGCTGAGAAGCAGTGGGTCTTACACTAGTGAACAGCTGATGTGACCAGCAAGAGTGAAATACGGTTCCATCTTTTCTGTAATAGACTAAGTAACAAAGGGCACTTCTGTGTGCTTAGAAATACAGCAGCAGTGGCCTCTGCCTGGCGAAGGAGCTTTTGTCCTCCTAACTTGGGTGGAGTGCTTTATGGAAACAGTGCAGGAAAGGCATCCTGATGGAGTTTCCACAGCTCAGCCTGTTTAGGGGGTCCAGGGGTGAGCTACAGTAGCCTCCCTCTTCTTGACTGCCTGACCGGGGAGGAAACATCGCAGACTTTGTGATGCATGACAGGTTTGCACGATGGTGTCGCTTTCAGACAGACGTTAAATGTTGCTTGCTCACACCCTAGTTCTTACTAATATGGCACACCAGCATCCATAGGTCCACGGGCACTGCATTAAAAGGAGAGCCCACCCCTTCCTCCTCACCTATAAAACCCCGTGAACAACAGGGATGGGAAGGTGGCTCTACCTGGATGTCCAGGGTCCAGGAGCCCCACCTCTATGTGCTCCTTGCATTACTAATAGCCCCATTGTGGAGTTTAGAGTGCCATGGGCCACATCTCCAGTTGGCCACAACCTCCACTCCAGTAATGAGCTAGGGAAAGGGCCAAGAACAAGGATGGCTGCTGGCCAGTGGCTGTCACCTCACACATTTGCCTGTATCACCACCTGCAGGAATAGAGAAGCCTCTGGCCCCTAGCCCTGGCCAGTTCTGTTCTGTAGCTTCTCACACACCCTGTGTCCTCACTGTAGCCCACAGCCCCAGGCACACGAAGGACACCCTGCCCCCTCACTATCAGAGAGCCCAGATGTCAGAGGCCAGTGCCCTGCTAGAGCTTCTGTCCCTTGGAACGGAGACCCATTTAAGAGTCTGAAGTGTCTGTCCTCTCATATTGCTGGGACTTTTAAATTATCATTAGATATTAATGATTTTAAATCATCATCCGTAACATGCACAGACATTAAACATTTGTCTTCACTCATCCTCTATGTAATTGCTGGTCTCACAAATCAAAGTGGAGGGCATGTTTGATCTTCCCTCTGGGATTTGTGCGATGCTGGGTCCTATGCCCCAGGCCCTGAGATGCAGTGAGCCCTCAGTAAAGTGTCTGTTCTAGCAGTGAGCAAGGATGTAGTTAGCTGAAAGTATTCAAACAGATCCTTTGGATGAGGAATACAGTCATGGAACAAGTAATAAAAGATTGAACTGTAGCTTTTCTCACTTGTTTTTTTTTTTTTTGTTGGGTTGGGTTTTTTTGTTTTGTTTTGTTTTTCTTTGGTTTTTGTTTTTTTTTTTTTTTTTTTTTCCAAATTAAATGCTGCCCCCACTGGACACAGCTAACCGTTCATGATGATAAAGGAAGCGTTGATCTCTCTGTGAAAGATTTGCATTTTTTCCTAAGAATTGTTTCAGCTCCACCCATAAAATTCCTATTTTGCTGCTTTTGCCCAGTTCAGTGATCTCCCACGTGGGAACTGAAGAAGAATGTGTGTTATGGAACACCACAGACCAATTTTCTGGTACCTGGTAGAAATTACATAACAAGATGTTTTTTCTGC
Source organism: Canis lupus baileyi (assembly GCF_048164855.1). Lineage (NCBI taxonomy): Eukaryota > Metazoa > Chordata > Mammalia > Carnivora > Canidae > Canis > Canis lupus. The sequence continues at coordinate 2,786,526 of NC_132854.1, read as the reverse complement.
ATGTCGAGCACTTTTAGACCTGTGACTGTGTTTGCAGAGTGCTGGGGTGCACGAGGACAGAGGACATCTCCCTGGGATGCCTTCAAGGCTCCAGCCTGTCCATCAGGAGAGATGCTGGTTAGCAGTGGCCAGGCAGTAACAACACAGTGCTATGGGGAAGTAGGGATGCAGGAAACCAGCCAGCGCCACGGCCGCTCTGGGCAGACCCCTCCCCACACCCACATTTGTGGGCAATTGTTCCACGCTGGGGAAAAGGGAGAGGCTCCTGGGAGGGCTTGTGAAGTCTCCTGAAATCTACATCAGAAAGAGTAACCCCAAAAGGTGCTTCTAGAGTACCAGAACACCGAGGAACAGCTAAAGTATCCCGGAGGAGAAACATGACAGCTCCTGCCTGCAGATCATGTTGGTACCGGAAACAGAGCTAAGCTACCATCACACATTACCCGCTAAATGCCCACTGCACTGCAGTCACCCCACTCTATAGGCATGCAGACTGAGGCATGCACAGGTTAGGGCACTTGTTACAGACTGTAAGGAATGAGGTTGGGAGTGGAGCCCAGGACTTGGTTATTCCAAAATTTCTGCTCTTAACCACTGTGCCAGGCTGACAAATCTCCAGCCATAGAATATGAACGCATGTTCAAAGTATGTGAAGTGTGGGGTATGTAAAATGTACATGTGTATATTATGTCTAAAATATATGTATGTTATTTATGTGTGTGGAGTATGGGTGGGTGATAGATATAGATGGTAGCTAGAAAGATGTAGATGGACGATAGACTGGTGGATGGATTATGGGTGTAGGTGGTGATAGATTATAGAGAAACAGAGAGATGGATAGATAGGTAGATAAGCAGGTGGATAGACGGTGGGTAGAGACAGGCCAACAGCCAGACGGGTGATAAATGGTGATGATTATAGATAGACATCAAGAGGAGCCAGAAACAGGACATAGAGCTGGCCTGTGCCCCCACATAGACACCCGGCCCCAGATGCTCCTGATTCCTTCCTCCACGAGGGCCGCCCACGTGGAAAATGGGGGTGTCAGGCATACCTGTTCTCTTCCGCGGCCCCTCTGCCTGTGTGTGTAGGTGACCAAGTGGCTCGGGGACCCTGAGAGACACAGCAGACAGGCTGCACTCCAGCCCGGCCCTCACAGGACGACCCGGGAAGGCCTGAGCCGGCAGGGAGATCCCCATCCAGGGACAGTTCCTGGAAATCTCCTCCAGGTCCTGATTGAAATCCCAGGCTGTGGAGGTGTAGGGACAACAGCTTTGTAAGGTGGGGAGGGCCCTGCGAGCCGGAGTGATTTCAAGAAGATGGGGAGGCTGTTGGAAAAGCATTAGTCCTAACTTGGGGTCAGGTTTACTGGAAGGGTCTGGGGAGTGAGAAGCCTTCCTCAAGGCAGCTGTGCAGGAGTGCCCATGGACGGCTGTGGGACGATGACAGAGCCCACTTGTCCCAGGCGATGCCAACTCCCTTCTGTTGGGGTCTGCTTTCCTTGCTTTGCTTCTGTTCTGATGTTTTGTGTTGAGTGTCCCACATGCCAACAGGCAGGCAACTGTGGCCTGACCCACAGCGGGAGCATCTGGGTTTGAGGCCCGCAACCAGAAGACGTTACTTCCCCTCTCTGAGCCTTCTTTCTTGGTGGGTGAAACAGGAGTGCTAGTAACCATGCTGCCAGTTCATGGTGAGGTGGTTTATGTGAAAGTCCTTCACTGAATGAACATGTTTGCTTCTCCTGGAAATAGTTATGTATGTGAATCCTCCCAGGGGCTCAGGTCTGGGTCCCAGAGCGAGACAGGCCAGGAACAGTGGGTGGGAGTGTTCTGAGTGCACGTGTGGGGTTGGAGTTTTCCAACTGTCTGACTGAATTTCTGAAGTTGAATATGCCACCTGGGATCATCCATGTTTAGAGAGCAACCTGTAGAAGCTCACCATGGGAGACAAATTTCCTCTCTCCTTTGACTAGTAGTACACTTCACAGTACATCAGATCGCACATGCGATCGTGCTTATGAGCAAACCCGGTAGGAGCCCCACTCAAGATTCAGAGCCACACTCTGTTCTACAGATCATAGAAGAAAGGACAGAACTGTGACATGGGTCTTCACGGAGTAAGACCAGCTGGGGTCTCAGGTTTGAAATGTGCTTTTGCTACTTCCTGGCTGCATGACTTTGGATAAGCTACTTCGCTTTTAAGCTTTAGTTGCAGCTCTAGAACTGGAATAAAAATCCTTTTGCCTCGTAAGTGTGCTCAGGAAAAAAAAAAAGAAGAAATTGCTCATAAAGATCTTAGCAATCTTAGCCTTTAGGGCTTGATAAATGCTAGCCAATGGCTACTTGGTCTTAGGATTTTTTTAATTGAATATGGGTTTTCATCCTCAAAACTTAAAAACCTGAAGCCACAGAGAAGTTCAAGCGTAACTAGAATTTGGGGAGAAAACAGCTGTCACTGTACTAGCTGCCCCAATGGGGCGTTCTCTGTGGGGAGCCGGGCCAGGGGGGCCACAGCATAGGGGAGGCATCATGGGGAGTGAGGTGCGTGCCCTCCGTGCTGGGGCCCCACCATCTCCGCACACAGAGGGGCACATGTGAGGCCAGGAATTAAGCTGTGGACACCACAGAGTTCTCGGGAGAGACAGAGCATTGGGGCATCTTCCCAATGTCTTTGGCCAGTTGTTTCCATTTTGTTGTGTCGGAGAAATGGCCACAAAGAAAAGAATTTAAATTTTAATTAAAGTTAGGTCACTAAATTATTTCCAGAACAAATGGGAAGATTTACAAAGAACATTTTGTTCAAATACTTCTGAGACCGACGTATAATTTAACAAAGCGAGAAAACTCCACAGATTTTTGGTTTGGCAAAGCGGCATAGAAAATGCACAGTAGAATCTGAGGATAGAATCTCTTTCCTAAAAGAGCAGAAAGATCCCCCTGCCGTACCTGAGCAGGGCCTTGGCGGTCCTCGGGGTCGGCCGTGGCTCCATGGTCAGGATGGGCAAGACACACAGACCAACCTGTTTCCTCCTTGGGCCCAGGTGAGGAAGACCGGTGGGTGAAAGGTTCCAGTTGGGAATTCCAGGGAGGAAAACCACCCCCTTCCCTTTCTTCCTTACTTGGTCATCTCCCAACTGTAACAACCGTGCAAGTTACAATGTAGCGCCAGATGCCGCTGAGATCCTCTCCTTCCTATCTCAAAACCACCTTCGCTTCCTGCTGATTCCTACCAGGTTACAAGGCTCCCCCAGCTCCCACCAAGACAATCTTAGTTCAGACAGGATTTCCTTCGTCTTAGTCACCAGCTTTTATGGTCCAGCCTCCCCTTCCCGTTGCAAAACAAGGAGTGTTAACAGCAGAGAGTCTGCAATGATTTGTCGATCTTAGGCCAATACGTGTAGACATCAGTTTCTGTGTGTGCTAACCAACACCAAGTTGCCAGAGGTTGGAAAAATAAATGTTCCTCGTTGGGTCACATGCTACCATGAGTCTTCAGCTGCCAGCCTTGGCTGTTGTTAAATTGCAGAAGAGTAAACACGTTTGTTTTAATTGAATCTCTTAAAAGCTGCAAAGTTCAAACAAAAATGACAATTGTACCAAAAGTCATTCCTGTTTAAAATGAAGGCTTGTAAATGCTGACATTTCCTGCTGGTAATGGGTCCGGTTCCCAACATCATGTTAAACACGCCTGTAAGGCATGATGTGAATGAAGCATTTCCTGGAGCTTTGAAGGAGAACACAGTCCTCATATCCTCCCCGATGATTCTGGGAGGAACCATAGCAGCCCAGTTATAGGCATGATGCATGTAGTGGTCAGATCCACTCTTGATTAAAATGGTACCTCGCCCAAGGCACTGGGCTTTGGCTGCCTGCGCAGGGTAGAAGGTATGCACAGAACAAGCCACTGTCATCCTTCACATGCCTGGCCCCTGTTCTGAGTGCTTGTCTCCCTGTCTCTCCTAGTACTAGTCACAATAGTACTTGTGGTGGTAGTAGTACTTGTTGCAGCGGTACCAGTGGTAATAGCAGTACTAGTGGCAGTAGTAGTGCCAGTGGTATAGTACTGCTAACGGTGGCAGCAGACTACTCTACTTTTCATTGAATTGCTCTTGCCAGGAGATGAGAGACAAAAATTTTCCTCTCCCAATTCACATCAGTAGTGTCCCATCAGGGAGAAATAAAAAAAAGTAAATTTTATCTTTAGAGATTCTAATTTACTTTTTCATCTCTGTTCCAAAATTTCTCCACCAAGACCCTCTGCTCTTCTAGATCTCAACTTGGTTCAGAGTGGCATCAGTTATTTGCATGCACAATTGGCCTCTGTTTTTCCTGTGAAAGCAGGGACCTGGGCCTGGCAGGGCATTAGGGTCCCTGAGGGAACATGTACAGCTTCCACACTCCAAATGAGCTTCTCTGGGTGGGGGCCAGACCTTCAAGTGTCCCCTTCTGGATTAAGCAGCACTTGTCCACCTGGACTGGGGAATGTTCCAGAATGCTAGATCCCATCCCTGGAGGCAGTGCAATTTACACAAGGCCCTAAGAAGACAATAAGGGCATTTCAGGGCCCATGCAGAGACTGATTTTCCCCTTTAAGACCAAGACAATCTGCTGTGCTCACAGGAGGTTCTGGTCCTCCCATCCTGGGCTCCCCACAGGCTCCCCACTGGCTCCCCACCAGCTGAAGGCAACCTCCATCCTGAGGACAGCCCACCCAGTGTGAGGCACAGCTCTGTCCACCGCCTGACAGGTGCAAGTCACGCTTCATCTGAGCTGTAATTTGGGGGTGATTTCTTCACTCTCCAGCTGGGGTAGTTTGTTATCTGTCTCTCACCTGATTGGAATTCAATGTACCAGGAATAAATGATTCATTTTAGTACAGAGAGGAGGATGTAAGATTAGTCAGGCTCACTCCTGGCTTTTCTTAAATCCAGAAATTCCTTACCTAAGATGTAAAAGCAGATAAGAACAGTATTAACTCCTCTCTAGAGGTTCTAGAACAGAGAGTGGGTGGACAACACTGATATTTCACATAACTGGAAAGTTTGGTTTTCCTAAAACAAAATCTAACCTGGAGCCATCTGCTTCTATTTATAGAAAAACAAGAGACCAAAGCCAGAGCAATGTCTCAAAGGAAAATATATTTATTTAAATGAATCTATATGTATATTTCACCCATGTTTAAAGGTGCCTCTTAAACTCTTTACCTTTAACAAAATTTTTCTTCTTCTCGTTCTTGAGTTAAGGACAAAAGAGTGTTTATTCAGGGAACATTTCTGCCTTTGTAGTGGTTTTTCTTCCTCATTGGGTTTAATTAACTAAAGTCCGTAAGAATAAACATAGGAAAAAAAAAAAGCAGACTTCACAAGATGTTTTTCTTAATTCTTCACATTTAAAAAATTATGTTTGATCTTTATCCTTTCTAAGCATTTCATATATTAAAAATTAGGTAAATTTCCTGAAATAAAAAATAAGATCTTGACAATCGATTCACCCATCACATAAGTTACAAACATACAGTGTTTGCAAACTAACCATTTGAAAACAACCTTATTAACATCACCTTAAAAAAAAAAAAAAAAAAAAAACACATCACCTTAGATCTCTGATATGGACAGTACAAACCTGTGTTGATTTTTTTCACACTCTTTATTGTGTTAGCTGTGATAAAATACACAGAACCTAAGATTTACCATCTTAGCCATTTTCAAGTGGTACAGTCTGGGGCATTCAGCACGTTCCTGGGATCCAGAACTTCTCACCTTCCCAAAGCAGAGCTCTGTCCCCATCAAACAGTAGTAACCCCTTATCTCCCTCCCTTAGCCCCTGGTGACCTCCTGTGAGTTTAGTTTGCCTGTTTCAGGGACCTCCTGTGAGTGTGATCCCATGACATCTATCCTTCTGAGTCGGGCTTAGCTCGCTCAGCAAAATGTCTTCGCGATTCATCCGCAGTGTAGCCTGTGTCAGGACGTCCCTCCAGTTTGAGGCTGAATAAGACTCCAGGACCCTTTAACTTACTCTTTTAATGTTCAGTTGTGTTCTCGTGGTTGACAAGGATCCAGCAGTTGATGTTGGTTCAGAGGAAGTGACTCACAGCTCAAAACAAAGGGGCAAGTGGGCCAGTTGGCCACGGGGCTCTGGCACCTCCATTTCCCAGACGTGGTCTTCCCACATGGCCTACCTGGCTCCCTGGAAGCCCCTATTCCCTAGATGTGTATCTCACCCTCTGGCACATGTTGACCACACATTGACAGAGCAGGTTCCAGGAGCATCCTGGCCTGAGTTTGCTTTGGGACGAGCATGGATGTGCTGGCGTGGTGCTCATGAGTAAGGCCTGGCCTGGAGGGCAGACCCAGTGCGGCTCCTGAGCCCTTGGGGTAGAGTCTATCCAGACAGGGGATGAAGGCCAGCCAGGGGCTGGGGAGGAGGCCCCAGAGCAGCTGCCAGCCAGCAGCCCTGAGCAGTGGTGATCTCCAGGGGCCAGTGATCAGCCCATCAGATGCCACCAAGGCTAAGATCTTGCCTGTGGGTTTCCCTGACTGGAGGTGCCTAGGCCTTCTCTCCACGTGGTGCTGGGTCCCAATGTGGTGGCTGGGGGAGACCCCAGGGGAAGTGGAGACAGTGAGCCTGAACCCCTCTTACCTACATCCACCTTGGGTCACTGCAGTGGACTTTGGGCTCCCCAAGGGCACACATGTGCATCCTCCCCACACAGGACCTGCACAGACCTGCATGCAGATTTCATCAAATAAATGTGGCATTTAACCATTCTGTAGGAAGGCTGAAGATTTCTAAACAAAGGAGCCTGACGACGTGATCCTGGCCACCCCAGGAAGGTCAGCTGAGTGGGAGGGAGGAGCCCCAGAGACAGATGTGCTCATGAGGGGAGAACACACAGAGGTGCTCTAAGGACATCCTAAAGGAAAGAGGGCTTCCTCTTCCTCCTTGAACCTGGGCATGGCCCCATGAGCTCCATGAGGGCAGGGCCCAGGTCATGGGCATGCTGACTCTCTCCTGCCCAGGGCAGGGTTGAGCATGGTGGCTGGGCTCTGGCCCAAGGACAGACAGGCGGAAGAAAGTGGGAGAGACAGGAGTCCTGGTCAGAACGGACACTACGTGTTTGGGGAACTTTTTGTTCAGAATCAAGGCACAAATTATTATGTTCAGTGCCAAAGGCACATCCCTCAGAAATAGGCAGCTGCAGTCGAATGACAGGGAGTTCCTCTCTCGTTGGCTTCACTGGATTCAAATCACTGTATAAAAAGCTACTGGGGTGGACAGACGTTGGCTTATCTGCAGAGTCAAACTAATGAAAAATATGCTTCCACTGCAAAACAGAGTGCCAGCCTGCTCCATGGCATGGTGTTTCTTTTCTTGAGCTTCAGACCCAAAGGGAAGTCAGGCATGCAGCCAATGCGCAGTCTGTGGGCCGAGGTGAACTTGTTCTTCAGGGCAGAAGAGGTCGGCCAGTGGCCTCCTTTGTGCTTCCAGAACCTTGGCTTCATGATCCATCGAGGGTAAGAATGCAGAAAGTGGACCAGTGACCAAACCACATAGTCCAATGGAACAGTCAGGGGCCATCATTCAAAGCCATCTGCTTACCAGCCTAAGTCAAGAGTCTCTCCCTACTGGGCCCGTGATAGTGAGGTAGCTGAGGGGAAGGGGTCTTGCCTGCATGGTTACCGTCTCCTATAAATGCTGATTCCCGACGAGGAGTCCAGCAGGGATGATGCTGCTGCACCAGGTGTACCAGAGAGCACATGGGACCTAGCTCCTCCATCCTGACTGGACCTGAAGAGCCGGCCCAGGGTCCCTTGTACAGACTCTGAACTTGATCCGGCATATTCAGACCCAGCAGGTTGGGGGGACCTGAGACCCCATGCTTCTAACCCCCTCCCAGCTGGTCCCAGGACCACAGCTTAGGTGACAAGTCCTGGAAGATGTGATTCTGCCTCTCCTTTGAATAATGGCTTCCTGATGAGCACTAGGATATATAGTGAGGGCTTGCCTATCCGCGATGGGTACCCAACTTCTGAAATGTTCCAAGAAATATGCTATGCTCACTCGCTTGCATAGGCAAGTTTGGAAAGTCATGGATTTGAGAAAAATCATTCCCATCTGCTGTCCTCCAGAAAGATTAGGGAATTTCTGTCTTTGCAGAGCATTTTATCTTTTGACCCATGGGCCCAGAGCACCTGCAGTCATACTCTGCTGGGGAGCAAGTCTGCCCCCAAGCATCTCAGAAACAGCCCCTTGGGGGAGAGGACATAAAAGGGGCATCGTGGCCCATTTGGTGAAAACACACCCATCTCCAGAAAAGCGGGTCTTGTGAGTCCTGCCAGCCTGGGCCCTCGTTGGAGACTTTAACTAAAGGTGTACGTTTGGACCAGAACCCCACATGTTCCTGAAGGGCTGTTTAGTGACAGCTGTTGGAAACAGAAAACAACACTCCCACTTCATGGAGAGCTTACACGAAGCCTGTTTCCTTTTGAAATGAAGCCAAAAACACAGGGCCCCAGCCACATCCCACCCCTGCTATCTTTCTAGGTTGTTAAAGGCAGCTCTGCTTCTTGTGCAGTGACACTTGACTTTCCCCAGCGATGGTCACTCTTGTGTTTGGCTGTCTCTCATTAGAGCATCCCTGAAACAGAGTCCTTTGTAAAATTCCATATAAGACAACCACATATTCAAGAGAAAAGCAAAGATTAAGTAGGCAGATATTTCACGGAAATGTCTGCAGGGGAAATCGTTTGGGGAAGATTAGCAACTCGAGGTAGAGAACGCTTGGGATGATGACTAAGGCAAGGCAGCCATGTGGCGCGTCCTTATCACCATCCTGGCATGCCTGTCCCCCCCTCCCCTTGAAGGCACAGAACCCATACTTGGTATGCATGTGGGCGTCTGTCCCCAAACTTCATCTGAGATCATTTGCTACTTTTTTTTTTAATTATGTATTTATTCATGGGAGACACAGAGAGAGAGGCAGAGACATAGGGAGAGGGAGAAGCAGGCTCCCTGCAGGAAGCCTAATGTGGGACTCGATCCCAGGACCCCAGGATCACGACCTGAGCTAAAGGCAGACACTCAACCACTGAGCCACCCAGGATCCCCAGACTATTTGCTTCTAACTTGGGTTATAGCTGCCTGTCACCCAAGGTGAGGACCTGTGACCTCACAGTCCTGATCCTGTCCCCTCCCTGCATCGCCCCCTGGTGACAGCCCACCCCCCACCCCAGCCCCTCTGCATCTTTGGGTCACGGAGCCCTGGCCTGAAGTTCCAGAAGGTTTTCTGTGTCCCTTCCTTTGAGGAACCATAGGCCACAGGAAGTGTCCCCGATGGTCGTTGGGGTCTGCACTGAGCTGGGTGTGCACGGGCCCTTCCTTGGGCGCCTGTGGCTCTCAAGACGGAGGGTACACAGAGAGGGCGGCATATGCCAGACTCAGACTCTTCCTTGGGCCTGGACACTCCCACTGCCTCGTTGGTGATTCTTACTGTGTCAGGTCGGCCTGGTGGTGTTCATTGGGCTCCTGGTTCCTCCTCTCCTCCTGTTTGTCAGCCTGTGAATGGCAACATGAGGATAACATTGTCCTAGCTTGAATGCTGAGTTCCTGCTCAGAAACCCACGAAACTCACAGGCACAGATGGCAGCTCCTAAGCAATTGGAAAACTTGACCAGTTTGTGACCGAGGAATCTTGACCATGGAGGAATAATAAACTTGGCTTCACAGTGAATCACTGTGCGGTGTATGCTGCCCCCGCCCTCAGAAGTCTGCAGCTGCATGCACCTGACACCTCGTAGCATCTCAGCTCAGACGCCCCTGGCCTGTCCCCCCAGTCCACATGTGCTGCTCTCCCGGCCTTGGTGGCCCTCACTTACAGGATCCCGTTTCAGCCACCTCTGTGGGGGGCAGTCAGGGGGATCCTGGCGGCCCACACCATGGCCTCCCCAGCTGCGGTGCTTGGGCAGTTCACTTCTGTCCACTGACTGGCCTGCTGCCCTGCTCAGAGCCGCACCCACCCCGGGGCGCAGCACCGATCCAAGATAGGCTTCTCCCCACATCGCTGACCACAGTGAATTCCAACCAGAAACAACTGCCATGTCACACTGCCACCCGGCCACCTGGCCCTGGCCTGGCACATCCCTCTTGAGGTCCATTTGAGCCTGCCTTTTATGTGCAATTATTGTCACTAAAAGACAAGGAATTGAGAGTGCTTCAGAGTGACCCCTTTAATGCTCTGGGTGATTTTTATGTGTCTTTTCACACTGGAGAGCTGGTGTTGGGGTGTTGGATGGAAAACAGGGAAGTCTAGCTTGCAGCTAATGCTGCTCGGAGAGACATGTCGCTTTAGAGGGGTCACCAAAGCACTGAAACTTGCCCCACCGAGAAGTGGCTCCTGCGGGGACCCACACCCCGCTAATTTTGATTTCAGGGTTAGTTAAGGCCCTTGTTTCATGTGAAGCTTTAGTGCGTGGCTATCATCTTTTTTAAATTACTCTGTAAAACAAAATTGTGGGGATGCCTGGGTGGCTTATTGGTTGAGCATTTGCCTTCAGCTCAGGTCATCATCTCGGGGTCCTGGGATCGGAGTCCCACATTGGGTTCCCCGTAGAGAGACTGCTTCTCCCTCTGCCTATTTCTCTGCCATTCTCTGTGTCTCTCATGAATAAATAAATAAAATTATAAATAATAAATAAATAAAACAAAATTGTGACTTGGTCACATACACAACATGATTAACTTCCCAGAGACTTAGTGAAGTCTAAATAGATCTTTAGAATATTTTCCTGAAATTTTCTGTGTGGAACAGTCAGTATTTTAAGTGATTGTTGGATGATAAAGAGAGCTATAAAGTATAAATCGTGTACTATCAACCTCCTTAATCTATACAAATCATTATGATTTCATCTTCAATAAACTACAGGCCAGAAGGAGTCTTCAGTTACTATGAATAGTTTCCAGGGGCACCTGGATGGCTCAGTTGGCTAAGAGTCTGACTCTGGATCTCAGCTCAGGTCTTGATCTCAGGTTTGTGAGTTCAAGCCCCATATTAAAATATATATATTACATATATTTTTATGTATTTATTATATATTTAGATGTGTGTGTGTATATGTGTGTGTGTATATATATATATAAATAGTCTTAAAAAGTCAATCAGGAAGATGCTTAATCTGCTTATGAAAACAAATCTTCTGAAGACACATCTGAAGCTCAACTATCGACATGTCACTTGAACAATCAGTAACATTTTCTTTCTCTCTGTAAAATTCCCCAACTCAGATTTTTTTTTCTTGTTCAATCTGTCCTTCCACAATTGAATGAAATTAGCCCCATTTTTCACTCATTTGACATTGAAGAAGAGCCAAACTAGGCCTATCAAGTTTGCTGAAGTAGATGTGTTAGAAGCAAAGATTCACCTATTAAACATTTTACCATCTTTCTCTGTGGCATTCCTATCTTTCGTGAAAACAGAATCCTGGACTTTCAGAAGAAACAGGAGGTGTGGACATGTTGGGCTCAATGTGCTGGCGGCTTATTTAATTTGATGATCATACTTATAAAGGATGATACGTTAGGACATTCGTCTGGGGAGGGTTTCCCCTAGTTGGACCTTAGGGACCAACCAGTCCAAACTTCTCTTGAAGATGAGGAGCCTGCAGCCCGGGGGAGTGCAGACACCCACCAAGACCACACCGCTGGCTTCTGCTGGTATTGAGAGCCCCAGCTCTGGCCCTGTGTCAGCCTTGATGAACAAATGCTGTCATCTAATTTCAGTAATTAAGTCATTTTGCATCTTAGATCATTTTTTGGAGTGAATTACATGATTCACTGTTTTTAAAGGCTTATTTTGGAAATGGGGAACGGAACATCTTACCGGGCCAGAACCCATTGATCTTCACAGAATTACATCACGGAACAAAGTTCATGCTATGGCAAAAGTGAATTCTTCTGGTTTAGCACAATGCGTTTAAAGCCCATAAACCAGGCAAAGATATGGGGAATGTGCTAATCTGAACAAAACGCAGGAATAAATGAAATGGAGAAGCTTAGACCTTTAAACAAGTCACTTATTACTTTAGTCCCTGGGTTATCAGATTTTTTTTTAATGCTAACATTTTAAAAGATACACTCAATTTAAAATAATAGAAATCTCCACCTCGTTTAATCTTTTATGGCTCTGTACACATCTAAGAACAATGCCCCCAACTGACATCACCTTGGGTCAACCTGTGTTGTTTTTTTTGTTTGTTTGTTTGTTTTTTTAAGATTTTATTTATTTATTCATGAGAGATACAGAGAGAGAGAGAGAGAGGCAAACACACAGGCAGAGGGAGAAGCAGGCTCCATATAGGGAACCTAATGTGGGACTCGATCCCGGGACTCCAGGATAATGCCCTGGGTCAAAGGCAGGCTCTAAACCACTGAGCCACCCAGGGATCCCTCAACCTGAGTTTTGATTTCTTAAACTAGAAAGCCTAAATTCCTGACAGTACCTCATTTTGAGAGTCCAGAAAGCTGAGATGTGACTCATGACACATTGAGGCTTTCTCAGAAGTCCTAGACAATGGTGAGGACATGAGGAAGGGGTAGTGTTGGGATGGGTGATACCAAGAGGGTAGATCAGCCAATAAGAGGCATCACTGTGGTATTGGGAGGGTGGAGGGGTCAAAATGGCCCTACATATAATGGAAAAGCCAGCCCTCTAAGCCCTGTGACATTTGTCATAGTTCTTTGTACTGTTTCTAGGAGAGGGTCATGGACACTATCTCACTTAATCCTGATAGCAGCCTTGTCTGTAAGTGGGACAAGTGCATTCATCCCTCTTTACGGCCAAGGAAGAAAGGGGCACAGAAGAATTCAGTGACATGCCAGGGTCACTAGGTTGAGAAAGAGCTGATGTTGGAATCCTTCTATTTCTTGAAAGGTCTGTCCCAAACAAATTATTCCAAATTCACGGAGCTCTGTGACATTCCCACTTGTTATTCTCAGTCACCCCAGGAGAGAAATGGAGGACTGTTATAACATTGGCAGGAAACAAGAGAAGCATCCAGTGACTTCCCCAGGTACACCCAGTGGAGGGCATTGTTCCATATTGAGAGCAGGAGTCTGTAAGAGTACCGTGCTCTGAAGCCACCTTGTCATCTTTCAGTGGCAAAACCAAATGTGACAGAGTCAATAAGTATATAGCTTCAAGTTGCAAAACCAACATTGGGTTGTATTTTGTTTTTTTATGCATGTGAATGACTTTTTAAATTCAAGAGCTCTGTAATCATTTTTAATGGAATAAGGTGGCTAATAAGTTTTTGCCATTGACGATTTCAAGACTTTCCATGGTCCCTTTAACTGAGAATGGAACTTGACTTTGTTTTGCAAGTCACTCTTATAGCTGCATGACTTCATCTCAAGCAAGCTAAATAAAGGAATTTTTGGTATTATAACGGTCACTAAGCAGACAACTGACGTGTCAGCGTTTAGAAGGGGTAAGGTTTCAGGGCGAGGATGGAAAGATACTGCTGTAACACGATGTTTTACTTGGGTGGCTTCATTGTGTAGGTGGGTGGCGAGTTGGAAGGAAGCTGGGAGGTGTTGGGGGGGAAGGCAGGACTATGCCAGAGCCTTCCCACAGAATGTCAGCTCGATTGGGGCAAATCCCCTGAAATCTATTGAGACTCCTTATCTGCTTGTTCACAGTTCATCTAAGCAACTCTGAAAATTGGCTAAAATCTCCTCAGGCCAGTATTTCTGAGATTCTCTTATGGTTCAAAGCAAAGTTACATCTCGTTTGTCAAGTGTTCCCATCATCGGCCATCCACCTTCCTCCTGAAATGCTTCTCTGGGGCATGTGGTACTCTGACCTGCTGTAGGGTGCCTCCCAGGCTCTACCATATAGGGACCATACAGGGAGAGGGCTTGGCCCTGCTTCTCTGAATTAAAGACCTCCTGTTAGATGCTTCTGCTAAGACCAATTAGTTCCCCAAACAGCAATTAAGGAGAGTTTTCTCCCAGCTACTGGCAGCGGGGTTGCCTGTCTTGACCTATTTTGGCTGACTGATTCCTCTCTGCATACTTCAGTAATCAGGCTATTAGGGTGTTTGGAGTCTTCGCTGCCTACATTCCTCTATGGTGTGTCTCACATCTTCTCAACTTCTACATAAAATAGCTCCTCATCAAATACTATTTAATCCCTGGGCATTCAGCTTCTCTTGGGGTCAGTAATATTTTTCTTTCCATAGAACTTTTTACAAAAATAAATGTACTGAAGCTCTTTTCTTCTAAAAGACCCCAAAGCTCTTAAATCATCCTCCAAAGATCAGCTTGAATATTTTACACTGGACATAAAATATACCAATACCAAAATACCCTTTATGTCACAGCAAGGTACAAGTTGCCAGTATGAGGCAGTATCTACCTCGTATCTCCATGATGAGTTTTCTGCAGCAACCTTGCATCTCGTTCATCCCAGAGATTTGCATGCTTTTGAAGACAGGGAGAAGCCATAATTTCCCCTGCTTGTCATTTGTGGTCTGGTGCATACAGAACTGGAGCCATGAGGCAATCCGCCTGCGCTCAGCTGCCCTGACCCACGAAACTCACGCCTGACCCTCGTTCATCAGACCCCGACTGTCACGGTGATGAGACAGGACAAGAAGATGTACCAGCAGACCCCAGACAGCTCTCACATTCAAACCACTCACAACCATGGAGCCAAGTTTCTCAGACCAAGGGTAGTAGGAAGGTTGAGGCAATATTCCAAAAACTGGCTCAAAACCACCAACAGAAGTTAGTATCTTATATTTATTCTCACGATATTTGTATTACCCCATTACTAATGAGTTCAAGCACAATTTGTGTATATTTATTGGCCATTTGGATATCCTCTCCTGTAATCTGCTGGTTTGGGTCTCATGCCCATTTTTCTCTTCCATATCTATGTTCATAATGATTTGGGAGCTCTTTATTCTAAATGCAAGCCCCTGTTGGGTTACATGTGTTACAAATATTTTGTTCTACTTAGTAAGTCAAGTTTTCTCTCTGTTATTGATGTCCTTTTATGAGCTGATGCCCAAAGTGTTAATGTAGTCCAGCTTATGAATTATTTTATGGTTAGAGATTTCTTAAATTCATTCATTAATTCTAAAGGTTTACTATAGACTTGTATTTTCTGTAAATGCAATCATTAGATCTTCAAAAGAGGGCTTTATATTTTCCTTTTTAGTCTTGATACCTTCTATTTCTTTTTTTCTTGCCTTCACATACTTCCTGGAATACATTAGCAATATTAAACCAGGAAATGCTTATTAATACCTTTTCCTGCATATTATGTACAATCCATCAGTAGGCTTCGAAGTGGATGTCAGAACATACACAAGCTATTTTCAGCACCCAGGCTCACCTTTCAAACGATATGATCCCAAAAATAGCTTTTGGGACCATCTTCCAATAGAAAGTGCCGTTGGAAACCATACTGCAATCCCTCCTCATCTTTAATTAGGTTTAGAACAGAGTCAAATATGGAGTAAACCAGAATTATGGGCAACAATACAAACTAATGCTTTTCCTGTGGCTGCACAGCAGGTGCGACAACTCCCTCTCCACAGCCTTTCTCACATGGCATGTTTCCCTTCTTTCCTCCTCCTCTGTCCTGAGTCTGAATGTTGGCTGAATGTAGAAGGTTGAACATCAGTGGTGGTCCTAAGAAGGCAGGTGCTGGCAGACACAAGGCAAGGAAAGGTGGGCTCACGGGATACAGATCTATCCAAGTCTTCTAACATGTTCACCTATAGTGGAAGAATCCGTTGCAATGCTTATACCATGGCTTGCCATCCTTGAGAGCTCTGTTCTGAGAGTTGGGCAGTGGCTCCTCCTTCCAGGACCGCCAGGGTTCCTGTGTACCTGGCCCGGACCGTGCTTCTCACATCAGCAGTATCCTCAGATATGTATTGACTCCTGTAACGGGAAGTCTGCTCTTGGGCTCGGTTTTCACAACCTACACGCAGTGATATTTCCAGAAGCCCAAATGCCAGTGGTAGCCATGTGAGCCATAGCACAGTAAGCAGATGTGTGGGTGTGAGAGGCATCACACCTGCTGGGTGCTCCCAGGGGCCAAGAAGGCTTCTGCAAAGGGTGTATTCCACCCACTGAGAGAGGCATCAGGTGAAGGGAGATTGTAGCTGTGCCTGTGGTCTACCCATCACCCTGAGAAAACATTCCTGTGAGTCCTGCTCTGGGTCAGCTGTGTTCCCCACCCCACCCCCACCCCTGGTTTCACCTCTGATTCATGACCTCAGAGGTGTGGTTGCCATTCGACTGTCTCAAATGCTGTAATTTGGAGGGACATCTGTATGGCAACCCTTAAGATCATTCTGCCTTGGCCCCATCTCAGGCAGAAGTGTACTTCATGTCTTTACAGTAAGATAGCTACTTACATTTCATTAATAAAATCCTCTCTGCACTTTGGAACCTTAAGGATTCTCCGTTCCGCCTTGCAGCCTGAAGTCCCAGGACCTAACGTCCATCCCATATCCAGCCTACTTGACTGAGCCCAGCTCCTTCTGCTCTGCTCGTGCTCACGGTCACGAGCTCCTTCCCTCTCTGCAACCAAGGGTGCATTCCTGGACCTACACACCTGCTGGGTACCTTGCCCTCACCCACCTCTTATCTACATCTCTTTATAGTGGACAATGTTTGGAAGCATGTTTCTTTTCCAAGCATCTCCTAACTTCTCTAGGATGGCCTATGGCTGGGGTATCCCAGACCAACATGCCCTCTGGTTGCCTGAGCACAGGGAGGCTGGCCGCATCCTGCAGCCCTGTTTGGCATTCCAGTAGTAGGCCATTCCCTGAAACATCTGTTCCCATGCGACCATCAGCATGTCCCTTCTTATCTTCATACTCCTCAAAGTGGAGGCTCAGCATCATGACTCCAAGACCCCGGGGCACCCCCCCTCCTGGATAACCTTGCACACACCAGCAAACTGTAAGACTTCTCCCCAGCCCCTGGTGCTCCTCTCAGCCACCAGTGATCCCTTCTACACATGAACATCACCCTCCTCACAGCCACATCCCCTGGCAGGATTCCCGCCTGCCCTTTGAGGAGTCGCCGATATGGCACCTTACCAACTTTTCCCACTGGGACAGTCTCTCCCATGTCTGACTCCCTTTGCCAGTTTTCTGCACTTTTGTCGTGGTCTTTCCAGAGTCACGTCCCACTTGGCGTGGTATACTGTAGTCACAAATAGTTCACAAGAGCTGATGTCACGAGGCCTCAGAGGCCAGGTGCTTTCCATACTTTCCCTCCAGGTACCTTCACGATAACAAATAACCCCATGACTCTAACTAACTCTGCGAGGTAGGAACTAATATTATCCTCATTGTACGGATGAGAAAACTGGGATCCAGAGAGTTCAGTTAGTGCTGTGGTCAAGCACCATGCCGGTGGCCCTGAAGCTGTGCCTCACAACTGCGGCACATCTGAGCTCCCCCGTTACAGTGGTAGCTTTCAGAGCGTGGGAACGTGGTGTAGGCGCCTAGCCCCAAAGTGCCTAGTCCACTGCCTGAATGTGGGGAAGTGTAATAAATGCCAGTGACGTGAATGCATAGTTTCTCATTTTGGAGTCGAGCACCATAAGCCATTAGGTTCGGCTGTAAAGTCAATCAGCAGCCGTCACTTCAGACTTTGACATTCCAAAAGAGTGACCTAGCTTTTGAAGAACGTCTTAGTTAATTTGTCAGTTTGTTAGTTGTTTGCTTGTTCGTCTGGCAAGCAGGAACACAAGACGTTGCCTGCATTTAACCATTAATGAGTATTACTGCCAGGGGCGTATCTGAATGTACTTGCATTATGTCCAGATGATTCTGTCCCGAGGTCTTTAGACGACAGAATAAGGCCATGCAGATGTGAGCAGGTTCATGACTACTCATGTGGAGGGTGTCCACATATACCTCCAGGCTGAGTGAAACCCATGTTTTCATTTGGAAGCTGAGGAGCATTCCATTTCCTTCGTGCTCATCATGCTCTAGGCACACACATTTGAAATGTTTATTAGCCAAACAAATTTGTTCTTTGCAGTGTAGATTTGTAATTTGAGAAACGTGGAAAATACCTCTGTGCATAATATCATGGCAATGATAAGGAAGATCCTGGTGCGTCTCTTAAGAAATACACAGTCAACATATTATAAATGTTTTTGTTTATGAAGGGTATATGGGGGAATGTTTTGGTGTATGGGGGAATGTTTAATGTTAAGAAAAAATAAGGGTGTAGAATTTTATATAAAATATCATCTCAATTATGTAGAAAGAAGTACAGGAGAGAAGACCAGAGGGAAGACAGTACAGCGTCCTTTTGCCCAGCACTGCCCCCAGGGTCCTCCTTGGGCCAATTCAGTCCCATGTAGTTCTTAAACCCAGTGCCCAGCTGAGACAGAAGGAAGCTAGCAGGCACCTGGACTATCTGCCTGCCTCTCCATCCCTTGCCTGTGCCCATTTACATTGTTCTTTGCAAAAGTAAGAATATTATGAAGTCCTGTTAGTGATACATTTCATTCCAATCTCACTTTACACCATCATTCAGTTACTTTTAAATGACTTTTCTACCTAGAGCTGATATAATGAAAATAAAAATTAGAGAAGTCCGCATTGGTGTTTTTCAGAGTTTAAAAACAAAAACAAAACAAAGCAATTTTTTTTTTTTGTCTTTTTTGGTCCCTCAGCGATTCCAAATTATTTTGTCCACCATTCTGGTGCATTAGTATAAAGAATTAAATTTTGACTATTTCCTCTTTTCCTGGAAAATATTCTAACAACTTTCTTTGATGACATGTCTGATTGTATGTCTTGAGTATAACCGATCTTTTATGAACCCGTACGGGATTTTAGTGGTGCTGCACTTGTTGAGTATAATGGCACTATTCATGAAAACAGATGAATTCAGAAAAAAAATAGGGAATGAATATCAAAATGAAGTTGAACAGTAGGTTTTTATAGGATCCTTAAAATAAAATGCATTCTGGAGGGCTGCAGAGAAAGCTGGGCTGGTCATGGGCCTCCCGGGTACGGGCCCCCCCCTATTTCTGATCCTACTGCAAGCCAGCCAAATGGGCCTCATCTTATCTACAAAGAACTATTTCGAGAGGAAAAAAGCTAAACACACACTCGATCCCTATCCTGGGGAAAATAGATCCCTTACTGAGTGTATTGGGCTTTGCTGGGGTCAGAGGTGAGGTCTGGGGGTCACCAGCAGCATCACCTGCAATCAGCTCACCGGTGAGCTTCCTTCCCGAGGATGTTTGAACATTTTATACACAGAGCCTCGACCCCAAGCACCGCCTTCCTGAAACTTAGAGTCTCCGCACGCAAGGCTTTGAATGCCTCATGTGAGGGCGGTCTGTCTTCTCTGCCTGAGATGTCGTGGGGAAGGGGTTTGCGTCAGGCCGTGGGCTGGCTTCTCAGAAGGTCACTTCCCAGCTGGCAGTATGTGCCTTCCCAGGATGGTCACCCCAGCTCCAGCAGGGGTTACAGCACAGGCTCCCAGGGGTGCTGAGTCCTGGCAGAGGTCAGCAGTGACTTTTCAGTGAGCCAAGGGGAAATGAGGGATACACAAACGATACCTGTATGTGTCTCCATATGACACATGGTGGGTGCTCACAAGATTCTGTACACATAGGACTATAATATACGTTTACTACACATGCATGCACAAGTTTCTGAGACAGTGATGAAGCAGCCCCAGAGCTTCTGATTCCATAGATTCAGACGGGGATGTGAGTACTGTGAGGCTTGTAATTGCAAATTCCTGGTCTGGTACAGACAACACTGCTCTATGATTTGGAATCATAAAAATGACATTTAAAACAGGGTGTCCCAACCCTTTTAAAAGAGCCAGTGAGGGCCCACAACTAGTGGGCAATGCAGCCAAGCATGCCAGACATGCCCGGATAGTGGTCCAGCTGCATCTGCCCTGGCCAGGAGCCGACCACCGGCCCCAAGCCAAGAGGATAGCAGGCGAGAGTGCCAGGGCAAAAAGCAGAAGTGGATCACAGTCAGGAGGTAGACCCGTTTACAGCAGGTCAGAGAGACACAAGAGGCAAGCCCCGGTGCTTTTGAAGGCATGGGCACTGACATTCTGCACGGAGCCTCACCCTTGGGTCCTAAAGCTCCCTGGCTGACCACTGTGGCCCTCTAGCACCAGCCCCAGTGTGTGTTCATGAGAATTTGAGATACTCATGTTCCAGAAGGTTCCAGAAAGTTCTTGTGCTTTGCTGTGTGTTCCCATGTTCCCAAGACGCTTTTCAAGACAGCTCAGGATAAAGCAAACACTTTAACTGTTAAAAATAAAGCATTGGTACTCACAAAGGTTAAACATGACCCACTCGACAAGAACACTTTGAAACAGCACAATACCAACAACTTGAAGTGACAGTTGGTGTTGCTCTGCTGTCTCATGAGGCCAGTGGCACAGTTTTACAGTACTCCAAAACCACAAGCAAAAAAATTTCCAAATGGGCCACCCACCCCTCTAAGGGCTGTTTATTGCTAACTTATATCCTAAGCTGATTTTTAAGTTCAAATTTTTTTTCATGAATGCTATTGAATCAACTTTATATGTTTTATAGTCTATAAACACTTCATTAGTTAATTCTAATAATAAGAGGAAAAGAGTCTTCCATAATTTAAGGGAGGAGAGAGTATTCAGGCAGTGAAGGCCGGATAGATAGTCCACAGTAAGAGCTCAAGCTGAGAATCTTAGGAAGGCACTGACGGGCACCTATTACCATGAGCTGATGAAGAGGGTGGAAATGGAGAACAGTGGTGTGTGTGTGTGTGTGTGTGTGTGTGTGTGTGTACACGAGAGACAGACAGGATTGATTCCTAAGGGCACCACTGCTGAGACAAGATGCTAATATTCTAAGACCATGGAAGAGGTGTGGAAGAGGTGGTGTGAGTTGGTAAAATGTTCCCCAAGGAGGAGACTGCCTGGCCTCCCACTGGATGAAAACAACAGGCATCTGCTGAGAAACTGAAGCTGAGACCCAAGGGATGGCTTATCTGAAAAGTGCAGAGTAGCCAAGGAAATCCACACACTTTGCAGTGTGGAGAGGAGTGATTTGCTTTCCTGAATTGCTAGCCTGGCTTTCGCAAGAGAAAGCAAGCCTTGGGTTGCCATCCCCTGAAGACAAGAGCTAAGAAAACATCTGGCGGCCCTCCCCATCCTTCCCCAGGTCTGGCCCAACCAGCAAAGAGCTTCAGGCTGCTGTGCACTAGCTGGGAGGTCACGTTGCGCATTGAGTACGAAGTTAAGGTTTTTTGTTTAGGGCTTTGTTTTGTTTTTTCAAATATCTGCAGGACAATTTTTGGAAGACTGCATGCCCCATAAAAGGAAGAAAATGGTGTTTGGCTTCTAAGCTGTGACTTGTGGCTGGCAGTTATAAATCTTGCACAATGCTGTAGCCAGGTCCTGTGACGCTCCTTCCTGACGTTATGGATAGAGGTGATGGGGCTGCTTCTCTCTGACCTTTTTTCACATTACTACTTTGTGAAAGCATCATGGGGCTCAAAGAAAATTCAGTTACTGGTGTTTCATTGGGTCAGAGAGTTGGGATTTTTTTTTCCTCTACTTTTATGCAGAGAATCATTGTATACAGAAAAGAAGGCCAGATTCAGTCATTGAAAGAGGATGCAGGAGAGACAACATTGTTACCATGCCGACGAGCATGGCAAGGTTTCCTGTGTTGGGAGGGAACCTAAATGTAGGCGTTCCAGGGGTTTTCACATTGTGTTTAATTGTGGGGAGTCACCTAAGGTCTCCGTAGTGCCCGTTTTCATGAGAAATGCAGATGGAACAGGTGTTCTCATGCATCTAAAACCTGACTGGCTCGCCCTGACACTCATTAGCTATTCCAGACCCTGCATGAGGGGATGCTGCCAACCCTTAGTCTCCACCGGCACCACATCCTCTTCATCGATAAGCCTAAGACTTGAAAACAAAAAATGCAATCAAAAGTTGGTCTTCAGTAAAAAGAGGCTGGGATATGCTAGAGTTCATCATCTTCTCAGTCTTTTCCAGTTCCAAAAATTTGATTCTTGAGCTTGGCACCATAACAGGTAGTCAGTAGACTGGGTGGAAAGACATCCCTGAGGCACACGGGGTGGGCTGCCCTGGGTTACCCAAAGTAAGGGGGGGAGGTCCGCAGCATTTCAAAAGTATTCCAGAAGTTGAACACTTTCATACGGTGAGGTAAGAACACATGTAAGCTAAGAACACATCACATTTCTTTGCTTTTGTGGGAACTCTACTTAGTACAGAGCACTGGCGCTATTGATGCCAATTGGAAGAGGGTCCGCCTGACCGTTTATGATACCATAAGCATGGCTTGAGCCCTTGAAGGTGGCTGAAAAGGGGACACACAGCGTAAATGGCCTCCATGGTTTAAAGTCTGAGAACCTCTGGTCCTAGCCCAGTGCCACAGCCCCCCAGCCTAAAGGAGTGTTTCCACACAGCCACAGATCAAGCCACCATCCTCAAATAAGGGGTCTCCTGAATCTAGCAAATCAAATCTTTCAAAAAACTTTTCATTCTAAAGATGTAAAAGAAAGATAAGTGCTAAAGACTAAGGACAAGACCCAGGGTCGTGGTCATGTAAAAGGAAAATATTCAGTCTCATGACTCTTCTAGTGGAAGTTCAGGTCTGGCCCACCCCCTAACCCTACTTTTGGCATAAGGTCTGAGTTCTGTGGGCAACATCTCCTGAAGGGTGGTTCTGTGAGCCCCAGGGCCCAAAAGTCCTGCAAGCCCATTCTGGGAAAAAGCAGTTACACAGGAGTGTAACTCGTGAGGATATTTTGAAATACAAAGAATTGTCAATGGACAGAGAATATTTAAAAGTATCTCAGGGTCACCCTACCCTCGACTCTTAAGTGGTGTCAAGGCAAGCCCCAGCCTCTGCTTCTCCGGGCTGGTGGGTGTACACACAACCTCAGATCATCTTGGGCCTTTCTTTGGCTATTTTCTGCCAAGTGACCTTAGGGGCACCACTGGCTGGGACTTCAAAGGGCCGCATCCCTTCCTGAATCTGTGAGACATTTATGGGTGGCTACCAGGGAGAGCAGTATTGTCTATTAAGGGCAAAGACTTCAGTGAACTGGTGGGAGGAAAGGCTGCCCTTCGCATCAGGGCTTGACTGTTTATGGTATGTGAGGGAGCTGTAGCTCCTGGCAGCAGTCTCCCCCTGAGGGTGGTGTGTTGGGTGAAAGGAAGTTCTGAATCATGACAAAGTTGGGAAAGAAGCACAGCTGGTCTACTTCATGTGTGTTTGTAGAGAGGGAAACTATGGCAGGTACGACCTTGGACCCCAACTTAATGATGTCTGCATCCCTGCTTTCTCCACTCCCTCCTGAAGCTCCAAACTCCTGCTTCATCTTACTTTTCCACCTGTAGTCAGGAAATCTGTCTGCCAAGAACCAGTCACTGTGGAGGTGGGTGTCAGGATAGATGGACAGTCCACACTGGCAGGTAGAAAGGACTGGAAACAGGCTTTACCTCAGTAAGGCAAGTTCATTCAAACAATGCAGATAAGCAATCGAAATTCAAGGTGAAAACACAATAATTCGGGTAAGAACTATTTCCCCTGTGTTCCTGCTCCTTTGCATGTAATTTCAATAGCACATGTATTGTCTTGTGAAGTATTTACTGTCATGACTGATGAACTTACAATCTCCCAAGGGAAAGGGGCCTGCCAGTTCACCTCTGGACCCCAGGTACTTGAGTATGAGACAGGTGGTAGGTGCTGAAAGATGTTTTCTAGAAGACATTTGAGGGGAGTGTCTCCGTTGATTAAAAAAAAATAAAAAATAAAAAATCAGTTAATGCATTTTCCAAGTAGCAGACCAAAAGTGTTACTTGGGAACTTGGGTCTCACCCGGGCCAGAACAGACTGCTGTGTCAGTACCAATTCTTTTCTTCTCCTCTGGAGGTGTTTGTACTTTATCATTCTGTCCTGGTTTCCAGGTCTGTCCCACTGCCATAGTACTGACACTTCCTGGCCTTTGTTGTACTGTGGCACAGACTCTGTTTTGAAAGGACAGGAGCATAATAAAAGCGGATATGGAAGAAGGGCCAGATGACATCACTGAAAGTATTTGAGGAAGTCCACTCTTTTGGATGTTTACAATCTCAGCATGTTAGTTGTTTGTAATATGATAAGAGCACTTTTGATACATTGGGGGAATTACAAGCCTTGTTGCTCAGACAGTATTCATGACTTTTTATCTTAGATTCATAGTGACGGAAAGAGAATAGGAGGTATTGGCTTGAGTCCCAAGTGACCTTGGCTCATTGGTTGACCTTGGGTACAACATTCAGCATAGTTGAGATGCTTCAATTATGCTGATGCCAGCTATTCACTGATTTTTTTTAAAAGAATTCCACTATTAAAGATGAATTAGCATACTCAAATTTCCCTCTCAAAATCTTAACTCAGAGAAATCGTTAGTACATGGAGGTATAGCCTTTCCAAGGTTAATTCCATAAGCTCTATATAGATTTAACCTTGTACATACACATGCTTGTAGAATGAAAACCATAAAACATTCAAATGTCTCTATAAACAGCAGTCTCCCTAAACAATGAAAATGTTGACACTTGCTATATATCACTGGATCTGAACTGTGAGTGAGGAGAGACTGGCATCTCTTCCTCTGGATGAAACAAAAGAAAAGTCAAGATCATAAGCAGTAAACCCGTCCTACCTTGTGCCAGGCGCAGTGGCTAAGCACATCCCATGGGTTCGTTTAGTTTCCTCCTGACAACAACCGGACAGGTAGGGCTGGTGGATGCTACCCAGTTTGCAAATGAGGAGACCAAAAGACATATGGGATAGGGGTGACTCCCAGGCCCACAATGCTAGGGCACCAGCCTGGAGCCCAAGTTTGTCCCTCCAAACATGGCACCATGGAGACCAACACCAGGTGGGACACAGTGCAGATGTGCACACCTGACAGAAGACTGGGAATCAGGACCGCAACACCCTGTAGACTCAGGAAGACCCCATCCTCTTGCAGATGCTCCAGATGCAGGATAAAAAGCTGGATCAACTATCTTCATCCACTAGTACGAGTATGACATAACTGGCCCTTCATCCTTAAAATGTGTGCATGCTGATTCTGGTGTTGCCTTCTCAGTGGAGATAAGCTCCAAAACTTGGTCTGAACCTAGTCCAGGGGAAATTATTATTTGGTAAGTCAGTAGAGCAATTACTGTTGTATATGGTCCCTGAGTGTACAGCACCAAACCCAAGAATTAAAAGCCCAATAGCCTACTGAGGAACAAAGAGAAGCATGGGATTAGAAACTCACGGTTGGAATAGCCAAACAGATAGATATCCACATGGATAATCTGCACACAAGTAACAGTGCTGCTTGCACCAATCCGGACTCTGAGACGGAGCTGCTGGCCCCAGAATATGTGTCTGCTGTGACTTAGGGTAGATATGACTCACAGACCTTCTCCCAGTGCAATGATAAAACTGCTAAACTCACAGCAAGGGAATCCTGAACCACTGCTAATAGGCAAAGGCAGATGTAGATACCTTCTGAAAGCTGTCTGACGCGTTAGGTTGGCTGGATACGTAGGGGAGAAAGAACCAAGCAGAAATGCAGAAATTCTACCCTAGAAGCCAGGCCAGCAGATATGTAAAGTGACTGTGGCTCTGGTATGGACTTTCTGCCGGCACCAGAGTCCCTGTGATTTGACTCAGATTGCTGTCAGGTTTGCAAAGATGAAGCTTCTCAGGTCTGGACTCGAGCCTGCCCAGGCAGACTGCTTGTATTCCTTGCATGCCAACACAAACCAGTATCTGCCTTGCCTGGGCCAGTCCTCCCTAAACCCAAACAGAAATCTTATTGTATTATAAAAGAGTGTTACTAAGTCTCTCTCATTCACGTTCTCCTTGGATTTTGCCCCCAAATTTAGCATGTGACGGGGGGCAGGGTTTAGATAAAGCTCTTCACTGGACATACGTTCCTGGAATAAATAGCTTCAGTCCATTTCTGAAGAGCAATGTTAAATATTCACTTTAGATTCCTATGCCAACACTAACAACATACACATATTTATACACTGCCAGAGAATACCAAGAACTGACATGCTGTATAAATAAATAAGGAGGAATATAGGTAATGTGTGAGGTAATGCATATCCTAAGTGATGTGGGCTGTCTCTCACTGCACAGAGAATAATCGTTCACAAATATTTCAGGGCATTTATTCTAAATAGAACATTAGGAACTTTACCACGTGTGCACCATACGGATGCTCCTTCCTAGCCATAATAACAGGGGTGGCCTCTGGAACAAGAGTCTAAAGCTCCCAATAAGTTGGTCTCCACGACACTGAGAACTGTATCCCTAAGGCTATAAAAGTGACTGAATTACGGTAGCCTTCATCAAAAATAGTCTTTAATGTGGCCAATTTCTTCCTTATTTGGTGAGAACAATGCCGCCGGAATGAGCAACAGATAAGAGAATATTGAAGTACGGTCTGTTCTGCTGCATGCGTTTTCTGTAACTCAGACCTGCTGAGATAGGCCATCGCTGCTCAACAGCAGAATGAAGTCAGTACAGAATGGAAGTCATGTGAGCTCATGCATGGTGCTCTCCCCAGGCGTGTTGTTTGCACACTGGGTAAAAGCGTAGCTAAGGGCAAAGTAGATTAAGACTGAACACCGCAAGCTGTCGAAGAATTTAACTCTATACAGGATGCCCAAGTGGCGGCCTTCCCTCCCTGGACTCCATGCGGCCACACCCCTCCCCCAACGCACCTGCTGCGTTCTTCTTCCCAGTCTTGGCCACATGACCTCTCTGCAGCCTAGCAGTCGTACCACTTCTATACATCTTCTGTCAAACTACTGCCTTCACTCTTCTTTAAGATGAAACACTACGATTATTATAGTATTTCTTTACTTATCGGGAATTTTAGGTATTTGTTCGACTGTGCTATTATTTTCCTGGGATGAGGA
This sequence comes from Canis lupus baileyi, assembly GCF_048164855.1. Taxonomy (NCBI): domain Eukaryota; kingdom Metazoa; phylum Chordata; class Mammalia; order Carnivora; family Canidae; genus Canis; species Canis lupus. The sequence goes on along the minus strand of NC_132854.1, from coordinate 2,759,515 downwards.
CTAATTTATTAGTGCCCTGGTTACAAAGTCTTGCAGGTTTTGAGTGGTCTGCCTCTGAACACTCTTTTTCCCATAGATCTTGTTGGTTTGGCATGTGATGTTACAGAATGTGAAGGTTTTTCAGAAATGGTCATATCTTGTGTTCCAGCAGAAACACCCATACTTAAAAAGAATGAATAGGAACAAGTTGGGAAGTCAACACAGGTTTGACTTCGCTGTTCCCGAGGGTGAGAGGCTGTTGCGTTTGAGTGTTTTGAGTGGGTCTCAGCTCTGTGGCTGGGGAAGGCAAGGGAGGAGGGAACGCACATTCCAGGCTGAAGGCACAGCTTGTACGAAGGTGCGTTCCTTGAGGAGGACGGGACCCAGAGGTGTTCATGTTCGGTGCATTTAAAATCCTTTACATTCCGCCCTTGTGGGAAAATATTTTATTAAGCACTTGGTTGCAGTTGAAATAGAGGGACACCTTGACAGCCCAGGAACAGTGGACAGACAGGAACAGAGCCCAGTTTGGCAGCTGTCAGGAGAAGCAAGGCATGCTAGTCCAGAGAAGCAGTGGGGCACTGGGACCAGAGGAGATGTAAATACAAAGTATATTGTATCTCGTGAGCCTGACATGGGCTCTAACCTACAATACTAACACCAAAAGGATATAATTACCCACCTAGCCAGGTGCTTGACCTGAATGTTTATGTCCTTCCCAAATTCATGCTGAAATTCTAGCCCCAAAGGTGATGTGACTAGGAGGTGGGCCTTTGGAAGATGATTAGGTCGTGAGGGTAGAGCCCCCATGATGGGATTAATAACCTTATAAAGAGGCCCGCAGAACTCTCAGGCCCTCTCTACCACACATGAAGACATGGCAAGAAGATGCTGCCTATAAATCAAGTGCAGCCCTCAACTGGACCACAAATCTGCTGGTCCCTGATCCTAGACTTCCAGCACAGGAGAAATGAATCCCTGCTATTCCTAAGTCCCCTCAGTCTATGATATTCCAGCCAAGTGGACTGAGACACCAGGCATTAGTGATTAACAAAAACAGGAATGGTGACAATCTACATTAAGGATGAAGAGATCGAGGGAGCAGAGGGAGTGACTTCCAGAAATTGATCTATTGACAGACCCACCGAAGATGTCTGGTTGGCAGTCAGATGCCTCCAAATAGAAGCATTCAGTATGTGATCTCATTCCACCCGTGCGTATGTGTGTGTCAGATACAACAGCCCCAGCAAGATTGCCAACGTGCACATTGGCTTTCAAATTAAGCTCTATGTGAGGCACTTGATATCATGACGACATCAAGATGAGTGGCTCTAGGGGAGCCTGGGTGGCTCAGTCTGTGAAGCACCTACCTTCAGCTCAGGTCATGATCCCAAGATCCTGGGATCCAGTCCTGCTTGGGGAATCTCTGCTCAGCGGGGAGTCTGCTTCTCCCTCTTCACTGCTTTTGCTCCCCCTGCTTGTGCTCACTGTCTTCTCTCTCTCTCTCTCTCTCTCTCTCTCTCTCTCTCTGTCAAATAAATGAATAAAATCTTAAGAAGAAGAAGAAGGGCTCTAGCAGTCAAAGAGCAGCCTGCCTCCCAGAGAGAACCCCAATGAGCTGAGGCACACCCTGCCTGGGTCTTGCACTGGCACGTTGGTCAGCCCAGCAGCGCCCTGGCCTTAGTGAGCCTTGGTCCGGGTGGCCAAGGAGCCATCACAGGAGAGTGAGAAGGAATGGTAAGAAGCTGTTTCAGATACTTGAAAGGAGAAAAAACTCATTCTCATTTGATACTTGGGAGACTGTTTCATTTGGAAGTCAAGACCTAGGGAATCCTCGTCAGGAAGAGGTTCAAGATCAGCCTTTGGAGTCATGTGAATAAGCTCCAATTGAAAATAGATCCACAGATATAATCTAAATTGCTGGGAGAATAAACCTTCAGATGTCTCAGGAGCCCAGAGCATGCTGCCGTAGATGTTGCAAGCGGCTGTACATGTGATGGGAATAATGAATAGATTATGGGAAGTCGACTGCAATTAGAAGTAAAAGGTACCAGAACTCCAGTGATCTGGGTGGTAGGTGACAGAGAAATCACCCGGAAATGGAGACAGTTTGTGCTTCAGACAGGACATCTTTCATGCTTCCAGGTGGAGGTTACCTGCATTTCCAGGCATCCTCACTCGGTGCTTTGCCTCTTCTGAAGGCTGCCTGTGGAGTCCACTCACAGCTGACCTCCGGCCCCACAGTCCCTGACTTGGGCCTCCTGACATCAGCTGCATACCCATGTCCCTGGCCCTCGCCGTCTAGGTGACTCAAGCAAGACAAGACAACCCGCAGTCCCCACCCAGAACCTCATAAGGGACCCGGCAGTAAGGCCTCAACACTTCCTGGGTGAAGGCCAGGTAGCTCCAGAGAAAGGATGTGGTGAAAGAAGCAGGAGGGGTGCTTCTAGATGGAACACATGCACCCTGCACTCCGCACCTGGTTATCAGTGTCAGCACCTGCGCCAGCCCCTACCCAGGCCCGAGTGTCCAGGGCAGCCTGCCTTCCTCACTGGAGATTCTGCGAGTCAGCGCAGGAGGGGAGCAGGGTGGCCAGGGCAGAGCATGTGCAACAGGAACCGCCCCGCCCACCTTTTTCTCGCTCAGCCAGGAAAGCCGCCTGTCCTCACCTGCAGGCAGGCCCACCCACACTCTGAGATCATTCCTAGCCTGGGGCAAGGTATTTCTAAGGAAGCACTGCTCCTACAGCCTACAGCCTTGGCTGGGTCTTAGGCTTCATTCCTGGGTCTGGGGCTCCATGCCAGCGAGCCAGGCCTGCACCCAATAGCACTGCCCCTGGGGTCTGGATGGAGTGGAAGGCCTCATGCAGTATGTCATTGAATAATGCCCCCAACAGTCCTGGGGGAAGGCCATTAGGATCCTCATTTTGTGCAGAACGTGCAGTGGAGCAGAGCAAGTTTGTTTCCCTGCCTGGACGGTGCCCCGAGTTCCTGATTCCTCTGATCGGCCTCATCACTCAGGGTCAGAGGTCCCTCCCGGGGCCCCTCATCCTTGACTTCGGCATGCACTCCACCATTTGGCCTCCTTTAAATGTCTTAAGTGTAAATGAGGTAACTTGGGGAAGCGTCTGGCCCCGGCCTTGGGCCTGCCGCACTGTCCACGCCTGCCAGCCGCCAACCGCATCTTGTCGGACTCCCTTGCTGGGGGTTTCTAGCCCGTCCTGTGTGCAGGTTGGCACCCAGGCCAGGCATTTGAGCGAGGTTGTCCTTGGCTGTCTTGTCAACAGCAATTCTGTTTGGAGAACAGCCCCAGGGGCGCCTGGGGGGGCTCTGTTGGTGAAGCGTCTGCCTTCAGCTCAGGTCATGATCTCAGGGTCCTGAGATCGAGTCCCATATCGGGCTCCCTGCACAGCAAGGAGTCTGCTTCTCCCTCTTAAATAAATAGATCTTTTTAAAGAGAGAGAGAGAGAGAGAGACCCTAGTCTTTCCCCAAGTGGGGACCCTAATAATTAACATCATAGCTTAATGGAGAGAGAGAGAGAGAAAGAAAGAAAGAAAGAAAAGAAAGAAAGAAAGAAAGAAAGAAAGAAAGAAAGAAAGAAAGAAAGAAAGAAAGAGAGAGAGAGAGAGAAAGAAAGAAAGAGAGAAAGGAAAGAAAGAAAAGGAAAGCACCGCAGACCTCAAACTGTCAGAGGAGAGAGGGTGGAGATGCTGGCCGTTGTTGCTCATAAAAACACGTAAGTATGCAAGTGTAAAGTCACGTGGCTTATAGCCAATGGCCCAGGGAAGCTGGGAACGCAGCACCTCCCGGTACCGTCTGCAGGGAATCCAGCCAGCCAGCAGGAGTGACACAGTCCCTCAGGTGTTTACCTGGCTAGAAGTCAGCGAGGTCCTGGGGCACGTGACGACAGTCTCCCTGAGAGCCTCTCCGCAGCTCATAGTCTGCACTCTGAACTTGTCATCCCTGCTGGTTCCCGCTCCCAGCACAGCGCCCTGCTTTCCTCCTCCGTCCCCCAAACTCCCGGCCTCATGAGGACAGGCGGGAGCGCAGACGTAGTACCAGCCAACTGCACATGTTCACTTCAAACAGGCCCGCACGTCTGTCCATCAGTTACTTCACTGCCTCTACCTGTGGCATCCTAGGACCACTCGAGTGCCCTTGATGTGCCTTCAACAGAGGAAGCTGGATTGGCGGGGTTTCACATCCAGTTTGTGGGGAAGAGGGTTTTGTTCTGTGTGGCATGGCCCTGCTCTGCGTTTCCACTGCCATATGCCTTGTCTTGCTAATACCATGTTGGAATTATTTCCTTAATGTTTAAAGCTGCATGTACGGAAATGGCTTATATTTCCTGTTTTGATAAACTAATAGAATTTTTACTGGGAACTTTGTTCCCAAGTTGGCTTTCTCCTTTGTTAGCCTCTTTTTGGACTAAAAGAATAATTCTAAAAAGTCGGGCTTGACTGGACTTGTGAAAAAGACAAAGACTTGTATAGATTTTTTTTCTACCTAACTATGAAAGATTACTTTTTTGCAAGAAGGGATGTCTGTCTTCTGTGTCTGTTAGAATGGGTTATTCAGTATCCCTCTGTACAGGAAGCTGGGGGGAGTCCAATGGTAAAATATCTGTAAATTCCCTACAGAGACTTGCTCTTTTTGGCTGGAGGTATATTGGCCTAGAAAGACTTTCTTGGACAAGATGTTTCTTGGAACATGTGGAGGACAAAATATTCTTTGTTTTAGGACAAATGAGTTTTGTTCTTGCATCTTCATATAAATTTGGTTAATATTCATTTCTTATGTGCGATTTGAGAACAATGCTGAGCTTTTTTTTTTCTGTCATTTGTAAATATTGTATCAACTTTGAACAAGACTCACATCTGCAGAAAGCTGAGTCCATGTCTGTGGATTTGCTCCCTTAACAGACAGGGACCATCCACACTGGTAACTTACAGAAATAGCTTGTCGTAGAGTCTAAATCTTTTGTGAGTTTTATTTTCTGGCATTTGAGTTGTTATTTAAACCTATTTTTAAATGTCCTAAATATGAGGACAAGTCTGCTGCTGGGAGAAGTGAGAAAAGCCGTTTTCTCGATGTTTTGAAGGGGGCCACTCCTCAGACAGCTACAGAGGAGCATGCCCCTGTGCGCCGGGCGGCAGGGCAAAGCCTTTCTTTCCTCTGCCTGATGCTACGTGATACCCAATGAAGGCAGCATGATTTTTGGCTCCCCCAGTGCCAGGGGATTGCTCACATAAGAGGCACATGAGACCGGATGTTCCCTTAATCTTGCAGCTGCTCCCAGTGATGTCCATTCTGACTAGACTGGATTCCATTTATAGATGGCAGAGCAGTCTCTGCTGGCAGCCAGAGAGCCAGTGGCTCAAGGCAAGAAACTCTGCTTGAACCTGACAGATACTTGATTAGGGAACCTGAAAACTGGCTTTCTTTAGAAGATTCCGTGACCTCTGTTCTCCCAGAGACAAGACTCACTGAGGAATGTGGATCACGCATGTAGGGTGGTTTGGGTGTGTCTAGGCTGAACTGAATGTCCACGCAAAGATATGTATTTTTAAACCTTTCAAAATGTGATGATGCCAAGATCACATAAGATTCTGAAAAAGAGAATTCCCACATAAAAAGGTGACCCCCCCCTCAAAAATCTCTTGGTCAAAGATCTCCAGTTTGACTCTGGAAAACAATGTCTCTTGCATTTCACTTGTGTAAAATATCCAAGGTTTCTAGAAAAATATATCTATGCCTTTGCATTGCCAGTTGGGTCTTCGGCGATCCGGGTCATTCTTAATTTCTAGAATTTCTAATTAGCACAGCCATGCTGGCTGCCAGTTCAAGGCAGGGTAAAATTCAGAAGAGAAGAGCCTAAAAGGATGTTCTGAATAAGGACATTCTTTTGACACCGTGACTGGTGAGATGCTCAGCTACCAGCCTCCCTAAACTGCCACAGGTGGCAGGGGTCAAAGGGAGTCTGGGGCCAGCACTCTTCCAGAACAACATGTCGTGTCCTCTTGACACGCGGAATGCAGGGAACCCGTAGGGAATGTACTTTCTTCCTCCACTGAAGGACATGGCTTCACAGGAAGCCATAGCAACATGTCTACGTGGAGAGCCTGTTAGAAAGCGTGTCCTGATGCAGGAAATGTGGGGCCTGCATTGCTAAGTAGCACCTGGCGACACAGGCGCTGCATCCAAGTGCCACGCTGGGTGTGTCTAGGGCCCAGACGAGGCCACAGCATTGTAAGCTTAGATCAAGCGCCTCTTGGACGTTGCATCTGAGGCAAGAGGCACAAACCCCTGCCTCCCACCTGTCCACCCTTTTCTGCCGCCCAGCTCCTTTGGGACACTGTGTCCAGGCACATCCTGCTCAGACTCTGCTCACTGTCTTCACTGAGAGCTCTCCCCACGCGACCCTGACCTTCCCAATATGGCTTTTGTTCTTACTCATCATTTTACAAGAAGTACCCACTTCATATCTTCCTGGTGCAGCTCAAAGGCATTCCTCATTTACTACACTTCTGTTTAAGCCATTTTCTGTTTGATTTCCCAAAACCTAGAATTCGCATTTCTTTTTCAAAATAATTCCTGTTGGCTCCAGTACACTTGGTAAGATGTCAAACGCTTACAACGAGAGCAGAAGTACCACCCTTTGCCTATGTCTGCGGCAGCTCCCCAGGCCTCTTTGCATCCTCTTTCCTTCCTGGAGGGAGCAGCTGAGCCCCTAGGGCAGAGCCCTAGACGAGGCAGCTCCCAGGATACGGGCACCCATGGACAGTTGCTGAAGGAATCAGTGATTAAGCCCCCAGCTCAGGCCCCCTCTAAAAGTTGGGAAGTTAGATTCACAGTTCCAGGTGGTTACACATCTTGGTAGCAACTGAGGTAGTTTTTGTTGAGCAAGGAGGATGGAAGATGGTCCCTGCACACCTATCCCAGAACCATAAAGCCACAATGGGCTTAAATTGAGCCTTGGCTGTAAGCTGGGGGATCCTGGGGGTCCTGTGAAGAAGAGTTTCAAATCCACTCCAATCCAAGATGCCCTGGATTCCCTGATGATGATAACCCAGAGGTCTTCCTTTCTAGGCCTGGAGACTGGCAGCTCTCTGTTCCTGGGTTGTAGCAGTGAGGGCCTCAGGTGTGAAGGCAAGGAGATCAGCCTCTTCAGGGAGGCCAGTAAGGGATAATGGAGGACAGTACAGCCTGAGGGAGAGGGCCCAGCTAAGTTAGTCCTCTCTGTGACCGGCCTCCTTGAGTCTCCCTCTCATCTTACCTCTCCTTCATGGCACTTGCTGTAATTTAAATTGTATAGGTTTCATGGCTTGTGTATTTAGTTTTCTTATCAACTTGTGTACATTCTCTGATCCCCACTTTATAGCCATGGCCCAGCACAGTGCTCAGCCTGCAGTAAACACCAGGTGGAAAATGAAGGAAGGAACAAATGAGTGAATTTGCAAGGGAGAGAGTGGGTCAGGTGTCTCCAAGAGCCCTGCAGCTGTCATGTCTGGGGGAACTGGGGAGTTAGGAGCTCTCTCACAGGTGCAGCTGAGGGAAAGGCTTTCCCTGATCACTCCAAGCTGGGAAGCATGTGGCACAGATGCCTTCGTTGTTCTGGAGCCAGGGAGGGAGCAGTTTCTGCATGAATACTAGGACAGATGAGCACATGCATATCAGATTCAGGCATTCTCAAGGGGGTGGAAGCCCTTACCAGTTTGCATGGATCTTTACCATAATTGGTCTCGTTCGGCTGTGAGTCCTCCACCTAGAGATGAAGAGCATCCAGACAAGCTCAATTGAGTGGATGCAGCATGCATGGTCCATGATGGTAGACACATTCCATATACCTCAAGCTGGGTCTGCAGGAGCCTCCTGGCCCTGGGAGCAGCCTGTTCTCTGTGGATGTTGGGATGGTGAGCACAGTGACGGGCATTGCTGCAGGGGGCAGGAATATTGTTCTACAGAATGGTACTGATGGGTATTCAGACTTGGCATGAGACACTAGTGGAGAATTGAACTGATGCTCCTGATGGAGTTTTGGTTAGAAAGCATGCCCTCCTAGAGACACTGTAGTTGAAGGTCTAGACCCGGGCCAGGTGCTGGGCAGACTCTTGAGGTGGATGTACAGTGGGAGGAAACCAGTCATCTTTACTAAGGAGTTGAGGAGAAGGATCAAGGTTCATCTCTGAGTTGTGTCTAGCAATAAAACAAGGGCAGACCCAAGGACTTGGAGCTTGGGCAATGGCTGGTGGAGGCTGTTAGTATTCTTCTGTTCAGGGGACAGAGCAGTTCATGTACTCCTCATCCGAGATCCTCAGGAGGGCATTTGTATCTTGAGAATGTTCCAGAGCTAACATCCCACCAGAGGAATTCTGAAGCTCAGGTCTGAGATTTGTATAGTCTCTAAGAGACGTCTGGAACACATGCTCTGCCCTAATAAAGTAAATACTTCTGTTCATCCTGGAGATCTGACATTCCAATTCGTGGTACTTAGAGCTCTTGTAGATGTTGGAATTCATAGGAATCCCTCTGTAGGATATGCAAGATGTAAGATGCTGATGGGAAAATACACACACACACACACACACCCCACATCCCATCCCATCACACACACATACGCCACATCACACACACACATGCACACAGGCTGGAGTCTCCATGATGGAAATTGACTCTGGCTTGTAGAGGGAGGCCTGCCTCTCAATGATGTATTTCTCACCTCCTGAGATGAGGTCCCCAAGCCATGGCACATGGTTGAGGAAGTGTCAAGATTGGAAGTTATCAGACCTACAAGCCCCAACTCCAAAAGCAAAACAGCACTGTTAAATTTTAAGCAGGTTATGAAGGTTTCTATAACTAAGTCTAGTGCATATCCTAAACATAGGATAGAAGGTCTGTTAGATCAATTTAAGATCATTTCAACCATTGATTTATATCCAGGGATTTGGCAAGTGCCTTTAAAATCAAAACTAAAAATAGCCGATGCAACATCAGATGAAGAATATAAGTTTATGCTTTACCCTATTGTCTATAGACTGAGGAGCCCCCTTACCTTTTCCAGACAACTGGCAAATAAATTATTGTGTGAACCAGGGAAACCTGCCAAGCCACCTATTCACATCCTAGTCGTACATCATAAGTATAAATGTGGCTGCCCATCTAGACACCTCCCTTCAGCATTCAGGGTAACCCATAAAACGAATGGCTTTGTATGGAGCTGGATTTATAAAGACTAAATATTCAAAATCATGGGACTCTAAATGAGCCCCACTATAGATAAACATTGCAGCTGTAAAAAAAAAAAAAACTGGCAAATATCTAGAAACATATTTTGAAGGCATGAAAGAATTTTAAACATGTTTACTTTCTATACTATGGAACTCACAGTGTCTCACAGAAAGATAACCAAGATATCCAAAAGGCTTCGAGGTGTTGGTTTGAGATTTTCAGATTTTTTTGAATTCTTCAAAATCTAGTGACATGCATTAGGTACTAGAGTAGGTAAAGGGTTATTGTCAGGACACAAGTAATGTGGCACTCCAGTGATCCCTCTTATAGAAAGTTGTTAGCACAGGAAAGGAATTTATCATCTCTACAAAAAGAACATGGCATAGTTATTGTGGTCTTAGGTAAACTCTGGCCAGATAGTTTTGAGTCAGACTTCACTTGTGTGCCTGTCCAAGACTGAACGTCCAGGAAGGCTAGCAGGCGTCGCAGCAGTGGCCACGCAACACTATATCCATTTACACATGACCATCAGTACCATGCCAGGAACAGGGAAGATTCTGGCTGACATGCTAGCACAAACAAACAGAAAGCTTAACAGAGGGTGACCAGCCTGTTTAGTCGCTGAGACTTAACTTAGAAGAGAATGGAACAGATTATGGTGAAATGCACTTTTGTGTAAATTTGGAATGGTCTGTTATCTGGGGAGTGTTGCTTGCATGGTAAGGTTTGGCTCAGCGCGCACCAGAAGCTAACCATGTCCAGGTTATCAGTGCCAGCCAGCTAGGCAGTCTGGTCTGCCGGGCTGGCCAAGGATGACGAGCCACATAGGGATTCCCCTGCACTGCTGCACTGAGTCACCTGTTGTGCAGATGGGGGAGGCGGGGCTGATCCGGAAGAGCAAAGAAGAAGGTCCATCTGATATCACTTCCTACTCAAAACATTTCATGCCATCACCAGTCGGAAAGGAAGATCTCCTGGTCCAAAGTCCAAGTCCGTGTTTTACTTAAAATACTGAGATCAAGGGAAAGCGAGAAATGCCTTGGAACCCACTGGAATTGTCTGGGTGGAGAACTCCCTCACTTAGCCACTCAATTCATTAAAGAGTCCACCTAATAGAGACTTGGGAAAGCCTCTTCCTTCCATCCCCTCCTCCTTCTGTGAAGCACTGGGTCCCTCAGAGGGAAGGAAAGGAGTGTCCTCTCCTGGCACCACCGGGGATGTTGAGAACCTCTGTGGTGGTGGTGAGAGGTGTCGAGAACCTGGCAGATGTGTTCACAGGGTTCTCTGCCTCCCATTGGAAGCCCCCCCCCTTTAGCTCACGAGGATCCGTGTTGTATGATGAACCTAACCCAGTCCTGCTCACTTGGAACAACCTCTCCTTGGGGCTGCATCCCCCACATTTCCAGGAGAATGAAGGGCCGCTTCCTACACACTTGGAGTCTCTCCTTCACGCTGAAGTACTTAACACAGAGTGTCCTCATGGGCTCACTTCACACGGAATCCCTGGATTCAGGGAACATTCTCCCTGACTTTCGAGACCAGGACCTAGCATGGCATCTGGTGTTGAGCAGGAACCTTTAAAAGGCATATTGACCATACAAAGTTCATTGCCAAGAGTGACTGTAATGTAAACTCTGGGTGACCGTGCCTCATCAGTGTAGGGTCATCAACTGTGACACATGTGCCACTCTGCTGGGGGACGTTGGTGGCAGGGACAGCTGTGTGTGTAGGTGGGTAGGGGGTACATGAGAGCTCTCTGTATCCTTTGCTATGAGCCAAAGCTGCTCTAAAAATTAAAGTTTGTGTTTTGAATAAAAAGCTAGTTGCTGGAGCTGGACGTGCTCTCAGCAGATGATGTTGTGCTACCTGTTGTAGCTGACGGTGTTTGCGATAACGTGTTTTGTGCTTGCTTTTGCAGGGCGTGAAGAAGTTTGACGTGCCCTGTGGAGGCAGAGACTGCAGTGGAGGCTGCCAGTGCTACCCCGAGAAGGGAGGAAGGGTGAGTCACCGAGTCAGGGAAATGACTGTCTTCCTTAGCCTTCTGTTTAAGACAAAAGTGCCTTGAATCACCTGAGTGAGTCAACTGCATATCTTCCTGACAAATTTAATACAGACATGTCCCTCTGTATTGGAACAAACAATGATATAATGCAAAATTTGGTCAATTTATACCACTTTCTGAAATAGATTGAGAACAGTGTTAACTTTCTTACACATCTTTTCTCTTGATCATTGTTATGAAAAGATATGTATATATAATGCAACTGTGTCTTAGGCCTATGATTTTATACATAAACATCTATTCCGTAGAAATATTACATTAAAAAAAAAACATGGTTCTGTCTACCCCCCAGTGTAGACATTCAAACAAGAGGGCACAAGCATCCTGCCATAGAGAATCAGTCTCATACTCAAAAGTAGTCTACTTATCCCCTGAATGTCCTTTATATAGCAAATTTTATCAGGTAAGTCAGAGATAAAAGGTCATTCCACATCATTGCCAGGATACATGGCAGCGCCTGAATTATGGTCTGATACTGGGTTTAATATGTTCAAAGTGACTGGCCTTCCTGTTGCCATTTAAAGCTGACGTTTGGGTCTTGGCATTTCTGATTTTTAAAACGTATTATTTATATTTATCTGTTTAAGCCCGTTTTCTTGTGGGGAGCAGTATTTGTTTTATGACACAGAGTCTTTTGAGTCTTCATGCCTTGGGATCACCCTTCCCTGGGGGGACTCTTGCTGGACCAGGGCCAGGTTGGGAGAGGTAGTTGGGAGGTGTGGCCTGTATCCCCTGTCACTGCCAATTACAGCACCCCATTGGTGTTCTCAGCACATCCCACCACCCTGAATCCTGCCGTTGGTGTTTATAGACCCCATTCCCACCTCCCAGGAGGAGGACTCGTCTCAGTGGAGCTTGGCCTCTGCAGCCAGTGTTATGTGTTATGCCACACACTTTCTCCTACATGAGTTTCCTCCAGAAGCCAAATGAGTAAAATTTGTGACAAGGAACCCCTTTACACAAAGGGGTTGTGGTGGTCTGTGACTGACCAACCCTCCTCTCATGCCCAAGATCCTCACCGAGGAGTCTTCTCTCCAGGCACCCAAGGCTGCTCTCCCCACATGCTGTGTCCTCTCAGAGCTGTTGCTGTTGATGGAACAGTGGTCCCTCTGCTTGGAACAGGGACGTTAGGCTTTAAGAATTGCTAATTGAAGGTTGTGCATCAGCATTTAAGAAGGATGGAGTATTTTTTCAAATATACAGAAGCCATTTGGTGAGATTTAAAATCCCCCTGGGTCCCTTGCTATATAGACTTTCCCAGCGATGCTTCTGGAGCAGGGATGACAATGCCTCACTGCAGAGCTCTCCCCTCCCTAAGCACTGGGCAGCCTGGCCTTATATGGGCATGAGGAAGACAAATTAGTGGTTTACAAATATCTGTGGGCCTCGCCTGGGTTGGAGAGAATTCAGCTCCAGAGAGATTCTGCATTCTTCTCCATGTGATCAGCCAAACAGAACCCAAACAGAGCACAAGTTTACTAGGTCTATTCTTTTTCACTTTTTTGTGATTGTTTAATGCAGAACCGATATGTTAACATTTCCCGTAATGGTTTCATATGAATTTTGTTCTTTAGGAAAAGTAGTTCATTCGGATTTTTTTTTTAATTCAAGGATAATTAATATACAGTGTTATGTTAGTTTTGGGTCAACAGTATAATGACTCAACAGTTGTGTACATTCCTCTGTGCTCATCAAGATAAGTGCTCACTCAATCCCCTTTATCTGTCTCATCCCTCCCCCCTCCCCCCCACCCTCCACCCCACCCCTCCCCCCCGCCCACTTATCTGGCAACCACCAGTTTGTTCTCTGTATTTAAGAGTCTGGCTTTTTGTTTATCTTTTTCTTTTTTGTTTGTTCGTTTGTTTTGCTTCTTAATTTCCACATATGAGTGAAGTCATATGTTATTTGTCTTTCTCTGTCTGACTTATCTCACTTAGCATTATATTTTATTTTAATATGTAATGCCATCTGCATAGCTATGTACTCTTAAAATGCTAGAGGTCTTCTCAGAGCAGTTATTAGGAGGGAGATTTCTAAAGATCCCTAGGTCATTCTAATTCAGTAAATTTGCATGGAGAGCTTTGTATTTCCCATCAGCCCTCATTAACAAAGTAGCCTAAGACCATTTCTCGACCTTGCTAGGTAAAGCAGATACTGGACGCCTTCCTGTGAATTTGGTTAACACAAGTAATCCAGAACCCCATGTGGGTTTGACTTGCCTCTAATTGTTCAGCCAGGTAATGATGACATTAAGCTGAGATGTGGCAGCTGTCTGAGTGGTTGGTTCAGGGACAGAGCCACACAGGGACTCAGGTGTGCCATTGGTTATCAGTCACCAAGATGACAGAAATGGTGATGGTAAGTGGTAAGAAAACCACTCCTGAGGAGAGAGAAACGACACCTTGGGGATATCTGTTGTTGGGACACTTGCGTCTACTTCATCAAAATGCTTATTGAGATATAGCTCCTTAAGCCTGGTATATGTACATTAAATATTTGTTAATTAACAAGTTTACCCAGATGTGTTTCTGTAGACAGCAGGGCTATTTCCGTCCTACTCTTGGATTGATATTTTTTAAAAGTAATGTAATGCATAAAAATAGCAGCTGGACAGATTCCGCCGTTAGAGAGCTGAGTGCATACTTCGTTCTTTCCCACAGCTGCCCCTGGGTCCCTTGCCATATATTTCCCCACGGTGCTTCTGAAGGGGGGATAACAATGCCTCACTGCAGAGCTCCCTGCTTCCCGAGCACTGGGCAGCCGGGCCTTATATGGACACGGGGTAGAGTTCACTCGCTCCTCACCATGGTGACAGCCAACAGCAGAAACCATGTTACTGGATAACTTTTGGACTCGCAGCAGAAATCACAAATGTACTATGGATTCTGATTCCAAAGGAATTCTCATGTTACAGAATGAACAAGCTCAGTGTAAAACGCATTCCCCCAGCCCTGAGTGGGAGGTGGAGGGTTGTTGCAGGGCGGGGGGGCACGGATTCTCACAGGCACAGCATCCAGCCTTTGGGGCGAGTGTTCCAACAGCCAGGACATGCAAGGCGGGAGCTGGGGCCCGGCCGTCAGCACCCCTCTTACTCCCAGGTTAGAGCTGGAAGGTGCAAAGGAGGGAAGGAGGATGACACAGAGCCTGCTCCAATTTGGTCCAGAACAAAACTCAAGTTTTCAGACTTTTAGACGAGTTCTTTTCCCAGTGCCATCATCTTTTGTGCCTGCACTCTTCCTCCTCTAGAGGGGAGATCCTCCAGGGGTAGAGGGAAGGGCCACAGCCCAGACAAAAGGAGGTCTGGCCCTCTTTCCTCAAAGTTTTACTCCCTGGCCAGTTCTCCAACCTTTTCTTCAGTTGTTCAATGAATTAAACATAACTTTAGGAAATGAATTAATAGGGGGCACCTGGATGGCTCAGTAAGTTATGTTTCTGACTCTTGGTTTTGGCTCAGGTCATGCTCTCAGGGTCCTGGGATCCACCCCCACGTTGGGCTCCCAGCTCAGCAGCGAGTCTGCTTGGGATTCTCTCTGTCCCTCCTCCTCATGTGTACACTGCCTCTCTCTCTCTCCCTCTCTCTCTCTCTCTCTCTCTCTCAAATAGACAAGTAAAATATTTTTTTAAAAAAGAGAAAGAAATGGATGAATACTTGATTGCTATTTGAGGGTCTGCATTTAAAATAAACTATTGTGGGGGCACCCGGGTGGCTCCGTGGTTAAGCATCTGCCTTTGGCTCAGGTCATGATCCCATCTGCATCAGGGAGATGTGGTCCCCCACAGGGAATCTGCTTCTCCCTCTGCCTGTGTCTCTGCCTCTTTCTGTGTGTCTCTCATAGTAAATAAATCAAAAAAAAAAAAAAAAAAAAAGAGAGGGAGAGAGAGAGAGAGAAACTATTGTGTATATATTGGAATAATTAAAATTCATAAGTTCTAATTTACCAATATTCCATAGGGTGATAGGCACAAAGAAAGCCGGCTAACTGACTTCTTAGCTTTCTCCACAACTAATGGTCCTGTCATCCCCGGCACCAGACAGAGCCGTGTGGCCCTCTTACCTGTCTCTATTCATTTTACTCTTTCTTTATTTATATATTTAATATTTTTTCCTTCTTCTGTGGAAGTGACAGCCCATTGTATGGAAAGCATCAGAGTGCAGTTCCATTACAGAACGACTGTGGAAGCAGAGTGATATGCCAAGTGACACAAAGATGAATAGTATGGAAGACTATAAGGAGGGCGTGCAAGGCACCTGGTTCAACAAATAAAGACACCTTTGTCTTTGCTCATTAACTTACCTAAAAGGTCATGAAATTCTCAGGTTTTTCCAACTGAGGTCAGTTTTAATTCATTATTTCAGTTCCCTGAGCAGATTCACATTCCCCCAATCCTTTGGCTTTTCACTGTAGACTCAGAACAAATAGGTTATTCCAACTTTTTAATGGTATCAACGTTCACAGGGCACCCGTTTCCCTGGGCAGTCAGGTATTTTAGAAATTGATAAATACTAGACACTACTTAAATCCAAATTGTTGGGAATTATTGAGATGGTCAGGCTACAGTGGGAGAAAGGGAACCCACAGCTTCGGCTGGTTCCCAGAGCTCTATCCTCAGCCCGTACGTCAGTGAATGGGCATCTCCCCCATCACTCAGTGCTCAGCCACCCACGCTTGCCCACCGTGGCCCTGACAGCACCAGACACAGGACCAAAGACAAGCACCTCACGTGTGCAGAGGCCACAGCCCATGACAAGCTGTGTGTAGCTGTTGTGTTCTTTCATGCAGCTAACAGTTTCCCACAGTCTGTGGGTCCCTGGACTTGAGTCAAAGTATGAGTAAATAATTCTTAACCTCACAAGATTCCTTAAATTCAACAACGTAAATCAAAGTGAAAGAAACCAGAGAGACGCTGAGTGAAAAGGGAAGCAGAGAAGAGTGGACAGAGGACTCTCAGAGGTGGGTGGAGGCAGGTGAATGGGCATGCAGAGAGATTCATCATCTTTGGCACTTGCTGTCAGCTCAGAAGGGCAGTGCCCAAGAGATGAAAGAAAGAAGCTGAGGCCTGTGTCACAGAAAGGGATAGAGGGGCCCAGAAGAGCTAGGAACACTCGCAGTTGTCAAGATCACTCTACAGTGAGAGTGGGGAGTCTGATGAGTGTCTTGTTTTGGTGATCATTCCACTGGGGTCTAGTTCTAATCAAAGAAAATGCCGTGAAACTTACACACAGCCATAGTTAGCGACTAGAATTTGAAAACAAATTTATTTGACTCATGCTGATTATACATCTACCACGTGTTAGCTCCCATCTCAGCATCAGGAGTACAGAAGTAAAAAAAGCAGTCAATATCCCTAATCTTTTAGAGCTTTCTAGCCCTGTGCTCTCCAAAAGAATTTACCACAAAGATGGAAATGTTCCATATCTATGCTGTCCATCAGAACTACTTGAGCATTTGAAATGTCATTAGTGAAATTTTAAATTTTACTTAATTTTAGTTAACAAAAAATCCAATTAAATAGCCCTGTGGCTACCATATTGAAGATCACAGTTCTAGCGAGTGTAAGGGTGGAGAGTAGGAGATAAGGAGCTCATCATCAATCTGTAAGAATGTTCTGGATACCAAATCCTAGACAAAAATAAAGCACAATATAAAGTCAGGACTTTGTGAAAGTAAGACCTGATTTTGCAACCTGCTGGCTTATATCTTTACAAAAAAGGATGTTATCTCAAAAATATAGAGAGACCCAGGAGCAGGGCACATTGGACATGGTATCTATGCCAAATGTGATTCATCACACCTTCCACGTTGCCCACAGCCTCTTGGGGAAATTTGCATTTTCAACATGAGCTCTGATCAGGGCCTCTCCTGGAAACTCCTTGTCTAGTTGCTTTGGTGCAGGAGACCTTTGGTCATCCAGGCCTCAGCTTTGGAACAGCAAGCTATTCTCACTCTCTTTCTAGCAAGATCAAGTAAGCATTTTCTTAAAGCAAGGCCTTCAGGACAGTGTTGTAGAAATGCATTAATGGCGCAGCTGGAGAAGAGAGAAATAATGCAGAAGCTCTGGCCCACTCTCCACTCTCGCCAGCCCAGTATGGTAATCGTTTCATTTCAGAAGGACCATCATGACAGTAGTGAGGACTTGATAGAAAACGGGCCAAGTTGGAGCTCATCCAAATGGAAGAATACATGATTAAAATCCTAAAAAGACAAAATTATAATACTGCCTCACTGAATGGACTCAAAGAACATCATTCTGGAGAGAATCTGATGGTTAAAGTCAATGCTTAGAAAATGTGTTTTCATTGCCATTAAAATCACCGTGTTCTTTACCCCCCAGGACAAACTACCCTGGGTTGTTTCCTACCAGTGAAACACGTGCTTAAATAATAAGAGCCATGAAAGTCACTGGTGAAAATAAATCATAGTGGTTGTGGCCTAGCATTTATCAGCCTCCACAGAATGGCCCATGACACAGCTGCTGAGGGCAAGCAGCTATTTGACAAATAATGCAGTTAGCAGAGAACACGTTTCCAACGGGAACAGTGTTCACGGACAAGGAATGAAGCATTGGCACATTGGCTGTCTTAGTACCTGAGTGCAGAGGAAGAATTTTAAATGTTTTCCTATTTGATTTATCCGTTTCTACCTCTTCTCATGAACACTACACACAAACACACCCAAACAGTTGCTTTGGCAGCCTGCACCACATTCCTTCATAATGAAGAAATCCTTCCTCTTGATTCCAGGTGTTGCTAATGGAAGATGGTTGCTTTGGTGCTGCAGACACCCTCAATCTTTCTCGAAGTGTCTGTTACTCTGGAAATACTGGGTGGATGGGGATAGGGCACCCACTATCTCGTTCTGAGAGAACCATGCATCCAAACATTCCCCTCAAAATTTACACCAAAAACAGACTAGGCGTAGAGTAGACATTGACAGAGCTCAAGCAGAAGAGTGAGCCACGTTGGGAGAAAAAGCTTTTTATTTGTACTGAGGCAGATCTGTGCCCCCAAGCCCTTGACCATAAATTGTGACCAGATTGTTGCTGGGGGTGGGGGGGTGGAGGGGGCGAGGGAGGACCGAGCCATTGGTGAGAGTATAGTTTTCACAGAAGCACAAAATTGGCCCTGTGAGGCCAGCTGGCCAGTCAGAGTGGGTGGAGGAGCCCCCGAGAGCTCTCCATGTATTCTGGGTGGTGGCCTGTGCCAGCAGAACCTCAGGGACACAGGCCATCCACGCCAGCCTCTGGCCCTGAGGGTGGTGCCAAATGATTAAGTGGGCTCTGGTACAGAGCTGACAGTTGTAGGGAAATGGCCTTTCATGGCTTTATGGAAAATAGAATGTCAGTCCATGGCCAGGATAATGGTGATAGCAATGATTTCATGTCTTGATTGAAAATCTCAACACCAACTCTAGTAGACTGCTAATAAAGCCGGGAAAGAGAGGTGAACATTTCTACTGTTCTCCAAACCAAACCAAATCTCTGCCTTTAGAAATCCTCCGTTTTTCCTACCTCTTGATGGAATGTTTTGACAAGTATAGCATTAAAGCTTTTCCTCTTTCTGTTACAGAAAGAACACCAGTCTTCAAAGACCTTTGTTTTGTTTTATTCACTTCCAATTCATTCTTAGTAAACAATTGCAGGATTTCTAAAAAGACCAGAGCAAGGTTGTTACTAAACATGATACACTTTCTAAAAGCGACTCTGAAAATAGAAATGTTTGCTCTGAGTTCATCTTCTCTCACACTTGGGAAGAGAGTGTCTCAAACAGGTGGGTCTGCCTATGGATCACGTGGGAGTACCCCACCTGCCCGTGCAGCTCATCTCAAAGCGCTTCCAAGGTGGGCAGTCTTAAAAAGGGCCGGATGCACTTGCGTCTGCCTCCTCTTCCATCAGACTGCTTCCATCATAAAGAGAAAACCAGTAGATTGTGTGGCAAAGTCTTGAGATAGTTGAAAATCCAGAGATAGTAACTAGAGAAAAGTGGCAGAAATGACCAGACCAACTGTGTGCACACGTTTTCCTTGCCGAGGGGCCTTTTGAACTTGCCACCTTAGTTAACACATCCTGGGGATACCTTGAGAAGAAGGGCGTCAGTGTTCTCTCATCTCTGTTTTATGCTCTTTCCCCCTTAAGTTGGAGGGAGCCTCCCTTGCCCTTAATAGTCACAGACAGAGGTGCTACATACATCACTGGCATATGTAGAGTGAGCATAAAACAAATTTATTTCTAACTGCTTTAGGCATTTCAAAATTTTCTTAAGAAGCTGCCTGACCTGAGATCCTGAGCAGCCTGTGATTCTGAGCCTTCAGGCATCCCATCCAAACTAGTCCATTGTGGTGTAGACAACTAAATCATTCAAGCCGTCCGATGTCTGACTCATATGGGAAGTACAAAGGAGGCCTTCAAAAGGGCATATGTCCCCACAGATGGGAAAGGTCAAAACATCCCTGTCGTTTCCCTCTGTGTCCAGCCTAAAAGTTTGAATACTAGAATAATGGGGGTAGGAACCGCCATCTGAGTAACCCAATACAGACCATGTGTTGATGACCATTTCCTTCTGAGCTACAGTGAGGATCTTAAAGATCCCACCACCAGAGCAAAAGTTTTTGTATCCTAAACATGGCTGGGATGGGTAACTCTGAAAGGACTGGAATCAGAAGTAAAACAGTGGAAATGAAATGGAAGTCATTAATCCTGGGTAAATAATATCTTTGGCCTCACACTCATCAGCCGCCTTGTCAGCATTGGTGTTTTTTATTAAATCGCTGTCTTTGTGAGGCACTATAACTATTTTTCAAACTTAAAGTCTGTTTTAAATAAAGACACAGAAGGACAAATGAGTTCTATGGTGAGCTTGGGCTCTGTAATAAAAATTAAAGTGCTGGCACGTTTTAGCCCTGCATGGTAGTAATTATATATATTTTTTAAATAAACTTCAAGTGGCAGTAATGACGTTTTTAAAGCCTTGTGAAGATAATGGTCATATTTCAAAAGAACCCTAATGTCCAGATCAGTTGGTACATTTGTGCCCATGTTTAGCATCTGTCAACAAAACTAGCATTTCTCAGATTTGGTTGAAGACAGATCCAGGGCCTCTGAGGATGCCCAAGTCTGCAACGGGATGGGACAAAATTGACAGAATTCTGTAATTATCTGGGAAGGAGTTCTCTTCTGTTTGCGTTGCTTTTAACATCCTGCTCTCCAGCCTGGGCCAGAGAAGGGGCAGATCTCATGCCCCAGCAGCCAGCAGGAAGGAAGACTGAAAGGGAGCCCAGACAGTTCAAGCAGAACCCTGAAACATGAGGCCAGGCTTCCTGCATTTGGAGGCCTCGGGGTGAATTCCTCCTCCTGTAGCACCTGATATTTTACAAATATTTGTGTTTCTCTCCATAGAATAGTGGAGTATGGATCTAGTACATTGACAAGTCTTTCCCATGTCTCACCCAGGAAGAAGGAAAGAAGACACAAGACTGGCAAGAGTCTTTTCTGTTCTTGGAGGGCTTTCCCAGTAAAATAGACAAAACTCAGGACCGATTTTTGGATGTCCAGAGTAAGATTCACCTTCAAAACTCCACTAGTGAAAAGTGTAGTATATTATTACAGAAGAAAATAATCTAACTCCTAACTAAACGTTGAACCAAAAAAGGTCAGCTCTCCCTCAGAATCAGAATTTTCCTCTGAGACTTACAGATAACACTGAGGCCCACTTAAAATTTCAAGACAGTAAGATTCATTCCACAGGCTTCACTTAAAAGAAACCCAGCGGTAAACATGCCATTGACAAGAATTTAAATAAGCCTAGTTGAGCCCCTTAGGATATTCCTTTCTGCTCCCCTTATCAGCTTCACATTTTTCTTAGAATTGAGTTCTCCTTTATTTTTTTTAAGATTTTATCTATTCGTGAGAGACACACAGAGAGAGGCAGAGACATATGCAGAGGGAGAAGCATGCTCCCTGTGGGTATGCCTGGTGCAGGACTCGATCCCAGGATCCCGGGGTCACAACTTGAACCAAAGGCAGACGTTCAACCACTGAGCCACCCAGGTTCCCCTTGATTTCTTCTTTAGCTGATGTTTTTATGAGCTTACTTCACCTTGAAAGAGTGTATTTTGAAAGCAAGCCAGGGCAGTGACATCCGCTTGTTTCTCAAATGTTCTATAGGAGGTAAACTAAAGAATGTCCTGGAAATGTAGAAGTAGCCTCCATAAGTCACAGAAGAAAGTTCTATCAGCACCGTAAGTGTATTACATGTAAATGGTCATTTTTTAAACAGTCAAACTAGAAGCAAGGAGAAATAGGATGAGCTAAATTATGGCATGAGGTTGTTTAATTTGGAATCCAAGAAGGCTAAGGTAACACATGTAGCTACAGTATAGCTGTATGGATAGCTTCACATGAGTGTTAGCCATCATCAGGCCACTAAAATTTGTCCCATCAAAGAGAGCACTGTTGGACACTACTGACAGGTGTTTTGTCGACCAGAACCGCCACCACAGCACACGAGAGATGGCCCCACACCACAGCTCAGCTTTGACACATGCCTGCTTCCTGCAGGAAGGAGCCCTGCCCCATTGCACCCACCAGTACACACGAGCATGGATGCCCTAGATGTTGGTGCTCACATGCCACCCTGGCCCAAGTCCCTCCACCCCCAGTGAGCTTTTCCTTCACTCATTCCTCTGCCAGCCCTCAATTAAACCTCCTAAAAAAAAAAAAAAAAAAAAAAAAAAAAATAAAGCTCCTTCTCCACATTTACTGATCTCATCAATTTAAAATTTAGGAGCACACACAATCTCCTAACCTTTTGCATATTAAACTATCATATGTTGCTTTAACTGGGCTGCTGACTTCCTGACCCATCACTCGTATGAAGACTGTCACCTTATCTTCATCACCTTCTTCTGAGTTTCACCCTTTCCTCCTTCAGTCCTGGTCAACTTAGCTTTCCAACAGCTGCTTGACCAGCATGGAGTGCACGGAGCTGTTTCCTCCCTGGATCTGGATTCTATGCTTCTGAATCCTATCATAAAATCCTGCCACCCCTTTTCTACTAAACACACTATTGCATTGGCTCATGTGGGATGTACTTCCACCCAAAAATCCATTTTTTTCAGTATGTTTTTTGTTGTATTCCTTTCTAGTTTTGTTTTTTGACTATTGGTCTTCCGTGCATACATTTAATTTTTGAACCCCAATTCAGTAGTTTACTTTGATTGCTGTGAGGTTGCTGAAAGATGTAGCCAGTGTTTCTGATCTGCAGATGGGGGACATGTGGGTGTTCTTCTGCCCTGAGTCTCTCTCTCTCTCTCTCTCTCTCTCTCTCTTGCTTGTCCAGTACTGAGCTAATTCAAACACAGACATTCCATGAAAATGGCTAGTAACCAAAAAGGAGATTTCTAAATGTTAATTGCCACTGGTATTTTTAGGACTTTATTTTGAGGATAGCATTGATGAAAAGGGGTATGTGGACATCTGCATACCCTTGAGTAGAATAATCAGAATAAGGAAGTAAACAAAAAGAACTTTGTGGATGAAAACGAACTCCTTGATTCCAGAAGATTTAAAAGACTTCTTTAGTAGAAGGAAATAAAATCTAACAAAATGAATGCCCTTCAAAAATGTCAATTATCTGGGAAGGAAAGATGAGTAATGGAAATCTCATGTTGATCAGAAAGATGAATAGATGAGTCCCATGAAACTGGCATTGACAGAGGCTTAGAGCCCTGGACTGCCATCCCACATCCCATCTCGGCAGTTCCGGGAGTGGTCTGAGAAAGTTTCCCAGATAAGATCATTCTTCTTAGAATTAAGATATATAAGATACAATAAATAACCTCAGGATTTTGAAATGTGTGATATACATATACATATGTATATTAATGGATTTTCATTTTGTGTATTTTAGGTGCATTAAATATTATATCTTTTATGTGAGTGTGTTTCCAGGAGAATTGCACTTTGCTGTCATAGAAAACACTTTATCACATGCCCAACATGGGATTTTAGTTATTTTTAGCATTTAATCTTACCTTAGAAATTAAAATGAAGCCTCATGTGTATTTTGAATGCCCTAAAACTTTATTAGAATACACTAGTGCCTTTTTACATTTGTCAAGTCTTTATAGCAAATCTAGTCCAGATATTTCTAAACACTTTGCACAAGAATCGATTAGACACATCAGGTGTTCTACATCTACTTCTTCTTTGGGCATGAATATCCCCCATTCTTTAGGAAATGTGAGGAGGTGTCGCTGTCATAGGAGAGAACTCTAGAATCAAACTTTTCTCCCCTGATCTGATGTTGGCTATTCCAGGAATTCAGTGTCCTTCTCATTTCCACCCATATGCCCCAGTGATCTCTATATTCTGCTGGCCTTGCGTCAACAGGAACTCCCAGAATAAACCAGCAGGGAGTTGGCTCGCAGATAGGAAGGGAGGCAGGGGCTGCAGGCACCCGCCAGGACCACATTCCTACCCCGAGTAGCTGGGGGAATTCCCTCACCTTTGCTTTGTTTCTAGACGAGGATGCTACATCCCACGCTGGGAGTTTCCAAATGTCCTTACTGTATTTCACGGAAATTTAGAACATGAAAGAAACACATAGAGTTGGATCTTTCAAGAAGTTGTTGACAACGGTAACATTGATTTCCCTGAGCCAGACACCCTGGGGCCCCACGGAGCACCAGGGAGGTGGTTCCTTTGGAAGCAGGGTCACAGGTCCTTACACGGGGCGGGGTCACACACAAAGAAAAACACTTTCCCAAAACCGCTCAACAGACATTTTTGTCCTAGAAAAAAATGGCATTTTTGTCTCTGAAGTCCAAATCAAACTGACCCATTTTCTCTCCCTGTGACTTGTAAGCTATTTCAGAATCTGTGAGTCTCCTTCCAACAGGTCAGGGCGAAGAAGGGATAGGTGCCATTCCATGCAGTTCGCTGGTGGGGAATTTACCACGTTATCATTTCAATCAAGGTCATCATTGTTACGCTGTTGTTTCAAATTCAGAGGCATCTTACTGTTTGGATAGAACTGTGATTCATTCTTAACAGGAGCTATTTCTGGAAGGCAAGTAAGGTTTTTTTTCCATCTATATTGATCTCTTGTCTTCTTGCCACTAGAGAAACCTGGAAAGACAAAATTTCCTATTTAAACTGTGGTGTTTCTTGCACTGATGTTTTCCTGAAGTGCTTTAAATCCCATCTTGTGGTCACTATAGCAAAGCGTATATAATTTTAAAACCTTCGTATGAAATAATCATTAGTATCTTGTTCCATTTTTTAAACATAGCAGGTGTTTCCTATGCCTTCCTGGCAGGTTTTGTTTGTCTTTTGTTTATGAAAGTCTAAATTTCCCATTGTCTGGGGTGTGCACAATGCCTGTTATGGAAGATTATTGTTCTGGTTCACATGGTTTTATTGCCAAAATTTGGTGTCGGCTCTGTTGTATGTTGGCCACTATGGAACCATCTACCCCATTTTTGAATAACCATATGGTTTAGTGACTAAACATTTATTTTTGGACACATAGTATTTCTCAGAGGTGGGATGTCCACTACCTGTTTTTCTAATTAATAAAAAATCATAATGATCTAACTGTAGGTTCTTCCT
Organism: Canis lupus baileyi; assembly: GCF_048164855.1. Taxonomy (NCBI): domain Eukaryota; kingdom Metazoa; phylum Chordata; class Mammalia; order Carnivora; family Canidae; genus Canis; species Canis lupus. The sequence goes on along the minus strand of NC_132854.1, from coordinate 2,734,638 downwards.
ACCAATGCTCTTACTCATCTGGGGGACGTATTCTGCTTCAGTAGCTCACTTGGGCTACAGACTACCCAGATGGATTCAGGATTCCTCTCACACATGCTGCCCACCCAACACCAGTATGTTGCAAAAGCATCTTGTCAGTGGGAAAATGTTCCACACGTGGTAGCCTTCTTGACCTTCTTTGATGTTTAATCAGACTTTTGGTAGCTAGTACATTTTCAAGAACACATTTTATCTTACCTTCATGGAGTGTCCATTGTAAAGGGTTCCAGGTAATAATATATTAGACTTCTTTGCTTTAAAAGAGTAAGAATCAAAAAGGCTCGTAGAACACTCCTCCCGTGGGATCAGCTTATAACAGATTTGAGGCAGCTATTTCAGTCAAAGCACTATACTAAGAAATTCTGTAACGTGTAGGATTTAAACAAAAGGCTTCAGTCCTATTTCTGTGTGTGTTTTTTTATACCCTGAGGGTGTTTCCCATGCTGAGGAACATGTCTTCCGATAGAGCCATGGCTCACAGATACTGGGCTGAGCACACAGGACAGAAATACGCCAGTAGCAAAGCTTGAGGACTCTGGGAATCTGGGATACCCTTGAAATTCTATCTAACTGCTGAATTTTGTATGAAAGTCTGTCGTGTCTTAATACCACCATCTTTGAGCATCTGTTAAATTGACTTCGTCCTATCTCTGCGAATTTTTTTACTACTTCTTAAATGTAAGTTGATGAGACACCTGCTAAGGTAAGCATCTATTCTATTTTTACTCTTTTCTCGGATTCTGCACCTCTTCAAGGAGATAACGTAGTATTTAACAGTCATAGTTAGATTTTGTGTGTCTACAGCATAGACTAAGAAACCTGGAATAACTCCTCAAATTATCCAGCTTGAGAATTTTCAACTGAGCCAAAGCCTTATTAATAAAATAGTTGTATCATGTTCCATCTTAGCCCTTACTGTGAATTAAAGGGAAACAGAAGATGATGCCCAGCTGGGTCACCGTGCACCATGATGGTGCCCAGCACTTCCTAGTGGTGAACCACTATGGGCAAGGTGCTTGCCAGTGCTTTGCATTCATTAATTCTCAGTCCTCACAAGAACCTGTGATGTGGCCCCTGGTGTACACTGAGGAAATCACAACGAGAAGAAGAAAGTGTTTCCAAACTTACATTATTGACACTGATGAAATCAAATCAGACCCTGGCCCCAGAGCCCACACTCTTGACTTCTCCTTCAGGGCCCCCTTTAAAATCTAACTATGATGTTGCACATTTGAAACTCCATTGTTCCTAATTTTTTTTCTTTCTCAACTCCTAATTTCTGCATCAGCGATTTCTTTTTCTAAACAAAACCACTAAGCCAGAGAAGAAACAAAGATATATAAAGCCAAAATTTTGTAAATTAAAAATCCATCCTTTCCCCATCTGCTTGTATTTATCCTCTCTCTCTTCTCCTCTGGAGGCAGCTCTGTTCCATGAATTGGCAGATCTCCTATTTGAAAACCAGAAGGCTCTCCAAATATGGCAAAGGTTCTCCTCATTTCACTCAACACCAACTGCTCTGCTCCCCCTCAGCTCCACCTTCCTACTCATCTGTGTCCTCATCACTTGACCCCTGTAACCTTGTCCTGATTGTACCTCCAGAGTTTCATTAAATGCATGCTTTTCTGCCCTCTTCAGAAGCATTTCCGAAGAACCCCCTGAATAGACTGGACAAGACATTCTTGGTATATTAAGGGGTGATAGAGTAGCTCTGGCAATAAACCTCCTCAGAGGCTTGTTCAGTCCCAGAACTAATTCTTATAACCCCTGGTGTCAATCCCCATTCTTTCTAAGGCCCTTTCACTTTAGAACCTACCTACTCACAAGGGAAATATGGAAGACATCCCACAGTACAATAAATGTGGTGTCGATGAGCTGCGGAATTCATTCTAAGATGTAACGTGGTCTTGATCTGTGGGAGTAAGAGCTGCAGGTAAAAATCTTCACTTTGGAGTGAAGCTCTTTGGATTCCAGCTCTACCACTTGTGTCTATCACATATGTTCCTTGACCTTCAGTTTCTTCCTCTGTGAAATAGGGTAGTAGTGCATATCTGAAGTAGAGCCAGTGAGGTAATATTCTTAAATGCCTGGTTCAGTGTCTGGCATGCTCTTGGTGTTCAACAAAAGGTGGATATTATCATGGGCGTGTTATTTTTCCCTGAAGCTTCCACAGCTGGCATCCTCATTATCACATAAAATGTAAGTCAGCCTGACGTTTCGGAGGGTGTCTGGGTTTATGGGTGAACATCCCTACAGTTAAGAATGTGCCATCAGGAAAGTGGGACTGGTGATGCTACTGAAATTATGTGACCATAGGAGGTTTTTCAAAATAAGCATGGGGGTGCCTCTTCAGAGAATCACTGACACACAGACACCTTTTTCTGCTTTGATATGGAGAGATTCATGAAGTTTAGCTAATAACCTTGGTGAAACAATACTAAAAATTCAAGTAAGAGAAAAACATTTTCAAGAAGTAAAATCATCTGAACACAAGCTTCATAAAAATTAGCCTAATTTATAACTGTTGGTTTTATTCAGACATAATTTAAACATACTGCAATGTATTTTGACAAAGCTTTCCTTTGCAGAACTTTTTTGGTTGAAAAAATATGTATTGTCAAAATGCTTTTCTTGTTAGCCGTCAAAACCCAGACTGGAATAGAGAAGGGTTTGCTCTACAAAAGAACAAACAGGGCTTGTGGGAGCCCGTCAGAGGCCTAAGCACACAAGAACGTTCAACTGCTGTCACATTTTAGATGACTCTGGCAGAGGGGATGGCCCAGGTGTCTGGAATCAAACTATAGTATGAAATAGAGTATTTCAACAGGCCCCATCAGGCCTCTGCTTCTTGGAAATAGTGTTTTCTGTTTTCTCTAAGAAAGATGCGTGCGTCTTTAATTTTACCTCCGTTTATACTGGCTTTTACTCTTGTAAGGATAAGTATCAGAGATTTACTCATCAGAGTTTCCAAGTAAAACCTAGACATAGGGAAATATAGCAAAGAGGGAAAAAGTATTGTCCAAAGGAAAATAGATATGGACCAAATTCTGAAACTTTGGGGTATAGAAAGGACCTCATCTCACTACAAAAGGTCATCCACGAGTGAGGAAACACAGGGCCCTCGTCGTCTAGAGAGCTGGCACCCCTGGGGCTCCTGCACCCCAGGAGCTTCCCCAGAGAGAACAAGATTGTAGAATCACGACAAATCAGGCAGGCTTTCAGAGGTGATTTAAAGAGATGAGAGGAAGTAATAATTGAAGCCAACTGATCACAAGAAATCAGTAAAATCTGTTTTACAAGGCAATCGTTGATGCAGATTCCATCTGTGACAAAATTCATATTAAAAGCTGCCCCATGGGATGTCTGGGTGGCTTAGTGGTTGGGCATCTGCCTTTGGCTCAGGTCGTCATTCTGGGGTCCTGGGATAGAGTTCCACATCAGGCTCCTCACGAGGACCCTGCTTCTCCCTCTGCCTGTGTCTCTGCCTCTCTCTGTGTGTCTCATGAATAAATAAATAAAATCTTAAAAAAAAAAAAACCAAACTCAGTAGGTACTTTCTGAGTGCAGTGTTCTCTCCAGACAGACTTTGGATGCTATTCAGGAGGCAAAAACTCTCGCTGAAAGACTAGGAAAAATATTTCTGATCAGATCTACCCTGTCCTTAGGCAAGTAATTTAATCCTCTGGCACCTTTCCTTGTCCCCAACATGGTGACAAGAGTGCCTGTCTCACACGACCACAGTGGAGAGCCATGTGTCCATATCAGTAGGATAAAATCACGAGTGACAGTTGATGCATGTCCCTGTGTCCCAGGGAGGACTTTCCTGATTGGCTCCCCAAAGCTTGTGGGGGAGATCATGGAACTGGCAGCAGCAAGCCCATTTGTGCCTGGCGGTGATTCAGACGAGCTCACCTGTTCCACAGGCACAGTGGGGACCCTCCTTGTGATCTTGCGTGGCTGCCTCCAGGCTTCCCAACCAGGGCAGTTTTGCCCTGCCCTGGGGGACACCAGGCAAAGTCTGGAGACACTTTTGGTTGTCATAACCAGTTGTCATAACTAGGGACACCAGTACCTAGGGGCCAGAGGCTGGAGATACCGGAAGCACTCTGCCACGCTGGGTGGCCCATGGAGGTTCCTCAAAGAGTTAAAAATAGAACTACCCTATGACCCAGCAACTGCACTACCAGGGATTTACCCCAAAGATACAGATGCAGTGAAAAGCCAAGACACCTGCACCCCAATGTTTATAGCGGCAATGTCCAAAATAGCCAAACTATGGAAGGAGCCTCGGTGTCCATCGAAAGATGAATGGATAAAGAAGCTGTGGTCTATGTATACAATGGAATATTACTCAGCCATTAGAAATGACAAATACCCACCATTTGCTTCAACGTGGATGGAACTGCAGGGTATTATGCTGAGTGAAGTAAGTCAGTCGGAGAAGGACAAACATTATATGGTTTCACTCATACGGGGGAGTATAAGATAAGAAATAGTGAAATGGATTATAGGGGAAAGGAGGGAAAATGAGTGGAAAAAATTAGAGGGTGACAAAACATGAGAGACTCCTAACTCTGGGAAACGAACAAGGGGAGGTGGGCAGGGGGACAGGCACTGGGGAGGGCACTTGACAGGATGAGCACTGGGTATTACACTATATGTTGGCAAATCAAACTCCAATAAAAAATATACAAAAAAAAAAAAAAAAAAAAGAATGTGGCCCGAGCACACTGTGGTGGAGCCCGGAGGAGAGAAGCATATGCATTCACTGGAGTAGCTCAGGAAAGCCCCTGCAGAATTCCTCTGGCGACCTTCCTGTCTTGCTACTCATTTCTGTCCTTCTTTCAGCAAATGTTTGAATTCCTGCTGTGTGCCAGGCGCCAGGCCAGGAGGTGAAGAACCAGGCAGGGTGAGGGACACAGGTGGGCTTGCAGACTTCCCACTGCAACAGCAGCTGCACGATGCCGCCCTCCTGATGCGCCCCCAGATCCAGGTCTGGAGGGGCCAGGGACCCCAGAGCCAGGGCATTTTCAAATGCTGGTGCCTACATGCATGATGAGGGACACCTGGTTTTGTTTCTCAGCATCATTTCTCACGTCTAGAACGGTGGTGCTGGAGGCAAATGTGCAGGGTGCGGACCCGGTGCGCTTGCTCCAGGGTCAGAGGTCCTGGTTATGCAGGAGATGTGGCACTGCATTTGCTGGAAGGAATGAGTTGCATATTAACCTTGTCTGCCTGCAGGAGCCTGGTGTCCATCTGCTCATCCCCCTGTGCTCCTCCTCCCCCTTCCCTGGCCTCAGTGGCACTCCTCCCTTGTCACCCTGCTTCCCTCTGTGCCCCAAATGAGCCCTGAGCAGGCCAGCCCTCCTGTCATCCAGTTTGGAAAATATACATGGCCCTAAGCCTGCAGGAGATGGCAGGTGGGAAGGGGGTGGAATCTGCATTCAGTAAGAGCTTATTAACGTGATGAGCTTCTTAAAAGGCAGATTTTGAAAGGAATCTTCCAGGGCATTTTGACGGTTGAGGGAAAGCAGTTAATTCTTATTACTTAGGTCTTTTGTTTTTGCAACAGCTTGGAGATCCTGTGTTAGTATCATTCCTTAGTTCACAGAGATCTAGAGACTTCTCTGCCTTTGCGCAACCCACAGTGATTATAGTTTCTTGTCTATACAGCTTTAAGATGTTTTTTAAGATTTTATTTAATTATTCATGAGAGACACAAAGAGAGAAGCAAAGACATAGGCAGAGGGAGAAGCAGGCTCCCTCCGGGGAGCCTGATGCAGGACTCAATCCCAGGACCCGGGCCGAAGGCAGACACTCAACCACTGAACCACCCAGGTGCCCCTAAGATTTCTTATTAAATATTAATTTTTTTAATGTCAGTATGCCCATGTTTGCACAGGTGCTAACTCATCGGATTCTCGCACTACCTTAGAGGGAAGACCATCACCCGCACCTCCCCACGCACACACATGGGCAGAATGTAATTTCAGAATGTAGGGATAGTTACCAGGACTTCTGGTGCCCCCTCCCTTGAGGTGCCCACACCTGCAGAACCAAAGCCCAATCCCAGCCTTGCTCACATAGATATCTGAATAATCATGGATTCTTTAGAGAAACTAAGTACTGTTTAAAATGAAAATGCCATCGTTCCTAAGGGGAAATAAACAATGGTTAAGCCAATTCATCAAGGGCGATGAGCTGTCGACTCTTATCACGTATCTTACTGGCCAGCAAGTCCTTGGAACGAGTGATCCCACCCACAACTGAACACGATTGCACCGAACACCCGCTAGGGCTCGGTTTCAAGGACAGGTCAGAAAATGGGTCTGTTAATCAAGTACTTCTTAATCCACTTGGGATTTGCATCCAGGAATCCACTGTTTGTCCAAAGGTCAGATCTTGGACCCGGCTTGGGCTGGAATCTATGTCAACCATCATCAGCTGTGAGATGCAGGCAGGTGTGTACCTTCCAGGGCCCTGGCATGCCCATTGGTAGAACAGAGATAATAGTAGGCACCCAGAAGAGTATGGGGGATAAATGGGGTGAGGTGTGTGATCCACAGAGCCAAGGGCCAGCACATCATCATCAACTTACCAAACAATTTTTTTTCAAGGAGGTCAAAAATAGTTGCACATTTTTCCTATTTAAAATGTACACTTTGAATAACAAATGATCTGCAGATAATTTTTTAAAGATTCATACTCAGTTCAATGGTAATAGATTTCTGTTTATGCTAACCCCAAAAGACAGGGTTCAGAATAGGAGTTGAGTGGCAGCTTCACTGTGAATTATAGATATTATTGTTTAAAATATGTACACAAAATTCCACCAGTGATTTTATCTAATATCAACCATAACATTCTGGCAGAGAATCAACTTCACTGGGTTTTTCTTATAAACATCACTTTTGATCCATCACATTTCAGAAAGAAAAAAAAAACTATTTAAGAAACTGCTCAAACTTTGGGGTAATAATGCTGTGCTCCAAAAAATAAAAAAAATAAATAAAATAATAATAAATAAATAATGCTGTGCTCCTGGCATCCATGCTAGGATGCTGGCCTGCTCCAGCTATGAAAGGTAATGTCAAAACAAGATCCAGGAAGAAAAAAAAATCAAACTCATTGTTTTCTTGTTGCTTGGTTTTCTTTGCCATATCTGCTATTTACAGTGCTCTTGGGGGACGGCAGGAAGAGAGGGGATCTCTGTATCCTGAAACCTAATGCTTTTCGGAGTTTCACTCCAAGAGTATGTGGATTCAGAAACTATTTACACTTCCAGTTTGTAGATGTTAGTATGCCACAGTTCATGTGGGTCATGAGGACAACAGTAATATAAGGTCCAGAGTAGATATTTTTCCTCTTGGCTCTTTAAAAAAAAAAAAAAAAGATTTTATTTATTCATTTATTTGAGAGAGAGAGAAAGAGTGAGAGACGGAGCAAGGGGAGGAGCAAAGGGAGAGGGAGAAGCAGACTTCCTGCTGAGCAGGGAGCCTGATGTGGGACTCGACCCCAGGACCCCGGGATCATGACCTTAGCCAAAGGCAGATGCTTCACCGACTAAGCCACCCATGTGCCCCCCACTTGGCTTTTTAGATTGTACAAGGCTTTATAAACATAATACACGAAGCAGTGAATAGAGGAAAAAATCCCATGATTACTTTAAGCTCTTTATAAACTATGCCACCATGCAAACTAATGCACAGTCACCAAGAAAGGAAGGGGGAGTGCTGCCATGAATATGTGCCCAGACTCTAAGGACAAAGCATCCCATCTCTTGCAATAGTGCAGGTAAGATGATCCCAAGAACAGAGCATGCCTGCCCCAGCAGCTCACTTCTGTGAAGGAAAAGAAAATTAGAAAACCATGTAAAAGGGGCCAGGTTGCCCTGCAAACATGCAAATTAGGTGATACACATAAGGAACAAGGAGTACAAGGAAGGCAGGGCATCAGGAGGATCCTGGGGACAGCGACATGTTGACAATTCACCTGTTCTCAACTCCATCCGGGAGTTTGGCCACCTTAGTAAGACAAGGGAGACACAGGGATGAGCTCTTGGCAAGACCCCAGTTCCGTGATTTTATGTGTCGGGACACGTCCTTTGTCCTCAGGGTCTTTTATCGGCAACCTCACCCCTTGAGAGGTGGCCAGATGCCAGTGTTCTCAGGTGGTGCCTGAGGTCATCACTTGCTCCTCCAGCAAGGTCACCTGCCAGCTGGAGGCTGGGGATTCAGGGAATCAGAAGTTACTTCTGATTTCCCTGATCACTTCCCGAACGGCTTCTTCCTGCCACCCTCCCTCCCTGACCATCTCCAACCCATGCTTAAAGACTTGGCCCCATTTCACCTTCTTGAGTGTGCCGCCTTAAGAAGTGGCTTGACCAGCTGCCTGCCCCGCCAAGCTAGATGCCCACCTCGTGTCCCAGAGGCCTCTGTGGTTAGTCACCAACTCCCACGCCCCCGCAGGACCTGCGTCCCTAGACAAGGCTGTTCCCAGGCACAAAGTGGGTGCTTAGCGCTGGTCTTCAAGGAGGACAAGATGCCAGATGACCAAGGCAGGCTTAGTTATCCATTTCCCCAGCAAACATGAGATTAGAAGGAATTAAGAAGAAAGGAGGAGATAGAAGGAATGTCTCTGGAGGGAAGCAAGAAGTAATACTTACAACATGATAGCAAAGAACAAAAAAGATAAATATTTTTTAAAAGCAAAGAACTAAAAGGGCTTAGGAATCGGGGCCCATCTATCTCATGAAGGGGAGGCCCACAGTGTTGTAGACTCAGTATTCACTGAGTAAAGCAGGGCCATGCTGGTAACGGGTGGTCATGGTTAAGTGCAGTGCTGAGAACTGTGGAGCTACGTTCAGTATTCATTCAGGTCTCATCCTGGGACCAGCTGGGTCTGAAACCCTGCATGCTCTCGTGAGAACAACGTCAGTGTTCACTTTCCAAGAAGACTGCAGTGTGTTGCTTTGTGTGAAACAGTACAGTGGATGAAGAACGGGTTCTAGGGACAGCCACACTCAAATCGCAGCACCGTCATTTCTACCCACGTGATCTGGGTAGCTTTGAGCCCTTCTTCATCTGTAAAAGTGGATTTTAAAATAATTACCCTGGAAGGTTTGATACGGAGATTAGAAATGAAGTTTAAAAGGCAACCAGCGTGCCATGTGGGGTGGCTAAGTGTTGTAGTATTTGCTTTTTCATCCAGCCCGCAAACATGAACTGAGCACCTTCTGTGTAGAGGACCCCAAGCAAAAGAGATGGGTAGGATTCTCACCCTCAAGATCACTGTCTAGGGAAGAGATGGAAAGGAGAACAGATCAAATAAATAATCGGAAAAGATTGGACGCCTGGAGGCTCGGTGGTTGAGCATCTGCCTTCAGCTCAGGTTGTGATCCTGGGGTCCTAGGATCGAGTCCCACATTGGGCTTCCTGCAGGGAGCCTACTTTTCCCTCTGCCTGTGTCTCTGCCTCTCTCTCTCTCTCTGTGTGTGTGTGTGTCTCTTATGAATAAATACATAAACTCTTTTTTTAAATAAATAAATAAATAATCAGAAAAGAATGACCAATACCCTCCATGCAGGCCATCTGGATCGAGGGCCTTCAGAAGGGTGTCTAGTGAAGTCAGCCCAAGGTCGAGGGTTAAATAGACAAATGTTCCTCCAGAAAACTCACTGAAATAGTCCTTCTTAATACTCATGGATAACAGGTGCACAACTATAATGAGTATTTTTTAAACTTCGGAAGCCAGGCTCCTTGGTAGCCAAGACCAAGCTGCCTCCAGTCCTGACAATTGCCCCTAAAATCCATTTGATAAGAGAAACAACGTATTGGCAGGCTTTGTGCTTTTGTTATGGCTGTTCCTCGACATCAGGAGAACCTCTCAGATCTGGGCAGGGGAACGGCACCCTTCCAGGCAAGCCGATTATCAGCCAAACTCTCCACCTGTCCACCAGCAGTCCCACACCGGCCCAGAGGATGCTGCTGGCCATTTAGTGGCTTCGAGCTACAAAGAGCAGCTCCCGGCCAGCCAAGGCCCAGACAGAGCCCCGCACTTGTTTCTAAGAATAGATGCCTTCTGGGACTTCAGCTTTGTTTTTGCAAACACATCTCAGCCCATGAGGCTCAGGGGCAAGTAATGGAGCCAAATAACTAGCCTCGTGGAGGTGAACTCACGATGTCTTCTTCTAAGGCACGGTCCTGAGGCTTTGTCCTTCCTGGGCCCCGGCTTCGAAAGTGCAGCCAGCACGCTGTGCATGCAGAGCCAGCACGCCGTGCTCTCTGCAAGCCCCTAAGCTCACTCCTTGCTTGGTTCTGGGCTCAGTTCAGTGTTGTTTGATGTTTATTCAAGAAGCAGTGCTTTCTGTTGCAAAGAGTTACCTGCAATTAAAATATATGCACCTCAGGAACGTTTATAAAGCTTCCGTGTTGATTGCATGACCAGAAATAGACTTTTTGGGTATTCCTTGATTTATGTTAAGGAAACCTGATGGTACCAGCTTTATAGTAAAATACCAAAAATGGTTAAGGAGAAAACCCAGGACCAGGTCCTATGTAAGCTGGACTTGAATAAAATTGCTCAGACTGGCCCCAGGAGGCCAGATGTAGGCCGTAAGTGAAGATTGATACACAGTGTGAAACTTGGGAGTGGGACTTGACAGCAGACAAGATGGCCCGCCAGTGCTCTGCGCCTTGGGTCAGTGCTCCTGACCTCAGGTCTGTGCTCCTACAGCTACAGCCAGTGCTCCTTACCTCCAGCCAGCGCTGCTGATCTCAGGCCAGTGCTCCTGACCTCCGGCTGGTGCTCCTGTGCCTCAGGCAGCCGGGAAGCACTGGCGGCCGCCACCCCTTAGGGAGGAGGGGGAGTGCCGACGCTGGACTTTTCCTGGCTCCCGAGTGCCGGGCGTGTCTCAGGGCTCCAGACACTACTTGAAAAGGGAAGGTTTCTACTCCTGGCACAGTGGCCTTTCCTCTGCCCAAAATCCAGTTTATTTTTACTCGTTGAATGAGAAGGAGAGCAAGCCCTGTGCTCTGTCATGCTCCCTGCCACTGCCACACAGGAGGCCATAGATCAGGATGAATGCTGTCGGAAGGAATGTGTTTATTGAAGGGGCAGTTTTATCCCTGAGAGAGCAGGGCTTTTTGACTTTAAACATGGCATAAAGCTTCTATGTGGTGAGTCAGCAAAAAAAAAAAAAAAAAAAAATGCTCTCTTTCATACAAATGAGGGTTAGATTGGCTCATTTGTTGTAGTGGGCTCTCCCCTGACTTCAGACTTGGTGCCTGATAAAGCATGTCGCTCCAGCTTGAGGCCTGGTCTCCGTGGCTCCAGGGACCTCCTGTGGCCTCCCTGTGGGTCTGTCTGGCCAGTTCTCCCACACTTCCTTTGTCCTGGTCCCTCTGGCCTGCGTGCTCCTGCCTCCCCTTTCCAGGTGCGTGCTCGGCCCACCTGCAGATGAGGGGCAGGCCTCATGACCAGGGACTCCTGCCGTCCTGCCTTCCCAGCTCCCCATGTTCTGGGGCATGGGAGCCTGGGCACTCCCCCCACTGCCCCCAGTCCTGACATTTCCAGCCTATTGCACAGGCAGGACAGGACACTGCCCCCAGATGGTTCCCTGCCCATCAGCATCTTCAGGAAGGTGTGGCTAAGTCCAAGAGTGAGACCGATGCCCCTGGCCAGCATGAGAGGCACAGTGGACACCACCACCCCCTAATGTCCAAATTAGGAGATCCTATCACTTGTTTCCTGTAAAGCAGTATGTCATCTGGGAGGCGTTCACCGTCTCTAAAACACCACCAGCCTTTAGCAGACGTCATGCTGTATCGCTGGCACCCACACATACATCTACTCACAGACTTGCACATGGTTTGGAGTGAAGCCACCCGTCCTCTAACTTCACTGAGTCACACCACAGGGAGCAGCAGCATCAAAGCTGGGCATCAGAGCCACACTGCGAGCTGGTGGCATGGGCGGCATCGCCTCACATATACACCCATCTCAGGGAGCATGACGTGTGGTTGCCCAGAGTTCCAGGAATCAAGCCCGACCCCAGCTAACAGGCCTCTGCTCTGGGATACTGCTTCTTCACCCAGTACCTTTCATGCCAGCCCACCGAAATGAGGATTCAGGTAACATGTGGGTTACACTCCCTGCCTTCTTTTTGCCCTAAACATCCTTAAAAAAAATTTTTTTAATAGCTCACCTCCTACTGATGCAATCCCCTCTTAAAAAAAAAAAAAAAGTTTGATAAATGCATTTAGTGGGGCACCTGGGTGGTTCAGCGATTGAGCCTCTGCCTTCAGCCCAGGGCATGATCCTGGGGTCCTGGGATCAAGTCCTGCATAGGGCTCCTTGCGGGGAGCCTGCTTCTCCTTCTGCCTGTGTCTCTGCCTCTCTCTGTGTATCTCTCATGAATAAATAAATGAAATCTTTTAATAAAATAAATAAATGCATTTAGTCAACTATACTATGTACTTTGTCAAACCAACTCCATTTTATTAAATGCCTATTTTACTTGGCACAGAGTAATTTGAAGACAACTTTGTCGGGTTACAATCTCTTCCATTTATTCACAGTGCATACTGAGTATGTACTAAGTCCCCAGCATGCGTGAGGTGGAAGGATGCCAGTGTTCATAAGACACAACCCTGGAGACTCATACAGTCTGCTTGAACTTGGGGGAATCCCAGGGAGACATTCCCAAAGGTTACATAATAACCTCGAACAAGAACCTTGAAACCTTGGACGTCAGAGCCAGGGGGACCCCTGACCAACCTTCTAGCCGGCACTCAGGCTCCATGAGCGAGTGCCTGGCAGCCACATGCTGCCCCCATGCTGGTGCCACAGGTAAGACACAGAGCCTGGTCCAGACTCACAGCTGCAGACCAATGCCCCACTAAGTCACGTTTCAAAACTTTCACATTCAGATTTCCGGTTTTACACTAAGTCCCCTTATAAACTCAGGGGCTGCTATTCCATAGGGTGGTTGCAAACCATTCTTTAGGGATTGGAAAGCCTATTTTCATGCCCTTTGATTGCATTGATGTTCATTCTGGATGACACATTCTCGGGATGCTTTCGCCAGAGGCATCCTATATGGCAGGGCTGGGTGTGGGGGCCTGAGAAACCACAGAGCAGCCTGTCGTTGGACCTGAGTGAGTAATCCCCTTGCTGGAGGGCCTGGTGCACAAGTCCTGTTCCCATGGCATCCTACACGTTGCAATTATTGCCAAATCCAAGTGAAACTCTTAGTTCTTATACCGATATCTGTTTTCTAAACTGATAGTTAATCAAGTAGAAGCTACTTTATTTGTATCTGATAGTATCTTTTCAAACTCTTTATTCAATCATTTGGGTCACAAGTGAATTAGGAATTGACCAATTTAGGCAAGAAAATGTGGAGTTAAGACTTCTTTCTGTGATTCTTCCTCGTTCACAAAAAAAAAAAAAAAAGTATTCATTTTTAGTAGTGCTTTGGGATTGTTTTCGTTGCTTTTCTTTTGTTTTGTTAGCATTTTGAAGAGTCTTGTTGGAAACTCGGCTTCCAGAATGCTGGCTTGGCTGCCTTCTGTGCTATAATGCTCCTACTTTATGAAAATAGTTACAATATCTGCAGAGCCTCTGAGAGCCCCTCCTGCCACTGAGCAGCAGTGTGACCTCGGTAACAAAAGAACTAAAGGCATATATTTCCAAATCAGCACCGTGGGGACAATTAGAAAACCTTAACCAGGTAGAGGTCAGCAGACCTGGTCATTCTTGAGGTGCCTTGAAGTTATTGGTGCAAACTGTTTAATAAAATGCTGATGATCCTTTGAGTTAAAAGAATTTCCAGAGACCTAATGTGTCCCTTGTCACATCACTCAGAATGCTTATGAAGGAGAAACTGGCTGTACCACTCACTGGCTCAGTGGCCTTGAGGAACTCCTCCACCTCTGTCAACCCCACAATTTTGTTCTGCAGAATGAAATAATAACGTTGTTATAGGTGTTAGAAGTAGATGACCTCGTCTCCAGTATCTGGCAAATAATAGCTGTGGCCGGCACTTGTAATGCGTGACCTCCGCCATCCCCACTGTGGCCCATTTTACCCTCCGTGGACAGTGTTCATGGGTGTGATGTGGTGGTTCTTTCTCTGGGGTGGTGTCATTTAGCTATTCCTCCATATTTTCCCTGCGTTTCTCAGGGCTCCTGATACCTCCTTATGTGGTGCGCATCCTCGTGTGCGTTTCTTCAAGAAGCCTTTCTGTTCTGGCCACCACCATTCCACTCCCTCCCAGGGTCAATTTGAAGGGGATGGAAACAAACATTTGAGTTTTCCATAGTTAAGCGTGGGAGGTGAAGACCTTCAGGTTTGGGATTCTAGAATGTGGAAGAGGTTGAACTCAGCACTGAAAATCAGGATCAAAAATTGTAAGAATTTGCATAAAAAGAATCAGGAAGAAAACAAGTCAGCCAGCACCTCAGCGAAGAAGGAGCACTGCTAGGAGCCAAGTGGAAGAGCCCAAAGAATGAGCCTATTCATGCTCCCAGCCATGTTCCAAACCCCAGTAAACAAAGTATGGTGCTTCCGATGAAGGATAAACATGTCTGGGCCGGCCCTCATTTCCCAGGTGCAGGGGAGGTGGGTTCTGGCGGGAGGTGGGCCAGGGCTAGGAATTCAGGGTCCGAGAGAATGGGGAATGAAGATTAACTCAGGGAACAGGAGCAGAGGGGCCACTGGCAAGGCCCTGGATCTGCAGGGCTGGGAGCCATCTGCGCCTGCATCGCCTCGTATGTGAGAAGTACTCGTGACGCTTCCCCACAGACATGAATTGTGCGGCAGATGTCTCCCACCCCGTGCAGAGGAAAGACCAAGCTACACATTCCTGTTTCCTCGTGGGATGCCTGAGAATCCCTCACCACAGTGTGTCCTCTCCCCCTCCCTTGTCTCATTGTGGTCAGAGATAATTATTGGATATTTCCTGCCCTGCAAGCCATCTGGTCTTCTGTGGTGTCCTTCGTACTCTCTGTTTCTCTGACTACGAGTGAAGGCCCAGAATATACAAGTGGAGGCACTGAGACAGTTTAGCACCAAGAAAGTCAAGCCGAGGAGTGATCGTGTGTGTCCACGAGTCCTGGAGGGGCTGTAAGCACAGGCTCCATGCTGATCGTCACCCCACCTGCACCCCATGTAGAGAACGAGGGGAGGAGAATCCCCATCAGAGTTAAGGAAAGGATGCGGTGAACCCCCTCGTCCCAGCCTGTTCCCCGCCTGGAGACAGGTGGGGCTGCAGGCACCCTCAGCATAAGTTCATGAGAAACGGGGAATGAAGTTTATCTCCCATGATTCTCTTTGGTAATGTAAAATTAAACTTTCTCATTTCTCCAAGGAGCTCATTTAAAAATACCACTCAAAGGAAAAGGAAAATTAAAATCTCACACTACACCTTCCACTGGCTTAGCTTCTTCATGGTCAATCGCTGTCCCAGCCAAGAGTGATTTCCAAAAATGTAGAGTTTCTAAATGGCAATACAAGGATGTGGAAATTATGTTAGGATTATAACTTTATGACTGTAATGCCATATGACGCAAGCCTTATGTAAAAATGAAATGATATTTCTATTGAAATGCATTTCAGTTCTCTGGGAAACAAGGTTTTTAAGACCGGATTTTAATTACTGCATTTCAGCTAGGCTTCATGCCATAGTTCTAGACAATTTCAAGACAATCTTGCTATTAAAAGTTTTTGGAAAATAAACCCTGATTGCATGACTCAGATATAATGAGAGTCAAAATGTCTCTTCTGAAAACATGACTACAGGACCCATGGCGGGTGAAGACCTTCCTGCAGAACGCAGTGCTGGGTGAGCCCCATGCTCCCGCGTTCACGGTGTCCTCCCTGCCTTTATCCACAACAGTTCAAGCAGGCATTGAAAGCACGAGGGAGGAATTAACACTAGAATTGCCTATGCTTTATGTTGATTCGTTTATCTTGTTAACTTGGATTTCTTGCGTACCTCCAGTTGAGGATCTTATAACCCCCTTGACAAGGTGGCATGTGGGTATTATCTCACAGTCATCACAAAACAACAAGCCTACAGTGCGTGCTTTGTACCAGGCACTGTTTCACACTTTATGTATATTTGCTCCACTGTTATAATAACCCAATGAGGCAGGTCGCTCTATTCTCCTTTCTAGACAAGGAAGCACAGAGAGGTCCACTTGCCTGGTCAACCAGTTCTGACCCAGGCATTCCAACTCCAGAATCCATGCTGCGGACTGTTGTCTTCTGCTGCTGCTAAGCTAACCAACTGTCAACTACTTACTCACTTTCTCCTCCCACCCTATCTCCAGCCATATCAGGCACCACAGAAAAATGCAAATGCAAGAAATAGGTTTCCTGCTCCTCAAAACATTCAACATACAATCATGATAGGACCCAGCAATCCCACTCCCATGTGAGTACCCAAGTGAATTAAAAACAGACACGCAGCCGCTGTTCGTAAAACCGTATTCCTGGCAGCACCCTTCACAATCTTCAAAAGGTGGGAACAACCTGGGTGTCTGTCAGCATGAACAGGAAGCAGAATGTGGTGTGGCCACACATTGGAAGAGTATTCAGCTCTGCAAAGGAGCGAAGTGCTGGCACACACTACGGCGAGGGTGCACGGTGAAAACAGTATGCTCAGCAGACGCCAGTCACAGGGGGGCATTGAGTGTGTGTCTTACAGGAAATGTCTAGAACAGACCCATTCTCGAGGGAGAAAGCAAATTCCAGGTTACAGGGCCTGAAAGAGGGAAGAAATGAGAGGTATTGCCTAACGGGGCCTGTTTCAGTTTAGGATGATGACAGTGTTGGTACAACATTGTGAATGTGCTTAATACCAGTCAGTGGTATCCTTAAAACAGTTGAAAGGGTACATTTTTTAGAACATGTATTTTGCTATGATAAAAAAAAAATAATAAAGCTAAAGGAAGCAACTAAAGAGGGGCTGGGAGGCTCAATTGGTGACACATCTGACTTTTTTAAGATTTTTTATTTATTTATTCATGAGAGACACAGAATGAGAGAAGCAGAGGGAGAAGTAGGCTCCATGCAGGAAGCCCAATGTGGGACTCGATCCCAGGACCCCAGGATCAGGCCCTGGGCCGAAGGCAGGCTCTAAACCGCTGAGCCACCCAGGCGTCTGCAGTGTCCGATTCTTGATTTCAGCTCAGGTCATGATCTCAGGGTCATGGGATCAAGCCCCATGTCGGGCTCCATGCTGCATATGGAGTCTGCTGGAGATTCTCTCGCTCTTTAAAATAAATAGATCTTAGGAAAAGAGAGAGAGGGAGAGAAAGGAAGGGAGGGAGGGAGGAAGGAAGGAAGGTAGGAAGGAAGGAAGGAAGGAAAAATTTATTCCTGTCCTGAGGAGCTTATACTCCAGTTAAATACAGAAAATTAACACGTAAAAAATGAGTGAGGACACAGTTATCTGCAAAGCTGAGCAACACGAATGGCAGAGCAGCGGACGTGAGAGTGCTCCGTGCGGCCACAGCACGGCGGGGCTGGCCCTCGAGCAGCAGAATACACTCCCGCAGTGATGCATCCTGAGCAAAAGGCCAGCGGCCGGACAGAGAGCAGGCCACGTCCAGATAGAGCACTTTCCCGCCGTCGGGTGGGCCCCACGCAGGGCAGTTGGGGCCGCGGCGGGCCTGGAGCCCCGCCGGACGTGCTGGAAACAGCGTGAGAAAGCCAGTGCGGCGGTGGGAAGGCTGGTGGCAGAGGCTGAAACAGGGCAGGGAAGAGTCAGCCAGCCAGCCAGGAGAGCTGGCCTGGACAGTATGGGCCGTCGCCCGAAGGCAAGGAAGAGGAACCGAGGAGGCTGGTGGCAGGAAGGCAGGAGAAGTGGGGTGGGGAGTCGAGTAGGCCAAACAAGAGGAATGTCGCGCATCACAAAAAAGCAGTGGTCTGGATGAGGTGGTGGCTGATGACCTGTGTGCCGGGACGGTTTGAACTCTGGGGCAAAAAGCAGGCGGAGGGGGGCTGGCTGCACAGGCGGAGTGGAGTCCTCTTGTTTTCTAGATGCTTCTAAGGGCCAGCGGGCATGTGAGGTGGCCTGGGGGCTTGCTGTCTGCTGGTAGTGGGAAGCAGAGCCCTGGGTGTGGAGGCTCTTTGTCTCTCCTTCGCTCTCCCTCTCTCTCTCCCCCCTCTTTCTCTCTCTCTATCTCTTCTGCTCTCCCTCTCTCCATCACCCTCTCCTTCTCCCTCACCCTCTCCCTCTCTCCTTCTGTCTCTCTCTAACTCTCCCCCTGTCTCCTTCTGTCTCTCTCATCTCTCTCCCTCTCTCCTCTCTCCATCTCTCTCCCTCTCTCCTGTCTCTCTCCATCCCTCTCCCTGTCTCCTTCTGTGTCTCTCCATCTCCCTCTCCCTCTTCTGTCTCTCTCCATCTCTCTCCCTCTCTCCTTCTCTCTCTCTCTCCATCTCCATCTCCCTCTCTCCTTCTCTCTCTGTCTCCCTCCCACCTCATCGTCAGCCCTCAGTCTGCAAAGTTACATGACAATGTGACACATTTCTCCGGTAATTCTTACAGTCACCTTTCTAGACATGGTCATCTTATCAACTAAATATAAAACTGTTTATAATTAAAATGTTTCCCCAACAAAATGTTTCACTACTGATGCCTTAGATCCAAATCTTTAGTTCCACTTGAGGGATATAGAATAAAATAGATAATAAGTAAGAACCCAGAAAAAGTAAAAGGCCTGAATGAAAATGAGACTAAAATAAATGAGATGTACTCTTTTCTACTATTTTAAATAGACATTAGCAGGGTAGTTTTAGATTTACAGAAAAACTGCTCAGAAGGTAGAGAGACTTCCCACATCCTTGCCCCTTCTCACTCCCTGCTCCCCTAGTCGCTAACATCTTTCATTCAGGTAGTACATTTATTACAAGTGATGAACCAATATGGACCCCCCATTATTCTTTTTTTTTCATGGGAATCTGTCTTTGGGGATTTGTGCAATTGAATAATGCGGATTGAAAGGAATTTTTAGAAACCAACCCAGGACTTGTGACAACGCATGTGAGTTTCTCTCACTCTGTAAATGGAGGATCAGATGGTTCTTCTACAAGCAGGGATCCCCAGAGTATCTGTCTATAGGGAATTACCCTTGACTTCAGTGGGTGAGCTCTGTGCTTGGACAGGCTCCAAGAGTGATGGGATTTAGCCAGCAAGAAGTTCTAGAAAATGGAATCATTCTGTTTTCTCTGGAACATGCCTTCATGACTCCAGTTTGCATTAACAAACCATCAGACACACTCACCCACCCTTTTTCCTTTCAAGTTACCAGTGATCTCCAAAAGATAAAGACTGGACAATTTGTAATTAAACTCCATGACTACCTAAAACTAAGCCATTCGAATTTTTAATAGAAAGGACAAGGTTAAAAAAGAAAAAAAAAAAAGAAAGAAAGGACAAGGTTGACCCTTCTATCCTGTAAGGAAGGAAGGAATTAAACATGATTGCCAATCCCTAATGATAAAATAAAATCAACATTGATATTTAAGTAGTTATGGCTTCTTTATTCCAAACAGCAAACATTTGTCTTCCATCCTATGTTTAAACCATCAAACGTGTCAAACTGTATGCATGGAGAGGTTTTAGGGAAAAGGTCTAGGAAGTATGCAAATGTTCTGTGATTTTATTTCATGTTTCAGCCGGAGCACAGAATTCTACAGGTCCTGAGCCTGCACTCCCCTCTGAGAGCCCAGCTTCCTGGGACATGACTAATGCGGGGTTATTCACAGCCTTACCATCCTTGGTCATAACGTTGCTCAGGGCCAGAGTGGGGCTGCCAGGACCACAATGCAGCCCTGTTAATATTACATGACAGTCGGAGATTTTTTGGAAAACTTCCTCTGGTCCACTGTTTATACACCCCATTGATATTTGTCCGAAGATAATTTTACAGTCCGTTTACTTACAAATGCGTCAGAAGAGTCTTGGGCTGCTTCTTCCAGAGTGTCTGCCAAGTACAACTGTAACAGGAAGTGGGCTATGTAGACCTAGAACCTAACAGCCCCTGCTAGCATCCCAGACCACCACGTGGTCTCCCTGGCCTGTGTCCATCATCCAAACGTTCAGGTTATCAACATTTATGAGCTTGATTAGGAGGGAGAACGCACCAGAAGAGAACTTTACACAATGAATTTCTCCTTTCTCATTTCCAATTGGTCATGGGTATATATTTTTATAGTAGGAGAGGGGTGAACTACTTGCCTCTGTAACTACAGAAACCTGCTGTGGGTGGCATGTCCCACCACCTTTGGTAACCACCACAAGGAAAGCAGACATTTTTGGAGTAAATAAGAACTGGAAATATTGTCTCTGCATGGGACTGCCACGTACAAAGTGATGTTGCACAAGGCGTGGTAGATCATGTGGCCTGAGACCCCAAGTCCTTATACCAACACAGAGTCCTTCGTGGACACAGAGGAGACATACTCAGTTCTGTCCTCAGGGGTGCATGGCACTCAAAAGGAGGCTCACACACCAGGTTTTCGTATTTGACAATTTGTTCTTTTGAGTCCCATGAAAGGTTTCCTAAGGTCACATGTTAACAGCCCTTCAGTTTGAAAAGATGGGCTGGTATTTACTGAAAGCAACCAGGTGGGAACTGGGAAAATACAGAGCAAAAGCAGACCCCCATGGGAGACTGCTTCCCCAGGCCATATGCATTCTGAGGGCTTTGATGTTATTTTTAGAAAAGCACAAAAATCAGCTTTCTTTCTCCACTCCTGCTTCCTTTTCCTTTTCTCGTCCCTCCTCCATGGTGGCTGTTTCCATGACTGTTTTTATATGCCACTTTAGGGTGAAAAAAGGCAGTATGAAGTATATTTCTTTAAGCGCAACTAAAAATCATAAAATGCATCTCTGTTATAAGAATTCATAGCTTGAATTCATAGCCCATTGAAAGAATAGCAGCAAATACAAATCAGCCAAAGATGAGACACACAATTTAGAGCCATTACTGGCCTCAGAAATGGAGTCAGGAAGAGCACAGTCCACTTGGTATCACACTGCCTGTCCCAGCCCAGATGCAGGTCAGAGTGGGAAATCATCCAGCTGGTTGGGGGGCCACCAACCAAATTCATTTAGATTGATTTTTTAAAATCACTTTATTTGGGCCAAATCCATTTAAAAAGTTTTTTTTTTTTTTTCTTCCTTGACTGTCTAACTGTATTTGTCTTGGCTTGCTCAGGCCATTTTATCAAAAGAGATCAACCGCAAATTCCTGCCAGTTTTTAGTTGAAAGAACCTTCCTCATTGGCAGGAAAATCAAGAGAACACATACGTTGTAAAGCAGCCACTGTACACGAGTATTCTGGTAGCTCTTGCAAAGAGTGTTGTAGAAACAGGTGGAAGGAAAGAGAAGTGGAAGAAAAAAGCCATTAATATCACACGCACTGTGCCAGCCGCTCAACTCACAGAGTCCTCACAGAAACACACTCACTTAGTATAGACGGTGGGCTTGAGGTGAAACCCTTGCCCAGGGCTCCTCAGGGAGAAAATGTGTTCTTCCCATACAGCCTCAAACCTGGGAGGCTGGAGACCTAGCTAGAAGCTCACACTCACAGAACAGCCAGAAGATCCTGCCAGACATTATAGGTCAGTGACAAACTGATGCTGGCATTCGGGACAAACCTGAACTGTCCCAGCTCAGCATGGCTGGGAGTGAAGGAAGTAATCTAGCTTCAACCAGAATGGGTTTTAAAGTGACTCTGCGAGTGTTTTGGGCCCCCAGACCTGAAGTCTTGGATATCTGACCCATTTTACTGATTTTCTTTCCCACAAATTGACAAATAACAAATGCCGGTTTCAGCTTAGGTCTTTTGAAACCTTTCATTCTCCAGATGCCTGTCATTCCCCGGGCGATGCAATCTACTCTTGTGAAATATATGAAAATATTGGAACTTTTGGAAAATGATTTAAATTGGGAGGGGATTTGTCATGACAATGTTTTAAACTGTAAATTCCCACACAACTCTTCTAATTTGCTTTAATCTAATTATATTTGCAATCCATGGTCCCCCTGGCAGGAAGAAGAGAGGCCACCTGCTCCCTTCAGAGGGAAAAACAGTGCTTCCAGGCTTAGGCAGGAGGGCTGGAGTGAGGCTTGCTTCGGTCATGGCTTCTGTAGTTGATAATTGCACAAGTTCCTTCTGTAAGACGCTTGATTAAAATTCTTGATGACTTTGGTAATCACAAGGCTAAGAGAATCTAGTGTTCTTTAATTTGTTCCGTATTTATAATATATCCAGTAACTGTGTGTAGTAACCAGACAAACTCTCCCAAACACGCGGCCAGCTGCGGTTTTAACCTCTACTCGGGTTTGCGTGCTGGCTGTTCCTACAGCCTCATTAACCAGCCAGCCAGGATAGTGACTTCCATTTTAATTCATTCAGTTAGTACAAGTTCCTTGTATAACCTGATCATTTATAAACACTTGGGAGACCAATTCATATGAGCAAGAAATGTGGAAAAGTTTCTGAGCTGACAAAATACTGAAATAAGACATTAGATGTTTTGGGGATGTTAATTCACTCTGTGAATTTTGAAACTTTGGTCAAAAGGAAACTCCTATCACTTTCCTGCTGATATCAGACAAAATGGAACTGGGTGAAGAGGCACAGAGCAGCTTTTCTAGCCCACAGTCAAGGACAAAACAATGACAATAAGAGAATTATCATTTCATAGGTATTCAAACATACATTCAAAATTATAACTAGAGAGCAAAAGGCTCAGTGTTTTAGATATTCTTCACTAATTTGATTTCTGGGTCCTTGAATGTGATCCCCATTTGTCAATGTTTCTATCACAAACACACACACACAAACAGTACAATTTTATGATCTATTCTCTCGTCTTCCAAAGGAGGGAAATATGGTCACCTCTCAACCTGCACAATACTACTTATGATAGGTTAGATTTTTAAAAATGCCCTAATCTGCTTCAATAAATAAGTGAAAAGGGCTAATCAGAAAATGAAGTGTTTAAGATGATTGGCCTAGATTTCTGCCTCCTGTAAGGATTCTCACATTCATATGCACACACTCTGAGTCGCTCCCTAAAGCCTGATGAGTTCAACACATTGGCCAGCGTTCCATTTTGTAAGTTTTAGCAGAGAACTATTTAAAAGGAAAAACCTAGCCTCACAAATAAACTTATATTTTAAGAAAAAAAAAAAAAAAGATGTAGCTCTTGGGGCTTCCAATGCCTCTTAACAGAAAACATCTGCTGGACTTCCTGAATTTTTCTAAGACCTTGAGAACACACCCACACATTTCCAACTTCTGTCCTGACCATTGGGTTGGTTCAGCAACACTCAGTTTTGTAACCGACTCTTCCATCCACAGTTGTTTGGTTTTGCTCTTTATTATATATTTGTACCCATTTGTTTATTCCATCAATACAGTACTGATTAGCTCATTAGTCTGGGAAGAGAACAAGTTTACCTAGGCTCTACACGAGGGTGGGTTGGGTGGTGTTTAGTGCTGGTTTTGGCTTTGCTCAAAGGAACCCACCAACTCATTTTGGTATGGTCCGTGTCCTTTATAATGAAAAACAAAGTAAACTAAAATAACCGGAACTATACAGCATATGCCATTCCACGAAGGCATAAACTCAAGGGGACCTGATGTGATGTGTTGAGAAAAGGGAGCAGGGTTTTGTTGGCAGGTTTGCCTACCTGGGGAGCTAAAAGAAACAAAACTTTTTTTCTAAAAAAGCTTCTTCAAAGTCCACCTTTTGTTTTAGGAAAACGTTCAGCTCTGTTACATTCTAAGCAGCTCTGTTTCAGAGCGGACTGGACTTTGACTTCTCGTCTCACTGACCTGATATTACTTCACCCCGTTCATAGCCACTCACACTGTGAGAGCTTCTTGGTCTAAAAGCTCTTAAACTGAGTTTCTGTGAATCAGTTACTGTTCAAAGCAAAAAAAGTAAAAGGTAGCAAAACATATAATGATGTATTTTGATTCCTCTTATTTCATTTAACTGCATTTTTAAGGTAAACTTCCTGGGTCCATGGATCTCTTCAGGTCTGACACATATTTGAAGGTTCTGTTCTTCCTGCAAAATGGAAGACTCATGAAACTCAGTATATTATAATTGTTCACATATTCAACAAGCCCACGTCTAGGACTCCCATGTGAGTAGGAGATGCAGATTTGCAGAGGCATGGCAGCCGCCCCTCACCGGCGCACCTCTCATGGGAGAGGACGGGATGCTCTCCTAGCCCAGAAGTGAGGTATCACTAGGCATGCCCCGGGTGGGGGGTGATACTCAGAGTGACATCACATGGACAGATCCCAGATGGACTCATCAGTGGGAAAAAAAGCGGGCACCAAGGGTGGAGGTCTGAAAGGCAGTTCCTTGTAAGGAGCAGAGAAAGAAACTCCTGGAAAGAAAGTGGAAAACAAGCAGCAGAGAAGAGGGGCAGTCAGCAAGGATGACTGGCCAATGGTGTCACATGCCTCAGGGAGGAAGGATGGAATGAAGACCATCTTTAAAGCAAGGGGCCAAGAAGAGAAAAGGGGAGGAGGGTGGGAGCTGGTGGACTGGAGGAATTAAACAATTCCTATAAAATCCAAACACCGCAGATCATTTCAGAGACCAAGCAGGTGGGCTGTGGTTAGAAAATGGGCTTTGCCCTCTGTCTGTGTCTCTGCCTCTCTCTATCTCTCTCTGTCTCTCATAAATAAATAAATAAAATATTTTTTTAAAAATGGGCTTTGCTCAGAGGGCCGGCAGGGCATCAATGCTGCCAGGTGCACTGGAGGTGCTCGGGAGGGTAGGCTGGGTGCTGGAGCCTCTCGAGGACCAGGCACTGTGGATGCCTGGGTCTCATGTGTGTGTGTGTCGGGAAACACCTGCTTGCTGGGGCAGGGCGGGATTGGGATTCCCAGCCCTCCGCACTGCCCGGCCTGCATGCTGCAGCCCCAGCATGTACCGCTGCTCCGCGCCCTCCACATGCGGGAGAATTTAGCAAGCTCC
Organism: Canis lupus baileyi; assembly: GCF_048164855.1. Classification (NCBI taxonomy): domain Eukaryota; kingdom Metazoa; phylum Chordata; class Mammalia; order Carnivora; family Canidae; genus Canis; species Canis lupus. Next base: position 2,709,575 of record NC_132854.1, on the reverse strand, counting down.
AGTTGAATTATTTTAGACCATTTGAAATCACCTCACTTTTCCCCTTGGTTTTTGGTTTCTGGGTATTGTTAAGAGGGAGAGAGACTGATATCTCTGCCCATCAGCCAGTGGCCTTTGGCTTTTCCTGCCAATCAATGTGTCCCCAGGAAACTCCCCAGGGACAAGCAAGTGTCGGGTCTGTGCCTTGCTGTGGGTGTGAGTTTGGGAGGATGAGCTGAAAAGCCATTAAGAAATGGAAGTCCATTCATAGTTGGAAATCATTTTCCAGTGAATCACTGTCAGAGAGAGAAGCCATGCCAGCCTCTGCCTCCTTGGCCCTTCCTGCATGTCAGATGGTGGCTTCCAAGAACGTGCTGTTGCTTCACTTGACAAAGAAATCACTGCTGAACCGAGCAGCTGGTGACTCTGTAACAGCGCTGACCACAAGTCCCAGATGTGAAGCAGGTAGTGAATGTGTTTATCACCAGCAGCGTGTCTGAAATCAGAGAAATGGGGGAGAGGCGGGCAGAAGCCTCTGCCTGATCCACGCAGGTGCTGCGGCTTCCTCCACCCACGCACAGGTAGGGAAAAGCGGTGTGGTCACCGGGCCTTCAGCAGCAGCAGGACACCGCCTACCTGGAAATGCATGTCGAGAGAGGCCCTACGCTCGCTCGGTCTTCAGGAAGTGCTGCTGCCACCGGAGCATGCCAGTAAATGAGCAGAGGTGGTCTGCATACAACCCCCCTGTCGCACGACCTGCTCTAACGGGAATCCAGGCCCAACTCGGGGCACGTTCCAGGCAGGGTTAAGTTCCAGGGGGGCGAGCGCATGAGCTTATCACAGCCTAGTTACACACTGAGACATGCATAGTTGTTCATTAATGTATTAATAAGCCAAGCTGATTTATTTCCCTCCTGCGCTGCTAGAAGATGACTTCTCATAGCCAATATCCCGTTTACTCTGGTGTATTCTTTTCCTTTCTGTATTTTTCTCTCTTTCTGTGTATATATATATGCTTTTCTCCCCTCAGCAGTACTTCTAGCTCTGTTTAGGATCGATGCATACACGGGGGTCAGCAAACTGCTTCATTAAGACCTGCTCCCTGAAAGGTGCAGGAGCTGGCAGGGCTCCTGCCGCTGGCGCTGGTCAGAGACATTGGTCCCACGAGGCTGCTGTGGCCCACACGCACCCGGCGGCCCACGGAGACAGGCTGCGTGGAGGGCAGAGCCTCTCCAGGACACAGGGACTCTCTTCCTGGAAATCAGATGGGGATGGACAGGGCCCCCTCCCTGGCCCACATGCAGCTTGGGGCTTGGAGACAGGCTAGATGCACACACAAGTGACAACCACAGGAGAAGGGCGGTGGGACCACAGAGGAGCGGCATTGGGTTTCACCAGAAGAAAGGAGCAAAGGCCGTTCCAGAGAGAAGGAGAACGCCAGCCAGTCCTGGAGATGTGAAGGAACCCAGTTTAGACTGAGGAGAAGGGAGACCCAGCCACTGCAAGGCGGGGTTAGGAGATGACCCCAGACAGACAGGCAGAGGCCAGAGCGCCATGCTCCCACACTCACCGTGGGCAGACGGGGACTGCTGGGAAGACAGACACCAGCAGTGTCCCCACCATGGTAGGTGTGGTGGCGTCTAGATTGATGTGCTGCTCTGAGCTGAGTGACGGACAGAAGGAGAAGGATACTCAGGATACTCGCTGTTCCTGAGTTCTTGCCGGGAGCAGGACTGTAGGAAACTAAGTAGCAAGTTCACTTTTAGGTCTAGAGTGTCTGTGGGTCCAGAGACAGAGGCGCCAGCAGCAGGCTGCCCTGGCGCAGGGAGAGTGGACCAGGGTCCTCACCTGGAGCAAAAGGAAAGGAAGGGTCGTGGCAGAGCCCAGTCCTTTACAGAATGGAAACCAGGAAAGGGGAGCAAACAAGAAAGGTCAAGGGCACAGAGAAAGCCCAACATGAGCTGATGTCCTCAGTAGGTGCTCCAAGGATCCGGAAGGCTGAGAAAGGCCTGCAGCAGCCATCACACCAGTGTGTCCCTTCCAGGACAGTGTGTCTAGTGGCTGGGCAGAAAGCAGCTCGCACGGGTTCGAGGTGTGGATGGGAGACAGGAACGTGTTGGTTCCGTCCGAATTCAGGAAAGCCGCTCGCAATCCTGACACTTCCCAGAGTGAAGCCACACTCTGAGGGGTGAGGTCAGGGCAGCCAGAGGCTCACCCCAAGGGGTCTCCTGAGTCCCACCAGAGGGCCTCCACGTGGTTCAGACAGCAGCAGCCTGGCCAGGAGCCATCTCCGTCCAGCTACTGTCGGACCACATGCACACTCTGACGTGAAAGGCCGTGCACGGGTGCAGACAGAGACTTCAGCCCCACCCAGTGCTGCCACAACCTGCTGCACACCACACGTCTGGCAGGGCCAACTCAGCGGCTATGCTGATGATGGACAACACAGGAGGGACATCTCCCTAGGACATAAGAACCAGGCCTTTCTGGGGGCATCTCATGAAGATGCTGCACTCCAGTGGTGTGGTGGTTAAACTACCAGGACACAGGTGTCTGCCTTGGAAATGGAGCTGTATTGCATCGTCACCTTCCATTTTTACGGATGAAAATTGCTTCTTCTTTTTTTCGAACAAATGCCTTTGAGAAGAGTGAATGTTCTGGAGGTTGTTTTTGCTCTATGTTATGAGAACAGTGCACCAGCTGAGTCACTTCTCTGGAATGGATGTTAATGTCATTTGGTTTCCTCCCGCCCAGGACCCCGGGTTTCATGTCTGGACAAATGAGCCATCCATTATCTTTCCACCAGACTGAAAAAAGATCAATTTCTCGTGGTTTGTTGTTCTTTTTTTAATTGCGGATGTGTGTTCAGTGTCCGTCCAAATAATCACTCTAGACCGGGGAGTCTTCGGAGGGAAGTCCAGGAAGGCCAGGATGTCCAGATAACCATCTGCAGTGTCAGATGCGATCGTGAGCGCCAGCCCTTGGTTGGCAGGATGGAACCCTGATGGCAGGCTCAGATCTTCAGCTCTCTCACTCACCCTGCGGCCAATGACCATTGTCGTCATGTGGCCCTGACTGGCCAGCAGCTCCGGGGCCTCCACTACGGCACAAACGTGTTATCACTGATAACATCTTTCTAAAAACTTTGCGGCACTATTTCCAAAATATCTGATACTTTTAAAGATGTTAATAAGGAAGACTGAACTTTGAGCTGGCTTACTGTCTGCCATCAAAACTTCCCCGACACCAAATTTCAAGGACAGTGTGGAATGTGAAAAATTAGCGGATGAGAAGGTGCCAGGCCACTCCCCCACCAACCAGCCGTGTTACCTGGTCCGGACCACTTGGGGCCCAAAGTTAGATAACGAGTTTCTCTAGGAGATGTTTGTAAGCTTGTAATTCCACGTGTCCGTGGATAGACATGTGTGGAGGTGCCCTAACGTGCTCCTGACATCCTGGGCATCCTCCAGCTCTCACACATATAACCTGGCCAGTTGATAGACTACCTCCTGCTTGGACAGCCCCTCATGGTTAGGGACCATGGAAGCTCCCACACACTTGATGCATAGACTTCTGCCTCTGGTGCAGACATCTGGTCCTCCTGTTTCCAGAAGCCTCCGGTCATGAGTCTCTGCCCATGTCTCCCTGTGTCTCCTTCAGCACCTCTCCCATCTTTCAGGGGTTCCTTCCTCTCACGCTTGCTCTTAGAAACAGTTACCATTCTCTCTGCAACATCCGATTAGAAGTCACTTTCATACCTTTTTATTTTGTAGCCACCAGCTGTGATGTGGTCTCCTCCTCCATCCAGGGGAGCCTGCCACCCATCAGAAACAGTGGTGGCAGTGCATGGCCTGGTTTTCCTGGTTTGGGTTCCGTGAAGTCACCCAGTCTTTGTGGCCACGACAGCCTTCTTCTCAAGGAAACTGCTCTAGCAAGAGGAGTACACTTGATTTTCCAGCAACTTCACTGTATCTGAAAACTCATTCTCAAAGGTCCAGCTAACCCTTTATCTGGGAATTGCTTAATGATTTAGTCTTCTTACCATAAGAAAACCTCCTCATCCATTGAGAAGCCCACTGGCATGATCTTCCCCCAATAGCAGATCTGTCCAAGGACGCTGAAGAGAGTGCAGTGCGGTCTTGAGATCCATCCACCTGCCCCACTCAGGGGTCTTGATGTCCTGACGTTGCCACCCAGCATCCTGCAGTCCCCAGCCCCCCTTGCATACCTTTTGACCAGAGTTGCTAAAAAGTAACAGAAGTGATTTGTTTGAGTTTCACCTTCTCTTTCTGCCCAGGTCACTTTCTAGCAGGAGGGGGATTAATGAGCCATGAAATGGCCACAATTGAGCAGCATTGGGTTACAGAGAGGAGCAGGTTCTTAGATCATCACCCCAGGCTTGTGACTGGCTCTGTTTTGTTGGGTCGGCATGAACCCCAGGCACCCATCTGCTTGTTTCTATCAATTTGTCCGTTGCCTTTGGCTTAACTGTAGTCTCGTGCAGATCCATGAAAGAGACGTGTTCAGAGTCCAAAGTCATATCTGTTACTCAAGGGGGGTTCATAGGTGCAGCTATAGGCCCGGTCCCTCCTCAAGCCAGCCGAGCGGCCCGCCCACCCCTTGCCTCACCCTCACCCTCAAGACTGCCATGGGAGCACTACCTGCCCTGCTGAGGGTTTGCAGTCCCTTTGCTGTGGGAGGATGCTCCACGCTGTGAACACTCTCAGCTCTAGAAGTGTCGGGATCCACCTCTTGGAACTCTGCCCTGGGTCTGGGTCTGTTGGGTCCTCCAGCATCTCTATCTTCTTAGGATACCTTCCTCTGGGCAAGTCAAAAGGGAAGGGTATTATGAAATAATTAATTGCTGTCAGCTCAGCTACCCTGTGAAAAGAAAAACAGAATTTGATATATCTTTAGACACCATTGGAATTCTGCGATGAAAATTTTCATCAGAATTCTCCCCATAGGAAGTTCGCTCCCCGTGACAAACGAGGGACCTGCCCTTTGTTCCAAGGAGGACCAAGGGGGTCCTGCCCTTTGTTTAGGTGTCATGGTAACCTAAAACAGTCACAGAATCTGGGAAGCAGCAAGTCTGAGGTCGGAAGTGGGGCGGGGTCTGGCTCCCCAGGAGCGCGAGTGAGCGCCACCCCGTGCTGGCCGTGAGAACCGCAGGGGCTCCTGGCCTGCTGGTACAAAAGGCAATGAGGTGTCTCCTGCTCATGTAAAGTTAAATTTTTATTCTAAAACAGAAATGTTCAGTAAGCGTTGAAAACCTTCCTCTTACAGCTTTTCACAGACCCGCATTGGCAAACTCACCCTTTCCCCCCATAACCTTTACTCATCCTGAGTCACAGCCCTTGTGCAAAATGGTTTGAGCATATTCAGCTTATCACCCACGGCTGTCCTTAGACGGCCTGGCTCGAATATGACCAGAGCTGAACCCCTGGAGGAGGGAGCCCTGGCATTCCAAATCCCTGGCCTGTGTCCTAGCTCTTGACTCCAACAGATGACATTCTTTATCTGTCAGATCCTGCAGTTTTGACCGGGCTGGTGCCCCTTCCCACCAGCCTGGGTGGTCTCCATTTGGGATCCATGCTAGAGGCCTGGGCAGTACCCTCCCTGACCCTGCAGACAGGTAAAACCAGATCGCCCAGCAGGACCTGTAATCAGTGATCTGCCAGGGGCCGGTGTGGAGCAAGGCAAAGATCTAAGGCCAGAGGTGACATGCTTTGGCATGCTGGGACTCAGAACCAGACAGTGACAGCTCTCCACAGTATAACCCGCTGGCGCTGTGCTTCACAAGTGCCCCAGAAATCGTGAACTCATTATAATGACCCAAAAAGGGTCTAAAAGCAAAAGGCCAGGGCACCTGGGTGGCTCAGTGGTTGAGCATCTGCCTTTGGCTCAGATCATGATCCTGGGATCCTGGGATCAAGTCCTGCATCAGACTCCCCACAGGAAGCCTGCTTCTCCCTCTGCCTGTGTCTCTGCCTCTGTGTGTGTATCTCTCATGACTAAATAAATAATTTAAAAAAAAATAAAAACATAAAATAGAAGAAGGCCCTTTCCCAACACCCAACACCCACTTTTACACCCAACGATAAAGGCCGTTGGCGTTGGGAATGTCAGTCATGCCTCTTGGCAGGCAGCGTCCTACGTCACTCCTCACTCAGGGGCCCTGCCCGTGTGACTCGAGTGACGAATCAGATGAAGCAGCTGCCTTTCAGGCTTACTCAGGCCTCTGGATGGGACACTGCTCACAGCAGTGATGCAAGCCCAGCATCCAGTGGCACCACTTGCAACTTCTCACAAAATACACTTGAAACGTAGTTGCTTCTCTTAAAGCTTCTGAAGACTTAGCTCAGGTAGGTTAGCTAGGCTTTAAAAGGTGAGGGATGTCATTTTGTTAGAATGAAATGATTTTTTTTCAGAAAAGAAACTGTGACAAGAAGTAAAAAGAAGTGGCCCAAACTGTGCCGTGCCCTGTGGAGCTGTCAGCTCTGGCACTCTCTGAGCCTGACTCCTCTGACAGGAACAGCAGGGCTTTTAGGACAGGATCCGAGGCGTCTCTGAGGACTGGATGCAGGAGTTCCATCAGACCCAAAGCAACCCAAGTGAGCCTGCTGTGTTTGTGGTTTTTTTTAAGTCACTGGAATAAGGTTCCTGGCCTTCAGGGATTTGCTTCTCTAACGACCCTGGAAGTGAAAATATCATAAAGGCTGAAAATACAGGAAGATTTCATCCTAATGCACCTTGCTGGGCTGCAGTTGCCATCTACCATGAGGAGCTTCACTCAGTCCTCTTACAAGGGGGCCAGGGAGCAAGCCTTAGGTCTTAAAACTAAAGATCTTAGAAGCCTTGTACATTCAGTTGACAAACATAAGCAAGGCCTCCAAGGGTCAGTAGTGGGAGTCCCCTGGCCATGGCAGGAACCCCGAAAGCACCGTCACAAGGATGCTGTGAAGTGCTACTGGGTGGAGGGTCCACAGAGCTGTGGGTAAGACCCTTCACCTCCCTGGGCTGCTACCTCTCCAGTCCTGTGTGGGAATTAGATTTGTTCCCTGGCTCCCAACCCTGGCTGTGCATCTGAGTTGCTTGGGGACATTGTCAAAGATATGGATTTCCAGACTCTTCCTCCCCACCCCAAAACTGCTAGACTAGAAATGCTTGAGGTTTGAGACTTCCCTTAACTGATGCTTTGGCAGCCAGCCAAGACCGGTCCTGGGGCAGAGACCACACCCAGGGTGATTTTCTCAAGCTCCAAAGCACACCCCAATCACTCTGGATCCTGTGGAGATGCCAATTCAATTCAATGGGTCTGGGGCGGCCTAAGGACCCTGCGTGCTAATGAGCTCCAGGTGCCGGAATGCAGCCTCTCTGAGGACCTGCTCCAGATGCTCTCTGCGGGGCCTTCTGAACCGGATATTTTATGAAGCCTTCGGGAAAACAATAGGTGGTGATCGGTGGAGAAACAGAGATGCAGGTCTGGAAAGTGACATGATACTGGTCTAACCTGAAATGACTGTCGCTTCCTAGGAGAATCTTCCAAGAGAATGAGGCCGATGCTCCTGGACCCGAAAGACAGGCATTTTGTACAATATCCAAGAAGGGAACTTTCTTTTACCCAAAATAAAATGAAATCCATACCATAGGTGGGAACTTTGGAGCTGAGTTTCTCTTGAGTTTCTGTATACTCACGTTTCTGTGTTTTTACTGTTTCTCCCTGCCTCTGCAGAGGCTCAAGCATGGGCCGGCCACATCAGATGTTACCCCTTGGAGTCCCTGCTTGTGAGCCGCGTTGGCTCCTAGTGTTCCAGCCAGTCTGGAAAACAGTTCTGCAACTTGCTGATAGAATTAAACAGACTCTTACCATCTGACCCGGTAATCCTGTTCTTGGGTATTTACAAAAATGTGCCTGTACAAAAAAAAACCACACTTGAGTGTTTATAGCGGCCCAATACACATGCCCAAAAACCAGAGGTAATCCAGGTGTCCTGCAGTGAGCGAATGGATAAAGAAATCATGGTAGTGGGCTGGGACACAACACTCGCCGGTGACCAGAAGGAGCAGCTGGGTGAACAGCAGGGTGGGCGAGCCACCAATGAGACATGTGGCTGAAAGAAGCCAGACTCGCCGCGGGACATGCCACTGTGGGGTCCCACTTGCACGATCATCTGGAAGAGGCAGAAGCAAGCTGGAGGGGGAGCTGAGGCTGCCCGAGGCCAAGGAGGAATACAGGGGGCCCTGGCAAGGGGCTCTGAGTGCCGTAGAACTCACACGACCTCGCAGCGAAACCACGGGCTGTACTGTAAATTTATAAATAAACTCTTAAATGGAAATGGTATATCACTTCACAAAAACAAAATAGCAGACAAGTAGGTCAAAGCCAGGGAATGAGGAGGAGGTGAAAGGGGAGGTATCACCCCTTCTGAGGACAGAAAGTGTGGAGCTCTCTTTCAAACTTGTCCTCTTTGGGGACATTTCAAATAAAGATTAACAGGAAAATTTTTTTTAAAAAAAATCTGTGTGCCACACCAAGTTGAAACCCTCCCTTACTTTTAACCTCTTTCCCTTTGTTGGCCAAATTTTTTTTTTTTCCTAACAGACCAGCTCAGTATAATGCCAACCTCAAGAATAGTTTTCTTTCATGTGACTGTTTAGTCTAAATGCAAAGTGGATATAACTGCTGGTTCTGTTCCTGGTCTGTGCCAATGACTCCAAAAAGGCGCTGTGCACGCCTGCTGGCCTGGTTGATAACCTCAGCGGAGAGCTGGGCATCTGAAGGCCCCAGACATGTGTGTTTCCTGCGGCTCCCCCATCTGCAGGCAGCATTCTGGGGGCTGTTGGTCCATCACGGGGCAAGGACAGAAACTCACAGGGCCTACGTACATCACTAGGAGTGTAATCGGAGGAGACTAGTGAGGGATTGGCAGGTGCAGATGACACATGCAGATGAGTGGCCTGCCACCAATGGGGCATGTGTGCACAGCTAACCGTTTTAATTACCTATGGTTGCATGATTTGGTAACTCCAGAATCGCCTCCTTCTCTGGCTGTCGCTTTCTGATCTGTAAGTGTAGCTGGAAGCCCTTGTGTCACAAACTCGTGAGGATAGAAAGGCCACTTGGTGAGGATGCTCTGAGCATTAATATTGTATTCTGTGCCATTAGTGCTCAGTTAGAAAGAGTGTTTGCTGCCTCTGGGAAGCTGATCCCTCCAGAACCTGCTCCTCCAGCCCGTTCTCGGCTGCCGTCTGTGCTCCCCAGGGCCCTCGGCTCAACCACTCCGCTCTGTGTCTTCTTGGAAGACGGGAGCCTTGGGAAATCACGTCGGTGTGTTGGGCAAGCAATCGCGTTTAGACAAACGAAATGTATTCATTGCTGCAAGCAGGGGAAGACTTTCCCAGAAGATCGACTTTTCCAACATATGCCAGGCAAAATCACACTCAGACCATAAAAAGCGTGGCCTCACATTGGGGTAAAAGCCCTCAAGTGTGATGGCCCATGTGCTGCCTATTTTTAGAATAAGGAACAGAGTTTCCAGAAATTTTGCTCCTATGGGTCGGGAACAAGAGATGATCCAGCTTCTCCACTTTAAAATGTGTATCCGTCTAAGTCAAATCATTTCAGGAAAAACAGCACGGCAGTGTCTTACAAGTACCGGTGGGGACTCTGGTTTTGTTCTTTATGAAGACTGTGTGTCGTGGAAGCCAGGGACATCCTGGACTTGTCTTTGACTCCTGGACCTCATTTCAGCCTGACCAGCTTCTGGTTCTGCGGCTGGGTGGGCTGAGCGCTGGACGGCTCTCTTTCTGTCCACCCCACGCTCCACAGACCAGATTCCAGACACAGACTCCAGACGAGGCCTTAGTTTCTGTGGGTTTTTTTTTTTTTTTCATTTCCCTAGCAGACATTTTTAAATAGCATTTGGCTAAGTTTTTCTAATAAGGCATTTTAAGTGTCCACTCTTCTTCCTTTGCAAATTATCTATCTTGTAAATTCACTTATAAGGACGTACCAGAAGGACTTGGTCAAATGCGACATGCCTGTGAACACCAGGCCTTGTCTTCTTAATCTCTGCCTTTATCAGACTCCTTTTCTGTTTGTTTTTAGGTTAATTTTATCATGTATTTTTTACATGGAATTCAGTGAATACTGGCAAATGAGTACAGCTATGTAACAACCACCAGAATCGAGATATAAAACAGATTTGTGGCCCCCACAAAGCCTCCATCTGTCCCCTCCCTCCACCTCTACCCCTGGCCACCACTGCTCTAGGTCCTGTCCTTGGTTTTGCCTTCTCGAGAATGTTGCATAAGTCAGATAGTGTAATAGCATCCTCTCAACAGGACAGGCGGCATGTGCTTCCCTCCAGACCTGTTCTCACTATTGTGTACATGGGGTTAGGGTTGGGTATTGCTAAGTGGCGTTCCACTTTATGAACATACCAGTTTGTCCACTCATCAGCCAATGGACATTCAGATTCTTTCTGGGTTTTAGCTAAAATAAATCGAGCCATTGTGAACAGTTACCTGTAGGACATATGTTTAACTTTATAAAAAACTGTCACGCTTTTCCAGAAGGGCTGCCCCACTCTGCATCTGCACCAGCAGACTCCTCTGAAGCCCCCCCCCCCCGCAGGACCCCGCAGGACCCAGGGTGGTCTGCCTGTGTGACCCACCGCCCCAGGGCTGCGGTTGTCTTACCTCAGACCTACCTGGTGGCCAGCGGTGCAGACCAGCTTCTGTGCACTCGGTTTCCATCTGCTCACCTTCTCTGAGCAAGGGTCTGTTGAGATCTCATGTGGGTTTTCTCTCATTCTTGATTTCTAGGCATTCTGTCTGTATTCTGGATAAAAATCATGTATCGGATATGTGTTCTAGAAATATGCTCCCCAGAGGCCTGCTCCTTATTTCTTGACAGTATCTTTAAGATCAAACCCTCCAGTGTTTTCATTTTTTTTTCTTTCATGGCTCATGATCTTTGTGTCTCATCTGGAAATGTTGGCCTAACCCAAAGTCACCAAGACTCTTCCCTGTGTTTTCCTTTAGAAACATCAGAGTTTAGCTCATAGGTCCAGGCACAGGACCCATTGTGACCACACTTTTGTACCTGGAGCAAGGCAAGGGTCAAGGTTTGTTTCCTTAACATGGATGTGTTCCCTTTGCATAGATGCTGGTGCTACAGTCTGTGCCAAATAATTTTGGAAAGCAGGAATTCTAAAGCCAGTATGAATCTACCCCAGATAGGTGGAACCCTTCATTTGGAACAGTACTCGTGGCAAGGCTGATGTTCTGTTATATGAAATAAGAAGCTATAGACAAAAGGTGGCAGATTTAGCAGGAGCTCTGTGTGGATTAGGCAGCTGCCCATTGCTAGTTGTGTGTTACTATACAGGTTGGGGACTATGCAAATAAGTCCACGTTATTATTAGCTTGGAATACAATGTCCGTTCATCCTGCCAGGCTCATCCAAAAAAAAAAAAATTGCTCACAAATGGTAATGATTGTCCCTAAGAACAGTAGATTCCAAGTTTTAGTGAAGGAATTGGTTTTTTTTGGATCCTAAAAAGTAGTCCTTCCCGGCTTCTGGGCCATTTTTATGTATTTTCTAACGAGCTGGGACTTGGGCTGGAATCCCCAGAGGGTCACCAAGAAGGGCAGCCTCTGGAGGGCCGAGAAAGCCTGGAATCCACTGCCAAAAGCCGAGGAAGGGAGGGGCTGCCCAGGGGACTGGAGAGGATATGGGGTGTCTGCTGGGACCCACTGCCCATAAAAGGCAAGACAGGAAGAGCAAACTTCAGAAAGAGAAGGGATTTCCTACTATTCACATGTTGGCCAGTAAGTCATGAAAGGTTTATTCTTATTTTACCAGGAAAATACTGTACTGTAAATTTAAAATCCTGATGTGCAGTGAAGCAGGTTTTATCCTTGGAAACACTTCTCTTTATCCGTCCCTGGAAAAGGAAGCTCTTCTGACGCTCCTGCCCACCGAGAACTGTACGGATAATAAGCTCTGGATGGAAACAGGCACTCCTTGGGGTGGTGGGATGGGAGGTGACGCTTGTGGGACCCCCACTGCTCACCAGTCCCGCTCCTTCATGTCAGTGTCTGAAGGCCCAGAGTTATCCACTGGTGCTCCCAGTTGATGCAATCCTACCTTTTCTCAGAAGTGAAACTTCCAAGTTCAGGAAAGCTAGTAAGTGTGTCAGGACTTTAAGAGCATTCTGTCCACCGCCGTGGTATTTAAGCAATGTGTATTCAAGTCTGGACTCATTCTATCCGCCTTTTCAGGCTTGAGGTTCCAAAGCTGACCCTGGATCCCACACATACTCCACCAGTGATTTGAAGAAGGGAGAGACAGGGAGCAGCCATCCATCCTCGCAGGGATCAAAGTTTACTCTGGCCTGTTGCAGACAGCACTGGAGCATAAGACCATGAACATTTAATTAGGAATAGTCCTTAGCAAACATAACTATTAGATTTTCCTTTGCCTGATGCCGTAAGCTCAACCTTTCTTCTAAAATCCTCCTTCATGCTTGAGATTTTTATTAAAAGATACCAGTCCTGGGCAGCCCAGGTGGCTCAGCAGTTTAGTGCTGCTTTCGGCCCAGGGCCTGATCCTGGAGACCTGGGATCGAGTCCCACATCAGGCTTCTTGCATGGAGCCTACTTCTCCCTCTGCCTGTGTCTCTGCCTCTCTGTGTGTGTCTCTCATGAATAAACAAATAAAATCTTTAAAAAAAAAAAAAAAAAAGATACCAGTCCTGCTATGGGAACGTCAGGAAGGGAAGGAGGGTGGTATGGGGCAGTGAGCCTCACACTCTGCTGCACAGAGTAACTCCTGGAGATGGTGTTCACTACACCTCGGCAGGGGTGGGTCTGGGCCAGGCCTAAGACTCTGCATTTCTCATGGGCTCCCAGGTGTTGCTGACACAGCTGCCAGACCTCACTCTGAGCAGCAGCAGTGTAATGGCAGGTGGAAGGCTTTGGGATCACCCTATCCCAGACCTAACTGCGTGACAGTTGGCTCTTTGGGGGTGATGGTCAGTCATGCATTCGGCAGGGGGTATGAAATGAGATAAGCAGTTTTTGAAAACCTGTAACAGTGCTTCATCCCAGAAGATGCACAGTTAAATGATGCTTATCTTTGTCCTGTTTCTCAGCAAGGAACACATGGATATGAATCAGATTGTCTGGTGGGTGGGGATCACATACTCTCTCCTCAGTGTCTGCTGGCTTTTAACAAATACTTTGTGGAAATACGTTTATCAAGTAAATTGCAAGAATCTTAGGAGCTTTTGAGATTTGTGCAAAGTCATCCCAACTAAAATCCAACTCTGTCTGGGGTAATTTTTGTTTTCAGTATCACTTCCAATAGAAGGAAGGGAAGATATGGAAACAAGTTTTCCTATTGTGACTTTTCCACCAAGGATGGAAGTTGAAGGTCATTAGCACAAAGGAAGATCCTTTTCATTACCTGGTCATTCCAGCCACTCATTACAATCACACTAGATGCCCTGGCGGGCAGGATATCCTCGGGGAAATCTCAGGGCTGACTGCTGAAACACAGCCAGGTCTTAGACCTTGACGTCAATGCCCATCTAGCTCTAGCAGCACAGGGCGTACCCCGTGGGCAAGAGCGAGGGTCTAGTCCCTGGGGACTAAGGTCTAATTCAGAGTCTCTCCAGACTCTTCCTGGCCCTCCCCAGGGCGGAAGCTGGATGGAATTTGTGAAATGTTCCATCTGTGAGAAGCTCAAGATAATCTCTTCAGAATGACACCACCCTCACACCCACTACGAGGGCTGTAATTTTTAAAAAATGGAAAATAACAAGTGCTAGCAAGGTTGTGGAGAAATCAGGAACTCCCACACATTGCTGCTGGGAAGGCACATGGTGAGGCCACCGTGGAAACCAACATGGCGGCTCCTGAAAAAGTTAAACAGAATTGCCCAAAGAGATGGCAATTCCATTCCTAAGTTTATACCCAGGAGAGTTGAGAAGAGGTACTCAATTCAACAGGTGTGTGCGTATCCACCGTGGCACTATTCACAGCAACGCTATGGTGCAAACACCCCCAGTGTTCATTAATGGATGGATGGACAAATTGTGGCCATTCATCCACTGAATGTGGTCCAGACATGAAAGTGAATCAAGTACTGTTTGGTGCTACCACACAGGAGAACCTCAAAAATGTTGTGTGAAGTGGAAGAAGTCAGGCACCACAGATCACATAACCTACATATGACTCCAGATGCTTGAAATACCCAGAATGGATAGATCCCATCAACACCCAGAGCAGATACCAGTCTGGTTAGGGGACCAGGGGCTAGGGTAGGGTGGTAGGGAGTGACTGCTCAGTGGGTATGGGGCGATGGAAATGTTTCAGAACCAGAGAGAGCTGGTGTTTAGAGAACATTGTGAATGTGCTGGGAACCACTTTAAAATGGCTGGTTTTATGGGAACTTCGCAGTGACAGCCTGCTCCAGAAAAGGAAAGACTCGTTTTATTCCCAAAGCCAGACTTCCCATCCAAGAAACAAAGACTAAAAAGAAGTCCACTGACAATGGCAGGAAAGTGAGTACATGATGTCGTGATCACTTTTCCCATCAAAGGGAATCAAGGAAAAGCTCCAGGAGGGCACAAGGAGACTGTGGGTTTCCATCGCAAAGATACACACGTTCCGCTTTGATTGAAAGCAGATGCACCCTCCTCATCGGCTGCATGCGGTAACCCCCCAGATGGAGACGCCACTTATAGACAGTAGAAATGATGGTGCTAATGAACAGCATTTATCCCCCAAAGGCTGCTCACTGTAAACACGGACAAGCTGCAGGCCTCACTACGATTAGGAGCAGTTGAAGGCTTAGGGGCTTGCCACGTTGTCACAAGACAGTGACATTCTACCAGCCACAGACAAAACTGAGCACAACCGGGGGAAATCCACAAAAGTCAGAATCAAACTCACAGCAAATGTTGCGTGCTGAGGCCCCTGAGCACTAGCCTGGGGTGAGTGGAGGATTCGTGTGTCCAAGGTCGGGCTGCCCACCTTCCGACACAGCCGTCCTGGAGGAAGAGGAGGCGAGCGAGGGGTCACAGTCCCCTTTTACCACGTTCTTCAAAGACTGCATACAATGCTTGTGCTCCGACTCAGTATTTGGTGATTTCTGCCTTGACTAGACCCTCTGGAACACGTAGAGGGTAGAGCTGGAGAAGCCAGTGACTCCAGAACTGGCCTTGGCCCAGAGGAAGCCCCGAGGGGACCTCTCAAATCTCCCCTTTGTTGGAGTACAGGGGTCCCCCGCTTCGGGATAGATCCCATCCGTCAATGGCACCTTAATCTCCATTGTGTATCTTCCACCCCAGAGAAATTCTTCACCTCTTCCCCCACATCCAAAAGTAGAGGGCAACGTAAGAACAGTAACAAAGCCCAGAGGTGAGGCCCCTATGGCCCTCGGCCAGGTGAAAAATAGTCCCTGGCACAGACAGACCCTGTCTTGTTTATCCATCATCCTCCAGCGAGCACTGTGCTTCCACTCTTTGGCTGTTGGGGAAGACGCTGCAGCAAACACAGGTGTACAGACACCAGTTCATGTCTCTGCTTTCAGCTTGTTGGAGTAGGAGGACCCCCAGAATGAAATTACTGGATCATCGGGCAGTTCTCTGTCTCATTCTTGGAGGAACTGCCATATGCACCCCCATCAGCTGCACCATCTCACGTTCCCACGCACAGGGCTCAGGGCCTCGATTTGTCAACATCCTTACCGGTTCAGCATTTTGTCTTTTTACTTTTTAATAATAACCGTCCATGTCCAATGGCTACGGGCATAGATGTTTATAGGTTGCAGAAACCTGTAATTCTCCTGTGTATGTAAGTAGTGTGTGTGGAGACAGGGGAGATCACTTAAACATCTGGGGATCATTTGATACCGGGGTGCAGTCCACATTTCTATATCTGTTACATGCATTATATTGAGATAGAGATAAAATCTTAGAAACTTGTGTGAAATTTTCTTTTTAGCTGAAAACACTTTTTTCTTAAAAAAAAGCCAAATAAAGTGGATCTTTTCATCCCAACCCAATACTAGCATTTCACAATAACATCACTTGAGTTTGGGATGACTTTTCCTCACATTTAATTTTGTTTAAAAAAAAAAAAAACTCTAGGACTTCTTTAAGCCAGAAATCACTGTTGCAACTGTGGCAGGAGATGGAAGTTTACATGTAATGTTCTGGGAACATAGCTCTTTGAGAATGAAAAGTGTGGTTTCAAAAGCAGCGCGATGAAAAAATGCTCATCTGTCGTTACCAATCGTAATTGAACTCTGTTGTTTCTGCAGGGCCAACCAGGGCCAGTGGGCCCCCAGGGATACACTGGGCCTCCGGGCCTGCAGGGATTCCCAGGACTGCAGGGCCGCAAAGGTGACAAGGGTGAAAGAGGGTCACCCGGGATCACAGGACCGAAAGGAGACGTGGTACGGTGACTGCTGGTTCTCCCTCCACTTTTGCAATGGGCAGTGGGTGTCCTGGCCTCCGGTAAGTTTGTTTGCCTTCTTTACAGGGAGCGAGAGGTGTTTCTGGATTCCCAGGTGCCGACGGCATTCCCGTAAGTGTTTTTATACAGTTAGGATTTTTAAAACAGTGTATGCATGCAAAGCAATAGGCTTATGACTTACAGAAACATCTCTAACTAGACCTCCTGTTTTGTTTATATCATGAGCCTGGTAAGGCTATATTGTGCATACTTTTGCCCCTGGAGTCCAGTCAAATATTGGACAGATTGTTTCCTTTGTAAACGTTCTTCTGGCCTTGGCTTCAGAATCCAGGCTACTTTGCTAAAGCCGGACATTGTTTTGTAATAAAAAGCTCAAGTGTTACTCAGATATGCTCAATAAGAGCTGATCTGGAAATTTCGGTGGAACCTGAATATAGAGCAGTGCAGCTGAGAACATGGATGTAACCAAGCCCTGCCAAACATTGGTGCAACTTCCCAAATTCTCCGAAGTCAACTACATGTAAATGCAAAGAAGAAAAGACAGGGTTTGTCTATGAGAAAATCTCCAAATGCAATAAAATGTGTTTTTCTAACCTAGTTTACTTTACTTCTTGTGGCATACAAAAATAAACAGAGCGCCTGACTCACAGCCCTCTTCACAAGGACCCGTGAGCAGATTTCCCAGGGTCTGCTTCCTGCAGATCCTGGCCATGGGGATAGATGTGTTTATCACACATGTGGTTGACCGTTGCTGAAGTTTGAGGAGGACATCTGCTTTAGGAACCTCACCCAAATGCACATGTCTGGGCCCTTCACATACCCATGCCTGTGTCAGCAGCCTGTTAGCACACACATGGGTGTGCACACAGACACACACATACACACAGATACATTCCCAGGGCTCCATGAGCAAGACCCCTGCCTTTAAGGGGAGCGAGGGAGGGAGCTCCTGAGACCCATCACCAAGAGGCCATGAATGATCTCCAGAGCCCGTCTCTCATCCAGGAGAAGGAAGCTCTCAGCTAAAGAGAGGAGGCCACCCACAGAGACCTAAGGCCTGGGTGGCGGTGACCCTGAGCATCACCTGGATGGGGGGGTGGGGGGGCTCACACGCACCAGTTACAACATACAGCTGTGGACGAGGGAGTCACTTTCCCATCAGTCAGGATCTCGAGAAATTGGCAGAGGTGAAGAACCCTTAGATTTCCAAGGGTAAACAAGGCAAATATTTTCCTACCAACTGCCTCAAACTAAATCGCCCGTTTTTAAACTGCTCTTTTGAGCTCTTTGGGCCATCCACTGGTTTTGTCTTCTGGAAGCTGAAATCTGAGTTTAAATGGAGTGATCTCATGGAAAAATATTGTAACTAATCTGAGTCATATTTTAATTTGTTTTTCCACTTGATACCCATTTAACAAGAGGAGCAAATATTTTGCAAGTCAGAGAGGAAGTATCATCACATGAGGGAGTGATCCTAGTGAGCATGGAACCAACAGGTTTCTGCAGAATCTCCATGCAACACAGCCTCGCTCGCTACCCACAGAGCTCTAGAACTGCACAAAAGTGAGCTAAAGTGCCACCCACCACCTCGAAGCAGCTCAGGAATGTAAAGTTGAAGGACCAGGCTAATTTTAGCCGTTTAGAAATTGTACATAAAACGTGATATACAGTCAGATCTTAGAGTTGTATTTAATCAGGTGTTGAGCCAAAATGAGCCATCAGCTCCATATAATTAAAATTTTTCTTTGAAGAACCATTTCAAACTAACATCAGGTTGATATATAACTTGAAATGACTTAGATCAATTCTAAGAGAGCAAGAAAGACCAGCAGCAGACAAATAATTCAGGAGAGGAGTGAAGACCTCAATGTAAGAAAAGCATCACGGAACCCCACAGATTGTGAGCAGAACACCTACTGAGCATGTTTTCTCCTGCCGAATTTGAAGGATCAGCTTCCAGGACCCCTTAAAAGCAAGCCTTTACTTGCTGCTACCAGGCAGCTATCTACACTGCCGGCTGGAGTGCTTGTGCCTCATCATTTACAGGGTAGTCAGGATTTCTCGTGTCCCCTCAGAGGGCCGACTGGAAGTCTGTTGGATCTCTTCTTATCTGACAGCGCCAGTTAAAGCAGTACCTTTGGATATCTAAAGCAAAGAAACATACAACAAAAGAAAAATGCTACTTTTCTCATCTTTCTTAATATTATTCAGAGTGCAGGCCCTCTGTGTAGGATTTGTTCATTTCTTTTGAAATGTCCCAGATTTTTCAAAGTAAATCTGAAAGGCATCTGACATGGCCTCAGAAAATCACTCTGGAACATATGTTTGGTCTGTTGTCAACAAAATCAAAATTTTAAAGAAGCTAGTAAGATAGCCTATATCTGCACATCTGCTGTGGAAGAAATAGCACGATGAGCTGTGGTCTTATGGCACACAAACCCAGCCCCTGGATGTCTCAGGAACCAGATGAACGCAGGTGGGATGCCCACAGACTCAGCCTGACTCTGTTTGTTTATTCCAAAGACACTTGATCACGATGCCCTCCCTCCCCCAACCCCAACATCTCAGAACATCTGACCTGCTTTCTCTTTGAGTTTAAAATCTAAAAAGGAGTGTTCCCCCCATGAAAGCAAATGAGAGGAAGTCCGTTCTTCTACATATGGCTCAGTCACATGAAATCCTGTCGAGGGTGCATGAATCTCTTACCATGTAGGATATGGGTCCATCAAACCCACTTTCTAAAATTCAGTTGGGCACAAAGATAAAGGCATTCTTGTTGCCTAGTCTGCTCTTTGCAGGACCTAGCTGCTTCTAGAATGATTTCTAGAATTTTTAAGCCTACTGTGTCCTGTCCCTGCGAGCAGACCCCCCAGTAGACCGACAATTTACTGCTTTACCAGAGCCCATGGGAAACAGACCTTTGTCTTGAGAGCCTTTCTCCTGCTGAGGACTGTGCCCGTGTGCCTCTGTTTACCTAAATCTTTCATTCGTCTGCTCGTTGGGGGTTATCTCTCCCCTTCGGTTCGTGCAGGGTGAGAGGGTTTAGAGCTGTTGTATCATAGCACGCATGAGAACTGCAGTGCGTATGCTGGAAGGCTTATTACTTACTTGTCTCCTCTCAGGGACACCCTGGGCAAGGTGGGCCCAGAGGACCACCTGGCTACGACGGCTGCAACGGGACCAGAGGAGACGTGGGCCGGCAGGGACTCGAGGGTCCTGCGGGCTTCCTCGGCCCTCCTGTAAGTACCAGCACAGGCACAGGGCAGGCCACGGGTCCTTGTCTCCAGGCGCTAGCTGGCTGGGACTTGTCAGCAAAGGCATGGGGGATGTCGTGTGCCTTTCGAGGGCCCATCCAGAAGGCCCTTTGAGACATGGTCGCAGAGAGACTTTCTGAGGAGGGTGGGTTGTCCCCTGTTGCCCCCACGTCGGGGGTGAGTGGGCGTGCTCAGCCTGCCTCTCACGCTGCCCCCCATCACTCCCCTGTCCTCAGCTGGCACCCCGCTGACGTGGCCCTGCAGGCAGCTCTGCATGCCTCCCCTGGGTCCAAAGAACTTCATTTTCCTTAGCCATTCTGTAAACGAGATAGGAAATAATTGATTTGGTTGATATTGTGTAGTTTTACCAATGTCAGCACAGTCTGCCCCGTGCAGCATTTCAAGTAACAGCAAATAGTGGGAATAGCAAAACTAAACTAAAAAGGCTTAAAGCTTGACAGAATGCCCTGTTAGGCACCATTTTGTTAGATTCTAAAGTTCTCTGGGACATGAGAAACATTCTCCAGCTCTGACAGGTAGAAGTGAGCTCTTTTTCATGAAAGACTTTTTCGTTTTCACCTATTTTGTAGACTCCGTTTTCAGGTCCATGCGGAGAATCTTGAAGTGGTCTGCAGGACTGTATTGCTACCCTCGTACCGGCAAAATAGTGCCCCGTCAGGGTTATACCAACATCTTATTTGGTAAAACTTTTTATCTAGAAGAGCATTTTTAAGGTTGGGGAAGAGCAGTCACACCTTCCTCCCTGTGTTTCCTGCTGAAGCTAGTGGATTTGTCGCCCCCGCCTGCAGATCCTCCTCCCTCAGCTGTGTCATTTACATGTGTTTCAACTTCTCAGTGAGGACCATCACTTCCTAGTCTGCTCTAATGTCATGAAACTTTCATCATCAACAAATATATCCATTAGCTTAAAATACTGATGTCATATACAGGCATTAAAAGACACTTATGTACATATGTATGTGTACACGTACCACATATATTTGTCAGGATTCCAGTTTTACAGAATGATCCATATCTCTCCCCAAAATGGTGCTTGAATGCATGTGTGTTAATATTTGTAGCACCCTAATGCCAAAACTAGACAAAAATATTATTAGGAAGAAAAATAACACGTTGATATCCTAAAGGGTTAATTTACTGAGCATTCATTTGGGTTTCTGAAGATCACATAAGTGATTAACATTTTAATTTTGAAGGAAAATATTGGGTAACTATAAAAGCAAAAATCTCACCTCTGTGACTGGTATTCAGAGTAACCTAAATGAGCCATAAGGACAATAGACATTGCCCATAAGGTCAGTATTTAATCACCTCGATGGCTATAGCTGCACTGACTATTAACGGGTCTTTCTGTGTTTTCTCTGTCTGCCACGTGCATGCTACCCTAGGGGCCCCAAGGACCCAAAGGGCAGAAAGGCGAGCCATATGCACTATCCAGTGTGGACCGGGACAAATACAGGGTACGTTTGCTAGATATGGGACTTGAGACTAAGCAATCAGTGTAAATACCTGAATAATAATGATGTTTTCCAAGTATGGTTGAGTTGTGAGGATGTGAGAATGAGGGGACGCCTGGGGTGGTGAAACAACCCAACACCACGATGTTAAAAATCATCAATTTCCCATTGGGGTGACATTCCACTATGGGTGCACACCTTTCCCGTATTCACAATGCCCCAGAGAGGAGCTAACATTACCAAGTCCCGGGGAGGGCTGATATAATGTATATGTTTGTTTCCAAAGTTGTGATAAAATGTAACAAAATCTAAAGATGATTAAGAACCAGAACTCTTAACATTATGTCTTCTCAACTAGGGTGAACCTGGAGAGCCTGGATTGGTTGGTTTCCAGGTAAGCTCTGTTTTTATTAGAGAATGTCCCAAGCAGAACTTTAAGGACTCGGGACTCCAAATACCAGCCTGCCTTTCTTAATAGCTGACTGTGTTGCCTCTCCTTAGGGTCCTCCTGGCCGCCCTGGGCCTATAGGACAGATGGGTCCAGTTGGAGCTCCAGGAAGACCAGTAAGTACCGGGTGTGTGGGTACTTGGACCGCTATCAAGGCGGATCTAAAGATCCAGCTTCTTCAGTGCTGATGCAAGTGGAAGCTTCACAGTACAGCTAGGATGCTTGTGGTCACTCTAGAAAGTGTCCAGATGAAATAGGTCATCCTTTGCATACATTTTGCTACTATTAAGATTGAAGAATGAGGACTTGAAATTTGTGGGCACCAGATCACCACCGACTACGTCAAATTTTGACTTGGTGCTGGCTGGGTGCCCTTCCAGTCATACAGAAGCTCTCTCAGCCCCACACTCAGCCTGCTGGTGAGGGGCCTGTCATCCCTGGGCCAAGGAGATCAAAGTTCAGTAGGTGGATAATGGGGTGGTGGACTCTGCCTGAGCATGGCCTCATGGCAGGTGTACTGCACCTGGGTGTGACTATCACCACCAGTGAGATATTAGACATCAGTTAACCAAGTGGCCCTAGTGCCCCACCCAAGTGGCAATCTACACGTGTTCTCTACCTTTGCAACTGAATGACATGGTGAGTTGCAACAGGACAGATGCCCGGGTGAAGGAGGGCTTTCCGTGGGGAAGGAAAGGACCAGAAGGGAGAAGCCACTGCCCCCACCACCCCCACTGGGCCTCTGACTCTCATTCCCCAAAAGTTTAGCAGTAAGACACACGGGCCTCAAACAACATAGGAGAGATCTGGCTCCAGGTTGAGAGAGACCGTCTTGCAGAAAACCAGTGAGATGAGGCTTATGTGATCACAGGTACTTTGCTCTCCTGCTGCACAGCTGCCGACTGGCTCACAGCTCACGTACCAGCAGTGAGGGACTTCATCTTTAAATACACAGTTCAGGAAAGTCTAGAACAACAGATTGTACCTGCCGTGTCCTGAGCTGATTAGACAGCTACAGATTCTTCTACAGGCCGTAAAATTGCCCGTACTTCTTTGTACTTAAACACTAACTGTTCTTCTCAGGTGTGTTCAAAACCTCATCCTAAGCTTAGTGTTGACACTGAATGCTTTGCAGAAAGACAGTGATGTTTGCAGATGGATTTTCAACCCTGCCATTTGAGCCTGTACATTAATTGTGTTCATGCACATTTGCTGACCCACTAGCAACAAGTGCTACACAGTGTCCTGGGGGGGGGAACCCTGCAGAGGAAGTCTCTGCAGTGACATGACCTGGGACCTTGCAGGGGATCCGAGCAAGCAGGAGTAGGACATGGGTGAAGTCAGAAGCCTGAGCTCAGAAAAGCAAGCCCAGAAGAGCTGTACGTGGCCAGCGGGCAGGTTCGGAGAGCCAGGCCTGACCCAGCCCTCCGCCTCCAGCCCTTCCTCCCTGCCCAGACTAATGTACCAGAAACCTCTATACATACTACACAGGCTTCTAAACATACTGTGGATGGCTTTCCCAGAGCTTTCTAGCAGATGTTATCTAGGTCCTGGGATAAAGAAAACAGTTTACAAATTTCTTTGTATTTATGCAGGGCCCGCCTGGACCCCCCGGACCAAAAGGACAGCCAGTAAGTTGGTTATGGGGGCAGGAGGGGGTGCTTCCATCCTTGTTTGTACCTTTCCTGACCATAGAACTACTTGGTTGACAACAATGTTATCATTTATTTCATGATGAGAATGATTTTGTAGGTTTTTGAGACTTAATGTTGTAAATGCCAAAGATAAATCCAAAGGTATGCCTGAGGTAGCCAGCACATCAAATAAGTGGACCTGTTGAATGATTCATTGTTTGCAAATCATGTAACACCTGCCATTGTGTGAAAATCACGCTGATGAGTGTTTGATTGGAAATGCAGATCTAAGAACAGCTCCCGTTTATCTGTACATGTTAATGCCCAAGAAGGGACAACATGTGGCTGTATCTGTGTGGGGGAGCCAGTGGCATCCTTCCTACTCAGACATAAGCAGGCTGTAGCAGAGGGTGATGTCAGCCTCTGGGGATCCATTAGTGATTTTCAAGTCAAGCTTGAGCCCAGAGCTGTACAGTTTCCATCAGAGAATGGTCACTAAGTTGGATGGAGCACCAGAAGGTAGGTAGCCTGTAGACAGAGCTAGGGTACAGGAGGTTGGCAAGGGGAGTCTGTGATCAAGACGTGACATGAGTCAGAAGTGCTGGGCTGTGGTCACCAACATTTAAAGACCATCCCATGGCCTGCACGAGACTGAGGACATCCCTGAGCCCACACACTCACATGTCTGCTCCACAGAAATCTCATCTCTGTGACCTCCAGGGAACCCTGGCTGCCACCGCCACCGCCCCCGCCCCCTTTCCCATCACCTCTGACATGGCTTCCGGCTGGGGCTGGAGCTCGTTAAGGCAGCTGCCCCCACCACTGGGCTCCCCACCGTCTTGCAGCCCCGAGCAGGGTGGGAACGGCCCAGAGCCAAGAGAAGCGGATGTAGGACCGGGCGGCCGAGCCCCAGGGTCGCCTCAGATCCCCACTTGGCTGCAACACAAACAGCCCTCGCCCTCCACCAGGTCACTTCCTGGGGACTTGGACGACCAGCTCGGGGGGCAGAGGGACGGCAGGGGCCTCAGCAAATCGCATTCTCATCTAGCCTGGCTGCCTTTCTGTGCTTTGATTTCAGCTCCCAGCCAGGTGGGAAAGGAGCAAAAAAGCAAAACTTAATTAAACGCTTTGTTTTTCTTTTCGGAGACGCTCTGGGCATGGGAGGGGGCGGATGGTATACTGCTGAGAGAAAGACCAGATAGTGCCCCACGTGATTCTCTGTCGTGGTGGGAATGTGGAGACCCTGGGGAGGAAGCAGAGTCGTTTGCAGGCCAAAGAAAAGAGCACGGTTTCTAAATATGCGTGAGTGTGGCGGGCTCATCTTGGACACTGGGGTCAGTTCAACACATGTCCCTCCCACTCGTGAATCTGCTGCACACTTGCTAAGTCGGCCACCCTACGCCGAGGCTCACCATCCCCTACAATCATGAAAAGGGTTGGAAGTGTTTGTGAACGTAGGGTTCTCTTGCCAAAATGAGAAACAGCTGAGGCAGAAGGGACACTGAATCGTGATCCTCGGTCTGATACAGGATCCCAGGGCAGATGGCTGCTTCCTGGGTCTGTCACTCGAAGACCCCCATCTCTGTAAACAACAGGTGTACTAACGAGTCCGAGGGACCCGGGAGCAGGTCTGAGCTCAGCCCCGCACCGTCGGTGAGGCCTCTGTCAGGGGACACAAGCTCCCACGGCCGGCGGCCGCCGTGTTGGTCGTGCGGCCACAGGGTCGCAGGGTCACAGAGCGCCAGCTCAGACGGCAGGTCACTCGGCCAACGTCCCGATCCCCAGGATGGTGAACAACAAACTAAAACATTCCCAAGGGTAACAGAATAACTGCTGTTAGTCTGTTTTCGAGGTTTTGCTTAGAGTATAAAATACAGACTTCCTAAAAGCACAGTGTATTAAAGAACAGCTCGTTGTTTTTCTCGATCCCCTTGGTTTCCATCACTCAGACCTCGTCTTGGCGAATGCGCAGGAGACACTGGGAAGTGCCACTCTCCAACTCCGTGTGGTCCCAGCCACGTTCACCTTATGTGCTACCTGGGCTCAGACTTTTATTCGGTTTATATGTGGAACTCACAAAAGAAAGGATATTAATCTTTTGTGTCCAATAGCTTTGGGGAGGAGACTCCAGAATATTCTGCAAGGATAATTGTTCAGTATGCTGCAAATAGATCTTAGGTTTATTTTTCTAAAAAATATATATATTATTATTATTATTTCACTGTGATTAATGACTTTTAAAAACTTAGAAAAATTGTTTCTCTTTTCAGGGCAACAGAGGACTTGGCTTTTATGGAGAGAAAGGAGAAAAAGTAAGGAAACAATACTGGAACGTGGAGGTTTTCTTAGTTAGTGGTTAGGAAGTAAATCGTTTTAACGAATGCTTTCGTGCAGTTATCTTTTGACCATTTGCATAGGAAATAATCACTGTAAAGTGTCAGGCTTTGGAAGGGGCTCCAACCATAGTGATGGCTCTCTGAGACTGTGAAAGCCAACAGTGTAGGTTAGCCCCGACCAGACCTCTGCTATAGACATGACCTTGGCTATCTGCAGCACCCACAAAGTAAAGGCATTGCCTGAGGTGTCCCAACGTGGGGAACCCCAGTGATTGAGCAGACTGAGGTGATACCCACAGGCCCACTCAGGGACCAGGCGGCCGGGCCCAGCAGGAAGACCCCGTGGGTGCCTGTAAATCACTGCGCTGCCAACACAAAAGGACTGCAGGCCTTCAAGAGCATCACTTGAGGCCATGTGTGTGAAAATCTCAACAAGCAAAGCCTCACCAACACGTAACCCATCGTGTACACCACAAAGCCACCTGCCCACCATGAAATATGTTTGTTCTGTGGCCTCACCGTTTGCCGATTCTCATTTTGTTTTCTGCTGTGCTTTTTGATCAAACAGCACACTAAGTGGAACCCAGTACTGCTCAGATCTAGAGGGAAAGACTTCTTTGTGTTATTACTGTAGAAAAAATTTTAAAAGCATGCCATTGAAAGATCCAAACGCATATGATGAAATATGATGGAACAGTAAAATAACATAAAAAGAAGAAAAATATAGGAAGAAATCACTGGGTGGAAGGGAGATTAGACATGTCAAGCAGAATGAAAATGAAGTGAATGTCTATAATCTCCAAAGAGTTGATTCAAAATTTTTTTTAAGATTTAGTTTATTTTATTTAAATTCAGTTTGCAAACAGAGTATAACACCCAGTGCTCATCTCATCATGTGCCCTCCTTATGATTCAAATATTAATAAGAAAATATCAGTGCCCTAATAGGTAAAGGGGAGGTGAGCAAGCAGTTCCAGGCATTTTTTAGATGTGATGTTAGTGGACTCTGAGAATACACCACAGAGTCCTCCTTTATACAGCTGGTAGGTCCTGTCACTTCACCCCTGGTCATACTATGCGACATCTGGGCCCAAATTTGTAATATATAGTTTACCTATGGAAGTACCAAAGAAAAGACAGTAAGTTTCTCTTTGTGTCAATTAGTTCCTGGGAGGTGAAGCCACGTATCAGGCAGGAAACCTTGTCTAATAATGTTCCAGATTGATAGGCTCCTCCTGGTCTGTGCATCACATGGAAAGTGTTTCTTGCTAATGTTAAAAATGCAAACTTAAGATACATTTTATTGAAGATGCTACCTTTTATAATATAAAAACACCTTAACTGGTGAAACAGTGGTGAAACTGGTCTCATCTTTCATATTTTAGGCATTTCTTATACCTTAGCCCCAATCTTGGAAAGCAATAGAGTAATACGTTGATAGGAAGACATTTAGCTTGTGTACAGAAATTCATCCTAAGGAGATAACACCACAGAAGCGAAGGCAGCACAAACTTGTGAACAACTTAAACAACTTTTATGAATAAATTATAAATGACTATTAATGCAGAGAGGACACAAATAATTTTCCATTGTGACCATTTTATTTTCCACTGTGATCATAATATTACAAAATAGATATACTTGTGGTAAATAATATGCAAAAATAGAAAGCAGTTAGTGATGATGAAGCTTGATACTGTCTTTCCAAGATAAAGATTACTGCTTCTCCTAAACCATTCACAGGGCGACATGGGGCTGCCAGGACCCAATGGGATTCCATCAGACACCCACCATGCCATCATAGGACCCATGAAGGAAATGTTCCACCCAGATCAATATAAGGTAAAGAAGCTTCAACAAAATTGACTATATTACTGGTAAAACTAAAATAAGGAGAAGGGAAAAAAGGAACTTTCTTCGATCTTTTAAAACAATAACAAAGTGGGAGGGTCCTCACCATCTAACTGGTACATCAGGTGTGAAAACACTGCCCATGGTCACATAGGTGCACTGGTCTGTTGTCTTAAAAAATTGTAACAAAAAAAAAAAAAATAACAAAAAAAAAATTGTAACAAATTTGAGACAATACGAGAATTCATAAAACAAACTCAAATGTATCCTTAGTGTGCAGATCTCCTGTGTAGGCATAGGTCAATGGTCAGAGCATAATTCAAAGCCAGGATATGGAGCTATCTGAGCAAAATGTTGTATTTGGCAAAAATGAACCTACTTTTACTTTTTGTTAACGTGGAGCATCGGTTGTGGGTATTTTGCATCAAAGTCCAGTCTGATTTTTATAATTTCCATGAATATTTTTGTCTGATTAAAAGTGTATACTCTTGGAATCTAAATAAAAATTAACACTCACTTTGCCAAACTCACTCACTCAAACGGGCCACTTAACCTTTCTAATGTCCCAGCTCCCTTGTGCTAATTGAAGATGGTAACACTCAACCTCATATTGCTGCTGAGTGGAGACCACGTGAAAACCTCAGATTAGGTCGGGCACAGGCGGTGCCTGGGAACCAAAGTAAAAACCCCAAACATAGAATCTGATTCCAGCTCCCAAGTGTCTGTCCCGATGGGGTTCGGGTGGGAGAAGGCAGGCTTAGGGAGGAATCAGTCTGGGTGGCTGTGCCTGACTTCAAGGGGACAGGGTGGCGTGGCCATGATGGTGTGAAGCAGAATTCAAGGGAGAGTGCAGCAGGCACAGGTGGCAGTGAGCCAGCTAGTTTAGGGCAGGACGTCCCTGGACAAGCAGGCAGGGGGGCGCCCCGTCCAGTCATCAGGTGGGATCCAGGCGGAACTCGGGCTCCTGGTGGGGCCTCAACCATCAGCCAGATGATGGAGCTCTGCCCCGTCTCAGGACAGGAGCCAAGGGTGCAGTGAGGCCAGAGCAAGTTCAACCCATGCCGAGGGGTTCAGGCTCTGGGGCATCAGATTTCCTTCATCTTCTGCCACCAGGATGGGCTAGGGCTGGGGCCACAGGAGGCCGCTGCAGGCAACAGGGGTCCTGGGTGCTGTCCCAGCAGAGATGGAAAAAGAACCCAGCCAGTCACTACATTTCTTTAACCCTTTTAGACTAAAAGGAGTGGGGAAAATATACCATATAAAATTGACACCGCTTTCCAAATAAAGTCTCTTTTACCTGGGGTTTTATTTTTTTGAAAGATTTTATTTATTTATTCATAAGAAACACACACACAGAGAGAGGGGGGGGGGGGCAGAGACACAGGCAGAAGGAGAAGCAGGCTCCATGCAGGAAGCCCAACGTGGGACTTGATCCCGGGTCTCCAGGATCAGGCCCTGAGCTGAAGGCAGGCGCTAAACCGCTGAGCCACCGGGCTTCCCTACTTAGGGTTTTAGTATATTCCAGTGTGTCTCTGCCTCAGAAGACCCTCCTAAGACTATTTTATTCAAATATTATCATCAGGGGCTCATCCCTGGGTGTGTGCTGCAGCAGAGCCTGCAGCTGGGAGACCACCCTCACACAGAGCAGACAGGCAGTCTTGCAATTGTATGAAACGGAACACGTGACTTAACTGATGATGTGAAAATCCAGAAGAAATCACACCTTTTTTCTCTTGAATTTTGAAGCTGCAAAATGTAGGACTTGTTGATTCTGATGCATTTATAATCAGTATTTACAGTTTCCATAAATACTTTCCAGCGATCACAAACCCTGCTCCATCGTTTCTGTCCTTGAGTTACTGGTCTCATATTTCATTGTCTTCACAGGGCGAAAAGGGAAGTGAGGGGGAGCCGGGAAGAAAAGTAAGTGAAGTAGTAGCGCGGTTTCTTCCACTGGGCACCTGTGCAACAATGGGGCACAGGCCTCTAGCGGCATCCACCTGTTAGACCAGGTGGCGTTCACTTGGATGCTTCTTTTCAAAAAATGGCTTTAGAGTATCTTCACTTTTGCATCACAGACACCAGCGAATCAACATTTTCTGGGGTTTGGGAATGCACCTAAGTGTGTTAAGAGAGCAGGTGTGTGGGCAGAGGCTCCGGCACATTTGGCGGCAGCTTCAGTTCCAGGTCCCTGTCACACCTGCCCTGTATTCCCAGCCCTCCCAGCCATCACCGGCTGTGTGACATCAGGGGTATCCTGGATCAGTGGTAATCCAGGCCGCCTGGCCAACTTTGTGTGACCCCAGCTCACACTGGGATGGACCGGGGATCCCGGGAGGCAGGCTGGCCAGTCGAGGGGCTGGAACCCCGAGCGGGTGAAGCAGGACGGGCCAGCCACCTGACGTCTCTGCTGTCTCCTAGGGCATCTCCTTGAAGGGAGAAGAAGGAATCATGGGCTTTTCTGGCACACGGGTAAGCCATGCGTGCATGCTGTAACTGCAGTTTGTTTTGTTTTGTGTTTTCCGTAGACTGCATTTTCCAGAGCAGTTTCAGATTCCCTGTGAGGTTGAGCTAAAGGTACAGAGATGTCCCAGATGCCGTCCCTCAGCCAGCATGCACAGCTTCCCTCACTCCTAGAGCCCCGACCAGAGCGGCCCCCCTGGCCCATCACGCTCCCCGAGTCCCTGGTGTTTGAGACTGTGAGCCTCTGTTGGAGGAGGGCAGGAGCAGACATCAATGTTTCTGTCAGGCTAACTTAACCTGCAGTGACACAGTGTAGACTGTCTCCAACACAAGAAGTTGATTCTTGTTTCTTGGAGAATCCAACAGAAGTGTCCCTAGCAGGACAGTGAGAGGAGGGGCCTGGGGTGTCTCTCCCAAGGAGATTCAGCACCTCTGGCTCCCGTTCCCGAGTGCAGGCCTCTATCTTCAGCATGTGGCCTACAAGGACATCTGACGCTTCTGTCCTCCTGTCAGCTGGAGCTCGGTCACCTGCCGAACCTAGCAGCAAGTGAGCTGGGAGGTGTGGCCAGAGCTCTGGGCCAGAACACACAGAAGGGGGCCTGGCAGTGACTCTCTGGTAGCCACTACCATGAAAAAGGCATGTTTGAATCTTTGGAAATAAGAAGCGACTCCTGAGAATGTTGGGGTGCAAGCCTTGTTAGATTTCTCCCCGTTGAACCACAATGTCCTTATTCATTCTCCATATTTCTTTAAGGGCTAGATATAATGCAGTACGTGAAAGTGTCGCTAAAACAATTCGCTTCCTTTAGAAAATAAAAGGGGTCCTCAGATGACTTTGCTATTTCATAGTGAAGTATTCTATGTTAGCCTGTCAGGTGCCAAAACAGTGCCTTCTGGAAAGTGTTGCTGCATATCCTGAGCTGGTGCTTCTGTTTTCTCTTCCACCCAGGGTGCTCCTGGCTACGATGGTGAAAAAGGGTCACCGGGACAAAAAGTAAGTTGGGTGCATGAGACGGGATCTGCTCTGGGGCTGAAACACCTTCCGAGGGTCAACTGTGAAGGACTGTGCTCTTCCAGGAAAAGAAGTTATCCCCAGAAAACCACATTTAAAGCCCTGCATGTGCAGTAGCATAAATCATCTTTCCTCCAACTCTTCTGCGATGCCTGAGGCGGACCACTCACCTTTTCCCTCACTTTTACACACCAGCACATTGGCTGTGTCCTTTGGCACCCTTCTTCATCATCATGTGCCTCTCTTAGGGAAGTCGTCGTTGGAGTGGCTGAGTGCCTACCTGCCTTCTTCATATGTTGATCTCACAATTTTGATGCTTGATCTTCAGTGATGCCCCAACTAGCTATTTTTATTCTGTGTTCTGTGGACAGGTTTTTGGCAATTTTTTAAAAGGAATTATGAGAGAAATGTGTCACGAATCTGGATCAGATTTAGAATTGTCTGAGCACAGGTCATGTGACAGAGTACATGCAGAAATGGTTCTTTGAATTAGTGATTTAATTATGTTCCCTATTTATCATTTTTGGTCATTCGATCGCAGAATATCTAGCCCACCTCCTTCACGTTGTGGACGCCGGTGCTGTCCTAGCTCCGTGGGCATCGTTTCAGTTGCCCAAGTGCACAGGGAGCAGGTGCATCTGCACGTGAATATA
Source organism: Canis lupus baileyi (assembly GCF_048164855.1). NCBI lineage: Eukaryota > Metazoa > Chordata > Mammalia > Carnivora > Canidae > Canis > Canis lupus. Next base: position 2,677,974 of record NC_132854.1, on the reverse strand, counting down.
ATTTCACGGGAAAGAGCACACCTCTTCCATTCTGCCATCTGTCTTCTTTCACCACCATGCCTTGGAGATGACTCCATGTTAGCATGGACACACCCATGTGGTTCTGTCAACAAGCTGTCCAGAACTGCAGGCCAGAGAGGATGCCACGTAGGTGCCTACAACCCCTCGCTGAGATTCCCAGCTGCATGCTGTGTACCACCATTACACAGTCAGCATTATGGCTCCTGCCTGTTGGGCCCATGGCCTGCTATTTTTATCATTAAGTCCTAGTAGGTGCCTAGAAATAGACTTTTCAAAAATCAATTCAGCCTCCGAATCGGGACTCCATTGAATCGTGCTCATGGCTCCATCGGGGGTTGATGGTGGGGCATCAGGAGAACCAGAAGGACGTGGGCTCATCAGTGTCCTGCAGGGGCTCCCCCTTGTTTGCTCAGAGTCTGCAGATGGACTTGGCCTTCCAGGCTCAGTGTCCAACCTCCACAGGCAAAGCCCTGAGCCCAGGCTCTGGCCACTCCCAATAGGACCAGCCTTGACTCCTTCCTACAACCTTGGCGGCTCCTACTCTTCCCGTTCCTGTCCTTTTATCCCAGGGATAAACAGGGATAGCCAGGGAGCTAACACCAGGGTTTCCCCAATGACATCAATCTTCTCATGACATTACTGAGGGGTGTCCCCAAAGGCAGCATACCTAGAGGACAGCTGTCCAGGCTCTACTCCAACCAAAGGCCAAAAGGCCAAATTCCAGTTCAAGGATTTCAGTAATCAAGTGAAGAGACAGGCGTGAGGCCGACATGAACATCTCCAAGTACTCCATCCCCACCTGCCCACATAACCCAAGTGCTGTTGTTAATATTTTCGTTGCTAGCCATGTGCTAGTGAAATGATGATTATGATTTTTTTCTACACCCATCACTAATGAGTTATAGGCTTTTGAAATACAGTTGGACACAGCTGCCCCCTGGACTCCTTGTTTATGTGAGACAAGATGCTCGCAGATGCCACCTGGGGCCTCTCATTGCCGTGGCCAGATGTTGGGACCGAAGGCCCACATTGTCCAGGGGAAGACAGGGACGCTTCCGGCCAACCGGCCGTCTCTGTGGGGAGACAGTTTACTCAACTCTCCAAATAGGAAATGCCCGGGACACACACAAAGGACGGAGTTACCTGCTTGCTAGACTGCACTACACCTTGGACGTGACAGCTGACTGTAATCATATGGGACAAGCTGGCACCATTCCCGACTGACTGTCCAGTTACTAATCTAGTCCCCAGATAAATCCTCCTTGGCCACACATCCCTGGCTTCCCCCACCCCTGTTGTCATGCCTGCACCTAGAAACACAAAGAGAAGCCTTGAAATGGCTGTGTTGATTCTTGCTGTGCCAAATTGGGCTTCCAGCTGCCAGAGATCTCAGATGAACTGTGAGTGCAAATTCTTCCCTTTACTCTGCAGACTTCTACATAATACCTGGCCCACCCCTACCCTCAGTCAATCCACCTGCAGATGAGAATGCACAGGGAACCTTTTAGGTCATTATTTTGGCTTTTGGGGGTTCCAACTGTTAATAGTCTCAGCGAGAGAAATCCTGCATGCTCTTTAATTTTTGTCCTGGGTTTTCTGTAATACCTGGTTCATTGCAAAGCACTCAGACATAGTTCAGAAGTGTTGGTGGTGTTTTGGCTTATTCAACACGGGTGGTGAGCATGTAGTCCTGGGGGTGCTGGCTACTGCTCGGTGATGACGTCCTGCCCAGTGGACAGTGCTCAGGCGCTCAGGCCCACGGGCACGTTTCGCAGCGTCCAGTGCTTTATCGGGGCTGGACTGTTATGCTGGGCCGCACACAACTCAGACTGAATACCTAGTTGCCGGCTCCCATCACTGGCAAGCTCTTCTAGTATTCCTGGCCTCTCTCGGGAGATGGCCTCAAAGTAGATCAATTTAGCATCAAAGAAATTTGCCTTCACTTCTGAATCTTCAGCTCCACCTAGTGTGAAAGGGAAGCTGTCTAAATCAAAGGTCCACCACGAAAAACATGACACCAACCCCATCAGTGTTCATTCTAAACAGCAGGACTTTGAGCACACGGCTCTGGCACTTCACAAAATCTTGTAAAATAATCAGAAGGTGGCACCTGGCATTCTGAATGTGAGCCCTCACTGTCCATATTCTTTAGCAAGAGGGAATGAATTTCTAGATTTTTGTAAAGGCTTCACGTATATGTCCAGCTACAATGCAGCTCCTGAGGGCAAATGTTCTCTTTCAATGAAAGCTCGAGGGAATTAGAAAGTAGCACTTTGCACTTTTTAATTGAAGAGAAAAATTCTAAAGTAAGAGGCATTACTGCTTCTGTTTGGTGTTCACTAAAATTTTTCAAAGCCCCTCTTGCGGGAAGGTTTTAGTAGATGGATCCATCCTAATATCGCTGACGTGGGGCCTCTGGGCTTCCCGAAGTAACTTAGCAGAACGGATGCAGCCCCGCCTTGTGAGCAGGTGAACCTGAGCAAGCAAGCTGCTCCAGAGGACGTGCTCAGGGCAGAGGAGCTCCAGGAGGAAGAGGTGGCTGCTGCCACCATGGGGACACCTGCTGTACCGGCAGCCCCATGCCTTCGACGACAACAATGGCAAAGTGATGGGGAAAGTAGAAGGCAGGACGGAACAAGTATGAATTATGACATTCAAGGGACATAGCAGCCCAATGTCGTCATGTCTGGACTTTGCATCCTGATCTGAACAAAACAACTTTTTTTTAATAAATTTATTTTTATTGGTGTTCAATTTAACACCCAGTGCTCATCCCATCAAGTGCTCCCCTCAGTGCCCATCACCCAGTCACCCCCACCCCCTACCCACCTCCCTTTCTACCACCCCTAGTTCATTTCCCAGAGTTAGGAGGGTCTCATGTTCTGTCTCCCTTTCTGATATTTCCCACTCATTTTTTCTCCTTTCCCCTTTATTCCCTTTCACTATTTTTTATATTCCCCAAATGAATGAGACCATATAATGTTTGTCCTTCTCCGATTGACTTATTTCACTCAGCATAATACCCTCCAGTTCCATCCACGTTGAAGAAAATGGTGGGGATTTGTCGTTTCTAATGGCTGAGGAATATTCCATCGTATACATAGACCACATCTTCTTTATCCATCATCTTTCAGTGGACACCGAGGCTCCTTCCAGTCTGGCTATTGTGGCCATTGCTGCTAGAAACATTAGGGTGCAGGTGTCCCAGCGTTTCACTGCATCTGTATCTTTGGGGTAAATCCCCAGCAGTGCAATTGCTGGGTCGTAGGGCAGGTATATTTTTAACTGTTTGAGGAACCTCCACACAGTTTTCCAGAGTGGCTGCACCAGTTCACATTCCCACCAACAGTGCAGGAGGGTTCCCTTTTCTCCGCATCCTCTCCAACATTTGTGGTTTCCTGCCTTGTTAATTTTCCCCATTCTCACTGGTGTGAGGTGGTATCTCATTGGGGTTTTGATTTGTATTTCCCTGATGGCAAGTGAGCGGAGCATGTTCTCATGTGCATGTTGGCCATGTCTATGTCTTCCTCTGTGAGATTTCTGTTCATGTCTTTTGCCCATTTCATGATTGGATTGTTTGTTTCTTTGCTGTTGAGTTTAATAAGTTCTTGATAGATCTTGGAAACTAGCCCCTTATCTGATACATCATTTGCAATATCTTCTCCCATTCTGTAGGTTGTCTTTTAGTTTTGTTGACTGTATCCTTTGCTGTACAGAAGCGTCTTATCTTGATGAAGTCCCAATAGTTCATTTTTGCTTTTGTTTCTCTTGCCTTCATGGATGTATCTTGCAAGAAATTGCTGTGGCCAAGTTCAAAAAGGGTGTTGCCTGTGTTCTCCTCTAGGATTTTGATGGAATCTTGTCTCACATTTAGATCTTTCATCCATTTTTAGTTTGCCTTTGTGTGTGGTGCAAGAGAGTGGTCTAGTTTCATTCTTCTGCATGTGAATGTCCAATTTTCCCAGCACCATTCATTGAAGAGACTCTCTTTTTTCCAGTGGATAGTCTTTCCTCCTTTGAACAAAACAACTTTAAGAAAAATTTTTTTGAGACCAAAATCAGGGAACCTTGGGCACAGAGTGGATAACAGGTCATTTTAACAAATAGTTAGTGTTATTATATATAATAATGGTATTGAGGTCACTTCTTTAAATCCTGTTAGAGTACAAATAAGCACTGAGCATCTTTCCTGCAGGGGAGCAGAGGACTGGATGGCTATCAAGGCCCTGACGGACCCCCAGGACCCAAGGTGAGCTCGGTCTTCCCCTAGCTGGCATTCGGATCACCTGCCGTTCACTCTGGGGGAGGAGGCATCCACCGTCCTGTGTGATAAAAGATAAGCAAACACACGACACCCAGGCCTGGACTGATGAGGTGGACAGGGACTATTAGTCACAGGTGTTGGGGCCTCACACTGCTGCCCACCTTGCAGAGGCACGTGGAAGTCACACCCAGGAGCAGAGCCACTCACTGGGGCTATGGGAGCAGGCGTTGTAGTAACAAGAGGGTGGGGTACCTCTATTCCCAGGGAGAATATGATTAACTTGTTTGAATAATCTCACAGGCTGGCAGGGGGGTGCTGCCTAGTTGTTCAAGGTCAGGTGATGGGGATCCAGCCAGGTGGGGAGACTTTCCTGCTGGGTGAGAGAGCGCAGCTGGGGAGGACAGGGGGACTCAGTGGTTAGACCTTTGGGGTCCTGAAAGGCTCAAGAAAGTTTAGGTCTTACCATCCAGATGGTAGGATATCGGGGTACAATGGCATTGCACCCCGCCCACCTTGTGGGTAGCTCAGACACTGTCACCAGTAATGGAATAGTCTGGCACTATAGAAAGTAATCACCTGAGCACTTCTGGTGCTTGAAAAAGGGATTTCAATGTGGGATTAATACCTGCCCACTTTGTTGAGTCTTGGTGGGTCCGGCTGGTGGCTGGGACATGGGACCACAGCACAGTGGGGGCTGTACCCCAGCTCATTTTCCACATTCAGCTTTATTCCCTGCAAATATGCACGGTATCCAAAATCCTGAAGGCAGATCTCACATCCTTCTGTTTTCCTCTTTTCTTCGTGCAGGGAGAAGCAGGTGACCGTGGGCCTCCAGGTGCCCCTGCATACTTCCCTCATCCCTCCCAAGTTAAAGGTTCGTACATGGTTTCTCCTGCGTGTCTCTATCACACATGTGTCCTCTTCTGTTTTGGACATGGTCATGAACTTGCAAGAAAGGTTTTCTAAGCAAAACAAAAGAGATGTTTAGAGCATAACCTCTGGAGAACATTGGGTTCATGGACAACTCCCCTCGTTGCTTGAATATGGTGTCACAGAGAGATCTCCACTTCATCTCTGCCAGAGAGAGTGCCCTCTGTGTTCCGGGTGCGACCCCTTCACTGGGAGATGGCTTCATTTCTGCATGCCTGGCGCAGGTCCTGGCTTTGCCATCTGTAATATCACTAAAGAGATCTGGTCCTCCTGCACACAGTCTTCATGGCAGCCACCCAGCCACCCTCAATGCCTTTTGCCCCAAGTGTACCGAGGTGCTTCTGCCCTCTGCTTGCCAATCCGAAACCCTGAACTGGCCACAATCCATAATCTGTAAACGGCCACATCCTTTTAACCTTTGAGGAATCCCCACGTATCTGCCCAGATGTTCCCACCATCCCAGAGGACCCCTGACTGTAAGTGAAGGGGTCTTGCATGTGTTGTAGTGAATGCCCATCTCGTTATTTTACTCAGCCTTCCAGACTGACAGGATCATATGGAAATATTCTAATTCTGTGATAAGAGCAGTGGTCTTTGAACCTTTTTGAATGTGTATCCTTCTAGGTCAAGAAAAAAAATGTTTTCAGCACCCTCTGAATAATCGTATGCGTATTTACTTATGGAGGATCCTCATTGTACAGAGATCCACGAGGACAGGGTTTTAGCTGCTGTGGCTCATTGCTGCATCCCTGATTTCTAGAACAGTGCCAGGCAGGTAGTAAGCTACCTGAATGGACTCAAAAGTGTATGTCCTACCTCATACAAATCAGAAAGGGATTTTAAAGGGTGAGTTCATTGGTTTTCTTTTTAATAAAGACGGTCTAATATTTAATTCCCTGTACCTAGTAGATGGCCTGGCTCTCCCTACCATATGTGTCCAGGGGTCATACACTTGGTGTGAACCACCTGTCCGTCTAGAACAACCTTTGCATGTGTTCACCCAGTGTTAGTGAGAACATAGATTAGCACAGGGCTGAGACAGAGCCCAGTGAAGCCCCCGAGAGATTTCCCTCCAGGTTGGCCTTGAAGGAAAAACGCCATCGGGTCCCCTACACAGATAGCTGGGTTTCATGTGTTCTTGCAAATTAACACATACGGATAAGTGAGTATATTTGGAATCCATGCTCAAGACCTCGGATGGCCCTCCCCGGGCAGCTGGCACTCACCCTCGCCCTCCTGACTGTGGAGTCCAGACGCGCCTGCCAAGCCAGAAGCCCCAAGAAAAGGAACATGAGGTCCGCTTTCTGTTAGTGATTTGGTTGAAATTGAAAGACTGCCTTTGAGGCTTTGGGAACATAATTTTTTTTAAATTAATGTTGGCCATTTTTCAAAAACATCACTGACTGAGAGCCCAGAATTCATCTATTTCCCGTTTTCACCACCTCATATTTCTGAAACCACACTGGGAAGGTGATGGTTTTAAATTGGTGAGTTGGCAGGCGAGGGCTCCTGAGCACAACAGGCTGATAATGAGCGGATTCCCTCATGGAAGAGAATACTCGTATCTGCACAAAGTAGCCTCGTAGGAGCTTGTCAAAACCCGCACGGCTGGAGGAGACTTGTATTTTTTTTTTAATTATTACATGGTAACTAAAGCAATTAATCTTGCTCTTCTTCCTAATTAATGAAAGGATCTGTGGTTTTCACTTTTATTTTGTCTCTGCCTACCCATTCCTGAGGGCTAGCATTCACACAGTGCTCCCCGGGGCCCAGGCCCAGGTCTTAGTTGCTCTCATCACATTGTTTTACTGGTGGAGAAATTGAGGCATAGAACTTCCATGACTCACCCAAGGTCACATGTGTAATGAATGAACCCAAGGTCACTCAGGTCCCCTGTGTCCAGAGCCCAGCACCCCACGCCCACCCCTCTCCACAGGGCATAAGCACCCATAGAGCAGACTCCCCGCTTTCCACACCTTGCGTGTACAAATCAAGGATGATGCTGGCACATCCTCTCCTTAATTTAAGGACTTGCTTCTGAGATGAGAAAATTAAAGATCCCATTCCATTAAGATCCCATACAGAGTGATGGCTTTCCTAATAATTAGTAATACGTACATAGTAAAACATCATAGTGTCTTTTCTCTCATTTTTCCCAATTATAGTCCAGAAAAATGTATCCTACAGTAAAGCTTTGCTGTTTACACTGCGGGAGAACACCTCGAAGCCACTCTCTGTTTGTTTAGGGATAAGGTCTGTAAGAGCCCCCACCTGTGTTCTTCATCTGTCACACAGCTATGGAGAGCTATGGAAAGCGGCTCTGGGCTGGAGTCGGGCCTGAGGAAGTGGGGCTTCAAACAGGAACCAGCCCTCCTCACCTCCCGCGCTGAGCGCCATGAACACAGGGATCCCTAGTCCTGCCATTCCCTTCGTTATTCCCGTTTAGACTCAGCTGTTTATCCCTCCTGATACCCACCACAGCTGTTCACCATTCCCCACAGCCCCGTCTGTCTCCCACCTGCATCACAGTGTACCCGTATCCAGTGGTCAGGCTGCTGTGTCCTGAAGCCTCAGTGCCCTTGAGCACCATGCCTCACCTGTCCATTAACCTGGGGCTGTGGCACCATTTGCCCCCACGACTTGGTGGGAATCAGATGAACATGAAGTATTAAACACTGAGCCTAGAGCACACAGCAAGAGCTCCCAAATGTTACTATCACTGTTATGTTTATGCTCTGTGGTTCTCAATATCAGATTTCTCCCCAAAATAATCTTTTCCCTTTTTGAAACCGAGATCTGTAACTTTTTGGCATTCTCTGCCTCTCTAGTCTTTTATGATATTTATGGGAATCTTTTATTGCTCCTATTTGATTAGGAATGAGCTCCCTGGGGTGCTTGGGTGGCTCAGTTGGTGAAACATATGCCCTCAGCTCAGGTCATGATCTCAGGGTCCTGGAATCAAGTCCTGCATCAGGCTCCCTGCTCAGTGGGGACGCTACTTCTCCCTCTGCCCCCTCCCCCCCCATTCGTTCTCTCTCTCTCTCTTTCAAGTAAATAAATAAAATTTTTTTAAAAAAAGGAATGAGCTCCTTAAAAGTAGAGACTGCCATATATTAACCATTTGGACCTCCACCACCCTTCACTGCATGTACGAGACATACAACAAATAAATAAATACACATTTGGTGGAAAAGTGCGCACTTCAAGTGGGTACTGGAAGCAGTCCTGTTCTTACCATGGGGCCCATCTCGGTTGCAGGTGCCAGAGGTGACCCAGGATTCCCAGGGACCCACGGGGATCCAGGAAGCCGAGGTGAACCAGGAGACCCGGGCCCACCAGGTCTCCCCGGCCCATCCATCAGAGATGAAGGTAATCAGCTCCGTGGTATCAGAAGTGTGTCCCCCCCAACAGGTGTTTACAGAGAGCCCTGGGCCCTTACTGACCACTTGGCTCTGCAGCTGGCCTCTCATGCAGAGGAGGCTCAGCAGCTCTAACCAGTTAGGGGGCCTGTGCCACAGGTCTTCTGGGGAGCAGTTGACCTGCAATGAGCAATACACACAGGGCTGGATTGTGCCGCTGACAAGCAACGAGCATGATGCTGTCAACTGACCGGGATGAGTGTGGGCAGTAGCCAGTCCTCGTGGCCAGGGTCACAATTCTCACACCATTGTTGGGGAGTTTTCTTGAGGTGGAAATATGGTGAAGAAATCTAGTGAGAGCATCTATCCTTAGGCTACTGATTGGACTGTGAACTCATGGGTTCCTGGTGGCCTCTGGGGGATGAAAATGCCAACACAGATGTTAAATGTCCCAAGTCTCATGCTACTCATGGTCACTGTTGGATTTTTCAGATGGAAAGAGAGGCTTACCGGGTGAAATGGGCCCCAAAGGGTTCATAGGAGACCCAGGCATCCCTGCACCGTACCCCGGCCCACCAGGCACTGACGGAAAGCCAGGACTCCGAGGACCCCCAGGGGCTGCTGGACCACCTGGACCAGATGGTAAGTGGAAGGATACTCAGGTGCAGACAAGAGGCCCAGCCCCTGTCAGATTCTTACCGGGGTTTTCCTGCTAAATAATTCCATGAACCAATGCAGTAGGCATTGCAGTAGGGTGTGGCAGGTGCCCTGGGGCACAAACAGAAAAGCCAGTGATGAGGGAATCTGCTGAGTATCAGCAGGCCCGTGGACGTGACCCAGGGTTTGGCTGACTGTGGCTCCAGGGGTGTCAGCTCTGCAGAGGCACATCTGAGCGGTGCAGTCGGGAAGCAGGTGCAAGCTGAAATCCGTCAAGTGTCGATGTGATCTGCTCCGTCACCTTCTTCCAGGGTGGAGGCCTCCTGCCTTGGCTTGTAGCCTCTCCCCTGTTTCACAGCGATCTTTAGCAGACTTGATCATCTGCCTTCTCAGGCCATGCACAGCAGAGCTGTGTAACTGAACAGGTGACAGCAGTCAACAGGAAGAGGTGACTGCATTGGCCGAGGCTGAGATGAGAGACAATGAGGGTCTGTAAACCAGATGAGCATGAGCTTCTGGGCCCCACGCCGCCTGGGGGGGTGGGGGGGTGGGCAGCGTGGAGTACTAGTGCAGAGTGTATTGCCAAGGTCCCATGTTTCCTTGGCTCCTCTATCAGTGGAGAACGCTCCGAGGATGCAGGGAGACATGCGGTCTGTCTTTGAGCTTACCACCAAAAACACTTATCTTTTCGGCTTCCACATTTAAAGGGTAGTTCTAGACTTTGTAAAATCTCCTCGTGGGAACATTTCATCCCTTCAGGAATTTGCATAAATGAAGCTTTGGAAGAAAACATGAGGTCACAATTTCTTTCTATGTGATAGGGTCCATGGTCTACCAGCCAGTGTTTGAAATATTAGACTTTAACTTTCCTGGTATCCTGCCTCCCCACCCCCAGCAATCTCTTAGAGTTTCCTATCTCCAGGCAGGGAGAGCTTCCCATTGCTAACAGGTAGTGTTTGGTTTCATGTAAAGGTCAGGTTCCGGTCTGTGCTTTTGCTGCTTTGGGAGGTCTGCTTCTCTCTGCCACCTTGAGAGGAATGATTGTGAGGGTAGTAGAAGCATGTGCGCACCTACTTCTTCCATTGAGAAATCAGCAATCCCTTCTCTGATTCCCTTTTGTCTTCCACAGTAAATGTCTAAGTTAACATGGCCCTACAGTTCCAATTTCCCTTCAACTGGCAAAGCCAGATTCTTACATTCCTCTGAAAATTTTTAGGTTTAGATAACTCCTTGGAATTTACCAGAGTTTGATCTGTGTTATCTGTCATATATTTTTATCCTGGAAGTCATATTTATTGTGATGACATCAGTGATTACGGCCAAGTTTCTATGGGCATTATGTTTCCTGACTAAATGTTATCTCGTAAGTTTTCCTTTTTGGCAAAAGAACATGACGTGTTAAAAAAAATTTTTAAAGCATAAAAATTTGCCTCTTTGAGGGAGTGTGATGGAAGGCTGACCTTGCCATTATCCCAATAACTAAATTCTGCTTCGTTAAAGATACAGACACCATCTTGCTTTATAAATCTTGCTTATTAGGAAGTCTATGATTTACTAATATATCTGCAGATGGATCCGTTTCTTGTGCATATTTTATTCGTAAAATGCATGGAAGATTATCCAATAAATTTTATCAACCTAAGATATGAAAACCATACAACTTAAATTCTCCTTGAAATATTTATTTTACTCCATGAGCACATTGTTTCCAAATCACTTTTTCAAAAAAGCAATCTCTTCGACAAAAAGTAGCCAACCATAATGGCCTTTTAAAACATTGTTGTGCATAGTCAGAATTTAATACCAGTGACCTGGATTCCCGCAGAGTGCTTTAGCTTTTCGCCTGGAATGAAATCGTTGGATTCCTTTCTTGCTAACTGCCCTTCATCCTGTTTTGTGTGTTGGTTACTAATGAAAACCAGAATTTTTAGTTTTTTGCAGTTCCCACAGAACCAAACTGTGAAGTCAGTTTTCTTTCTGAGCTAAATATTTTACTAACTCTTGGTTCTAGCTGAGTTAACTGAATCAACTGAACTGTCAGGGCAGTTTCATTTTTTTTTTTTTTTTTTTTTTAGAATAAGTCAGAATCCTGCCAGCATTGCGATGGCCCTTGGCCTTTTAGGGAAAATCATCTTGAAAACGTCTGAGAGGTGCACTGTTATGCTGTAGGACTTGTCTGGAATTACTAGTTTATTAGATAAAGAAAGCACAGAGGACAGAGGAAGGATGGATGGCCGCTAGAGTCCCCAACCACACAAGGAACACCCACAGTCTGTGTCAAACTTAAAATGCCAACATCTCTGAAATATCTGAAACCAAATGCCTACCTGTCTGCTGCACTTCTCACAACATTGGGAGAACTTGGAGGCATAAAATAAAGCCCACAGGGCTTTATTCAGCCCAGGGCCTGAATGCCCTTGACCTGGTTGCCAAGGAGCTGAGAGCACATCGCAGGGGCAACATCCCGTTCAGTGGTCACTGGGTGCAGCTGGCAGCCCTCTACACTCACTGGCCTTCCGTGGTGCCCTCTCATCCCACTGCCTGTTCTCCCTGAGAGCCTTTGTTGGTACTTCCTTGTCCCTCCTGCACTATCCGGAAGTGAGTTCAAGCCCCACATTGGGCTCCGTGCTAGAGTATAGAGCCTACTTTTATTTTTTCTTAAGGATTTTATTTATTTATTCATGAGAGACACAGAGAGAGAGGCAGAGACACAGGCAGAGGGAGAAGCAGGCTCCAATGCAGGGAGCCTGATGCGGGCTCCAGGATCATGCCCTGGGCTGAAGGCAGATGCCTAACCTGAGCTGAGCCACCCAGGGATCCCTGCAGACGACTTTTAGAAAGAAATCTCTTGAATGGCTCCCTGATGCCCTTGGGCTGAAATCCAAGCCCCTCAATGGCCCTTTTACCACTCCTCAGATTCCTGGATTTCCTCGTCTTTCAGGAGCTTTCAGACATGCTCCTGCTCTCTCTGGAACCATCCCTGTCGCCCTCTCTCGGCTACTATCGCTTCTTTAGGTCCTGGGCACCAGGTCTTAGAGCTTTCCTGACGCCCCATTTTAAATGGCCTTCCTCTGGGGCGGCTGGGTGGCTCAGCGGTTAAGTGTCTGCCTTCAGCTCAGGGTGTGACCCCGGGTCTGGGGATCGAGTCCCACATCGGGCTCCCTGCAGGGAGCCTGCTTCTCCCTCTGCCTGTGTCTCTGCCTCTCTCTGTGTCTCTCTTGAATAAAATCTTTTAAAGTAAATAAATAAATACATACATACATACATACATACATAAATAGCCTTCCTCTGTTACTCGCTCTCTGAAAGCCCTTGTTTGCACAGCCCTGGCTGTCGTTGAAATTTTGTGTTGGTTTGTTGACTGGTGGCCTCAGGTGTAAGCAGGTGAGGGTGTGCGATGTTCTCTGTATGCACAACTCTGGCTGCGCTGCTGGGCTGGCATAGGTGCACCGGTGCATAAGTGAGAGAGATTGTCGCAAATGTGGTGAAACTGAACTGCCAGCTGCCCTTCCATACATACAGTGACCTAGGAACTTTCTGACCTTCAAATTCTGGTGTCGCTTTAACAAACAGCAAATGCCCTTAAAGTCAGTGTTTCCTCTCCTCCCAGCTTCCTTGGTGCCTCTTTCTCACTCCCCCCAGGTACTGTGAGGTGGGTATGGCAGCAGGTATTTCAGTGTGTTGGGGGGTTCTAGATCTGGGCTGCAAGCACTGTAGGGTTTGGCAGCAAGGACAGACTGGGGGATGTTCCCAACCTGACCCAGGGGCGCTGGGGGGTTGCTCATCCCCACCATCAGGTGGCGCTGCTGTCGAGAAGATGCGGAGAGCGTTGCCCTGAGAGCCTGGTTCTCAGGACTGGATGGGAGCCTTCAGCCCGGATAGACTTCTTTTCTTTTTTCTTTTCTTTTTTTTTTTTTTTTCTGTATGTTTTTTTATTGGAGTTTGATTTGCCAACATATAGCATAACACCCAGTACTCATCCCACCAAGTGCCCCCCTGAGTGCCCGTCACCCAGTCACCCCATCCCCCGCCCACCTCCCCTTCCACTACCCCTTGTTCGTCTCCCAGAGCTAAGAGTCTTTTATGTTCCGGACAGGACTTCTGAGGGGCCCTGATCCTGTCATGGGAGTGAGGGTGGAGAAAGGGGAAGTGGGCGCGCTGGAGCCAGGTGGCCCCATGCTGTCTGCATGAACCATGCAAACCCTTGTGTGCACCTGCTCCAGGGGAGCACAATGGGGAACCGAAGTCATGTCAGTACCTTGGTTTGTTTTGGTTTAGTTTGGTTTTGGTTTTGGTTTGGTTTGGTTTTTGTTTGTTTGTTTGTTTTCTTTTGTTTTTGTCTTTTGGGGAACCCAAGTTGTGTTGGTCTTAGAATATGAGTCTTACCACATAAAATATGTGGTTGATTATACAGAGATATTGTAAAGACGTCACTTGGTCACTTGTCCCCTCAATATATAAATGTCTGGTTTTTGACATGAAAATATATTTTTAATTATTAAAAAGTAATTTGTTTACTATTCAGAGTTTTAGACTATATGGGAAACTAAAAACAAGAAAGCACAATTAGTAAAAATGAAATCTTAAGAAACAAAAAAAAAATAGTAGTAGAATAAAATATGTGGCTGAAAAGTGAAAAACCTTTCTTTGGACTCCATGTTTCCTGAAAGCAAAGATTGTTATCTCTAGACTTCATTAGAAAAACCCATAATAGGTTCCTGCCTTTCCTTCCATCAATGGGGGGTGGGAGCTGTGGCCATAAAAGGGGGTCCCAGAAAGGGATTGCACACTCTGTTGGGAGACCTGGCTGTGACCCTTCCAACTCTGGGTCCGGGGAGGGGGGTCTCCAGGTTGCACTCACAACCATCCTTGTGGATTTTCTTCTTAGGTTTCCTTTTCGGCTTGAAGGGAACAGAAGGGAGCGCAGGGTTCCCTGGACCTTCTGGCTTCCCTGGAGCTCGCGGACAGAAAGGATGGAAAGGTGAGGAGTGTCGTCGGAAATGCTGGAGGAAGGGCGGGCAGCCACCCCCTCTTCCAGGATGTTTCCCCGTTCCCCCCTGGGGTGTGTGGCGCCCACCGCACTGTCCAGGCTCCCAGCCCTGTGTTTGCCCTCCTTTCTCCCATCTCTGTCACTGCCTTCATCACTGAACTTTCAGAGATGCAGAGCCTGGGGGGGCACAAAGCAGAAGAGCTCTGACCTCTTGGGCTGAATCAGATGGTTCTGTCAAGCACTCAGCTCGAAGGCAGCATAACTAGCACTGAGAGCTCGTCCACTGCAGAGACCCATAGAGTAGTCGTCACAGCTGATCCTACCCATGTTCCCCTGAGTTAGGGCTTAGTCACCAGCCAGGCAGGACGGGGCAGGTCCCCGGCAGCTTACCCCCGGGTGGTGGGAGAGGTGCCGTCGAATGAGCAGGAAGAGGGAGATTCTAGCTGAGAAATGTGCTGCACTCCTTCCATTTTGGGGAAGGTGGCCCCAGGCCACGCACCCCGACCTTTGTGGCACACGTGGGACGTGTGGGTGTGCGGGTGCCCCCACAATGGACGGGGCCAACTGCAGGAGTCAGACCCCATGGAGGGCTGTGTAGCACTTGTCCCCATGAGCCACCACCAGTCACCTGTGCCACCAGCAGTGGGTTCCCTAGGCCCCACTGTAGCAACACTGAGAAGGGAGGCCAAGTATTTCCTGCCTCCCACCCAGGAGCTTGGCCTCTGAGCCCAGAGTGCCAGCCAGGCCCCCTCCCCAAGTCTCCTCCTATCCCCCAGACTCTGGAACACCATCTCCCCCAGCTGCACACCCACCCCTGTCAGTGGCCTGCTGTTCACCGTGCTGGGGAAATGTGGCAGCATTGCATTCTGCATCCCGAGCAGGTACCTCTGCTCCTCATCCAGGAAACGGGGGCAAAGGGTACCGGTCCCCAGCAAGCTCAGGAGTAGACAAGGCCCCAGGGTGCTTCGTTGTCACCCCAGCCCCCACTGCCCTGGACTTCTGTCCCCTGCAAAGCCAGGAGGAGTGTTCAGCACATGCTTCACAAGGAAATAACAAGTCTTTCCTCACATTGCAGGTGACGCTGGGGACTGTAAATGCGCGGAAGGCGATCAGTTCGTCGGGGGTCTCCCAGGGCTGCCAGGACCCAAGGGTTTCCCGGGCATCAATGGGGAGCCAGGGAGGAAAGGGAGCCAAGGCGACCCTGGCCAGCACGGCATCCCTGGGTTCCCAGGGTTCAAGGTGAGACACCAGTTCTCTCAAAGCTGACAGGACTTCCTTGACAGCTTCTGTTTAAGCAAACATAGATTTAGACCAGCAATGCCATGTACCCAGTGCTCCATTCAAACAACCCCGTGCTCCGAGAGGAACTGTAAAACAGTTATTGGTGACAAGGTGAGTGTCACAGCTGCTCTGGAAAGTGGTTTGAGATTTCCTATGAAAGTCAGAGGTAGAGCTGCCAGGTGTCCGGGACCCACACACCCCTGGCTGGGCGCCTCGGAGGATCCAAAACACACGTCCACGCAGAACCTTGTACACAGGTGTTCAAAGCACATTGTTGATAAAGGCCAAAAGGTAGAAACAACTTAAAAGTCCAAGAGGTTTCGTGTGATGCCATTCCTAGGAAGTGTCCAGGACCACCAGATCTAGAGACAGAAGGCAGGTCGGGGCCTCCAGGGGCTGGCGGAGAGGGAAATGGCAGTGAGTGTGTCATGGCTGTGGGGTCTTCTCCGGGGCGGGTGATGAAAATGTTCTGCAATTAGAGATTAGTGATGCTTGCACAATCATGTGAAAAAACACCAAATCGTATGCTTCAAAATGGTGAGTTTTACCGCATATGAATCAGATCTAAAAAAAACAAAAACAGAACCCAGCATCTGGAATGTAAAACATTCCACTGAACATTCATCTTTTCAAATTTAGTACAGAAATGATTAAGCATTTTATGATGTCTCCCTTAACCAGCTAAGAAGTGAGACCTCCCAGTGAACCATGAATGTCCAGGGATATCTGAACTTCCCTGCCCGTGGATTCCCCGTGTGTATCAACTAAACAGACTTTATGTCACACCTATGAAAAGAGCATCTAGAGATCTTTCTTTGGCAAGAGGTTTTAACCAATGATTTCAAAGCCAATTTCAGATAAAGGCAAAATATGCCTTGTTATTTCTTATTTTACTCAAAAAGAGAGTTTCAAGAGATTTACAATGTGAAAAGTCTATTATTTTACTTATTCAGCAAGAGAGGAAAAAGTGCCCAGGGCACCGGGCCAAGAGCGACCTGGCTCCGTGAGCTGGTACCGGGGATGAGCAGCCACACGGAGCTGCTACACCAAGGCTGTCACTCCTCACTGCTTTGTGGCACCAGAGCTTTGTAGGTGAAATGAGATCCACAGCCCCCTCCATGGCGTGCCTCAGAGATTTCTCAAGCACAAACGGTTTTATCCAACTAAAAATGGTAGGCACTATGTTTTATCATGATTCTGTCTCCAAATCATGGCCGTCTTAGCCCTTGAACACATTTGTAGTGGGGGTTGTGAACTTACGAGGAGCAAAACTAGTAGGATCTTTGCTTGTTTATAAAATTATCAAATATTTCCTAGAAGCCAAATGGACCCCATTTTGTGCACCTGGAATGTCTACAATCTTCCAAGGACCCATGTTCCCTCCACCAGCTGTATGACACACATGCCCACACCATCTTTGTTCACAGACCTCTGGCATTGTGTCTGTTGTCTTGCGTATAATATGTTTATGTGTCTGGCGACCCTGCTCCAGTGCGAAGGCCTGGGATGGTTTTTTGTTTTGTTTTGTTTTGTTTTGTTTTGTTTTTTTAATGTTTATACCAATAGAGTTTGGGAGAACATTTGAAGTGTGGGAGCCAGTCAGTAAATGAATTCATCCAGCCATCAGTTTGCCCAGCACCTACGTACTGAGCGCCATCTGTGTGTGTCACTCTCCTGGGCATTGAAAGAATGTTGCCCTTTTCTGCAAAGAACTGAATCAATAAATCAAGTATCTGTGGAATTTTTCAGAACGTTCCCCGTTTAATTAGACCAACACTGAAAGTTCCCATATTCTTGCAAATAATAACAACCAAGATTTCCCAAAAATGAGCACATCACACATTAACATCCTGACCCACTAACCTGCTCATTTCTGTTCATTAAAAGACCTACACTAGATTTCACAACCTAAAATATGAGTGTCCCTGCGATGAGCTTGTCTCTATAATATGAAGGGTTTTTTTTCCAACCTTAATTTCAGTCCAGAAGACAAGCTGTTACTCTCAGTATTGAGCGGACACAAATTTCCATCCCTTGTACCTGGAGTACTTGCTCAGAGTCTAAATAATGTCATTAAGAGTTGTTGATCTTGTGTTTTAGATCATTGCTTCCTAAAAGTTCATGACTATGTGGCTCCCTAGGAGTTGGTTGAAATACAGATTCTAGGTCAGTGGCAGTGGGGAGGGATGGGGGACTGCTGAGATACTGCGTTTCTAACAAGCTCCCTGAAGAGGCCAAGGCTGCTGGTCTATGGACCACACTTTGAGCAGTGAGGTTCTGGTTTTTACTCTCCAGCCAAGTATGGCTACTTACATGAAGTTTTAATTATTTGAAATTTAAAAGTCAGTTGCACAGGCCATATTCAAGGGCTCAGTGGCCATTTGTATTTGGGGACCACTGACGTGGACAGCCGTCTACAGAGCATCTCTCCTACAGCAAAGAGTTGTTTGGGGCAGCCCTGGGCTTGATGAGGGGAACAGGCTCCCAAGTTGTGTACCATGAAACTCGTCATCTTCCCAGCTGTCCTTAACAGAATGGAGGAAGACACTGTGTGTTTGTTCCCACAGGGCGCCCCTGGCACCGTTGGACCTCCCGGGCCGAAAGGGCTGAAGGGGGATTCTAGAGCAATCACCACCAAAGGTCAGTCTTTGGGGGCCAAGAGTCCCTGGACCCACAGCCGTTCTGTGGCTGCTCTTGTATGAGAAGCATCACACGGCAAATCCTTTCCCAGGTGAGAGAGGACAGCCAGGTGTCCCAGGTGTGCCTGGGCTGAAAGGTGATGATGGTGTCCCCGGGCGTGACGGGCTGGATGGATTCCCAGGCCTCCCAGGCCCTCCTGTGAGTAACACGAGTGTGGGGCTGGCGCGGCCCTGGTCCTGATAGGTCTCGGCCTCAATTACCCCAGGGCCCAAGTGCTGGCGCTGCGCTGAATCCAGCCAGCACAGCCAGGCTGTTTGAACCAGCAGAAACCCTGTTTGTTAGGGCACAGGGGGTGGGTGGGGAGCCCCCAGAGGGCACATGGAAGATTAGAGAGTCCACGGAGATTCCTCCTGGTGGAGCACAGAAGGCGAGCCCAGAATGGGGCCCTGAGGCAGAACCCACTGCAGGCTCTCCCCCAGGCTCTGGTGGCCTCAGATGTCCCTTGGCTTGTAGCTGGCAGTGTCCTGCCTGTGTCTTCACCTCATCTTCCCTGCATGCATGCTGCATGCAAATCTCCCCGTCTGCAGCCTCACCTTACCCTGATGGCCCCACAGACCCTGTTTCCAGAGCAGCCACATCCTCAGGTGGGGGGTCAGGACTCCAGCATCTTGTGGGGGAAGTGGTTCAGCCCGCCACATGTCCCTAGCAGAGGTTTACACCACAGTTCCCCAAGCCGGCCTGCTCGCTTCATTCCAAAGCCAGGCCTCTCTGCTCCACATGGGTCCTTCCTACCACAACACAGTCGGGTTTTCAGAGCACTTCTCTTGGGCTCATGGAAAACACCTGGATAATTACTACCCTAGTATTGCTTTTTTAGTTACCACCCTGAAAATCATTTTCAAAAAGTTTGCTTGGCACCGCTGTCCTAGCACACCGCTGCCTCCAGCCGTGCACGAGTCTTCCAGCCTGTACACACAGGCCACTCCTGCAGCTCATCGGCATGGAGTGCGGGTCCCTGTCTGCGGTCCTCAGGTCTCAGCGGGGCTGGGAGCCTCGGGAGGGTCAGAGAGGTGGGGACGCTCAGGAGCACAGATGGGCCGCGGCCTGTGCTGGAGCATCCCAGCCTCATGCGCAGCTCTCAGGCGGACACCCTGGGACTTGCCCACATGGCTGTCCCACTGGCTCGTTCAGATATGCTCAGCATGAAGCCAGCTGCATGTTTACCCCTGCCAACATCAATCCCCTGACCCGCATTCCCACAGCCCCCTCTTATCCCTTCACTACCCCACCACCTTCTGCACCTGCTGGGCAATGTCATCCCCAGGGAGCACCCTGCTTTTTCCATCCTGTCTTGTCTCCTTGTGTCCAGTGAGCATGCTGCTCTTTCTGGCCCAAACCAAAGACTCCTCTCTTTTAACGATGGATCGCCCCTGTGAATAGGGGATACGTCCCGATGCCTGCTCAGAGCAGTAGAAACGACATGTTCCTGCTCCCATTAGTCTGAGCCTGTGCCTGACTGCCCCCATCAGAATCCTTCCTGGGAACAAAGGTTCCAACTGAGGAGGGTGGCTTGGGTGAGGACAGCAAACACTCAGATTTGTGTGCCTCCTGGGACCATCTCCCATTTGTCACTGTGATTGTTATAAAACCTGCCTTGATTCCTGTGCTTGGTTTGATGGTGACTGCAGGTGCCTGTCCATGTCTGCCCTCCTTCCGCTCTGCATCCATCACACAGAACTTGGGGGAATGGGAAGGAGAGCTGAGCTATGGCTGCCTTTGAGGTTTATGTGTGTTTTAAGAGATAAACATAATTTCCACACAGGGTGATGGTATCAAAGGCCCCCCGGGGGACTCGGGTTACCCAGGAGCACCCGGTACTAAGGGCGCTCCAGGAGAAAGGGGCCCCCCCGGACTGGGCCTGCCTGGCCCCAAAGGCGAGCGTGGTTTCCCCGGAGATGCCGGATTACCTGGACCCCCAGGCTTTCCCGGCCCCCCCGGACCCCCAGGCACTCCAGGACAAATAGGTATGGAGAAACCCCCTCTCCTATCTTTCAGTCATGGGACATGGGCTCCAACACCCTCTCTATCTTTGGCAATGTGCAAATTCCCCTGGGGGCCCCGTGAGGATGCATGTTGTGCTATCAGTTCTTGGTATGTTCAAACCTCCCTGACTGTGGGGCTTTCCAGGCCCACCAGACTCAGTCTCACTTGGGTGGGCCTCTCCCTAGGGTGCTGGGGTCACAGGGGCTCTGTGCAGAAGCTCAGAAATGAGCCTGGGTTCCCTGCCAGCGCAGTCCCCCGCCAGCTCACAGCCATGGGGAGGTCTCTAGCTGCCAGCTAGCTGCTGCAGAGCCATCTCACTCCTGCCTGTGTCTTGTCCCCAGACTGTGACACAGGCGTGAAAAGGCCCATCGGAGGTGACGGACAGGAAGCTGTGCAGCCAGGTACTGTAATGAGGACCAGGACACTTTGGGACACGTTAAAGCTTTTGGTTTATAAAATATGTGACTAAATCAGCAATTGCTGTGAGCTCCTGCAGCATGCATGGAGCTGCAGTAAGAAATGCAAATATGTGCAAAGCTTGGAGCTGGCGCCCTTCTGCTTCAGCTTGTAATCAAAGGCAAGGCAGGTGTAATAAAGCAGAGTATTGAAGTTCTCTGCTAATATGAAGCATCAAGCTCAATATTGGTAAGAACTCAACAGATAGGTACTGTCACACTTAAGTTCTATACATGTATTTGTCTCTCTGCCCCTACGTGTGAATTGTATGAAGAGTGGTCCAGTATCTGTCAGAAGAGAATTGGGTCTAGCCATGAATAATGCTAGAAAGAACAAGGGCTGACAGATCAGAGGGGACATGTGGTGACCCTGAGCCACGGCCCAGAGCTAGCAAAGTGGACAGAAGACATTCCCACTGAGGCTGACGCACCCGGCGCTGAGGGCAGGAGCCTCTGGATTCCACCAAGGAATCCCATTGGGAACCCAAGATGAATCCAGGGTACAAAGGGAACGCCAGCCTCCCTCGGTCTGGATTTTGAAGAGATATGCACAGAGTGTAGGGTGTCGCAGAACATGTGGATGCAGCAGGTCCCAAGTGTGGTGCAAAAGTTTGGGTGTGACTCTCAGGATCGAGGTCAGAATGGAGAAGTGGCCTCAGGATCTGTGGGTCCCCTGCATGAAGTCGGGGCAGATATTTGGGGACAGATCAAGCATGTGAGGTAAGGGTGCAGAGTGGGCATCCTGCAGAGCCTTCAGAGCTGGGGAGGGGGTCCCTGAATGTGCATCTCTGCAGGCTGGAGGCTATACCCCCCCCAGAGACTCCCACTTCCTTTATCCTGATGGCCTGGGCTGGCCAGTGTGCACCCAGAGACCTGTAATGCGGCAGAGGACAGGCATCCCAGGCAGACAGACAAAGCACAGCTCGAAGAGCTGCTGTGCCTCCAGGGTCTCTATCAGGCAGAGGCTATACCCACTGCCCTCTGCCATGCCAACTGGAAGTGGCTGCAGCCGGGTTTCAGTTCTCATGGCTCTAAGGAGCTAAGTGCCCTGGCTAATTCTGGAAGTATTCAGAGTCACAAAGGAGAAGTCAAAGATTTCCTATGGCATCACACTCTGTCTGCATCACCAGGGAACATCTGTCACATTGGCAGACAAGGATGAGCCCGGAGCAACTTGGCTGGGCCCCCATGTTGCCCTTGATGAGGGGAGAACGTGTCACCAGCACGGTGCTGTTTATTGACTGGGCTGACATCACTGGCATTTATGCTAAAAACTCTGATCCATTACATGATGAAATTTAACCTTTAGTTACACTGGGATCAAGATTAAATCATTAAATTACTCTAATCATAGAATGGTGGCCAGGTTCCACCACTGCTGTTTCTACCCTTGGCAATACCCAGCACCGTGGGAGTGGGTGTGACAGGTTGCCCCAGCTCACCTCTTTTCCTCTCTCTTTTCAGATTGTGTCAGAGGACCCATGGGATCGCCAGGCCTGCCAGGATCCCCAGGACCCACAGGTAAATGGGAGGGGTCTCCCAGGCTCCTCCTCTTGCATCTCTACTGTCCCCCACCCCCCTTTGCTCCACTTCCCTCTGCCTCTGCCCTCCTCTCCACCCTGTATGTCACCATGCTCCACCACCTTGGTACCTGGGTTGGGAAGCAGGCTCTTCCTCCACACTGTGGATGGCGCATGGTCACCAACCCCTCATAGAACCCCAGGCTGTAGGAGAGAATGCCCGCCACACAGAGCTCAGCCTCTGCCAGGGCACAGGCGTCAGGGGACACCAATGGGGGTGGCATGCCACTCTGGGATGGGAAAGGAAGCCCCCTCGACATGCAGCTTTTCTCCCTACATGTCCCAACATTGTGGGAAGGACCTGCGGGACACGATTGTTTCTTCTGGATTTTGATGGAGGATAACAGGAATGAACAGGGCTAGCATTGTGTCCCTACGGTCCCACCTTTGTGAGCTGGTGCAAGCGGTCACCCGCCCAAAGCACCCACATGATGGAGTCAGGTTCCAGGTGGCTGAACCCAGTGTCGGGAGCCACCCACGCACCTGCTCACGAATGGCTTTTCAGATAAGGGGCAGGGTCTGGGCAACCTGGATGAAACCCAGAGGTCTATGTCCGTCAGCCCAGGACAGACAGACACACTTTCGCACCCTGGCCCCTGCAGGGCAAGGGAATGCACCTCGATTGCTCCCTGGCAGCTGACTTTGGGCTAAGAGTGTGTGGCAAGTAGCCAGCAGCTGGCCGTGGGATCTGCTGCTCCGCTCATTGTCCAGGAGGCCTTGGGCATCTTTCTCATTCCTTGTGGGACTTGGTCTTCTTAGCTAAATAGGAAGATTAATGCAGGCATTCTGGACTCCTCCAGCTTTGCAAATAATGCCCTTAATACTGCGTGTCATACGCTGTGAGTGAGGTCCTGTATAAACTGTGAAGTGCCAAGGAGGTGTGAGACAGCCCTCACGACTGGAGAAGTCCGTTGCCTTACAGTCTACATTCCAGACCATAAGGGCTCTCCCTAGGCTCAGAGTAGTCACAGGATCTGGGGACAGCAGGATGAAATGCAGAAGGATGCACATGACGCAGGGTTGTGTTCTGAGGACTCAGCATGAGTCTGTCTATCCACAGACACCAGCACAGCCACTAACCGGTGGGGCCCCAGGCACAGCAGCCAGCAGATGGTGGGTTTTCAGCAGTGACTGGGTGGAAGCAGGTCCAAAAGTACACATGAATTGAGTGCGAGGGGAGGATTTGGATCATGTTTTGACACCATGAAGCTCAGCGAGTGCATAGATTCCACATCTCTGTTGCAGACTAATTCTCCATCCAAAAGGTGATGGTGGGCTTGCAGAAATGCTCTGTGCTGCTTCCCGCACACACAGGTCCCCTGGAAGGGCCCAGGCCCCTGACCCGGAGGCAGCAGGAGAACTGGGGGCAGCATGCCCAAGGCTCTGTATCCTATCTTCATTTTGGGTGCACCTGCCCTGAGGCCCCACTGGGATTTCCTTTCAGAGACTGACAAGTTGAGCTCCTCAAATACATCTTCACTTCAAACAACTTGAAAAATTCTATCTTTAGTCTACGGAACCTTATACTCACATAGGACATCCTCCACACAAAGCCCTTTTATTCTCTTCTCTGCCACGTCCACACTACAGACTCACAGACGTCCTGGAATTCTGAACGAGTACATTCCTGCACCTGTGGGTCTGACTCCATCCCTGTGTCTCCATCAGAGCAACAGTGTTGAGCAGCAGGGTCATGTGTTACTGAGAACTGCTCCTTCCCCATCTCCACAGTCAAGTATAGGGCTTTGTTTAAAATCACTTGGTTACACTGGGGAGAGATGGTCTAAGGGCATCATTTCATCAGTGGGGAATTTTGGATAATCTGTGCATTTATGAAGAGTGAGTAGGGCTGAGCTTATGTTCCCACACTGTGTTTTCCCAAATCCAGCCTCCCCTCAACAGGAACCTCAGGAAATGGGGCCCTCTGGGAGAGCTGGTGGGTCCCGCACAAACACCCCTGCTCTCTCCAGCCCAAGGGAAGGGTCCCACCCCTCTCTGTCCCCAGCTCCAAGATGCTGGCTTTGGCCCCTCCTACATGATAGCAAAGCGCCAGCCCACCCTCATGGCCTGCAGGGACATCTTGAAGGGGACAGGAGCCCGGAGAGGCTGGGACCCACAGTGAACCTGCACCCCTGTCCGCCTGTCGCCTTGCCAGCACCTGCGTGCACGCTGCCTCACACACTGTAGAGAGGAGGCTGCTGTTCTCACTGCTGGTATTTGCAGAAGGTCTCGGTGGTTCCTGAAGCGCCTAGCGCCTAGCCGCCTGCAGTAGGCAGGTGCACTGACTGTGGTTTCCAAGAGCCTCAGGCCAGACAGGCGTGGAGACCCTCAGAAAAAAATATCCTGAGTTTGCTTCCCATATGAAAAGGTTCAGATCAAAGATGCCCAGTGGTAAAGAATCAGTTCGTTTAGCGGCTCCAAGGTTTCATCTGCTCTTCAGTCACAGGTGTTGGTTACAAGGAATACAAGTTCAGCATTTCTCAAGTCTGGGTAGACTGGCCTGGGTGCAGGTTACGGCCAACATCTGGAGGGAAGACTTCCTACCAGTGCATCTGGCAAGGGGTGGAGGGATACTGCTGGGTCGGTGGGGTTTGCGGTAGGTGTGGCCAGCTGTCAGGAGCGCCATTTCCGGTTGACATCCCCCAGCCTCATTTCCCAGGATCATAAGGACCGTGTTAGGTGGGTTCTGAACTCCCACCCTGTCATTTCGGGGGTTTGCTTGTGGGGCTCTGACTTGTGTCATGCTTTCTTCGGGTTGTTTAGGTGCCAAGGGCCTCCAAGGAATACCAGGACTGTCAGGAGCTGACGGAACACCGGGGCTCAGGGGTCTCCCAGGAGACCCAGGTCGCGAAGGATTCCCAGGACCCCCAGGTAAGGCAGGGTTGAACCCACACACACACACAGCCCCTTATGCTCGGGAGGTGACTGCATGCAACGTCGGTGCCCCCACGCTCTTGGCTTTGGACACTCAGAAACAGGCTTGATGAGCACTTTGTTCTTGTGGTTGGGAATTTAAAAATTCTCGACCTTTCCATCACTAATGTTATGCTGGAGTTTTGCATAAGATCCCTACAGCACCTGCAGGAAAGAAAGAGACAGGTACAGAACGATTTCTCTGGTGGATGTCAGACACTCCAAAGGCCACATGATGCTGTCCTCTAATGAGGCTGTTCCCAAAGGCACAATGCCCTCAGGTCATCGATTCCAGCCTGCTGACCACTCACCAAACAGCAAAGGGCACGGCACTGCCTGCTTACTCTTTAGCTTGCACTCTTCTGAGCAAGCCGTTACCTCTGCATTCAACACAGCAAAGAATTTCCAGAAGCCATGACTGGCTAAAAGAGCATAAGCCTTTTTCCTGGAACTGGAGGGAAATGAATGTGTCACCAGCAATGAACTGTGGGAGACCTACAAAGACATGTCGGCCTGCTCGCTGATACCTGTCTCCGAACACACTTGCCCCAAGCAGCTCCAGCTCCAGAGGCGTGAGCGGTCATGGCTGTCACTTGGTGCGTAGAGGCACACACGATGCAGAATTGTGTTGTTGACACAGGACTAACAAGGTCCTTGAGGCCACCCAAGACCAAACATCCAAGTGTCCTGGTCGGTGGTTTCCCCAGCCTGTAGTGGAGTCGCTCTTGTCATCCAGCACTTGTGAAATGTTGAAACTCGTTGCTACAAAGTCCTTTGTCAGTGGGAATGAAATCTTGCTTGCGGTGAGTTCTGGCTGCCTGTCCCCTGAGCCAACTACTCTGCTTCTGCACGAGCACCCCTCACGTGGGGAGCCCACGGCTGCATCACCCCCTTTGCCACAGAACGAATGGACGGAGCAGCCCCCCAGAGTGCAGATCTCCATGCTCTCGGCTTCGTGACCTCTGGCTGGTCCACATTCCTTACAAACCAGGCTCCGGAAACCAAAGAGAACGCTCCTGACATCTAGACTGTCACACAGACCAGAGACCCTTAGCCAGTACTTGCGGCAAAGACTGACTGAATTTTGCCTCCTGCTTGTCTCACAGCGTGGCAGCTGGTTTAACCCTAACCACAAGCCCAGGTCAACCCGGTGGACTTTCTCCCTGGAGTCAGTGCTCCAGCCCATGAGACTGCCCGCAGCTTTCATCCTGTCGCCTCTCATGCCACGTATGTCTCCATGTCTTGCAAGATCTGGAGGCGTGCTCCCTGTGTATCAAGGCGCTGGCAAAAACCTGCTCTGCAGGGAAACACGGGACAGTTTTCATACCACCACCACAGTAGATACCGCCTGTATCACTTTGATGCCCTGCTTGGAGCACTCAGACACCTAGGAGATAAGGCTTTGTCCCTCCAGGGATGTCACACACACTAGAGCAAAGTGTGAAGTTCTTGGGAGCATAATGATCCGTTAGTACCTGCCTGCCTTGAATGGAAGGGTACCTGGTCCTCCACTGTGGTGCCAGCCATGGGGGCGCAAACGGTCCAGACTGTGCACCTGCCGTAGAGGAGTGTGGGGGGTGCCTGTCACTGGGAGACTCTGGGAGTTGACAGTATTTGTAGGAAGCCTGTTCTGTACTGAAACGTGAGCCTTTACCTGAAGAGGGAGATTGGGGTAGAACAGAGGAAAGAGGTTAACAAGGAACTGGCCTATTATTCAGTTTTGGAGCATGTGTCACTTTTGATAATACGGAATATCCGGTACTACTACCACATGTGCAGAAGAAAGGAAATGCCCAGCTGCAGAGGCTATCTCTGGTGTTCGTGAAAAAAACACACCACTGAAACTCTGGCATAGGGGCCAGCTCAGGAATACTCCCAAGAGGTCCAGATCCTCTCTTCTGTGTTCCAGCCATGGCCTTTGGGATCAACCTGTCTTCCAGACAGGTTGTGGTGAGCTTTGTTGTCCTAGGAAAAGCCTGGGACCCCACGTCTGCAGCCTTGTTTGTCAGGCCCACCACACAAAAGGGACAGGCAGTGCCTTCCTTCCCGGCACGCCTCGGCCCAGGCAGCAGTGGCCTCGGAAAGCTGTCCTTCTGAGCTGACATGAGATGGCCCTCTCTTGGAGTTTAGTCCGAGGTCACATCGGAGGGTAAGGGCGCAGACAGGGGAAGTCACCCAGGAAAGGCTCAAGCATGTGACAGCCACCAACCATCCTTCCATCTGATGCAGACAGCTGACAGTTCAACAGAGGGCTCTTGGTCTCCCTTTAGAGCGTTTCCAAATGGCCTGACAGCCAGGGAGGCAGAGCCCAGGCTCCAAAGGATCTGATTGTTCCCACCCCTGGGTTTCTGTTCTCACTTGCACACAGAGCCTGGAAGGTCCATTTGTGAACCATTTGTGGGGATCATCTGTACAACAGGGAGCCCATGAATCATGAAGATCCATGTCTAAGACGCAGATGGTTCTAATGCCTCCATGTTAGCTGAATTGTAGGGCTGGGGGCCAGATGGTGGGGGGGACCAGGATGCTGTGGGTCCCAAGGTGGGAGACAGGGCATGAGCGGAGGCCCTCACACAAACCTTGCTGTTTCCAGCCTCTACCTGATACCTCTCTAGGACCATCATGATACTAACCTGCAGTTACGGGGATGACCTGTGTTTTCTTTCAGGGTTCGTGGGGCCCCGAGGATCCAAAGGTGCAGTGGGCCTTCCTGGCCCAGATGGACACCCAGGTCCCACTGGTCTGCCAGGCCCTGTTGGGCCCCCAGGGGACAGGGGCCTTCCTGGAGAAGTTCTGGGAGCCCAGCCCGGGCCCCGAGGAGATGCTGGACTGCCTGGACACCCCGGGCTGAAGGGCCCTCCTGGAGAGAGAGGTCCACCTGGATTCAGGGGTAAGTCCTCATGGCAGCAGGGGAGCAGGCAGCCCAGTCCCGCTGAGCAGTGGCTCCCAAGGGCACGTCCCAAGTCCCTCCTAGGAATTTGGTAAAAAGCCACAGGCTGTGTGGACAGTGTGGTTGCCTTCTGTTCCCCACACTCAGTACCAGTATTCCTTCAGAGTGTTTTAGGACAAAAATCACCATCCTGTGTTACGTCCAAGGATGGTCCTTGGAGACTTTTACAAGTAGAGACTAACCATGCACACTCCCCCTTCTGACGCTGGGTGTGAACTGGGGTGGGGGGCCTCACCCGAGCCTCCAGCAGAATGTGTGCCGTTGGTGTGAAGAGCAGAGACCATGCTTAGGGAGAGGGCTAGGCGAGAATGACGTGAGCACAGCTTAACAGGCTGGTGTAAAACATTTCAATGTCCACAATATCGTCAGTGTATGTGTACAAGGTAGAAAGATGGCTCACTGATGAGTGAACAGGGCGTCAGATGGCTCTGTGTTTCCAGTTCATGCAAAACTGACGTCCAAACCCCAAACACCCTCGTTCTGATGAAGATGGTGTCACTGAGGAGCAAGCGTTTACGTTCGGTGCAACACACACTGGAGAGCACCAGACCCTGAGTGTTCCCGATCAGACAGGAAGATGCAGGAAGAACTGAGACTTTAAGAAGCAGCTGCTTGTCTGTTGACGGCATGGTTGTCAGTCCCCTCCCCAAGCCCAGGCACAGGGGGCCTCCTCTGTGGTGGAGGAGGCGGGTGCCACTCCCTCCAGTGCCATCGGACCTTGCCCCGCAGCCTTTACATGGGAGTACTCCAGCGGATGAAGCCTGGCTCTGGACAAGCTCAGGAGCACGCCGGTTGGTTTTCAGATGAGCCTATCAGTTTCCAGAAGTTCCCGCACATACATCCGCACGCTTATACATACACGCACGTGCAGCTTGTGCAAGCGTGATGGCAGACCCATGTGCATGCACACGGAGCCCCACGCGTGTGCCCACACGCTCACACTCCTACACATGCTCACATGCCCACTCTCACACACTCACGTCCACACATCCACAGTCACGCTCTTAGACACACACACACACATCAACCCCCTGAGGCACACAGGCCCGTGGATGCAGCCATCCAGCAGTGGAGACCCACTGCCGGGACAACTGGGTCTGTCCCTGCCAACGTGGCTACGGCCTGGGGAGCTTCAGAGCAGCAGGCGTGGTGGTGGACAGCTGGCCGCACTGGTGGGGCAGCTTCGTGAGCAGCAGCTCCCCTGTGGCTGTTGAAATGAGTGGCGGGCCCCATGTCCTCAACAATCAGCATTGCTGTCTGGTTGCAAAAACCACCACAGGCTCTTCACAGAGGACCCTTCAGGTAGATTTTTTTTTTAAGGTTTTATTTATCTAATCATGAAAGACACAGAGAGAGAGGCACAGATCGAGGGAGAAGCAGGCTCCATGCAGGGAGCCCGATGTGGGACTCAATCTCGGGACTCCAGGATCATGCCCTGAGCCGAAGGCAGTGTTAAACCGCTGAACCACCGGGGCTGCCCCAGATAGATTTTTTTAAATCTAACTATTCCCCACAGACTTTTGCTGTTTGAGTAGAACAGCAAATGGCAACGGGTTGACTCTGGAGCCTGTGGAAGTTTCCCGCCATCGATATTCCATCGGGGACCAGCTTGCTCAGGCAAACTTTTGTTCGGTAGAAGTTCTGACTTCAGAGCATCAAAGCTTTAAGAACCTGTTTCCATGTCAGTCCAGCCCAGCTGGGCAGGGGAGCCATGGGTGGGGGGAGGGGGAGGGGAGCCTCACAAGGCCGCAGGCACCCAGATGCAGCCTGTGTGCTGGCAAAGAGCCTCCATGTGAAGCAGGGACCCAGGTCCCCGAGTTAGAGTCATTTTGCTGAGAGAAGCAGACTTTTTGTAGGTGTTCCTTTTTAGTAGATGTTCCAAAAATGGAAATTGGCTTAAAATATTGAGTTCTCATGTCACAATAGACAGCTGAAGGAGCAAGCCTCCAATGCCTGAGGTTTTTAAGGACGCTGAAGTAGCCTTGTTCGGTTTGGACTCCGCGTGCCACCTGTCCTGCCCACCACCTGCCCCTTTGAGGGAGGTGCTCCAGAAACAGAGCCGGCAGCCTCAGCTCCCGTGACCTTCCTGGCCCGGCTCTCTCAGGTCAGCAGCCTGGAGGGCTCCTGGTGGTAAAGCTCCGTCCATGCTCTTGGAGGAGCCTGGTTGGTGGCAGGAGCCTGATTCTCCAGCTAGACTTGACGCCTCCAGCACTGCCTGCTGCCCAGACTGTCAGCACCACACACACGATGCCCTCTCTGGAGCTGGTAACTCCAGAGGCAGAAGCCGAGCCATAGAAGTGCCCTCGTATACCGAAATAAAACTGGAGAACGTAAGGACTTGCATCCGTGCGTCTCTGAGAATCTCTTTGCAGACCTTTCTCTCCCATTCTGCCTTGCATTAGATAACTGGGACACACGCTTCCAAGTCAGATTCTGGGTTGGTCCAAGACTAGCCTGGTTCCCTTTGTTGATGACCCTCCCCTCTGCCCCCCCAACTTGTCCGCCCCTCTGCTCAGGTCAGCCACACACTCTGTAGGATGGTCATGGGCTAAATGAGCAGGTGTGCTTCAGAGTCACTGGAGAGGACTGTGAAACGGGCATCACCCCTCCTATCCGTATTAACTGGAGGAACCTATGAACTTTAAAGTCTGAGAAGAAGGGATCCCTGGGTGGCACAGCGGTTTGGCGCCTGCCTTTGGCCCAGGGCGCGATCCTGGAGACCCGGGATCGAATCCCACGTCGGGCTCCCGGTGCATGGAGCCTGCTTCTCCCTCTGCCTGTGTCTCTGCCTCTCTCTCTCTCTGTGTGACTATCATAAATAATAAATAAAAGAAAAAAAAAGTCTGAGAAGAAAAGAAAGACCCAGGAGTTCAGTAGTGGAAAAACGAACAAACCAAAAAGCTAGAAGAAAATCTATGCTTATGTGACCCATGGATAGGGCAGGATGTTATAAACATAAAAGCAAGTGAAGAAACTGCATGTGCACACACATATATAGAGAGTGCATAATATTTGCACATGAATACTAATCTTCCCGTCAAAAACAAAATGAAAATTTGGTCAGCAAAATAGAGTAGACCTTATAAGAGCTATGGAGGAAATTGGTCCATGTATATGAGGAATACTAACATCCATAAGAAAAATACCAAGATCCTCAAAGGAAGATAGTAGCAAGGAACAAAAATTTCATTAAAAACCAAACAGTAGGAGAAAGAAATGTAACTCACAGTCCACCCCACCTGTGACGCAGCTGCTCTCCGGCACTTCCTGCCTCCCACCCCCATCCTGCCTGCCAGACTCCCAGTTCTGGGTCAGCATCAGCCCACGGCTGGGGGTGCCCCGCAGGAGGACAGGCATGTGCAGACGCTGGAGCACACGGCCATAGTGTATACTAGCGTCGCTCTGCCCCACGAAGTCAGTGTCTGGGCACCTTCCTGAAGAAACAGCCTACAATCCAGACACCGATGTGGGCACCAAACACCGCTCCCTCGGTTGCTACTTGTAAGGACAGAGACAGGTGGTGATGAATATGTCCCTGATGTGGTACTGCTACGCACAGAGCCGTGTAAAGTGTAAAGTACAGGGCGCCAGTGGCTGAGTCAGTGAAGCATTTGCCTTCGGCTCAGGTCATGATCCCTGGTCCTGGGATCGAATTCCGAATCGGGCTCCCTGCTCAGTTAGGAGTCTGCTTCTCCCTTTCCCTCTGCCCCTCCTCCAACTCTTCTCTCTTTCTCAAATACATAAAATCTTTAAATAAAATGTAAAGAATATTTTTAAATGTAGCAAAATGCTCAAAATATAACAAGTGAAGAAAAGCCAAAAATTGAACACACGGCAAGTTGTCAGGTCTGCCAATGTCTGTTCCTCGGTGCATTGTGTGACGAGAAGCCAGAAGGAAGAGTATGGGGGCATTATTGGTCATTGTCTCTGGGTGGTGGCTGGAGTCCCTGTGATCTTGTACTTCTGTGGATGCTCCAGGTTTCTCACTGCCCAGAACATAATGAAACCCCGTGTGTATAGAATGAGCCTGAGAGGTAGATGTTGGCAGTGAACTGTATAGGGTTGGCCTCATGGCGCTTGTCTTGATCCCCACAGGAAGCCAGGGCATGCCAGGAATGCCAGGCCTGAAGGGCCAGCCAGGCTTCCCAGGACCCTCGGGCCAGCCGGGCCTGCCCGGGCCACCAGGACAGCATGGCTTCCCAGGAGCTCCCGGCCGGGAGGGGCCCTTGGGGCTGCCAGGAGCCTCAGGTCGCGGAGGTAAGGATCCCTTCCCCCAGGGAGTTCTCAAACTGAGCTCCAAGGCACCCCCAAAAGCCGTAGGGTTTCCAAAAGTATCCCACATGAGCAACTTAAGAGACATTTATTCTCACAGACCTCGAGGCCGGACGTCTGCCATCAAGATGCCAGCAGGGCAGGTCTCTTCTGAGGCCTCTTTCTTTGGCTTGCAGATGGCCATCTCGTCCCTGGGGTCCTTCCCTGAGGGTGTCTAGGTCCTGATCTCTTATACAGACACCAGTCACATCTGATTAGGACCCATTTCTCTGTAATCACCCCTTTAAGGACCCAGGTACTGGGGCTTAGGATTTCCACACATGAAGGTACGGGGACGACACAGCTCAGCCTGTAACAGGTTTCACAAACAGGGCATGGATTTTGCCAAACAAGAGCTCAAACCACTGAGAAACCCATTCATCCTCATACCTGTTGTATATTGAGGTTCTGGCTAGGATTTCAGTAGGAAACAAAATGAAATTTCCAACAGAACTTCAAAAACACTGCTCTGCTTTAAGGAGGGGGACCTAACTTGTTTTCTGAAAGTGGCAGATGTGAGGAAGAAAGGATGGTGCTTCCTGCTGGGGGAGGCGGGTGGGGGCAAGACACGTGGAGATGAAGCCATCCCAGAGCCCCTCCACGTGGAAGCTGGTTCAGGGTGACCAGCCCCCGGAACATGTAGCTCTTCCAAGTTTGTTCATCTTTTTCTACTTTCCTCCTCCTCTGCTTTTCAGGTCTGCCTGGAGACAGAGGGGACCCAGGGGACACAGGTGTCCCCGGCCCTGTGGGCATGAAGGGTCTGTCTGGCGACAGAGGTGACCCCGGTTTGCTGGGTGAACGAGGCCCCCCAGGAAGTCCTGGATTTAAAGGAATGAGTGGAATGCCTGGTATCCCTGGGCAGAAAGGTAACGGTGGGCAGATGGGGCACTCCCTGAGGTGGGTACCGGGTTAGTCTGGGACTCAGGATGGCCATGCCAGGAGAGCCTAGCCCCACTCAGTGGCAGGCCAGGGCCCCTGGGAGGCATCCTGCCTCAGAGAATAGGCCAGTGCTGCTAGGCTGGCTGTGGCTAGCTGTGGCTGGCATGTCCCCAAATGCCGATTTACTCAGGTAATGAGAGTGAGGGAGCAGGACCTTGTCTCTGCATGGGAGATTTGTAGAGAGGCCTCTCTGGACCCTGGTGTCAGATCAGGAGGCTGGTTGGTTATGACAAACCCAAAACCGAGGAAAATGCTTGGTGGCTGGGACAGATTTATTTGCACACAAACCAAGGCCAAGTAGCTGTGGGGCCACACAGGGATCTCTCTCTCCAGTGTCCTTTCTGGGATTCCTGCACTGGGTGCAGGGTTAACCTCAGGTCATGACCTGTTCCCAGCAGCCACAGACACAAGTTACCATCCATCTTCCTTGCATCTTTCCTACGACCACCGTACATTTACCTCATGTCTTGTCCCCACCCACGGCGAGTTGTCAGGCAGGCTGACTCTGCTGTGGCTCAGTCTGTTCGCAGGCAGCAGACAAGCCCCTTATAGGGATGGTGTCCCGAAAATCCTTATTTTAGGCTAGGGATCTGAGCATCTCCTGTGAGTCACGCTGCAAGAATGTCATGGATAAGCAAGACGAAAGACCCCGTGTGCTTATCCATGGCTAACCCAGCACTTCTTTCCTTCCCTCTGAAGGTGGGAGAGGCTCGCCCGGGATGGATGGCTTCCAAGGCATGGTGGGGCTCAAAGGAAGACCCGGGCTTCCAGGAAATAAAGGAGAGGCCGGATTTTTTGGAATTCCAGGACTGAAGGGTCTGGCTGGTGAGCCGGGTGTGAAAGGTATGTGCACCTCTTTGAATGCCTTTCTGGAGGGTGGGGACTCCCTTTTATGGGGTGTTGCACTCCTGAAAGCGAATCCTCCAAGAACCCAAAAGCTAGGCACAATCAGAAAGAAGGAAACTAACAAAAATTAGAAGACTATCCCGGCCTCAGCCCACCAGCTGTCCTAAGGGAAGAATCCAACCAAAGGAAGTATTTGGGTTTGTATTCAACAAAAGGTGTTATCCAGGTGTCATTGAAGGCAACCCCAGTTTCAAGCCCACAACATGATGGGTATTTGTATGATGTGCTGACATGGTCACCATGTAAGTCTAGTTTGCACCTGTCACCACAGAGTCACAGAACTTTTCTGTGATGACAAGGACCTTTCAGATCCACAGTTATAGCGACTCTCGGATATGCAGTTCAGTATTAACAGCTGTCGTCGCCCTGCTGTATGTCATATCCCCGTGGCCTGTTGATTTTATACAAAGGAAACTTTTAAGAACAAAAAGGCAGCTCCATTAAGGACATCCTAATAGTTGTAAGAAACCTCCCACTCTGATTATTCCTGGTGGACATGAGGCCAGGGGAAGCCAAGGGAAGAGCAAGAGGTCAGTCCTATAGGAGAAGAGTGCCATCTGACAAGCCAGGGACACAGCGTCCCAGGTTGGGACACCACACCAAGGTCGTGACCCACAGACATGAGGCTGGGGCAAGCCCTGGCGCAGGCAGGCATCTCAAGACCTGGTGGGAGACCTGCATTCAGAGGGTGTGTGGCAACAAGCCACAGTTTCATGACTTTTGTTCAAACACCCTTGCTCTGAAAGTTTCACCGTGGCCTCTAAAATCGTAACCACCGATAGCAAGTGTTGATGCAGGCGTGCTCACCGCACGCTGCTGGTGGGGATCCGGGTAGACGTCCGGAGAGTGAAAGCACATGGATGTCCATAGCCACATTATTTCTAAGAGCTGACCCCAGAAACACCGTGGATGAGCCTGTGCGGCGTCGGCATGTGATGGCAGTCTGGCTGGTGGGAAGGAGGAACCCGGGTCTGACACACGCTGCACGTGCTTCAGACTTGAGAGCATTTTGCCACATGTTGTCTGCTTCCCTTTACATGAAAGATCCAGAATAGGCAAATCAAGAGAGACAGGACATGGATTCGTGGCCTCCTGGGGTGGCAGTAGGGAACAGTTGGGGTGACTGCTGGTGGGCATGGGGCTCCTTTCTGGGGTTATGAAGATGTCCTAGAGTTCCATAGTGGTTGGGGGCACAGTTCCTCACTTGGCTCACGAGGAGAAGGGCCCGTGGGAGAGGACAGGCATTAGCCATCGGCCTCAGCCTCTCTCAGAGAACCTTGCCCCCTCACTTGGGCCCCGTCGGGGCTGTGGGGAGGGGAGGACGGGCCACCCCAGGGCTCAGAGCCCCTTGGGACTTGCTGGCCTGGACAGCCGTGGCTAAGGGGCCTCCTCCAGGCTGCTCCGCTGGGCCCAGAGGCTAGGGGACAGACGCATCCTGTTCCCACGCAGGCAGCCGCGGGGACCCTGGGCCCCCAGGACCTCCTCCCATCATCCAGCCAGGAATGAAAGACATCAAAGGAGAGAAAGGAGACGAAGGGCCCATGGGGCTGAAAGGGTACCTGGGCCTGAAAGGTGAGCATCTCCCCCTCCCCGCCCAGCCCCCTGAGCCGGACACAGCAGCTTGGGTGCCAGATGGCCCTCCGCCCAGGACAGGCCTCGCCATGCCCCAGCTCCTTTGACCCCGACATCTCGACAAGGGGACCCCTGGTTCTCGGTGGCTGGGAAGCCTCACTTTCCTTTTTTAAGATTTACCTGCAGAGCCAGACACTGGGGGAGGGTGGTGCTGCGTCCTCCAGGGGGGAAGGTGCTCCCACCACCACCAGTGCTGATCCACACCTGGGCTCCTCCTGCAGGTCTTCCCGGGATGCCGGGGATCCCCGGGCTGTCCGGAGTGCCTGGGCTGCCGGGGAAGCCGGGCCACATCAAAGGCATCAAAGGAGACATCGGCATTCCCGGCGTGCCCGGTTTACCAGGATTTCCTGGCGTGCCCGGCCCCCCCGGAATCATCGGGTTTCCTGGGTTCACAGGAAGTAGGGTGAGTGCGCATCTCTCATTCCACATCTTCTTGCGATTGCGCCTCTCCCCCTGCTTCTGCCCAGGGTGCTGTGCTCCAGCATTCGCTGTGCTGCAAGTGGTCAAGGGCCGGCTTCAGAATTGGGGCCTGGGGCTGTCCTGGGCCCCCGCGTCAGGGTAAGGAGACGCTGTACTCACGCCACCAGCAGCGGTGATACAAGTGCCTCCCACGCCACTGCTGCCCTCCTGTTGGATGAAGCCTGGTGTCTGCACTTTTCCATGAGGGCTTCTGGAAGGCTAAACTCCAACGTCTGGCCCTCCAAATGCTGGACTTGAGTGTGTGTGACATCAGGACTGAGGACCCATTACTGGATCACAGCAAGGACGACGACATCCAGCCTGCCGTTCACTCCTTCACTCGGCATACCTGCTCTGAGCACCTGCTGCGTGCAGGGCACTATGTTGTCATGGTGAGGGGGATGTGCCCTGACCCCTGAGGGGGTGCCCGTCCCTCCACACCAGTGGTCTCCCCTCCGCTAAATCCCGTGGTTTCACAGAGTGTGCTGGACATGGTGCACAGAACGCGGCACAGGGCGGCTCTCCATCGACTGTGTTTCGTGGAAGTCTTTTTATCCTCTTTTGTTTAAAGACATTATATGCTCACCGTCCTCAGCATGTGACGGATGCATTTCTGGGATTCACGCTGGGGTCAGCACACTTTGGGCCGGTCGGAAAGTCTGGCCACCCCGTGGTGGACCATTAATAGCAGCCTGGGAGGCGTCCATCTGGCCCACCTTGACGATGCCCTCCACAGCCCTCAGTGTCTTCCTCCTGTCGCTCCCATCACTGCCTCCTGGTGTAGCCAATGCGATCTTGTGTGCAGCTTGTCGGATGACTTAAAATAGGACGAAAAGACACAATGGCAGTGCTCCCAGTAGCTTTGTCTGTCATAGCCAAACACTGGGAGAGCCCAAATGCCCACCACCAGGAGGAGTGTGGAGACGGGCACATTCCGGCTGTGGGCTACGTGGCCGGAGAGAGAATTACTGAGAAGGACAACAGTGACTCTCACGTACTTCCTGATGAAAAAAAAAATGATGCAGAAACTAAGTACGAGTGAGGCAACCCCAACTGTAAAGATCAGGAACCAACAAGAGCCAGTGATGGGGTCAGTCAGAGAGTGGCTGTCTTGGGCAAGATTAGGAACCAGGAGAGAACTTTCTGCAATGCTGAAGTTGTTGTGTGTCTTTATGTGGCTAGTACACGAGTGAAGCTCATGGTACAGCCTCCCCGCTCCCCACAAAACAGAGCTGCGCTGTGCTGGGAGAGGTCACTTTGTGGAAGGCCCCCCAGTACTGCCATGTAGACCAGCACACCACCCTCCCTCAGAGGATGAGGAAAACCGTGCTCTCCGTGGTCACAGAGCCACCCAGACACCATCCCAGCGTCATCATCAGTGACCAGCCTCGATTCAGGAAGTCCAACCGTCCACAGATGGAGGGCATGGCCGTGCAACATCACAGCGAGCTGGGGAATCAGGGGTCCAACTCAGATCCCAATTCTGCCGGTTACATGGGCAAATCACTCGGCCTCTATGTGCCTCAACTTCCTCATCTGTCAAACAGGACATGACAAAATATCTATGTCATAGGGTCGTTGTGAAGTTTAAATGAAGCTTTTGAATGGGGCAAGGTGGGATGGGTCAGCCGTGAGTGTCACCACCACTGTCATGATGGCGACATCCACCAGGTGTGTTCTCAGCTTCAGTAAAGCTTCCCCGTCCAGTAAGAATGAGGAAGCAAACCATCTGCTGTTATGTGGAAAAACCTGAGGGGTTGACTACAAATTGATGAGATAAACTTTGAGTGTTGATTTTAGCCCAAGAGCCAGGCATGTTAAACCCTTTAGAATGATAAACATATCTTGGGAACAGCCTTCTGTTGAGCCTGTCCTGCTCATCTGAGATGTTTTCGTGTCTGACCTTCTCTAGGGTGACAAGGGAGCTCCAGGGAGAGCAGGCCTTTACGGCGAGGTGGGCCCCACAGGGGACTTTGGTGAGTATTGCTTGGATCATGACTGTAGGGCATCCACAATCCAGAGCATTCCAGCAGGTGTGGTGGT
Organism: Canis lupus baileyi; assembly: GCF_048164855.1. Classification (NCBI taxonomy): domain Eukaryota; kingdom Metazoa; phylum Chordata; class Mammalia; order Carnivora; family Canidae; genus Canis; species Canis lupus. Next base: position 2,639,601 of record NC_132854.1, on the reverse strand, counting down.
CAGACACTGAGATGCTGTTAGGAATTTCAAAGCAAATTATTTTTATTAGGAATGTAACAGAACAGGGGCACCTGAGTGTCTCAGTTGATTAGGCATCTGCCTTGGGCTCAGGTCATGATCTCAGGGTCTGGGGATCGAGTCCTATGTGGGGATCCCGGCTCAGCGAGGAGTCTGCTTCTCCCTCTCCCTCTGTACCTCCTCCCACTCATGCTCTCCTTCTCTCTAATAATTAATTATTAAAAGAAAAAAAGAGTGTAACACAGCAAAGTTGCAAACTGACCACCTACCAATAGGTGTCAGCCGTCTTTTCTGCCTACTGCAGGTGACAGTGGAGACATCATAAACCTGCCAGGAAGCCCAGGCCTGAAGGGTGAGCGGGGCATCGCTGGAGCACCAGGTACGTCAGTCACTCTGGCCTCATCGCCTCAGCCCTGAGCCCTGCGTGCGTCTCCCTCAGGCACCAACATGCCAGATATATCACAACCTGTATCACTGAGTCACGTTTCAGGGAATGGTTTGAGGTCTTCAAGCCTGTGGGCAAACAGAACTCTGGAATTTCTTGTTAAATTGAACCTGAAGACAAAGTCAGGAAAGCTCTGTCTGTCTGAAACAGCGGCTTGGGATGTCCCCAAGCAGGGACCATGTCCTAGCATGTAAGGGTGGGGAATTCGGGTGCAGGGCAGTTCTGACTCTGAGGCCACACCATCGCAGGCTGGTATGGGGCGGGAGGGTCAGCCCCTTGCCTCTGGCAGCACTGCTGGGTGTCCCGACGGCATGGCAGCTGGCTTTCTCCAGAGGTGACAAAGGGAAAGCCATGATGCATTTTATGGCCACGCCGTGGAGTGACACACCAGCATTTCCACAGTGCCCTGGGGGTCGCCCGGGTCAGCCCCACCCATGCACAAGGGCATGGATGCCAGGACATGGGGCTACTGAATTAGGGAAAATGTTAGAGAAGGAACATGCTGAGATCCGCAGCCCGTTCACAGAAGAAGCACCGATGTGGAATGACAAGACCCTCAACTGCGTCTCCCTGAGCCCCCTGGGCTCCATGTCTGCTCTGCTCCTAGCAGGGACTCTGTGCTTACAGGTCTAAAGGGATTCTTCGGGGAAAAGGGAACGGAGGGTGAAGTTGGCTTCCCTGGGATAACAGGCGTGCCAGGTGTCCAAGGCCCTCCCGGACCTAAAGGGCAAACAGGTATGATCTCGTGCTGTCACGTAGCCCCACATGCACCTTCCCCCACACAGCTGAGCCCCCAAACCTCCAGGCCCCCAGCACAGGGGCAGCTGGTGTGCCCATATCCTTGAGCCATGACCACACTCCACCGCATGAGGCTGGCTCTTGCACGTTGCCCATGACCCAGCTCTGTCTTAGGACCAAGGCCACCGGCCTTGGGGAGACGCACAGGGGGCAGACGCATGTGCTTATGTGGCCCTGGGTCCATCTTCTTATAAATGCAGACCGAGTCCTGGTCGCAGGGCCCCTTCCTTGCATCTGAATATGCAGAAACATGTTTGGGGATCCGGAGTCAAGAGGGAAAGCCAACAGGGGACTGGTTTCTAACTTTTTTCTTGTTGCTGCCTTTGCTATGCTTTGTGTGGGACCTGGGAACCCTGACACCAATCCTCCGGGTCTCCAGGCTCTCTCTGCACCCCTGCCTGGATGACAGCACCCGAATGGTAGAACACCAGCTGCTGTCTCTGGCAAGGCTGAGCCTGAAAGTGGGGCACATTCCCAGCTGGTCCTTTCCCACGAAGTTCCTCCTCCTCCAGGCAGGACCCGAACTGCAGGTGGCCAGGCCTCAGGGTTCCAGTCCCACTCATGGAGGCATTTGTCCCCCCCACCCCCAGGCTTCCCAGGACTGACAGGGCTGCAGGGGCCGCAGGGAGATCCGGGCCGGGCAGGTGTGCCTGGCAACAAAGGAGACTACGGCTGGCCAGGGATTCCAGGCTCCCCAGGTAAGAGCATCTCTCCCTCTGTAGACACAAGTGCACAGATTTGCTCAGAGCCAGATGGGCTGGCGGAGGAGAGGCGGTCAGCCTGGCTGTCCTCTCTGGTCGGCGCACAGGCAGTGAGAGGGGCCAGAGGGACGGAGGCCAGCGTCCCCGTTCTGTCCGGGGCTCCCGGCTGCCACTGAGCCAGGGCTGGTGGAGCTGGGGCCGGGGGTTTACCCTGCCTGGCCTGGATGGGCCCTGGTCAGGGGACAGGCACCTGGAAGCTGTCCTGCTCAGAACTAAGGGGGCCCATCCCAGCCCACACTCACTGCCACATCGGAGGGAGAGTCGCTGCCTGCCTCCCGGGTGCTACTTTAGAAATGTTTGTCCTGGGGAATCTGGAGGGACTAGAGTAGTGACCGCCACAGCGTCGTTGCAGAGCACAGTTCTTACAAAGCACCTGTTCGTAGTGACTTCGGCATCAGGAGGAAAGACACCACTGCCAGCTCCCCCACAGCTCTAAGGAGCCTTCAACACGGTTCCATGAGAACGGTCTGTTGTGAGCTGCTTCTCCTGGATGATGCAGACAGGATTCGTTTATAAGTCAGAAGTGCTCCCTGTTTGCCAGGCTCTTGAGTAAAGTGGACGGGTGGCCGTATAATAGCAAACAAGAACAGGTCAAACTGGTTTAAAAGCCGCTTTGCTCTCCAATGCACGGAATAACCATGAGTGAAATCCACACAGGCTTTCCCGGCATCCGAGGCATCAGCGGATTACACGGTTTGCCAGGCACCAAAGGCCTTCCTGGATCCCCAGGTACCTGGCACGCCCCAGCCATGCGGCCACACCCACCAATGGGGGAGGGGGTGCTGGGGGCATCCCGGAGTTGTGTGGTCATCCCCAAGGCCACATGGACTGGGTGCCCCCAACCCAGTGGTTCTGCAGACCGAGGAGGGTTCGGCCAAGATGCGATCTGGGACACTGAAGCCACATGGCTAGCCGAAATCTCCACAGCTGTGTTCCGGCTCTGTTTCCGAGTCCCACTGCACAGTGTGGCCGTCTTTCTGCTTCTGAAGACCAGCCTGGCGTGGTGAGGATGCTAATATCCCTGCTGTGCGGCCCCTGCCACAGGTGCGGACATCCACGGAGACCCTGGCTTCCCCGGTCCTGCTGGGGACAGGGGCGACCCCGGAGAGGCCAACATCCGCCCAGGACCCATCGGGGCCCCAGGACAGAAAGGGGAGCGAGGAGATCCAGGTGAGGCTATGCACTGCCCAGTGGCAGCACTGCACAACGAGACCCGGGATGTCCATGAGTCCGAGAGATGAGCATGTAGTGGATCCTGGCAGCACTGGTTGCTCTGCAAAACTTCTCAGCCAGCCCCCCACCATCATACTCTGTTATGACCCATCGGGGTTGTTACTGACCACCTCTCCTGTGGTCAGGAAAGCTCCCAGGCCCTAGGGACCACTGTCCATCTCCACTATGCCCCCGCAGCACCTGGCATGGCTGTTACCAATAACAAGCACTTAGTATTGGATGACGAGTCCATACAAACCCTACAGTCACTGAGCTGAGTCCCGGGGCAGGCCTGGGATGTGGTAGGAGCAAACCAGGGAAAGGTGGTCTCACCTACTGAGGAGACCCACACCCCCAGCCCACCCCACCCACCAGCACACATGCTCAAGCCTAAACCGAGATGGGAAACATTTCCACATAAAACTATAATCAACATATAGGAGTGGAGTATGGTGGAAAGTATTGTAGTTTCACTGAGTGTACAGCACTAGGGTCTGCTTTCTGATGATCCTGCCCCCACCATGCCCAACTCATCCGGTCACTGCGCCCACAATGGCAGCCATGCACCAGAGGCTGGCTGTGCCACGGCACGTGGGCACAGGCCTGTCACACATTGGGCTTCCGTGCACTGGGGCCTGGGTGCAAGTGCTCAGGTCAAAATACCCTCCTAAGCTAGAGCCCAGGGACCCCACAAAGAAGCCAGTACCCAAGGAGGCCAGTGACTTGATCCCCCATGGGGGCAGTGGGTGTCCCAAGGCTCACAGACCACATCATCTGATTCTCCAAGGTCTGTCACCTTCTCTTTCCCCTTTCAGATAGCTGGAAACTCCAGAATTCCCTGGTATTGGAGCCCCATGTCATTGATCTGAGGCAGGAGAATGAGCAGAGGTGCAGCCAGCTGGGGTCTCACTGTGAGCCCTGAGTGGCTACAAGGTGTTCACACAGCCCCAGTCAGGGCCATCCCCACTCAGGGGTGAGGATCTAGGGTCAGTCCACCAGCATGTCCCCACTCAGGGGTGAGGATCTAGTGTCAGTCCACCAGCATGTCCCCACTCATTGCCCATGAGTGGTGCTGAACAGCCCTCATCAGACCTTAGTAGTCAGGGGGTTTATTTCAGTACTGAGGAAGATCTGTGGGGGCCACAGAGAGAATGGGCTTGTTTGGATCCTGATTTCCAGCACACTGAACCTGAGTCAGTGTCTCAACCATGCGGTTGGTCCCTTGCATTGTCAGGGGAATGTGGCCAATCTGGATCCTGTAACCCAGGAGTTTTTGCCACCGACACTCACAATCTGTTTGAGTTACTTTGTGACAATAGCTAGATGCAGCTCAGTTGGTGTCATTTCCGATCAAACTAGAGACGGCAGCTGGCCAATCCCCACAGGCCTGGTGAATCCACCTGCTTGTTGCCTGTAAGTAGCAGGGCAAAGACCACACCTTTCTAAATGTTTCTCTTGGTGTGTTCTTCATACACTCAGAAGCACACACCATGACAGGTATGAGGATCCCCTGGGGTTGCCGAGGAGCCCAGGTCAGTCAGGAGGCTGCATTAGGGGCACAGGAGGTGACTCTTAGTCTTAGGTCACCCATGTGTGCCCCGTGCTGCCCACTCACTCCTTCCCCTGGAGCAGAGACCGCTGTCCCAGGACGCTAGGGTATCCTGGCTGTGGGCAGTGTCCTTGTACTGACCTCAGGCCTCCATACTCCAGAGAACAACCACTAGTCTGGCAGTCGGGACAGAAACCAGCCCCTGCCCCCGACATTCAGCTCGCCCACCTAGCACGTCATGTTGGCTGAAGCGCAGGGGGGAGCAGGTAGGGAATGCCCTCCAGGGTCTGTGTGTGGGCACTGCCCGAGGAGCCAGCCTTTGACTCGGACCCGGGCCAGTCCTGTCGCCTCCCACGCACACCAAGTTCTCAGATACTGAGCCAACGTGTCTAGCAGTTCCGGTGAGCCCCTGGTCACATTCTCATCAATCGATCAATTGTAAATTGGCTTTTTTTGTGTTTCTGTCTAAAGACACCATATTTAGTATCTCTTGTTGGTACATTAACGTGGAACTCATCGGCTCTGTATCTTGCCTGACGGAAGCCTATCTAACACATTTTCTCTGACAGTATGCCACTGCGCCTCTGAGTTCGGGGATGCCAGACAGCACCTCAGCATGGTGTGCAGGGGGCAATATAAACAGTGAACTCGCCAATAAAAAGCACAGAAATGTTAAAAAAAAAAGAAAGGTGGGGGGGAGGCACTAAACAGACACAGAAAGGACCCCTGTTGACACCCTGAGCTGAAACGGGGCCATCAGTGGGGACTCCAGGAATCCGCCCCCTCTGCCCGTCCAGCGTGCTGCTAGTATTGATTTAGGGTCACCAGCAGATCATAGTGGGTAGGCGAATTGGCAAGTACAGGCTCTATGAGCAGGGAGGACCCACCATAGAGCTGGGACCCAAGCCACCGAAGGGCAGCTGCAAGGAGTATTGAAAGCATCAGTGTGCTTGTCCTGCCAAGACAAGAACCTCCTGTCCCAACACAAGTGCTCACAAGCAACAGAGCCAACCTCTGGGGGCCAGGTGCCGTCCACAAGTACCGTAGCCACATGGCCTGAGCCAGATGCATGGCACCCCCGGACATTCCCTGGCCTCAGGCATCTCCCATCGCTGCCTCTCCTTGGTGGCTCTGCTCCTGGACAGGAAGCGGCATAGAAAGGAAACCATAGATCAAAAAGTTGGATGCTGATCCTAAACCTGACTTCTTCTGTTTCCATCCTAAGGGGGACGAGGCCCAATTGGGAGTCCAGGACTTCAAGGCTTCCCAGGCATCACCCCCCCTTCCAACATGTCTGGGTTACCTGGTGACAAAGGGGCGCCAGGGATATTTGGCCTGGAAGGTAAGTAGGATTCACATTACTGTGCACTGGAATCTCTGGGGGTAGGAGCTGGCAGTGACGAGGTTCCTTTGGGGGTGAAACAGACTTTAGTTTCCACCTCAAGGACACTGCAAAGTAACATAAGCCACACATGAAAGGACGAGCACTGTGTGATGTCCCTGGTACAAGGTCCTGAGAGCGCTCAAATCCACAGACAAGGGAGAAAAGGGGTCCAGGGACTGGGGAGGCAGTGCAGTCATGACCAATGCAGACAGAGCTGCAGTGTGGGAAGACAAGAAAGCTCTGAGGTGCACGGTGGTGACAGCCACTCAACACTATGGTTGGACTTAGCACCCCTGAAACCACACACTTAGAAATGGTTAAAACAAGAGGCACCTGGGTGGTTCAGTTGGTCAAGCACCTGCCTTCAGCTGGGGTCGTGATCCTGACCGAGCCCCGACTGAGCCCCATGTCGCGTCAGGCACACTGCTCTGCGGGGCGGGGAGACTGCTTCTCCCTCTGCCTGCTGCTCCCCCTGCTTGTGCAAGTGCATGAGCGCTCTCTCTCTCTCTCTCTCTCTCTTTCTCTCAAGTAAATAAAATCTAAAAAAAAAAAAATTTAATGGTTAAAATGGTAAGTTTTAGCTTAGGTATATTTTGCCACAACATGAAAAAAGCCGTCCAGCATTAGACCTGCCAAAGACTCCCCCCAAACAGGCGACTTTTGTCTGGCCCCCTGAGCACATCCTGGCACCGTGTGGCCCTGCCCACCCCTTCCTCCCGGGTAACATCATCCTTGTGATGCACATCGACAGGTTATCGTGGGCCCCCGGGACCACCTGGGCCTGCTGCTCTTCCTGGAAGCAAAGGAGATGAGGGGAACCCAGGAGCTCCAGGAACCCCCGGGACTAAAGGATGGGGCGGGGACCCTGGGCCCCAGGGCCGGCCTGGCGTGTTCGGTCTCCCCGGAGAAAAAGGTAATGGTGCCCCGGAGGGCTCCTCTTGTCGGGGAGGCTGGCAGCTCCAGTCAGAGATGGCTGGAGCCCCCTCACCCAGACAGGCGAGGCCTCCACATCCTGCTTGTCTTGAAGGGCCCAGAGGTGAGCCCGGATTCATGGGCAACACAGGAGCCACCGGGAGTGTGGGCGACCGAGGCCCCAAGGGACCCAAGGGAGACCGAGGACTCCCAGGTAAGTGGCTGCTCGCACACCTGCAGAACCACGTCAGGCAGGCTGCCAGCCTTGGACGGTCCCTGCGCCTCCAGGCCTGGGGGCCCCTCTCTGGGTGCCGTTTCTCATGGAGACCTGCCAGCACCCGCACTGGGACATGCTGGATGACACTAACTGTCAAAAGGGCTGAACAATGTCTCCAGTAAGTCATTATCCATCTTGTCTCGAGAGCAAGACAGGTCTGGGAAGCTCACGATGGGTATCAGCAGATAGAAAAATTGAACACAGGTCAGAGCAAGAAAACCGAGGGATTCTTCTTTTCAACTGGGCTTTCTTTTCCCTTTCCAGGTGCCCCTGGCTCTGTGGGATCCCCCGGGATCGCAGGAATCCCCCAGAAGATTACCATCCAGCCAGGGCCAGTAGGTCCACAGGGAAGGAGAGGCCCTCCGGGGATGCAGGGAGAGATGGGACCGCAGGGCCCGCCGGGGGATCCAGGTAGGAGCAAAGCCTCCTTCTCCTGTTTGCTTTCTTTTCACTGTGGTTTTCTTGCTGAAAACGCTTTGTTGAGCAGCAGTGACACTGAGCATTGTCACTAGTCAATGACAATGCTAGTCACGCTCGGCTCGCTCATTTCTCGGCTCTGCAGGTTTCCGTGGGGCTCCAGGGAAGGCAGGGCCCCAGGGCAGAGGTGGTGTGTCTGCTGTTCCCGGATTCCGAGGAGACCAGGGGCCTATGGGACACCAGGGGCCAGTGGGCCAGGAAGGTGAGTGATGAACGGCAAATGGGGACAGAAGGCAAGGTGGCTCTTCTGGGTCCGCTGAGGGACTGACAGATGGATTGTGGTCCTTGGGGAGGGAAGCACACACACCAAGGTGAGCAAAGATGAAAGGCTGCCCTCCCTCCAGCCTTGGGGCTGGGTGTGCCTCTAACACCTGCACCTGACTAGAGCACCTGTGCGCGGCCAGAGCATCTGTGCCCTGCGAGAGCACCTGCACACACCTGGCACAGTGTCCCCAGGCCGGCTGGCTCCCTTCCTTCCTCTGACACATCTGCAGGTACCTCAGAGAAGGAAGCAATTAACAGACTTTGAGAAAGAGGATTTGTAAAAAGCTTGATGGTCTCAGACGATGAGCTGAAAAAAAAAAAAAAAACAATTACGTTAGCAGGAGCCATTGTAAAGTCTCGTATTACTGATTTCTTGAAATCACTTGGACATGTGCAGAATGAACAGGATAGGCAGGAAATACTAGCAATTTATGCAAAGAGAAACAGATTTGTTTTAATCCCCCTGAGCACACGAGGAGCAGGAGGGGAGCAGCCATGTGACAAGTTAAAGGGCTGCACAGTGTCCTGGTCACGGGGATGAGCAATCTGCTGTCCTCCCAACAGACTGACCCATGGTCTGGAGGTTAGGGGTTACCTGGGGGATGCACAGTCATGGACACACAGAGGGGAGTCATCCAGGCTGGGAGACCCAGACAACAGTGTGGAGGGGACATCCCATGAGGAAGTGATGACAAGTGAAAGTGTCCTGGGAGGAAAGGCGTAGGGAGAGGCGGGATCAACCAGGACAGTGGATTCCCAATGTTTGATGGGTCATGTTGCTGGAAGTAGACTGGACATCCTGCTGTGCTCTGGGGGCAGAATCACCCCTGGGCAGGCGTCATGGGAGGCAGGTTTCTGTCCCAGAAATGGCCCATGTGTGCGATGAGCTCCCTGTCCCCGAGAGATCTAGCAGAGGAGGCCCATGTGTTGGGTGGGCGCTGGACTGCAGTCCTCTGGGCTTTCCCAACTCTGAGTGTCAGGAAGATCAGGTCCTGCCCAGGAGGCTGTTGGTCTGCCAGGTGCAGAGCCCGCGAGGGCCGGGCTTCGGGGAGAAAGCAGGCAGGGGCGGCAAGAGCTGAGCGATGTCAGCCCCACGCTGTGGGCTGAGGTCCACGCAGCAGCAGCTGCAAGGTGACCACTTTCTCTCGGGTTCTAGGGGAGCCGGGCCGCCCAGGGACCCCCGGGCTGCCGGGCATGCCCGGCCGCAGCGTCAGCATCGGCTACCTCCTGGTGAAGCACAGTCAGACGGATCAGGAACCCATGTGCCCCGTGGGCATGAACAAGCTCTGGAGTGGATACAGCCTGCTGTACTTCGAAGGCCAGGAGAAAGCCCACAACCAGGACCTGGGTAGGTAGGACCTGCGGAGCCAGGCCAGCTCAGCTCCCGGGCTGCTGCTGACTGAGGGCCCCGGGCCTGTCCACATCCTGGTGCTTCAGAATAGATTAAAGCGGCCTGTGAAAGCTCTCAACCTGGGGTCAGGACCCCAGAGACTGCCTTCTCACCTGGCAGCGGCCTCCACAAGCTCAGGAGGCCCCTTGGGTGGCGGCCCCGCTCCCTCCGAATGCGGGCTGGGGCCGGGAGGGCCTGGGCGCCACGCAGACGCCCCGGGAAAGCGCATGCAGACATATACACATAGACACTGAAGGAAGCCTGGGTGCCGGGAGGAACTGCAATGGCTTTAAATACACAGAAGAAATGTAGCAAGGACACACTGAAAGCAGGGGTGTGCAGGGTGGGTGCCTTCGTCGTGACGTCCGTGGTGGGGAATCCGTCAGGCCGAACCCTGATTGTTTGTGCACGATCCCATCAATGCGGTCGACTTCCAAAATCAGTCTAACAGGAACGAACGCCGGGCAAAGGCCAACAAGGACGGGACCAACCCTGCAGCGGTGGGAACGGGCGTGGGGGCAAGCCCTGGGGCTGGGCGGGCTTCCTGCAGGGGCCCTGCACAGAGGCCCTGGGCTCTGGACTCCGGCTCTGGACCTGCCACGAGATAAAATCGACCTTTGTGCCAGGAGCAGTGGAGTCATCTGGGGGTGGGCACAGCCGGCGCTCCTTCTGGGAGAGCCTCTCAGGATGTGGTAGGCCAGGCCCTCTCTGGGATCCCATCAGGGATCTTGGGGCTGGTGCTTGCAGAGCCCCTGACACTGGCCCCAGACAGGGTGCAAATTCATGAAGACCCCACTCCCCCTGCTGACCCAGCCTCGTGGAAAGGGCTATGTGGGAACTTCTAGAAGGGCAGGGCTGAAATACCCCAGTGCTGTCCTCTGAAACATGGAACTGGAAAGCCTGGCTCGGTCCCCCGTGCAGGTCTGAGCCCCAGCAGACAGCTGCTGGACGGCCCCCTGACATGGGGCCTCGGGGCTTCGCCGGGGCTTCGCCGGGGCTTCGCCGGGCCTCCGGGAAATCTTCCCGGCATGCTCAGTGGTGGCCCTTTTCCACAGGGCTGGCGGGCTCCTGCCTGGCTCGGTTCAGCACCATGCCCTTCTTGTACTGCAACCCTGGTGATGTGTGCTACTATGCCAGCCGCAACGACAAGTCCTACTGGCTGTCCACCACTGCCCCGCTGCCCATGATGCCGGTGGCCGAGGATGACATCAAGCCCTACATTAGCCGCTGTTCCGTGTGCGAGGCCCCAGCCGTCGCCATTGCAGTCCACAGTCAAGATGTCTCCATCCCCCACTGCCCAGCTGGATGGCGGAGTCTCTGGATTGGATATTCCTTCCTCATGGTACGTGGTACTTGCCCTCTTTCTCTCTGAGCATAGAACTGAGGAAAAATCTAGTTCCTCTCCCCAACCACACCCTGCCTGGGGAAGCATGAACAGCTAGCTGCCTTTGTGAGAATAATCACACAGGGCAGTTGTTCGGGTTGTGCACTACACGAGGGCATCTGGCCCAGGGGATGAGAGCTGGAATACAGCCTGCACTTTTGCCTGCACTTTGCTAACTGAGCCATGTTAGGCATGGGGTGACCCCACCCAGAAGAGGCCCATTAATTTGCCACCAGACCTTTGTGCAGTGGGTAATTGGGATAAACTTGGTTGCCAAACAGCAACCCTAAAGTTTTCCTGCTTCCTCCGTCACTGTAGGGAGAAAGGAAAGTCCAGCAGAGATGATGGGTCTTCTGCTGCATTTATAATTATTATAACTGTCATAACTCCAACGTTGACTAGATGCCCAACATATTAAATATTTCATGTAGTATATAAATAACATAACATATAAATTATAGGAAGAGATAAGTAAGTAGTGTACCTTAATATTTTTAGAGGTATTAGTGCTGCAATCATTTGAGGCAACAGAATCCTAAGTTCTGTGCCAAGGCAGGCACACTGTGTACTTCTCAGGAAGCTGACCCTGTAAGGTGACTTCTGAGGACAGACACATGGTTGCACGTGGCCATCAGGGTGCTTCTGTGGTCCCTCTTCTCTCGTAACTTCCACTGGAAATTCAAAAATAAAACTGAGCTGCTCCTTTGCAAAGGGAGTGATTTGACTATGTCCCAAAGTGAGGGAGGCAGTCCTTCTCTTGTGAGTAGTACATCTCCCTCTGTGTCCGTGGACAAGTACGCAGGGTGCTCTCCAGCTGCTGGGCACTGGGCGTCTGCCAAAGGCAGGGTGATGTGGGGAGCCAGGGCTTAGGGCCACCGGGCTGCACCCACGCCGGGTCTCAGAGCCACAGAAACGCCTACTGGCTTGGACACTGAGCCAGCGAGCAAGGCCCTGCCCCTCCATGTGCCCCGTCGGCCTGTCTAGGAGGCTGGCCCAAACCCCAGGACTGGCGAGTGTCTGGTCTGCACATGACGACCCCTCTCGTCCATCCCTGTCGGCAGCAAGAAAACCATCATCCCTCACCTCTGTCATTTCTCGCGAAGCCTCTCTGGTGGCAGCTCTAAGGCTAAGGCCTTTGGTTTAGTTTTTCCTTTGTGATTCAGACTATGAGGTGCTTCCCACAGGGCGCTGACCCCCACCCGACAGCTCTCTCCTGCTTGTCCACTCCCAGCGTGGCCTCAGCACCTTTACACCAAGCGGGTCCCGAGGCACCTGCTTACACCAAACCGAGTGTGGTGGCTCTGGGCTGGGGAGGCTCCTGTGTTCTGTGTGAGCAGAAGACTTCAAAGCTGGTGTCTGTGCCTGTGGTTTTGTGTAGAGAGGCTAACCTGGCTTCCCTGCCTCGTTCTTCGCACACACCGTAGCTGAGCCCACTCCCGTGGCACAACCACAGCCTGCTCCTCCAAGCCAAACGGCACGTTTCTGCCTGAGATCTGGGACCCAGGGCCTCCCGGGGCCCTAACAGGAGCTACAACATAAATGAGACTGACACAGGCCCACGCCCTGGGAGTAGCCACAGGACCATCTCAAGTGACTAGTTGCTTGATTAGCAGCCCTCTGATGGAAACAGTAGTTGACACACAAGTTACATGTGGGCTATAGACAAACCAGCAAGTAAAGACATTCTAGACCACCCCACCCCCTCTTCATAAGCGCAGGAGGGGAGGGGCTGGAGGGGCCACCTTCTCTGGCCCTGACCTTTACCTTACCAAACCTCACATGCTGACCCACACGTCGACTTTATTTGTCCTTTAAAAAAGGTTCACGTTTTGGTGTCTCTCCTGCCAGGCAAATTCATTCTTTGAGTGGGTCATTCGGGCGGGAGACAGTATTTTTCCCCAGATGAAGTCAGCCACACCCACCGGGGATCCCCTGCTTCTGCTGTTGTTCTGGTTGTCGCTGAACCACACATCACAGACGTCGGCACAGGTCCCTGGACCCTCACCTGCAGCATGCCCGTGCCCAAGGCTGCCCTCTGCGGGCCTGCCCTGCTTCAGTTAGCCAAGCCCCAAGCGTTAAAGAGCGTGTTGCAGGCATCGTGTGTTGGCAAGGATAGATGCTCTGGGTCAGATGTCCAGTTAGGGGAAAAGCGCATCCGAGCCGCTGGCCCCGGGCTGTCCCTGGAGGGTGCGCTCACAGCCCTGCCCTGTCTCCCTCTCTGCGCAGCACACAGCAGCCGGCGATGAAGGTGGTGGCCAGTCGCTGGTGTCGCCGGGCAGCTGTCTGGAGGACTTCCGTGCCACGCCCTTCATCGAGTGCAATGGAGGCCGTGGCACTTGCCACTACTACGCCAACAAGTACAGCTTTTGGCTCACCACCATCCCCGAGCAGAGCTTCCAGGGCTCGCCCTCCGCCGACACCCTCAAGGCGGGGCTCATCCGGACGCACATCAGCCGCTGCCAGGTGTGCATGAAGAACCTGTGAGGGGATGCGCTTCCCTCTAGGTCCACACTCAGCCGGGGGGCCACTTTGGTGCTTACTCTTAACTTATTACCTCAGAGGACGCCCCCAAGACGGATCTCACTTCTCTCTTTCAACACCAAATGGAAAGGCTACCAAAGGAACTCAGCGCCAGCACTTATACCAAATAGCCCCTGGTCCTCCACAGGCGCTGGCCCTGTCCGTCTGCAGGGAACTGCGACGCCCCAGCACCCTACAGCCATACTAGACTATCGTGCACTAGACGTAGCTAACCTCCTAATCTGTACCCGAACAGTCACTGTGCTTCGAGCGCCGCAGACCCTGCATTCCTGAGCTTAATGGGGCGGTGTGGATAACAGAAGCCACGCAGCCCAGGGTGCTGGACTCACGTGGCAGTCCCCATGGGCGGGTCTCCCGGCTTCTGTGCTGGCAGCTCTGTTCTCTCCCTGAGACCACTGATCAAGAATTTTCATCCCCTCAGGAAAGCCAGGCGTGCGTGCCTTTTATTTTAAAAGCTTTTGATCATCCCACACGAGCTCTCTTTCCCCCGTGTCCTTGCAGACCATCGGGTTTGGCCAAAAGTGTAGAAGCAGAGACCTTTTCAGCTTCTGTTGTCAGCCACGCCTCTGGCGGCCACCTTGTAGGGTCCCCGGCCCCAGGTGGCCCGGGGATCCGCCCTCCGTTCTCGGTGTCTCATACGCCTATGCCTTATCTAACCTCTGTAATGACCACAGAATAAAAGTTGGTTTTGAGCTTTTTATACCCTAAGTTATGGGCTGTCTTCATTCATGTCTGTAGAGCGCCGTTTGTTGGCACGAACCCCAGGGGCTGCCTCTGGGGCCACGCACCAGCCCTGGCAGAGCTCGCCCCCCGCCCCCCTCCGCGCATGAGCCCAGGTCTACGGGCGCTGCCATCCGCCTCTCGGGGAGCCGCGTTTGTTCACAGAAGACACCCCAGCGCCCGCCCCTGGGAGCTGGGAGGCCGGGCCCTTCGCCCACATGCCTCAGAGTCAGTCAGTTCTGACCTCACAGCCCAGATCAGATCTCCGTATTTCTGAGAAACACGTTTCTGGCTTGAGTTTCTCTGGAACCTGGCTGATCTCGGGGAGCCCAGCTCAATTTATCGTTACCCTTTACTATTCAATCTCACGTTAACCTTTTCTAAGAACAGTTCTCATGTAACTAAATAAGTATTTGCCTAATAGTGTCATTGGAAAGGTCCCAGCAACCACTTTGACTTGCATTCCCCCAGAAGCTGACCAGGACAGGACTCTCACAGGACGGTTATTTGGGGATGTGAGTCCCAATCAGAGAGCGGAGGGGGTCCGGCAGAGTGAGCCCAGGAAGGAGGACGCTTTCCTAAGGGGGTGACCACCCGGGCAGCTGGGGGCTCTGTGCTGTGGAAACCCACGGAGGGAGGCCACACTCTGCGTGTGCAGCCAAGGGCAGAACAGGGACTGCTCCCTCCACCAGCTCTTGCCCTGGTGGTCAGGGGTTGCCTGCTACCATCACTTCCCTTGTGCTCCTAGGCGTGCGGTGGCCAAGCAGCATCCCGGGTGCAGGTAGTGGAGAGGCAGCAAAGCTGATGTAAGGTGCCGTGGGTTACACCTGTACGCAGATGGTTTCCATAGCAACAGCCACAGCACCCCCGTGGGAGGCAAGGCTGTGGGGCCAGGGCTTGAAAGATGCCCAGCACAGAGCCAACCACCCGCCCACCGAAACTCATGGAGGCAGCTATTTATTCTGGACTCTACTTCCCACGATCAAGGGGCAGCCTTGAATGTGTCCCAGTCCTGAAGATTGCAGCTTGACTTGGCTTAGGTGTGATGCCATGAAGGACAAGGCCATGGGGACCCACATCCTCCTTAGCGGGACATACTCCCCAGTGGCCTCTGATACCCTCCCCATCTGCAGACGGACTCTTGCGAGGGGTGGGGTGGGGTTGCAGAACACAGGCCAATTCACGGGAGCCTTGCCTCCCTTCCATAGCTCAAGTTCAAGAGCAAAGGGCAGCTGGGGTGGAGGCCAGCTCCAAAGGTGTGGGTTGTGTGATGGCATGAACTCGCCCTGATTGCAGCTATTCCCAAAGGCCACCAGAACACAGGGACCAGAGTCCAGCCTCTCCGTGGTGGGAGCAGGGTGGGGGGGAGGGGGACCCATGCTCTTCCTGGAGCCAACTTACCCCTAATGCTACACTTAGGAGAAGGGGATTCTTGCATCCAGATTATGGGGACTCTCTGTGGGGGTCTCCCTGCACCTCCCTTCCACCCCAAGACACAGGACTCCTGCCCCACACAGAGGTGTGAATGCACCAATGAGGCCGCCAGAGGGCAAGGCCGAGAGAAGGGTGGGAAGTGCGCCCCCACTCGCCACCGCCCCCCTGAGGATGACGATGGCCCTTCAGGCCAACCCACCCAGGTGGTCAGCCTCCAGGCACTGCCTCTAGGCTTCCAGGACTTTCCAGTGCAAACCACCAGATGGGGGACACGCGGGGTGCTCCTCTTGTCATGGGCAGCAGGTGAACAAACCAACCCTAAAAGGGAGAACACAACAGCACCCCAAACAAAGCAGGTGAAGCAAAGTTGAGTCTGTAGGGAGACCCGGTGCTAGAAGTGGAGGGGCCACTAGGCACCCATGTGAGCTTTTCCTGGCACGGCGGCAGCTCTGTTTAAACCAAGTTCAGAAATGACAAAGTTGTCGGGACCCCTGGGTGGCTCAGTGGTTGAGCATCTGCCTTCAGCTCAGGTCATGATCCTAGGGTCCTGGGATCGAGTCCCTCATCGGGCTCCCCACAGGGAGCCTGCTTCTCCCTCTGCCTGTGTCTCTGCCTCTCTCGGTGTCTCTCATGAATAAATAAAATCTTAAAAAAAAAAAAAAAAAAAAAAAAAGGGCAGCCCCAGTGGCTCAGCAGTTTAGCGCTGCCTTTGGCCCAGGGCGTGATCCTGGAGACCCGGGATTGAGTCCACATCGGGCTCCCTGCAGGGAGCCTGCTTCTCCCTCTGCCTATGTCTCTGCCTCTCTCTCTCTCTCTCTCTCTCTCTCTCTCTCTGTGCCTCTCATGAATAAATAAATAAAATCTTTTAAAAAAAAGAGAGAGACAAAGTTGTACTTTAAAAAAACCAGCCTAGCAGCCTGTGAAGTGGGGGAAATAGAGATCCCAACACACAGATTACGACATTCCCAGCCCAAAGCATCCCTGCCGTCCGCTGCTGCCCAGCACGGTGGGATGTTGTTGAGAAAGAGGCTTCCGTCTGTGCGAGGACACAGTGGAGCCAGGGGTGAAAACCTGCAGTGGTGGCTCTGAGATCAGGCACAGCAGGTTGGCGGGTGGGTTAGCAGGCTGTCCATGGCCTCCCCACCCCCGCAAAGGGCCACATTTGTACAAAGGAAAAGAGGGACCATTCGAGGTCACCAGCTAAAATCCACATCCAGCAAAGAAATCCCATGTCCATCGGCTGGCTCACCCACCCAACCAACCTGACCTTCCCAAGTGCTGACCTGGCTCCCTTGGTGCAAACCGCACCCACACAGAGCAGGAACCTGCAACAAGGCTCAGACCTCAAAACTGGACTGGCATCTGAGATCCACTTGGCTCAGAGCCCTGCATGAAGCCTATTTTTAGGGCAACAATCAAGGGTGCAATGCTTCCGTGTGGTTGATGTCTCCATCATGTGCCATCCCTGGGCACCCCCCACCAGAACATCTGGCCGTTCAGGGACACAAGCTGGGGGAGCTCAGGGCACATGGGCAAGAGAAACAAAGAACATTCAGGGGAGAAAGGGCCGTGGGAACTCAGCTAGCCTTCAGGCATGAACCACAGGACCCTTTCTTCTGCACAGGCTGCAGATAAACCCTAGGCCTCCCTGGGTGATGGCAGGTTTCAGGGACCAGTCACTGGTAGAGGTGTAATGAAACTTTTGATGATTCACAGATTCATTTTCACTTTCCACTGGGCTCCACTGTGGGATTCACAAGTCTAGGCCCCTGGCTGGGCTTCGGGAACGGGGTATCCTCCCAGGAGAGCCCCAGGCACAGACAGGAGGCTGCACCTCGCTTTGTCCTGTAGGCTGGCTCACACTGGCACCTGGACAACACACACCACACAGGAGCAGAGGAGGCCAGCCTGGAGGGACCCACAAACAGGTGGTGGGCACGCAACACAATCACTGACCCCCTGACCTCCACAACGTAATGACTCACAAAACACTCCGCTTTCTTGCTAGCCCCTGCCTCACTGTGCACTCCGTTATGCACTGAACGCTTGACTCTCCCCAGATCCTTCTGTCGGAGCCCAGACCCCCAGTGGGACAGTGTTTGGAGGTGGGGCCTTGGGAGGTCATGGGGCTGGGTCCTCATGATGGAATTAGTGCCTTCCAAGGAAAGACAGACCAGAGCTCACTCTGTCCACCATGTGGTATCCGCAGGCAGGAAGGGGCTGGACCGGAAATCAGATCTGCCAGCACATGAACCTCTGCTTCAGACCTCCAGAGCTGCGAGAAAAGCTTGTCCCGCCTGCATTTGGTTACAGCAGCCCAAGTTGGTTGAGATACCCATGAAAGTTAAATTTCCCAGAAACAAAAACTGCTGCCTCACAGACTCCTTGTCTTATAATCTTCTCCTGACCAAGCAGCCCACCCACCAACCACCACAAAACGGGGTTTCTGAGTTAGTAACTACACGGGTGACCCCAAACAGACCTGAGCAGAGACAGACCTCCTAGGTTTCTATTACTGGAGCTCATGTCATCAAGACAACCAGACAGGGTACCTGGGGGGCTCAGTGGTTGAGCATCTGCCTTCGGCTCAGGTCATGATCCCAGGGTCCTGGGATGGAGTCCGGAGTCAGGCTCCTTGCTCAGCAGGGAACCTGCTTCTCCCTCTCCTTCTGCCCCTCTGCCCCTGGCTTGTGTGCTCTCTCTCAAATGAATAAATAGAAATCTTTAAAAAAAAAAAAAAGAAAAGAAAGAGAAAAAGACAAGCAGACAAATGGACCAGTCTAAATATTCTGAAATTTCTGAGGATTCAATAATAGCTTTTAAAGACAGAAGTACGTGGGCGCCGGGGTGGCTCAGTCGGTGAAGCATCTGCCTTCGGCTCAGATCATGGTCTCAGGGGCCTGGGATCGAGCCTCACATCGGACTCCCTGCTCATTAGGGAGTCTGCTTCTCCCTATCACTCCCCCAGCTTGTGCTCTCTTTATCTTTTCCTCTCTTGCTCTCAAAAAAATAAATAAGTAAACCTTAAAAAATAAAAAAAGACAGAAACACATTAATCTCACAGCCACCTCCCAGGCACCCCAGCAATGAGTCCACCAGGAGTGAAAATAAGGTCTAAATCAACACAGACCCCACACCCGGAATCTCCTCATAATCCTTTTTAATAATATGCATAGCTCACATGGCTGCAACCAGTATAAAAGCAGTGATTCCGGATGTTGTATAAATTAACACGCCAAGAATCATTGTGACGCATCAAGACACAGATACCAAATGGTAGGACCAGGGAGAAACCCCAGTGAAGAAAATGTCTGAGAAAACAGTGGGGCAGGTACGCAGCCAGGGGCCCACACACAGGCCAGGTGCCGAGAAAGCCCAGCCGCACACTTCGGCGAGGCCAGGATGTTAGGAAAAGGAGCGGTCCCTGGAAGTCTTGGCTCAGAAGAGTGTTTTCTGCAGGTGATTCACTTGCCCCCGCCTCCCAACACAGCCACGTGGGAACCACGCCCGTGGACCGCTTAACAGCCAGCTGTGGTTTGCACACGGACCACCTCCTGTGTGTGCAGCCCCTGTAAGAAGCCACTGGACTCGCACGCTCCTGTGCGCAGCACACTCGGTCACTCCCTGGCCAATCGTGTACACTGGGGCTCAGGCCTCTCTGAGTCAGGCACAGCACCCGGATCTGGTCCGTCTGGGCGTCTTATAACTGGTGATGTCCACTGTCTGTGGTGGCCCCTGGGCTCTCTGCCGCAGGATCACGGGCACCACCATGTCAAACAGGGTTTCAAACAGCAGGTCCACGTTGTACCCAGTTTTTGCACTGGTCTCGAAGCACATCTGCTCAGCAGCTGGCACGTCCTTCTCGTCCAGCATCTTGTACTTCAGGATCTTTTTATAAAACGCCACCGCGTCCTCTGGCTGCACCTGCTTGGGCACTTTGGGCGATCCGCTGCTGCCGCCCCCAGCCACCCCGGGGCCAAGCCCTTCCTTCTCCTGGCTGTCTGCGGTCCCGTCCTCGAGGAGGTCCACCTTGTTCCCCACAATGGCGAAGAGGCAGTCAGTGTTGGCGGTGTCTGTGAGGCCCAGGAACCGGTCCTCCAGCTCCACCAGGCTCTGCGGGTGGTTCACATCGTAGGTGAGGATGACGGCAGCCGCGCCCCGGCAGTACATGGAGCCCAGGCCGTGGAACTGCTCCCGCCCTGGCCGGGAAGAGGGAAAGAAAGATGCAGGTTATCTCTCCTCCGAGGACACGCCCACCGACCACACCACCTGGCAACCCCAGAGACAGCGGAACCGGGCCCCCAAGTGCAGGTGTGGCTGGAGCCAGGCCTGAGGGAGACACTAGCATGCACAAAGGAGTGGCCCAGACCCCACGGGACCCACGGGCAGCACCCATCTGCTCTGGGAGACTGCGTAACTGCCTGGTTTCCAGGTAAACCCTTACTGCATGTAAACCCAATATTCAGGGGTGCCTGCGGGGCTCCGTTGGTGAAGCATCTGCCTTCAGCTCAGGTCATGATCTCAGGGTCCTGGCATCCAACCCCATGTCAGGCTCCCTGCTCAGCAGGGAGTCTGCTTCTCCCTCTGCCTCTGTCTCAGTGATCTCTCTCACTGTTGCTCTCTCTCAAGTTCTTTTTTTTAAAAAAAAGTCGACCAATCCAGTATTCAGAGAAAGGGTCATGGGCTCATACTACTTGGGTAGAAAGGGATCCCTGATGAAAAAGAAATGAAGACCCTCTGGTCTGTGGATCTTAGGAGCACGGACCAAATGCATGTTACCTACACACATATATTTATTTAAAATGTGTGTCCTTTGCCAATAAACCAGTTTTCAGCCAAATGACTAAAGAAACACAAGCAATTTCTACCTCAACTCCCAATCATTCTGCAACAGCCCTGATGTAAGCCAGGCTGTGCTGCCTCTTTTTGGAGATGGCTGGCGGCCCTCGTGCCCAGCCCTGGGGAGAGCAGTTTGCTGAGAAAGATGGCCTGATCCTACCCTGACAGTTGACTTCCCCCTTGCACGGAGCCAGGCCCAAAGCCAGGGTGCCCCGCATGTCCAACAAAGCCCCAGGTGTTTCCCTAAACGATGTGGAGGAGAAGGGGAGCTGAGAAGGTGCCGCCTGCACCAGGTCTGGCAGGGGCTCCGCCTGCTGAGGTGCTGAACGTGTAGTGCCTGAGTGCAAGTATCCGAGGGCCACCTGCTGACCAGCAGCGTGCGCTGTGGGGCTCAGCACCCCAGAACGGCAATCCTGCCCTTCCACACCACCAGCAGGGCAGTCCTGGGACGAATCACTTCATTACAAGTTCACATCCAATTGCATGCGTGCCAACAGGCAGAAAGGCAGCAGCGCTCCCCCGTGGGTTTCTGGACCCACCCTGGGAGGCAATGGTCAAGAAGTCTCTAAAAACAAATTTAAGAACTGGCAACAGCAAGCATTAGCTGTGAAGAAAAGCAAGACACGCGTCCCCACCAACAGCCATGAGCTAGGCCTCTTCTGTCGGACCCTCATCTATCTCAAGCGATGTCTCTCAAGCGAGCGATCTGGGCATCATGAGGTTTTCCAAGAGGAAACTCGCTTCCTCTTGCTTCCGGCCTCCCCCCTCGTGTTCCTGAGGCAGTGGGGGCAGAAGGAGCAGCGGCGTTCCAGCCATCCCCGGGGAGCGCTGGCAAGGCGGCCCCACGGTTCACTGAAGACCAACCGGCTACTGTGTGCAAGCCCATGCCCACATACTCTTCCTGTCCAGATAAAAATGTCTGATTCGCCTTTCAGAAACTAAAAAAGTACATATATTGATACAACAAGAAAAAAGTCCCAGTAACTAAGGAAGTAGGAAGTGAAGAATCCCAGCCTCAGGCGCCGCACACTGACTCAAAGCCGAAGCCCCGGGAATTCTGGTCGTCTGCACTCCCTGGCCGCACTGAGGATCTCAGCAGCCTTGTGGTCCAATTCTGGGGGTGCCAGGGCACCAGGCTGACCCGCACCGGGCCTCAGAGGCCCAGGAGAAAAATCACGAGCTGTTTCAAGTTTAATCAATGCATCTGAGGGTTGGCAGGTGCCAAACCGAGGCCAGGTGACCGCAGCCAAGCTGCTGGGCTTGGTGTGTCCCTGCTGTGCGGCCTGCTAGTGACCCGGGGGCAGGAGTCCAGGGGAGGGACCCGGGGTCCTCCGCCTCCAGGAAGCCACCTGGGCTCCCCCGCCCCCCGTCGTGGGTGGTCCGCAGGCCTGCAGATCAGAAGCATGTGTGATTGTCCGGGAATTCTAGCTTGTCCAGGAAGCAAATCAAGAAGTGACCCGTTTCACTGAGCTTTGCCCACATACTCACATTTGTAGGACCTCTTTCTAAGACTGAATAATCTCCCACTGTATGCATGTGACACACTTTCTTTATCCACTCATCTGTCAAAGGACATTTAGGGTGTTCCCATACCTTGGCCACTATGAATAATGCTTCGAGGAACACAGACGTGCCAATAAGCCAGTCACGGGGAACAAATCGTGCAGGATGCCACTTATCTGAGGCATCTAAAATAGCCACATTGGAGACACAAAGACTGGAATGGTGGTAGCCGGGCCTGGGGGTGGGGGTGGGGGTGGGGGAGGGGGGGCACTTGGGCCAGTGACCCGGAGAGGCTGGGTCAGCATGAGGACAGTGGACACATGCACACAGCCTCCCCAGCAACACACAAAGGGGGCCTGCCCCTTCCCACATTGGACAGAGGGAGGACCTTAGACCAGAAGGCTCAGCAAGGGGCCCAGAGACACAGGAGGGATGGAGGCTGGCACTGGGACCCTGGCCCGGGCACCAGGCAGTCAGTGGTCGAACCACCAATGGAGAGCCCTGACTCTGGGCACAGACTCTGCGTTCAAATCTCCACAGTGTGACTCGGGCAAGTAACTCTGAGACTCCATCCCAGGGGCCAAATTGTGGACCGTTCCACCAGAGGGAGGCCATGAAAGTACAAGTAACAGAGCCGGGTAAGCTTGTTACATAAGCAGTGAGTCAGACTCCTCCCCAGTCCGAGGATGAACACCTTCTCAGGACCCCATGTCCTGGGCTTTCATCAGCACGTCTACACACTGTGTCCTGGGGCCTATTGGCCACTCTTGCCACTGACCAATCCACTCCGTGTGTCTTTCTTTCAGAGAATGGCCTTCTCCCCAGTTTCGGGGCACGTCTCGTAGCTGCCGCGCTGCATCAGTGGCACTGAGAACACCCGGCAGCTGGTGTGGGGTGGGGGTGTGGAACACAAGGCAGCAGACCACAGCGACTCCAGGCAGCTGCCAGACGACCAGAAATAAACCGCTGGCTTGCCTCCCCCTTCATTCTCAGCCATCCTCAGCCAGAGGACCACCGACCTTTTTTTTTTTTTAATTTTTTAAAGATTTTATTTATTCATTCATGAGAGACACAGACAGAGAGAGGCAGAGACACAGGCAGAGGGAGAAGCAGGCTCCTTGCAGGGAGCCCGATGTAGGACTTGGTCCCGGGTCTCCAGGATCAGGCCCTGGGCTGAAGGCGCTGCTAAACTGCTGAGCCACCCGGGCTGCCCAGGACCACCGACCTTTACCCCAAGCATGGTGTCATTTCCACTTGAACAGTTTACAGTAACAGACGGATGGTGTGGCCATCGGAAATCACAAGGCTGGCAGCACATTCCAAACATGTGCATGTTGTGTTTCACTATTTCCAAAATAACAGTAATGCCCAGACCCCCACCCTAGAGCACAAGAACCAGGATGTGACAGGGGCATGCGTGCCAGTATCACTTGAGAAGCTTCCTGGAGAATGGACTGTGTGGCCAGGCCTGAAGGTCATCACCTCGCTTGGTGCAAGTGGGAAATAAAAAGCCACTTATTAACGTGAGAATCAGAAAACTACTGGTTTCCATTCAGTTGAACAGTATGGTCTGCCAGGAAACATAAGACACAAACACAAAAGGAGAAACTTTGGGGGGGGGGGCAGAGGAAGAGAGAGAGAAACTCCAGCGGACTCCACACTGAGTGTGAAGCTGAACGTGGGACTTGATCCCAGGACTCTGAGGTCATGCCCTGAGCAGAAACCAAAAGTTGGATGCTCGACCAACTGAGCCACCAAAGGAGCTTTTAAACTCCCTGCAAGGCCTGGATCACCCACTGGACAGGACTTCACAAAAACACTGACATGACCACATGAGGAAGATAAAGAACTCTGATCACAGAACCAGAGACGGGATTGGGGAGGAAGTGAGGGCAGAGCAGAAATGGCACAGAGGAGCCCAGTCTAGGCCGAGCTGCACCACACATCCCTTGAGAGATTTTGTAGAAATAAAATCCTTTTACCACGCTCTCAAGTTCCACCATGGTGCTATAAATACAACCTCTGTGGTCTCTTTCCTAGAATTGGATGTGTTTCGGCTTGAGTGTACCGTCACGGGCCAAATCTAGAACATTCCCACCTCTCTGCCTCTGAACTGATGGTGAGCCTGGTCAGAGAACAGCCCGTGGAAACAATATTCCCAGGAATGTTCAGAAAGGACAAACGTGTAAAGCTCTTCTCATGCAGTAAGAGAAAGGAAGCACCTGTCCTCCCGGCGTGATGAAAGGACTGGCTGTCCAGGGCCAGCGCTGGGTGCAGCTGCCTCTCCCAGTGTCCACACCCTGCAAAGGCAAGGACAGGGCCTACGAGGATCCACTGCCCACGTGTGGTGAGTCCGCCACCTGTGTGTTGGTTACCCCACCAGGCTGTCCCCCAGTAATGTGCTCTAGTGTTAGGATAGACATTGCCATGAAGGTTATTTTTTGAGATCCACAATCAAATGACTCTGAGGAAGTAGATCACCTTCCACGGTGTGGGTGGGCCTTATCCAATCAGTTGAAGGCCCGAAGAGCCTGAGATTTCCTGGAGAAAAGGGCAGTCTGTCTCAAGATCATAGCCTGAGTTATAAAATCTCTCAGCCTGCTGCCCTGCCGACGTGGAGCTCAAGACTGCAACACCGGCTCCCCCGGGGCTCCAGCCTGCCAGCCTGCTCTGCAGAATTCAGACTTGGGAGTCTCGCAGTCAGGGGAGCCCACCCCTCCCCCTCCTCCCCCTCCTTTCCTCCTTCCCTCTTTATATACCTTATATATTTATTTATTTGTAAATTCATATATTTATATTTACATGTAATAAAAATTATATATTTTATATAATTATGTGACTTTTATATATTAAAATATATTTTATATATCATTTTACATAAGTTTATCTATATCTCTACATCTTGCTGGTTCCGTGCCTCTAGGGAAGCCTGCCGGTCACACTAGGAACCACCCACCTGTTGCTCTGGGAAATGTCCCCTCAGGCGAGTGGCTGCTAAAAGCCAGTGCCCCAGGCGGTGGCACTGTCTCAGCGGCCTGTCTCCCCTCCCGCTGCCCCGTCTCAGGACTGTCCCCAGGGAGGCCCCGATTCCCTCCTGGAACAGTGTCCTGCTGGCCGCTCGCCCTGGTGACCTGGGCTCCATAGCAGCACACTTTCTGTGCGGGCAGTCCACGGTGGCCCCAACTGGTTCGCACCCCCAGACCCACTGGGCTCCGCCGTCAGCGGAAGGCCATGGCTCTCAGTCACCACGGGCCACTTGTCCACAGGAAGGAGAAGTCCTGGGGGGGCTTCCAGCAGCTGCACGGATTGCCGTGACCCAGACTGGCCACGTCTTCACGCAGGACCGCCTGCCCGGCTCCCGGGGCCCCCACCCGCCCCCGGGGAAGCCTCTGGCCACAGGCTTCTGGGGACTCCCCCGAAACACACCAGCCTCCCTGCCGGGGCTCCAGCTCCTCAACGAGACACACGGGAAAGCTCAGATTTCCAAATTCGAGACCTAGAATGTTCACTATGGACGGACAAGCAAAGGGGAGGGGTGGAAGGGGGGCTGGGGGGGCACTCTCCTGGGGTTGGAAGCAATCTCCTGCCTTCCAGCTTTCACTCTTGCTCTCTCTCGTACAAAAGAGGGAACTGCTCTGGTCCTGCCGTCCGTGCGGGCGGAGTGGTGGCCCCCACATGCACGCAGGCCCCCAGTGGCGATCCATGGCGAGCCGGGGAGGGGGCAGGTCCAGAGGCCGCCGCGCACCGAGGGACCACGACGTGGAGGCCAAGGCAGAGCCTGGGGGGCGACGGGCCTCCCGATTCTGGACGCCGCCCGGAGCGGCCGACCCCGAAGCCCGCGGGCAGCACAGGGGCGGCCGCCACCCCAGACCCTCCTGAACTGAATCATCCCCGTGGTCGGAGCGCCCCGGGTGCGGCTCCAGGGCTCACAGTCTTCAGAAGGGGCCCCGAGGCCTGGCCGCCTCGGACGCCAGAGGCCACAAGGCCACAAGAGCGGGTGCACGTGCAGGGGCGGCTGGTGGAGGCGCCTCTGGCCCCCCCTCCCCGGCCCTCCGCCTCTCCAGGCGCAGGGAGCAAACCGGCCGTCTGTGGCCCGCGCTGACCCACAGAACCAGAAGCTGACCGGTTGGCTCAGATGGCCCTGACCTCCAGTGCCCCAGCCCCTGGGGACAAAGTCTGTGTCGTCTCCTGAGCCAAGTCAGCAAATCTGCTAACTTCCCCAAAACTAGCGAAGTCCCTGTGGACAGCAGTGTCTAAAATTGCTTCACGGCTTCCCCTCGACCTGGCATGCCCACGGGGAGGACTCTGCCCTCTAATCCGATCTATTCGAGAAGGAACAATCCACCCAAGGCCGGTTTGCTGCCTTTCCTGAGAAATGAAAGAGGGAGGAGGTGCTCACCACCAAAACACTAACAAGTTAGCCAGCAGGGAGGCAGCAGCCCGGCGGCACCACGAGGGAAGTTGTCCCAAGACCAGGCATAAAAAGTACAGGGGTTGGCTCAGTGACACGGCAGGGACGGGTCGGGGGACAGAGTCCCCTTGAGTAAGGCGCTCCTCCTTGCCAAGCGGGGCGAGCAGGGAGAAGGAGCCAGTGCTGGTCTGGCCATCAGCTCTTCTGGCTCCTTTGTGAGTGTACGGGGTATTCACGCCCCCCCACCCCCACCACCACCACCACCAGCAGCACTGTCACGGCACCTCCTGCTTCTGGGCACTGTGCCAGACCTGACACCTGCAGTCACCTTGGGGGTGGCTCAGGGCTGCACACAGGCAGGCATGCAGGGCAGGAGTGGACCCCGGCCACCAGAGTCCAGAGGCCCCGAGCCCAAGTGCCAGCTCCAAATCCCACTGGAGCATGCGTTAGGGGGAGACCCGGGTTCGAGACAAGAATGCCAATATTCCAAACTCTAGACGAAATAGGAACTGGATGGTGTCTGCCCTACCTCTGTTATCAGAAATTGAACAAACCCAAGCAAGCCAGATAAGCACAACAAGCAAAAAGCCGGAGTCTAGTGGAACCAGCTCCCACACGGACAGCCACTTCCTCCCAGCAAGGCAGCAGTGTGGATGAGTCTGAATGAACCGTTCATTGTTCTCACACAGATGGGTCTACTGCTCATGGTGTGTCCGCAGCCCTATCCTGAGGCCAGGCCCTTCCCACCACACCAGCCAGGCAAAGCCCCCGCATCCCACACGGGCGACCCTCCTGAACACTGCGCAGGGCAAGACCTGAGCCAACAGCCATCAGCCAGATGGTAAAAAGCAGGAGTTTAAAAGGGAAAAAAACCCTATCCCACAATATTAATGGGGTTGTTTTTCTGCCAAAAGGACGAACTAAAACCCAACAAGTAATGAACTACACCAATAAGAGAGGATCAAATAATATTTTAAAAAGATGTTAATAATTACAACCCAATAGTCCAATTTCACTGCTTGCCTTCAGAGTTCCTTACATTTTGTTCTTAAAAGCCTGACACCATTATAAAGTCTTCAAGAACATGCCCACGTGGTGACACAGGAAACTGCCCGTTCTTGGGGCCAAAGGAGGCCATGTGCCTCGGCAGGACAGAGGAGAGCAGGGCCGCGGGCCCCACCAGCACATCTGTCAGTGGGCAGGTGTGGGGGCTGCAGGCCTGTGATGAGGCCTGTGACAGGCCTGTGACGCCTCCTCCTGTAAGAGAAGACGTTCTCCTCGTACAAATATTGAAGCCCAAGCCCAATGGTGATTGGTGATTTCCAATTCCTGGAACCACCACCTCTGGGACCCAGAGAGAAGACTGCTTCGGGAAAATGAACTCGGTTTCACACTGAAATATACTCTGCTTTTACCCAAACCAGCACACGTGTCATTTCTGCTGTTTGTTTGGTAACTTGAAGACTAAACCAAAAACAAAAGAATGTGTCATATGCCAAGTGAATCAAATAATGAGCTGCACATAAAGTAATCTCTTGCTTGTGACTCACCGGTCGAGCTTTCTGAAATAACCACTAAGGTTATATAACGCCTGGGGCTTAATTCTCAAAGTACTTTACTCTGCGCAGACACGAGTGGACTAAAAATAATTCAGTAATAAAAACAAATAATTCAAATAAATATAAGACCTCTAGCAATTTCATATTAAGAAAAAGAGGCAGATCCAAAGAAAAATACACTTATATAACAGACTTAACTTTTTTAAAAAAGAAACCTCTCACATACCAGCATATTCGATGCAATCTCCTTCATCTCTAACAGATCCTCTGTTGTCCACTGATAATTAACTTTTCGAATGAGATTATCACAGAAAACTTCAATGATTTGCTAAATGCTCTACTTCGTAAAGCCAGAAACTAAAATCATTTCAGTTTTTTTTTTTTTTGGTACATTTTTATTTGTTTCAAAGCGGAGACAATTGCAAACACCATGTGAAGAAAGCTCTTTAACTTTTTTTTTTTAAGATTTTATTTATGAGAAACACAGAGAGAGGTGGAGACACAGGCAGAGGGAGAAGCAGGCTCCATGCAGGGAGCCCGATGGGGGACTCGATCCCCGGTCCCCAGGATCACGCCCTAGGCTGCAGGCGGCGCTAAACCACTGAACCACCAGGGCTGCCCGAAAGCTCTCTAACTTTATAGAGAGCTTTCTGGAAATACCACGTTATCTACAATGGACTCTAGTCTGGAGGACCCCATTCAGTAAATATCCCAGTTATTTCTAACAGCTTTGCTGTCCAGAGCAGCGCTTTATTCTCCTCCGTGATACAAAGTCTTCTGAGAAATATTTGGCAGATAATAAACATTTTCCTGTTCTTTCTGTCCCGGGGCAGGCACATTAAACTTTTTCTGAACAATCCTAAGGAATCAAAGGATACCACAGATGTTGACGATGTCTAGTGATCTCTTGCTCACCAGATAGGCTATGTTCTCAGAAAATTCCCCGGAAAGGGGCACCTGGGAGGCTCAGTGGTTGAGCATCTGCCTTCAGCTCAGGGTGTGATCCCAGGGTCCCGAGATCGAGTCCCACATTGGGCTACCCGCAGGGAGCCTACTTCTCCCTCTGCCTGTGTCTCTGCCTCTCTCTGTCATGAAAAGAAAGAGAAAGAAAGAAAAGAAAGAAAGAAAGAAAGAAAGAAAGAAAGAAAGAAAGAAAGAAAGAAAGAAAGAAAGAAAGAAAGAAAGAAAGAAAGAAAGAAAGAAAGAAGAAAGAAAAAAAAAAAAAAGAAAATTCCCTGGAAAGTACTTTATCCACTGACCCTGTACAACCAGGGCTGCCTTCTGGGGATAGCAGGGGCCACAGCGATGTACTGGGGTATAATATCATCAATTTAACAGTGCAAAAATCCTTGTAAGTCAATCATTAAAGTATTTTGTTAGAACTCATTTTTCTTTAAGATCTATTTATTCATTTTGGAGAGAGAGAGAGAACAAGCGAGCCAGTACGTGCCACAGGTGCTCGGGGAAGGGGAAGGGGCAGGGGAGGGGCTGGTAAGGGGGAGGGGCAGAAGGACAGAATCTCAAGCAACGCCCCACCCAACACAAAACCCGATGCGGAGCTCGGAGATCAATCCCAGGACCCTGAGAACCTGAGCAGAAATCAAGAGTCAGCTGCTTAACTGATTGAGTCACCAGGTGCCCCTTGTTAGAACTGATTTAATCATATTTTTATTTTTTTTAATTTTTTCAAAGATTTTTAATTTATTTATTCATGAGAGGCAGAGAGAGAAGCAGAGACACAGGCAGAGGGAGAAGCAGGCTCCCTGCGGGGAGCCCGATGTGGGACTCCATCTCGGGACCCTGGGATCACAACCTGAGCTGAAGGCAGACGCTCAACCACTGAGCCACCCAGGTGCCCCTAATTATATATATATTTTTTATTTGTATTTATTTGACACAGAGAGAGAGAGTGCACATACAAGCAAGGGGAGAAGTAGAGGGAAAGGGACATTCAGACTCCCCGCTGAGCAGGGAGCCCAAAGTAAGATTTGATTCCAGAACCCTGTGATCATGACCTGAGTCGAAGGCAGACACTTTACCGACTGAGCCACCCAGGCATTCCTAATCATATTTAAATATAACAATATTATGCTGTGCATAAAAGTAAAATTTTAAAATAATTACTTAGAATAGTCCAATTTATCATAGAGACAGCAGAATGGTGGCCACCAGGGCGAGGAGCCTGGGGGGTGGTGTTTAGTGGTCACTGAGCCACAGCTGGGAAGGGGAGAAAGTTCTGGAGATGGTGCTGATGGTCACACGACGTGAATGTGCTTAATGCCACCAAGCTGTACACTTAGAAATTATTAAAATGGTAAAATTTTTATGTGTATTTTATCACGATAGAAAAATTATATATTTAGAGAGATGATAGGTAGAAAGGTGGCCAGGAGACGACAGATAGATGGGATAGATGGATAGAGACACAGGAAGAAACAGAACTGCATGTGGAAAACAGCATCTGCTAAGAACACCAAAAAACCCAAAAGGCCTCACCCCTGCCCATCTCACCCCTGCCTGTCTTGCCCGTGCAGCGGCTGCAGCAGGCCCAGAGCGCTGCCCATGCACCTGGCCATCTGATTCAGGAGGTCCAGGGGGGCCTGGGTTCTCCATCCCACAGAGCTCCCTTTGGGAAGTGAGGCTGTAAAGCCGCAAGCAGTCTAGGGGCAGCTCTCATCAACCTGGGCTGAGACGCAGTGTGAACACGGGTAACTGCCACCCCAGCCTGGGTGTGCCGTTCTGGCCCTTCACCCCTGTCGAGCTCCTCCTGAGGCTCTGAGCCTGGTCCCGGTGCCCAGGCGGGGGTGCATGTGGCTCAGGCTGAGAGGCGCCACCTCTCTTGAGCGCAGGGACCTGTGGCTACACAGTAACCAGCCAGAGTTAATCAGATTGGAAATTAATCAGGTTTGGAATGTGCTTTTGCAGTTGCTGTAGAAAAGGTCCCTAGCTAAGCAAACAATCTGCAGACAAGCTCTGAAAAGTGGGAACGAAGTGTCCTCAGACATGATACAATTACCGAGCACCGTGCTGCTGCTTCCATGCTCTGGGATGCACCAATCATACCGTCCTTATCTATCCTTATCTATTGGAAGGCAAGGTCCTCAGAGAAGAGGTCAAACGTCCTCCATCCCATGTGGCTTTTCACGTTGTAGGACACACAGCCAGTCCGAAAGGACAAACTCTGCCTCTGCTCTTGGTTACTGGCAGGTGTCCCTGGGCCTCAGCATCCTCACCACAGCCCTGGACTCCGCTAACCAGTGCAGCCAGTGCTCCCTCTCAGACCTGCCCTGAGAGCCAACTCTGATTGACATCCCACTTCAGAGGCCGGGCCATACGCCAGGATAGACATGCATGCACACAGCCACGAATGTGCACACACGTCCACGCGTGCACCTCGCCCCCCCCCCCACACACACACACTGTATGGGGCACATCTCAGATCTGGAAGCAGAGGTCCAGAGAGCTCACGCTGCGGCTCAAGGACCCCCAAGTAGTAAGCAGCTCCTACTTCTGTGGAAGTGGAATAGTCTGCGTAGGGAATGCCAGACTATAAGGGTTTTAGGAGCTGTGGAGGAGGGCACATGGGTGGCTCAGTCAGTTGAGCGTCTGCCTTTGGCTCAGGTCATGATCTCAGGGTCCTGGGATCAAGCCCTGCATCTGGCTCCCTGCTCAGTGCAGAGTCTGCTTCTGCCTTTCCCTTGCCCGCTCATGCTCTCTCTCTCTCTCTCTCTCTCAAATAAGTAAATACAATCATTTTAAAAAAATAATAAAAATAAAAGCAATGGAGGGCCTTTAAATTCTATTAGGAAAAGAATGAGATTTGGTCAAACACTGTTTTGAGCAATTCTACTCTGAAATATGTTAAAAGGCAATTTTTAAGAGAGGGCAAAATCATGACTCCCAGATATAAAAAGTAAGTATCGAGGCACCTGGCGGGCTCAATCAGTAAAGTTACCGAAAGACACAAAGGACAAGGAAGTTACTGTGGCAAAAAGAGGCAGAACTGTCTTTTCCACGGGGGACAATGAGCCACCACAACCACACCCTCAAATCCAAACGAGGCCAATCCCACCACCCACACTTTTGCTTCACGGCACAAGGGGATCACACAAGCCCTGGGTGTGCTGTCACCTCTCCACCCGAATGAGGCCCCAGGAGGAAAGACGCTGCCTCGTTCACCGCTAGTCCCCAAGGTCCGCACAGACTCCGATGCGTGGCAGGTATGCAGTGTTGACAAGTGAGCGAGTGACAGGATTCACACCTACTGAGCGTTCGCCCTGGACACAGAACAAGAGTGAAACCCGAGGAAACGTGGAGGTGGCCACACAAGACTCCGCGAGCTCAGACCCGCACAAAACTGAAGAGTGAGCACAAAGTAGGGAAGATAACAAAACCCTCGCACCAAGAACAGGTACAAAGCAGAAAAGTGGAAAGGGCACAGTAAGAGACTATAGAATATGCCCTTTATTTTAGGGGGCCTCTTTATATCCAGCACTCCTCGTGTTTAAGCAATTAATGATTACTTACCTGGACTTTGGCCAACATGCTACCACTTTACTTTTAAATAGAATCTTTATTCCAGGGCACCTGGGTGGCTCAGTAGTTGAGCGTCTGCCTTCGGCTCAGGTCATGATCCTGGGGTCCTGGGATCGGGTCCCACATCAGGCTCCCCATGGGGAGCCTGCTTCTGCCTCTCTCTGTGTCTCTCATGAATAAATAAATAAAATCTTTTTAAAAATAAATAAATTCTTTATTCCTATTGGATAATCTCACAAACGCTGAGGGTGCCTGCTGGGTCCCAGGGGGAGGAAGAAAGCATATGGGTGGGTCTAGTGAGCCACACAGGCCTCCCATGCCCACCATCCTAATTGCGCTTCAGAATGAATCCTATAAATTAGGTTCCCTCTGACAATTTGAGGATGAGGTAGCTGAGACTCAGAGAGAAAGGACAAAATCCTCATAGTAAACAGTCCCAACTGATTCAGCTAAAAAATAATAACAATAATAAAAAAAAATTTTAATCCGCTGACTCTCAAACTCAGCTGTGAGTTGAAAGATGGCATTGCAAAATCTGTTAGTGGCAGAAATTTCTTCAAGAAATGCCCCAAGACAACAGCTTTCCACAAGACGCACAGTCACACATAAGCCTTCTATTTCTTTTTTTTTTTTTTTTAAGATCTTATTTAGTTATTTATGAGACACAGAGAGAGAGGCAGAGATACAGGCAGAGGGAGAAGCAGGCTCCATGCAGGGAGCCCAACGTGGGACTCGATCCCAGGACCCTGGGATCATGATTTGAGCCAAAGGCAGGAGCTCAACTGCTGAGCCACCCAGGCACCCCAGGCTTCCGTTTCTGAGTAGAAACCCCACCTTTGGCAAGGCCACAAACGACTCACAGGCCACTTGTTTACCCCACGATCTCTCTTGATGCCCATGAAGGCTACTAAACAATGAAAGTAAGACCTTTCAAAGAATAAATAGGGAAACAGATTGGCCGCATTCTTTGGGCATGACAAATTTTTTTATTTTGAATAATTCAAGGCAGAATACTCTTTTTTCAAATATTTATTTTAGAGAGAGACAGAGAGAGCAGAGAGAGGGTGGAGGGAGAGGGAGAGAGAATCCTCAAGCAGACTCCCTGCGAGCCCAACACGGGGCTCGATCCCAGGACCCTGAGAACATGACCCGAGATGAAATCAAGAATGAGACACTTAACCAACTCAGGCATTCCCATCATTCTAATCTTTGAGTATTATTTGATGTACTAGCACTAGAATTAAATTTAAAAACTCTGAAGAGCTGTATTTCATTACCTATTTAATTCTTCTTTGGCCACAAATCTTTCAAGAAAATGCCTTATTTTACCCAAAGCAACCTACACATTCAATGATATCCCTATCAAAATAACACCAGCATTTTTCACAGAGCTAGCACACACAATCCTAAAATTTGTATGGAACCCGAAAAGACCCCAAATAGTCAAACTAATGTTTAAAAAGAAAACCAACACTAGAGGCATCACAATTCCAGACTTCGAGCTCTATTACAAAGCTGTGATCATTAAGACAGTGTGGTACTGGCATAAAAATAATCACACAGATCAATGAAACAGAACAGAGAATGCAGAAATAGACCCTCAACTATATGATCAACTCATCTTAAACAAAGCAGGAAAGAACATCCAATGGAAAATAGTCTCTTCAACAAATGGTGTTGGGAAAACTGGACAGCCACATGCAGAAGAACCTGGACTACTTTCTTACACCACACACGAAAATAAACTCAAGGGGCGCCTGGGTGGCTCAGCCGTTAAGCGTCGGCCTTCAGTTCAGGTCCTGGGATCCAGCTGTGCATCAGGCTCTGTGCTCAGTGAGGAGTCTGCTTGGGATTCTCTCTCTCCCTCTGCCCTTCCCATAAAAATAAAACATTTAAAATAATTATTAATTTTTTTAAAACAATAAGAGAAAATGTCTTATTTGGAAATTTTTCAGGGCTTAGGATTTTTATTTATTTTTGAAGATTTTATGTTTTTCAAGGTTTTATTTATTTATTTGAGAGAGAATGTATGGGCAGGGAGGGGCAGAGGGAGACAGAGAAGCTCCCCACTGAGCAGGGAGCCCCATGCAGGACTCAACCCCAGGACCCTGAGATCATGACCTGAGCAGAAGGCAGACGCTTAACTGAATCAGCCACCTAGGTGCCCCTAAAGATTTTATTTCTGAGAAATCTCCACACCCAATGTGGGGCTCGAGCTCACAACCCCAAGATTAAGAATCACATACTCCTCCAAATGAGCCTGCTAGGCACCCCAGGGCTTAGAATTTTTAACAAAATTCTGACAATTTAACGTTCAGTCACTGAGCATTTGCCAAAATACATAATAAGGACCCCTCTAATTTTCAGAAATAAAGATAAAAACAAACGTAGGGGGATCCCTGGGTGGCACAGCGGTTTGGCACCTGCCTTTGGCCCAGGGTGCGATCCTGGAGACCCGGGATCGAGTCCCACGTCGGGCTCCCGGTGCATGGAGCCTGCTTCTCCCTCTGCCTGTGTCTCTGCCTCTCTCTCTCTCTCTCTGTGACTATCATAAATAAATAAAAATTTTTTAAAAAATTTAATAAAAAACAAACGTAGGGCAATTTTCCCATGTTTTCCATGTTCCCCAGCAAAATATAAATTTTGCATGTGTGCTTGAGGAGAGAAAAGCCTTCGCTGAGACTAAGGAGCTCTTGGAGAGCCTGGAGTCAGACACACCAGCCCAGCCGCTACAGGACTCGTAACGCTGAGAGCTCCAGGCTCCAGGGAATCTCGCAGAACCCTCCAGCTCCTCTCCTGGACCTTCCCAGTGCTGGTGGAAAGCAGCAACCATGGCTGACGTCCAAAGAAGGATGTTCTTTTAAGAAGACGCCGGGGGATCCCTGGGTGGCGCAGTGGTTTAGCCCCTGCCTTTGGCCCAGGGCTTGATCCTGGAGACCCGGGATCGAATCCCACGTCGGGTTCCTGGTGCATGGAGTCTGCTTCTCCCTCTGCTTCTCCTTCTGCCTATGTCTCTGCCTCTCTCTCTCTCTCTCTCTCTCTCTCTCTGTGACTATCATAAATAAATAAAAATTAAAAAAAAAAAAGGACGCCGGGTTTCTCGTTATAACAAAGGACACGCACAACACAGTCGTGGGAGAAGGAAGGAGAGTGTCCACAACCCAAATCCGTGCAGACACCTCGGTGGGCAAGTGTGAGCCAGGAGGAGGCTTGCCCACCCCCGCTGCCCCCTCCCGGAGGGCCACTCCCGCAGGATGGTAGTTTTACAGATAAACCTAGGAGCAGGGGATCCCTGGGTGGCTCAGTGGTTTAGTGCCTGCCTCTGGCCCAGGGCGTGATCCTGGAGTCCTGGGATCAAATCCCACATCAGGCTCCCTGCAGGGAGCCTGCTTCTCCCTCTGCCTGTGTCTCTGCCTCTCTCGTGTCTGTGTCTCTCATGAATAAATAAAAAAAATCTTTAAAAAAAAAAAAAAAAACCCTAGGAGCAGCTGAGAGAGAAAAGGTCTTTTTGTCACCTTCCCAAAAAAAGAGAAAAGAACAACAAAGCGCTTTCCTCCCAAGCAGCCCCCTTAGCAGAGGCTGAGGCCGCAGTGAGGCTGAGCTGGATGCTCCAGGCCCAGGCAGCCTTCCCCCAGGCCTGCCCTCCGGCCTCAGCCCACACACCCCTAGGTGCACAGAGCCAGGCAAGCGTGGAGGCCAAAGAGGAAGGCGCCAATGCAGAGCAGACGCTCTGCCTGCGTCTGCTCGGCCTGCGCCTCCACTCGGCCTCCGCTTGGCCTCCGCTCACTCGGCCTCTGCTCGGCCTCCCCTCGGCCTCCCCTCGGCCTCCGCTCAGCCTCTGCTCACTCGGCCTCCGCTCGGCCTCCCCTCGGCCTCTGCTCATTCGGCCTCCGCTCAACCTCCCCTCAGCCTCCCCTCAGCCTCAGCTTGGCCTCCCCTTGGCCTCTGCTTGGCCTCCGCTCATTCGGCCTCTGCTCGGCCTCTCCTCAGCCTCCACTCTGCCTCCCCTCGGCCTCCGCTCACTCGGCCTCCGCTCACTCGGCCTCCCCTCAGCCTCCGCTCGGCCTCTGCTCATTCGGCCCCTGCTCTGCCTACCCTCGGCCTCCGCTCGGCCTCCCCTTGGCCTCCCCTCGGCCTCCGCTCATTTGGCCTCCGCTCGACCTCCGCTCGGCCTCCCCTCGGACTCCCCTCGGACTCCCCTCGGCCTCCCCTCAGCCTCCGCTCACTCGGCCTCCCCTCAGCCTCCGCTTGGCCTCTGCTCATTCGGCCTCCGCTCTGTCTCCCCTCGGCCTCCCCTTAGCCTCCGCTCATTCAGCCTCCCCTCGGCCTCCCCTCGGCCTCTGCTCGGCCTCCGCTCACTCAGCCTCCCCTCGGCCTCCCCTCGGCCTCCCCTGCGCCTCCGCTCGGCCTCCACTCACTAGGCCTCCCCTCGGCCTCCCCTGGGCCTCCGCTCAGCCTCTGCTCACTCGGCCTCCGCTCGGCCTCCGCTCGGCCTCCGCTCATTCGGCCTCCGCTCTGCCTCCCCTCAGCCTCCACTCACTTGGCCTCCCCTGGGCCTCCGCTCAGCCTCCGCTCATTCGGCCTCTGCTCTGCCTCCCCTCGGCCTCCCCTGGGCCTCCGCTCGGCCTCCACTCGGTCGTCCCTGCCGTGCGCGGACCCGCGGGGCGCCTGCTGCGGGCCCGGAGGGCGAGGAGACCTGTCCGTGTGACGGAAGCCGGCCTCTGATCCCGCCCAGCACCCGGGGCGGCCTGAGCCAGCTCCCGCCCGGCGCCCCGCAGAAGGTGGCCGCAGACATCCTGGACGGGCCACAGCGGGAGCCCGGGCGGGCCCTGCTGCTCACACGGCCACAGCCTCCGGGCTGCAGGGGCCGCGCCTTAGCAACCGGGCGGCCTCAGGAACCCCGCGGGGCGGCTTTCCAGGAGCAGCTCCCTGACCTCCCAGCACAGGAGGCAGCTGTGGCGCAGGGCGCCTCTGAGATTGCACCAAGGGGACAGCGGGCCTCTGCTCCGCCACCCGCTGGCCGAGGGACAAGCGACAGTTACTTCCAGAGTCTGTCCCTTCATCTGAAAGAGGAAGTCGCGGAGAAGGTGGTCGTCCAGAATCACCCCAGCCCCTGCCATTTCAACCTGGGCCCGTTACACGGACGGACAGTGAATGACGCCCGCGGGGCCGGGGCAGAAGACCGTCTGCAGCAGCTCCAAAGCGGAATCACGGCTTCCGCGGGGTCAGTCAGCCCACGGAGGTCAAAGCCAAGCTCCTCTGTGCCCACGGGTCCAAGGCCATCTGATCCACGTTAAAAAGGAGGGGGCGGGGGGGTGCTAGCTGAGCTGCTTTGGAAGCCCGAGCCCAGCACACCAAGAGAGGCCAGGCCAGCGTGAGGGCGGGAGCCATCCATGTACCCCAACCCCCTTCGGGCCCACAGGACAGATCAACAAGCGCTTGTGAAAGGCTCCGTAGGAGATACGAGCTCAGCTTGGCTCAGACTGAAGTGCAAATACCGGAGCAGGTGCGTGCGTTCCGGTCAGCTCCGCGGAGCACAAAGCCAGAGCTCGAGGAAGGGCTGCATTTTGAATGCTGGCTGGAAATAATTTATCACTGGGAAACCAAGGGATGTGTGGCCACAGCAGCTCCCACCAAGCTCCACGAGTGAACTTCTTTCTAAGAAAAGCTCTGCTGAGACAGAGCAAACTACAAAATTTGCATTTTATGGCCAAGAAGAAAAATGAAGACTAAAGTTCCAATACTCAGACCTCTTCTAGTCCCAGTCTGCAAACACCATGCCTCGTTCCAGCCACACGTGCATTTGTACCGGCACAGAAATACGTGAACCTGCATCAAAGAATTACCCACACACACTTGCATCAAGTCAGCCGAGAAAACCAAGAAGCAGACTATTTCCCTCATGACAGTGGCTAAGGATTAACCATCCACGTAATAAAGTCTCCAAGTCTGTACGTGAAAATGGAAGTATCACAAACACGATTCAATAAATAAAGGCTAAAACAAACACTGCCTTCTTTTTTCTTAAGATTTTATTTATTCATGAGAGACAAAGAGGCAGAGACATAGGCAGAGGGAGAAGCAGGCTCCCTGTGGGGAGCCCAAGGTGGGACTCGATCCCAGGACCCCAGGATCATGACCTGAGCCAAAAGCAGATGCTTAACCACTGAGCTACCCAGGCATCCTTGAAACCAAACTTTTTAAAATTCATGTAGAAAAAAATCCTCCCCAGTCTACCTAAATAGTGTATTCAGTATGAAACAGCATTCCAGTATGTGTAATTTAAAGAATGGGAGTGAAAAGTCCTGAGTCCACACTGAGACACATGCAGCAGGAGCATGTTTCCCTGGAGCCACATGTTGGGACTGATGCTAGGCGAGAATTAGGTACCAGTGTTCTTCACCTTTGCTTTCAGTACTTGAAGAAGATGCCACTTCTTTCTGACCACCATCCCACTGTTCCCTGCTCTGTCTTCCCAAGCACCATTCCTCCACCCGACTGGTGAGTCCATCCACTGAGCCTTTTGTTTTTGTTATTGTACTTTTTCATCCAGAAACTTCCATCTGGGTCTTCTTTAAATCTGTTTTGGCTGAGGCTCTTTTTTTTTTTTTTTTTTTTTTTTTTTTCATTAGTTTAAGCATTGGCGATGGTTCACTTGCTTAGGATGGCTGCTTCAAAGTCCTTGTTAGGTAATGCTACCACCTCGGTCAGCTCAGGGTTGGCGTCTCAAGATTGTCTTTTTTGACTCAGTTGGAAGTATGATGAGTGTTTTTGTTTTGTTTTTTTTAATTGAAACCTGGACATTTGCATCCTGTGCTATGACACACTGGATCTTAACTTAACATCTTCCTTTTGAGCTGGCTCCTTTATCCAAGCAGGGGCTGGGGGACTGTGGCAGGTCCCTTCTCTTTCGTGACAGGTGAAGGCAGAAGTCCAGACGCCCCATGCAGCCTCCACAGACACCAGCAGGGATGACAGCCCCAGCTCCTCCAAGACCTTGATGGTGGCATGGGGGTGCCCCAGTTTTTTCTCAGTGTTTGGCTGGAGTACAGAACACTTTTAGTTGTCTAAAAGGTTTACCAGGGCACCTGGATGGCTCAGACAGTTGAGCATCCAACTCTTTTTTTTTTTTTTTAAGACTTTACTTATTTATTCACGAGAGACACAGAGAGAGAGGCAGAGACACAGGCAGAGGGAGAAGCAGGGTCCACACAGGGAGCCCGATGCGGGACTCAATCCCGGGACCCCAGGATCACGCCCTGAGCCAAAGGCGGCGCTAAACCACTGAGCCACCGGGCTGCCCTTTGAGGATCCAATTCTTGACTTCTGCTCAGGTCATGATCTTAGAATTGTGGAATCGAGCCCGGCTCCGAGGGGAGTCTGCTTGAGATTCTTTCCCTCTGCCCTTCCCCCTCCTTCCACACAATGCTCTCTCTCTCTCTCTCTCTCTCTCTCTCTCTCTAAAAACAAAATAAATAAATCCATTAAAAATAATAAAAATAAGTAAATAAATACATACGTGCATACATACATACATACATACCTAAACAGTTTGTCTTACTAGGCTACCTACTTCCTGATCCTTTGGTGAAAGAAGACTTTTCGTCTTGTTTTGTTTTGTCTGTACCCTTTGGCATTTCTGGAATACTGGCTTCTTCAGCCCCAACTCTGGGATAAATGAAGCAAAAAGAAAGCCCGGGGGCTCACCACTGTCTCACTCTGTGGCAGAAATCCCCAGCTGGCCTGCCTTCTCTTCACCTTTGAAATGAGTGCTGGAACCTTCTGGGCCAGTGGGCACAGGACAGCAGGACCAGGAAAATCTGTCATCACAGTGATGAAGCCATTCCTCTAAGAACAGTCATTTCAATGCGTGCGTATGTACATGTGCATACAACTGTGTCTAAAACATTTCTTACAGAAAAGGAAATTATGTGAACTCTCAACAAAGCAAGAGGGGGCGAGTCCAAGCCAAACTATGAAGCCTGGAATTTTCTTCCAGAGACACTGAATGGGATTCAGGCATTAGTTAACAAGTATGGTTGACCTTAATTAGTTAAATTCCCCTGAATCAGCACCACAGTGGTGAGCCCCAAATACCTCTTCCCGCCCCCGGAATCCTCCGGCCCCCTCCTGGGGCACTCTGGGCTGACCTCCCAGTGCATGCACTGTTCAGAGGCATCCTTTGTCCTCGGACGTCTCGCAGTATAATGGTGCTTTGTTTGCCCTGGCTAAACCCAGAACCTTCGGTTTCCTTCCACCTGTCTTGACACCCACACTCCTATTCAGACCACTCTTTCTGATCACGAAAGTGGAGGAATTCTGCAAATGCGGCCTAGCACCCAGAGGGCGCCCACTCAAAGTCCGCAATAGCGATTCAGACCGGGGACCCACCTCCAAAGATGTGGGTTCACCTAAAACACAGGCTCTGCAGGTTTAGCTTCCAGATCTTAAGTATAAAATGAGATTTTTTCCCCAAGGTCTTTTTTTAATGGGGGCTCACGTCAATGTTAAGTCCAAGCCACACCCTCACCCCCGTCCTGCCCAGAGTGAACCCACACAGCAGTAGCTCCCGCACACTTGTTGACTGTAACCGATCATGGGCTCCTGCAATCACTGGATGGAGTTTCTGTAATTACAGAAAGGACTTTCAGAGAAGCATTCTCCCTCTACATGAC
The DNA here is from genome assembly GCF_048164855.1 of Canis lupus baileyi. Classification (NCBI taxonomy): domain Eukaryota; kingdom Metazoa; phylum Chordata; class Mammalia; order Carnivora; family Canidae; genus Canis; species Canis lupus. The sequence goes on along the minus strand of NC_132854.1, from coordinate 2,598,512 downwards.
CCAAACCAGGGTCATGCAAACTGTCTGCAATGGGGTTGGATAGTAAATGTTTTTCTCTTTCTGTGCTATATGGTCTCTGCTACCACAGCTCAGCTCTACCACTGCAGTGTGAAAGCTGCCACAGACAGACAGTCTGTAAATGCATTAGCATGGTCATGTGTCAATAAAACCTCATTTTGATAACCAGGGAGGGCCCAGGTCAGTCTGCTGATCTACAGGAAGGGGATGTAGTCCACCAGATGCTCTCCCATCACACAAAAACTAACTGTTGGGCTGAGGGCCACCCTATTAGGACCTCCGAAACCGCTCTGCAGCCTCATTAACATAATGAGAGAGCCAATGAAGATCTGAGTCCTCCACCCTCAGCTCCACATTTTGCATAGGCTGTCCACCCACTTGTGCACCAATCTTTCAAGGCTTTTTAAACTACATGGTCCTCCCAGGCCAGTCCAAAGTATCAGTGATAAGTAACTGTGTGGTCCCTGTCAAAGAGAGCTACTCACCAGCTCACCCACAACACCACCATCTTTTCCAACCTGAACTAACCTCTCTTTGGACAAATACCCCTGTCATTCCCTGGATCCAGGAGCAGTTGCCTACATGTGGAGCTGGGGCTGTGGCTTCTACGCAGAGTGGAAGGAGAATGATGGGGGCTCATGGTCCTTAAGGATGGCCCATCTCATCTGGCTTCTTCAGTTGTGTGCCACCTCATCCTTCAGACGCTCACAGGGCTGAGGCCCTCGGCTCTGCCACGGGTGCCAAGACTTCTCAGCTAATTTCACAGGTGCCATGATTTCATAACCCAGAACTGCGGCATTTTCTCCTGGGTTGCACTAAAGTTATTCGAGAGAAAGATCTTAAACCAATTGTCACTTCTGGGCAAGGATGGTTCAACGTTCACAAATCAATGGGATATGTCCCATTAATACAATGAAAGAAAGGAATCATATGACAATCTCTGCAGATGTAGCAAAAGCATTTGACAAAATTCAACATCCATTCATGATAAAAATCCTTAATAAATTAGGCATAGAAAGAACATATCTCAGGGCACCTGGGTGGCTCAGTTGGTTAGGCGGTTGCTTTCAGTTTGGGGCATAGTCTCCAGATCAAGCACCACCTCAGGCTCCCTGCTCAGTGAAGAATCTGCTTTTCTTTCTCTCTCTGCCTCTGCCCCGTACTTGTGTGCACTCTCTGTCTCTCTCTCTCCCTCTCTCTCTCTCAAAAAAATAAACAAAAGAACATATCTTAACATAATAAAGACCCTATATGCATATATGACAAGCCCACAGATAACATCATACATTCTGGTAAAAAGTTGAAAGCTTATCTTCTAAGATCAAGAGCAAGACAGGGGTGCCTGCTACCACCTCTCCTATTCAAGATAGTTCAGGAAGCCCCAGCCAGTGCAATCAGGCAAGAAAAAGAAGTAAAATGTATCAGAAAGGAAGCAGTAAAATGGTGTCTGTTTGGATGTGACATAATTTTAGAGAAAATCCTAAAGACTCGACCAAAAAAACCATGATATCTAATCAATGATTTCAGAAAAGCTGCAGGATACAAAATTAACATACAAAAATCAGTAGTATTTCCACAGACTAACAAAAAAATTTCTGAAAAAGAAATAAATCAATCCCATTTACAACAGCATCAAAAACAATAAAATACTTAGGGATAAATTTAACTAAGGAGGTCAAAGATCTGTGTGCTGAAAACCACAAGACATTGATGGAAGAAATTGAAAAAGACACAAGAAAATGGAAAGGCATTCTGTGTTCATGGACTGGAAGAATTAATATTGTTCAAATGTCAATATTTCCAAAGCTTCTATCTATAGATCTATATCTGCAGATACAACGCTATCCCTATCAAGATTCCAACAGCATTTTTTATAGAAGTAGAAAAAAACACTTTAAAATTTATATGGACGCACTAAAGACCCCCACTAGCCAAGCAAACCTGGACAGAGAAGAACAAAGCAGAGGCATCACACTCCCTGATTCCCAACTACAGTATGAAGCTACAGTCATCCCACCAACTGCTCTGAATCTCCCTCTCTCTGATCTTGCCATTTATTGCAGAATTACTTACTAGGGGCCCACTCAAACTTCTCTTGAGCTGTAACGTACTTGCTGGTGGTAATCAGGGTCACAAGCACCCAGGGCCAGGAGACGAGTGTTTCTTCATCAAACACTAACACAGAGCTTCCTCGTTCCAAGTACTGTTCAAGCACTTTGCCAAGATTAACCTACTGATTCCCGACAACACTTCAGACCGGTGCTAGAACTGTCCCCATTTTACAGATGAGGAAAACAAAGTGGAGACACATGACAGCCACAAAATCACGCATGTGGTCAGTAGCTGTGGCTGGCAGAATGACACATACCACTCCCTACCCCGACCGCTGCAAAGTCCAAAACCCTGGAGCCTGTGACTATGTTATGTTATATGGCAAGGGAGAATTAATGTTGCAGGTACATTGAAATTGCTAACCAGCTGACCAGTGTAATCACAAGGGTCCTTTAAATGTGGGAGGGGTGGATATGAGAGTCAGGGTCCGAGGGACACGAGGAGAGACACCACTGGCCTTGAGGATGAGGATGAACAAGCCACGGGATGTGGGCAGGCTCCAGAAGGTAGAAAAGGCAAGGAAACTGATTCTCCCCTGGAGCCTCAAGAGAGGAACTCAGATTGCTGACACCTTGATTTTACCCTGGAAAGACCCATTTCGGACTTCAAGTTTTTTTAAGCCACCAAGTTTGTGGTGATTTGTTAGAGCAGCAGCAGAATACTGGAACAGATTTTGGTCCTGGGCGCAGGGGCTGCTGTGACAAAGCTGGAAGTGGCTTTGGAACTGGGTGATGAGCAGATTGGAAGAATTTGAGATGCAGAATAGAAAGAGCCTGCACTGCCTTGCAGACCACTAGAAATACGGATTCTTTTTTCTTTTTTTAAGATCTTATTTATTTATCCATAAGACACACAGAGAGACAGAGACAGAGGCAGAGACATAGGCAGAGGGAGAAGCAGGCTCCCTGTGGGGAGACCGATGCAGGACTTGATCATGGGACTCCAGGGATCTGGGATCACGACCTGCGACCTGCGTTGAAGGCAGATGCTCAACCACCGAGTCATCCAGGCGCCCCTAGAAACATGGGTTCTAACAGCCCTGCCAGGGAGGGCTCAGGAGGGAATAGGGAGCATAGAAGAGAACACCTGTACTGTCTTTAGAGGACGCCTAAGCTGGCGGGAAGGGTTTAAGTGGAAAAATGGACTTAGGGTGCCAGAGTGAGCTCAGCAGGAAACAGGGAATGTGTGACTGGAGGTAAGGAGACTTAGTGTCCCAAAGCCGTCTTCGAGGGACAGGTACAGGGGATGCAGAAGTAAGCCATAGGGCCACACCGTCCAGGAGCTGCAGCCTCGACAGAAGAGGAATAATGAGGGGGCAGCTAGCCTCCCAGGGCTCTAGTGATGGAGTTTCCTTGGGCACACCAGTCACTTCCTCATCCTCTTGCTGTATTTTCTTCAAAACAATGCTCAGGTGTGAAATGGTGCCACTTCTTTCCTTGCTGCCTCTCTCCCTCCCCTGAAGTCAAAAGCCCACGGGGTGGCACGTAGGATGGGCTGGGTTCACTCTGCTGAATGATGGGCCACATCTTTTCGGGCGGTTCGGACCAACCAAAGCAATGACACAGGAGGGTGGTGGCGGATTCTCCTGGAGCCCCATCTCGTCTCTGGGCAACTGCCTTTTGCTTCCAGGACCTACCAAACCTTCATGGTGAATGCCCCACACCTGTGTGCCCGACTAGGCAAAGGTCGGAGTGAAGAAGGCACGATGAACAGACCACACTGCACCTGCACAGACCAAAGTCTGACTCCCTCCTCGCTTCTGCCAGCCTCCACTGCCCCGTCCCTAACGTGGAAGTGATCTTACCTCCCTCGGAGGGCCCCTTGGGTCACTGAATAAGACACCTATTAACCAGCCTAGCAAACCTCTCCTCCCCTCGCCAGCTGCAAAGAGCCAGGACTCCTTCATTGGAAAAAACAAGAGTGAGGCTCTCAGAGCCCCACTTTCATCTTCATTATGGAATATCTGGGCACCCTGCACACCCCCACGCTCCCACCCACCCACCTCCTGTGACCAAGGGCAGCACTAACAACAATCCTCCAGCAGGTCCTCATCCCCTGCCTTGGTTACGAAGAGTAAAATGAACACAGCTTAAAAAACAATGTCTGTGGAATGGGAAGAAAAATCCCCTCCAAAGCTAAACTCCTGAATTTCCAACAAAAATGAAGGAAAGGTGTCTATTCATAGCTGTCGGGGTATCTACTCATACTTCCAAGTTGCCCATAACCCCACAGTTACCGGGATGCCAGGCACAGTGATGGCCTATGTCCCTGCTAACTCCAAGCCACAGTCACCCTGCACTTGTGTCCACAGGTCAGCAATGTGGAGACACTGCCCTGGCCTCCCCTGCAGCCCGGGCAGCCTGACCCAACTCACATGAAGGGTTCCAGGAACAAGAAGGCAGCAGACAGGAAATGAGTCGCTACCCCCGCCCCCGCCCCCAGCCCACTCGGGAGCCTGGCAAGATGTCTAGGACATGTCATCTGCCGTATTACAAAACACTCTGGTGATCAAGATTCCAGCTGCATCATGCCCTTGTCACTGAAGAAAGTGGCCAGTCAAAATTACTTTGCTACTTCACACTCTTGATGCCGGAGACACCTGCCCAGACACCAAAGGTCAACTCCTATTCCAGAAACACCACATCCCATGGTGAAGGTCAGCTTCCGCGGGCAGCCGCTACAGGGTCTCTCCGTGTGGGACCCCAACACCAATCCTGCATCATCCCCTTGTAAACCAAGGATAGCAGTGAAGCCCAGCTGGTCTACCAAAGGATCAAAAGAGTCAACCCTGGACTAAACAGGCAGCCTAGTCACTTCAATTTGATTTGACTTCTAGAGCCTGTGTCCCCTCCCCACCAAATGTTTAGTGCTAGAAATTCAGCTTAAGGAAAGGATCTGGGAACCTCACTCCCCAAAGAAAAGAGCAGGGATGGGTACATTTGTACCTGGGAGACGCTGTTCTCATAGCATGATTGCTGACATCAACCACCGTAATAAGACAGCCACAAAGAAAGCAGGATGGAGGGGGAGGATAGATGTGCATCGTGAACTTCATTAACTCCATTTTAAACAGAGAACTAGGGCAGCCCAGGTGGCTCAGCGGTGTAGAGCCCCCTTCAGCCCAGGGTGTGGTCCTGGAGACCTGGGATCGAGTCCCACGTCAGGTTCCCTGCATGGAGCCTGCTTCTCCTTCTGCCTGTGTCTCTGCTTCTCTCTCTGTATCTCTCATGAATAAATAAATAAAACCTTTAAAATAAAAATAAACAGAGAACTAGGGGCCCTGGGGGGCTCAGTCAGTAAAGAGTCTGCCTTCAGCTCAGGTCATGATCTCAGGGTCCAGTGATCAACCCCCATGTTGGGCTCCCTGCTCAGTGGGGAGTCTGCTTCTCCCTCTACCTCTGTGCTTGCTCTCAAGAGCTGTCTCACTCTCCGGCTCTTTCACTCTCTCTCAAATAAATAAATAAATAAAATATTTTTAAAAATAAAATAAAAATGAACAGGACTAGTTCTAATTTTGTTTACTTAGCAGACCGGTGTGCCCAAGTTGGGAATTTAAAATTTCCAGACAGGGCCTTCGGGTATACAGGTCATTTCTCAAAGTGCTGGCCTAAAAAAAAAAAAAAGTCAGACCTTCAAGTTTCAGGCTTCTGAAAGTCATGCTCATTGAAAACGTGCCATACGATGCACAAAGTCTTTATTTACTACATGCGTCTTATTCCTGTTCATGGAGAAGGAAGTAAATTCTACGATAGCATTGCCGTTGCCGGTGTACTTTTGCAGAGTTAACAAACTGAAAGCCTGAATCAAGATCCTCTGATCTGTCCTTTGGAAAACTCACAAATACTACATGTACTAAAAATAATTCGTTAGTATCTTAAACATGTTTCTTTTTTTTTTTTTTTTAAAGATTTTATTTATTTATTTGAGAGAGTGACAGAGCAAGCATGAACAAGGTGGGGGGGGATGGGCAGAGGGAGAGGGAGAAGCAGACTCCCCTCTGAGCAGGGAGCTGATGCGGGGCTTGATCCCAGGATCCTGGGATCATGACCTGAGCCAAAGGCAGATGCTTAACCACCTGAGCCACCCAGGCGCCCCCTTAAACATGTTTCTACAAAGAACCACTTCAAAGCCCAACACAGATAGGAGCTGAGCCCAAGCAGGTGATGAGTGAAGTGGGAAATGCAGACCTGCCCAGAAAGGAGAGGAGAGAGGCCAGAGCTCCCCACCCGCTCTCCAGACTACACCCTCAGGGAACGCTCTGCATCCAACTTCCTCTTCGGTAGAGAAGGGGTAATTATCCGAGCTTGGCTCCCCCTCCAGGTTGGTGCGGATATCAAATGAGATCACGTCCATTGGAGGAGGGGGGCGGGCGGGGGGGGGGGGAGGGTCCCATGAGCAGGCTCAGCACAGGACCGTGGGGCCCGGAGCAAAGCCACCGCAGGCTGCACAAGACACCAGGAGCTTCTCTCTTAGGAGCCAGGGGTGCTTTCCAAGTGTCACCTGTATGGTCCCGGAGACCCATCCGGTGGCTGAACGGTTTCCCAACCAGCAAAGGGCAGCCGACCAAGCAGAGACCGTAAGGGGCCAAGGGGCCTGGCAGAGCCACGAGGCCCGACCCCCGAGATAGGGTCCCGCAGCGCGAAGGCGGAACCCTGTGCAGCAGGACCTGCCCGGGACACCCTGAGTCCGGAGATGCTTCGTCTGCAGGGCCTCAGGACGGGGCCCGGGCTGTGCCCACCCTCACCTGCCGTGTCCCAGATGGAGATGTTGTAGGAGCGCCACTGCTTCAGGTAGAAAGCGCCGCCCACCGTGCTGACGGTGTCCGGGAAACGCCGCTCCATGTACCTCTGCAGCAGCGACGTCTTGCCCACGTTCATGTCCCCCAGGAGCACGATCTTCCCGTCGGGCTTCCTCATCTTCCCGCGGGAAGGCCCCCTCGTGCTCCCCGCGCCCCGCGGGCAGGTGCCCCCAGGGCCGGGGCGCTCGGACCCGGATTCGCCGAGACCCGCCCGCGCCCGCAGCCACCCCGCACTTGCGGGGACCCGCACGAACCCTCCGGCTCGCACGCCTGGGAGCGAGGAAGAGGAAGCGCGTCTCGGAGCCGGGCACCGGCGCGAAACCCAGCCCAGCGCCCACGCGGGGCGTCCGGAAAGTGGCGACCAGCACCCGTCCCGGGCGCCCAGGCCACGCCCACGCCCCGCCCAGGCCACGCCCACCCCGCCCCAGGCCACGCCCACCCCGCCCAGGCCACGCCTCTGCCACGCCCCAGCCCCCAGGCCCCGCCCCCGGCGCCCGGCCACGCCCACGCCCCGCCCACGCCCCGCCCCCGGTGCACAGGCCCGCCAGCCCCTTACCTGCGGGTGCACTAAGGTAGCCCCCAGCCGAGGCCGTTGTGAGAAGTGACCTTCGAGGAGCGTCCGTGCAAACCTTTCCTCGCGGGCCACGAGCAGAGACTGGGAAGGCGGGGAGGCTGCGGCGGGGGCGCGGGAGCTGACAGTGTCGCTTTTGTTTTGTGTTCTTCACTTCTGCAAGAAATCCTTCGGCTGTTTTACGTCTGAAAGGTGGACGGCGGTGACCCTGTAAAACTTTGGAGTGAGGGCAGCCCGGGTGGCTCAGGGTTTAGCGCCGCCTTCAGCCCAGGGCGTGATCCTGGAGACCCGGGATCGAGTCCCGCGTCGGGCTCCCTGCATGGAGCCTGCTTCTCCCTCTGCCTCTCTCTCTCTCTCTCTCTCTGTGTCTTATGATTAAATAAATAAAATCTTAAAAAAAAAAAAAAGGAGTGAAAATTTGCCTACTACTAGCAAAAGCTTTCCTCCTTCCTTTTTTGAGTAAACCTTGAAATGCTTCTCAATTGTGCAGCGTGTGGGATTTAGTATTTTAGGGAAAATGCTGAGGCAGAACTCGGTGCTCTAGCTTTAATTCTGGCAGGTGGTGTGCTGAGATCACTGTGTGTGCTGGCGGGTCTCTGCAAAAGGGGAATGGATGGGACCTGGCCCACTTAGGTGCTGTGAGAACAGGAGGGCAGAGGTGTGAGAGCATCTCCCTCCCTGTGAGTCTCAGGATGGGGAGGTCACCGCCAGACCCACCTTTCCTAATTCCAGCTTTCGCTGTCCAGGGACCTGCATGCTCCCCTCTCCACAAGTCTAAACTATGCACTTCATGTGCCCCCACTTGCTGCCCACAGCTTTTAGGAGAGTTCTGCTACCCGTTCCCCTCTGCTGCCTTATCCTGCTCTGTTTGCTTATCTCTATCTAAAATCGTATTGCTTATTCACCCATCTAACGGCAGCCTCCCTATCCAGAATGTGAGCTCTGTAAGAGGCCTGCAGAATAAAGGCAGAAGGAAGTATAGATAAAATTAAACTTCCTTATAACCTGCAGCCCATTGACAAACTTGAGGAAGGCAGAGTAGAACCTTCCTCCAGGAACTCCCACTCTCCATGTGAATGCCTTGCTTGAAAGAAAAACAACCTTGGTTTTTTTTTTTTTTAAGATCTTATTTATTTATTCATGAGAGACACAGAGACAGAAAAAGAAGTGAGACACAGGCAGAGGGAGAAGCAGGCTCCAAGCAGGGAGCCCGACATGGGACTCGATCCTGGGTCTCCAGGATCAAACCCTGGGCCAAAGGTGGCGCTAAACCGCTGAGCCACCTGGGTTGCCCTTTAAAGATTTTATTTATTTAAAAAAAAAAAGATTTTATTTATTTATTCATCAGAGACACAGAGAGAGAGAGAGAGAGAGAGAGAGAGGCAGAGACACAGGCAGAGGGAGAAGCAGGCTCCATGCAGGGAGCCTGATGTGGGACTTGATCCCCAGACTTGATCCCCAGACTCAATCCCGGACTCCAGGATCACGCCCTGGGCCAAAGGCAGGCACTGAACCGCTGAACCACCCAGGGATCCCCACAACCTTGGTTTGATGATAGCCTGGCTTCCAGGATTCTGAGTCTTCTTTAGCATATGAAAATCATTTTGGAAACTTCTTTGTCTCTACCTCTCCCAGTTCCGAAGTATATAATCAGCTGATCCTCACGACTCCACCGCAGCTCATTCTGTCCACAGGTCCTGTCACCATGCTATAATAAAACCACCTTTTTGCACCCAAGGCATCTCAAAGATTCCTTCTTAACCCTCAGCTCCAGACCCCAAGATTTCCACAGTATAAGGAAGGGATTTTTTTATGTGCTGCTCACCAGTGGGACTGGTGAAGCATATCTTTCACACAATAGTTGCTAAAAAAAAAAAAAAAAAAAAAAAAAAAGCTTTGAGTCAGGGGTGCCTGGGTGGCTCGGTTGGGTAGATGTCCAACTCTTGATTTTGGCTCAGGTCATGATCTCAGGGTCGTGGGATCAAGCCCCAGGTCTGGCTCTGCACTGGGCATGGAACCTACTTAAGACTTCCTCTCTCCCTCTCACTCTGTCCCTCCCCAGCTTTCGTGAAGAAAGAAGAAAGAAAAAAAGAAAGAAAGAAAGAAAGAGAGAGAGAGAGAGAGAGAGAAAGAAAGAAAGAAAGAAAGAAAGAAAGAAAGCAAGCTTTGAGTTAGTTGAGTTCACCATCCTGGTGAGACCAGAGCTGTGTCCTACAAACACATGGTGACCCGCTATCCACACCCTCTGGGTTTGCCTCACCTGGGCAGCCCGCCAGTCCCCATCAGTGTGGGCAGGGCCCCTTCTGGGCCCCCCTCCAGTGAGTCCTGTCACACTCCTTTCTCTGGATGTCCCCAACCCTCCCAGTCCTTCCATGCAGTTAAACCCCCGGCGCTTCCTAACCAGCTCGTTATATTCACTATCATTTCATTCTTAACTCCAATAGTAATTTTAAAATTCCCTAGGGACAGGGAGCATGTTTTAAAGGAGTTTTGTTTCCCACCCAGCTCCACAGGCCTTCAAAGTCAGCTCTAAAGAAGCTCTTCATCATTCACTAAACATGGGGCTATAAGCCCATGAGGGTCCTCGGGTTTTGTTGTCTGGTGTCCCCCTCCAACTGGGACATGGTCTGTGCTCAATTAATGTGTATTTGAAGACATTTTGTTAACCGAATGTTGTTTCCCCTGGAAAAACTGTGGCTCTCAGAGCAGGTTTGCAGGGGAGGGACTGTCCCAGCACCTTACCCAGTGCCTGGCACATAGCATTCACTCAGTGAGTTTGTGAAAGAATTTAAATTGTCCAGCACTTCAAAAGACAAAATTCAACCAAGAAAAAGTCTCCATATCAAATTTCAACTACTCCTAAAAAATGCCTTAAGACTGCCTATTCCTATTTGGGAGGCCATACGGAGGAAGGAGGCAGATGTTGGGTGTGTCTGTGTAAGGGGCTACTCACCTGCCAAGGATGATGTTTACTCTGCCTGGATTTAAACCACAAGCCTAACAGGCTGATCCTTTTTCCGATTGCTAGATGAAACATTCCCAAGGCCAAGAAAAATATGTAGTTTCCTTTAAAAAGAGATGTCAACTAAGCAACTCTGGGCCTGTCTACAGTAAAAATCCAAGAAATAAGAAAATGTGGTTGCTTTCATTGGATTTTGCAGAGAAACTTGGGAGTGTTTCTAGGTACCTTTGATGTAGTTCTTGGAGGGGTGCTGCTGGTGGTGAGGTCTGGGGCCAACAGCCAAGAAAGAATTCTTGATGTGTCTTTGGTGCAAGATGGTGGTTTTACCAAAGCACAGGGACAGGTCTCATGGGCAAGAAGACCTGCTGCTGCTCTGGGATTGTGAGGGGGGACTTTTATATACTTTGGGGTTGGGAGAAGTAAAGATAAGGGAAGTTCCAAAAGGACTTTCGTACGCTAAAGAAGACTCACAGGATATAGGAGGCCCTGCTGTTGTCAAGCTAAGACGGTTTTCCCCTCTTGCAAGGCATTCACATGAAGACAGTTGGGAGCTCCCTGGAGGAGTCTTATACTCTCCCTGCCTCAAGTACTTGTCAATGGACTGCAGGTTATATGGACATTTAATTTTATCTACATTTCCTTCCACTTTTGTTTCCCCCATCACATCGTTGAGGAACAGTTTTATCTCTTAAAGTGCTTTCCTCCTTTTTAAAAAGCAATGGAAAGCAAAATGACTAAACCTGGCCCTGCCTCTATCATACATCCATTCAGTGGGTAGGAATTGCAGTAGTAAGCACGAAGCCCCGACCTAGGAGTAGAGCAATGAGAAAGATAGCCAACAAAATAAATAAGCAAATTATATAGTGTAATCATTGGACAATGATTAAATATTAGATGGAGAAAAATAAAACAAGGATGGAACATAGAGAATGAGGCCTGATGGTGGATGTAGGGGGTTCCATCTTATACAGGATATCTTCAAGATTAAGTTTTCGTAAGCCTTAAGAGGTAAGGGGTTGAACGTGCATTTATCTGTAGGAAGAAGGGTTCACATAGAGGGGAGTGAGAGCAAAGGCCCTGATGCAGAAGCCCACCTGGTGGACCGTAGGAGGTCAGAGCCGCTAGAGTGGCAGAGAGAAGGTGAGTTAGACATTAGGTCTGTGAGGGGGAGTTTAGGTGCGGCAGAGCCTAGAAGTCATCTTAAGGGCTGTGGCTTATACTCTGAATGAGATAAAAGGATACCAGAGGATTCTGAGCAGAGGAGAGACAGGATCTGTCCTACACAGGGTCACCTGCCTGCTGTGTTGAGGTGGCCATGGCAGATGCAGAGACCTCAAGGAGAGACAAGACTGGTTGGGATTAGGGTGATAACAGAGGAATGTTTAAAGTTGTACAGTCTGAGGTAGAACCAACAGGACTTGCTGTGGATTGGATGGGTAATAAAATTGAGGGGCAGGGGATGCCTGGGTAGCTCAGTGGTTAGGTGTCTGCCTTTGACTCAGGGTGTGATCCTGGGGTCCTGGGATAGAGTCCCACATTGGGCTTCCTGCATGGAGCCTCCTTCTCCCTCTGCCTATGTTTCTGCCTCTCTTCCTCTGTGTCTCTCATGAATAAATAAATAAAATCTTTTTTAAAAATTGGAGGGCAGGAGGGGGGATGAGGGAAAAGAGGAAAGGGAGGGAAGGATAGAGAGAAGAGCCGAAGACAAGCATCTGGAAAGATGGGATGCCACATGCATCCTTATTAGCCCTAGAGTGACAGCAGTCCTCTCTAGAGCAGGGCTGCCCAACTCAGCACAGCGACGGGCACTGTACTCAGATAGCTCTCTGTGGTGGTGGTGGTGACGTCCTGTGATGTTCAGCAGCACTCTGAACTCTAACTACTGGGTAGGAGTAACACGCCTTCCATTGTGACAACCAATAATGTGTTCACATCTTGCCCTCTATCCCCTAGGGGCAGGGTCACCTTTGGTTGAGAACCACTGCCATAGAATAATACAGATGAACTTTAAAATTTATTTTTAAATTTTGTAGAAGTGAGCATCACTCCTACTTTATTCTCACACATACTTTACAAGGTATTTATAAATATTGTGGAAATCCCCTATTTGTCCCACATAAAAATTGCAATGACTATTAGTCACCTACTAAATAGTATTAGGTTCATTCTGTATGTAACCTCTCATGCTCATCGCATCCTTACGAGGGCAACCAGAGCCGAGTGTGAGCAAGCACGTTTCTCAGGGTCACACGGCTGGCTTGCAGCAAAGGATGTGTCTAACCCTGAGGTCCCTTTCTCTGCACCACGCCAGCTGGGCAAGGACTCCAACATTTACATCCATAAAATACCGATTTCCTTCTCTGCTTTTCACACCACAGGACTCACATCTATAAGGTGTTCTCTTAATGAACCACGGCCACTGAAGATGCTACCCCTCCTTAGGGTGGGCATGATGGGTTGAGCTGTCACATCCTAAGGTGGAAGACGTTTTTGCCCATGTGTGCAAGCATTTCTTTCATCTCATCTCTTACTGGTGGGATTGCCAGGTCAAGTATATCTACATTATGCCAGTTAGAATCAGGTTCTCACTGACAAGGATAGAAAGCGTCACATAACTGGAGTTTCAAAGAGACATTTATTTCTCTCACAAAAAAAGTTAGACTGTCTGAGGCTGGCCTCAAAGTCCTCGGGAACTCCTTCCAGCACACAGCTCTGCCAGCCAAGAGGTGACTCCCACCCTCCTGGTTCTGGTTGGAGCTCCAGCCAGCACACCCAGGTTCCAAGCAGCAGGAGTGAGGGAGGGCCAGAGTGTCAAATGGCTGACACATGACACTTTTGCTTATATCCCATTGACCAGAAGTTATTCACATGGCCATACCTAACTGCAAGGATGGCTGGGAAATGTAGACTTTACTCAGAGTCCTTGTGCACCTGGATAAAAATTCTCTAATTAGGAAGGGGAGAAGGGGTAATGGGGGACGGGGGACAACCAGCAATTTCTGCCGCTCACAAGAACAAACTCAACTGATACTGTTCAAAATGCCTCAAAGCCACAAATACTATGTCGTTATATACTTCCATTAATACTGAATTTCAGTATTCTCTTCTCCTGGGTGGCAAATAAGCTTTCAGTTATGTGCCAAATCTAAATGATAATCTCATTGGGGCTTGGTGGACAGATGCATTGAGAGTAGTGACTTCGGCAAGGGACTCCAAAGAGAAGAGTGCAATGCGCATGCTGAATACTTGCCCTGCCTGTCCAACACCCTCCCAACACCAGGTGATAAAGCTCCCTCTTTACCGATGTGGTAGGTATAAATAGGTCTCTTTTCCATCTGTGTTTATTTGATCATCAGGAAGGTCAAAGTCTTTATTTAAAAAGTCTGCTGGTCATTAATGCATTTTTTGTGAATTGCCCGTTAAAACCTGTTCCAAAAAAAACATTTTTTTGGAACACTTTTGAATTATGGTGCTACTATAGATTTGACATTCTTTAAAATAAAAAATTGGGAGTCATATCTGTGCCATATGTAAATAAATTTCAAACATATAACATGTAAATTAAAAACATGTAAATGAATTTCTATGATATATAACATACAAAAGCTTGTATATATTTGTTTACTCAACCTTGCTTATGGTGATTTAAAGAAAAAATTTAGCGGATCCCTGGGTGGCTCAGCGGTTTCGCGCCTGCCTTTGGTCCAGGGCGCAATCCTGGAGCCCAGGGATCGAGTCCCGTATCGGGCTCCCGGTGCATGGAGCCTGCTTCTCCCTCTGCCTCTGTCTCTGCCTCTCTCTCTCTCTCCATGTCTATCATAAATAAATAAAAATAAATCTTTAAAAAAATAAAGAAAAAATTTAAAAGATTTTATTTATTTATTTGAGAGAGAGAGAGAATACGAGTGGTGGGGTGTGGCAGAGGGAGGAGTAGTCTCCCCACTAAGCAGGGAGCCCCATGCAGGACTCAATCCCAGGATCCTGAGATTATGACCTTAGCCAAAGGCAGATGCTTCACCAACTGAGCCACCCAGATACCCCTACATTTTTAAGAAACAGATTATGGGGGGCACCTGGGTGGCTTAGTGGTTGAGCATCTGCCTTTGGCTCAGGTCATGATCCTGGGGTTCTGGTATCAAGTCCCGCATCAGGCTCCACACAGTGGGAGCCTGCTTCTCCCTCTGCCTATATCTCTGCCTCTTTCTCTGTGTCTCTCATGAATAAATAAATAAAATCTTAAAAAAAAAAAGGAAGGAAAGAAGAAAGAAAGAAAGAAAGAAAGAAAGAAAGAAAGAAAGAAAGAAAGAAAGAAAGAAAGAAAGAAAGAAAGAAAGAAAGAAAGAAAGAGATTGTGTCCACTCCTGCATAGTGGGGAGGGGGCAAAGGGAGAGGGAGAGAGAATCCCAAGCAGACTCCCTGCTCAGTGTGGAGCCCCACATGGGACTTGAACGCACAATTCTGAGATCAGGACCTGAGCCAAAATGAAGAGTCAGACACTCAACAGACTGAGCTATGGAGGCACCTCAGTGATTTTTTTTTTAATGTGCAAGTATTTTTTATTTGTATATAACCAAATCTACCTACTTTTCCTGCATAGTTTCCAGCCATTTCAATACCCACTGTGATCCCTTCAATTGAGTGCTGAGTGTATGGAAAGATCTGCAGAGAACTGGATTTAGAGCCCAGATTCACCAGGGTTTTAAATGAGTGACTGTGGGCAAGTGTTCCTAATGGTGGTACCCTCTGTGCCCTCATCTACCTAATGTAGATGATTCTGCCCCGTCAGAGCTGTGGGCAAGCGATCCTCTAAACAGGGGCACACAGTAGGCACCAGTTCTCTTATTTCCTCCTGTTGGGGGACCCCTGAATTCAACCAGCATCCCCTCAGCCAGCACCACCAGCGCTCAGTAGGATGAATCAGACCCTTGGAGACAGCAACCACACCGCAACGAGGGTAGGAAATTGTGGGTGTTTATCCAGTCGGTTTTACTTTTCGATTTCAGAACCCCACCCCACCCCCAGTTTCTTCTCTTCTTCCTCTTAGAATTCCTTGCATCATCTTCCTTCTCTGATCAGCTGATGACCCAGGGCTGGATTCCCAGGTACGCTGCCATGGGTGCACCTGCCAGAAGGCTGGCTCTGCGTCATTCCAGGACTAGGGCATCAACACCTCGGGACCTTTTACACAGCTGCTGGGCAAACCACATTCACAGAAAGACTGTCCGGCCTAAATCTAAACACAGATTAAGGGGTGGGAAGGAAACCTAAGTGAGAACATCTGAAAACTCCTTTCCCTGCTTAAAAACAGTGAAACAAAATATCCAAAGCTGCAATGATGTCACTACTGCCTTACAGGCTACTATTGTAGATGGACAATCAGCCACATCCATTTCTTCTTAGATTTCAAAACATACCTTCATTTGATTTGACATCAATGCCTTCCCTCAGCTCATTTTCTATTTATCATAAAAACTATCCCAAAACCTCAAACCAAATTTAAGGAATTTTGTAGGAACGGAAACAAAGTCAATACGAACTCCAAAAATGGTAGATGTCTAGTAAAAAGAGAATCTTCCAAAATAAAAAGTATGGGGTGTCACACAGTACAGGTCGGGGGCACAGCTCCTGCCTTCTGCTCCATCAGGACATCTTCCTCCCAGGCTGCCTTGCACCAGCCCTTAGTTACACACATGCCAGGCAACCTTAGGACGAGAACTGCCCACGCATCACATAGCTGGTCTGGGATCAGCCCTACAGCATCCTCCATGGTGGTGTCTTCCAAAGCATCCATTCTTTCTATCCCAAGCTCAGCTCCATCCAAAGCGGGTGATTCCACAGGTGGGCCCCCCATGTGTGGGCCATCTGTTCTTTTCTAACGCTGCTTCCAGCATCTCTCAGACACCCTTCTCTGTCTTGTGATGGACACACCGGTCTTTGTTTCTTTCCCCCAAATAGACCATGATTTCCTCGGGTCAAGGATGTTGACATATGGTCCCTGCTGTGTTCATCTGCTCGGGCTGCTGGTTGGCTTAAGCAACAGACATTTATTTCTTGGAAGTCCTGGAGGTCGGAGATTAAGGCAGCCATCGGGCGTGGCTGGGGGCTGCCCCATCCCTTGCTGGCAGCATTGGGTAGGAGTCAAGATGCAGAGATGAGACACCTTCCTTTCCTCTGTGTGACGGGTCAGCTTGGCCTGTACCTGGCCCTCTGACCGACCTCAAGTCGGTCGCGGAGGACATGTGTCTGTGGGGAGGACTCTGAAGGGCTTTGAGGGACAAGAGAGGAGGGTGAGGGGGCAGTGCTACTGTGGGGCCCTGGAGCAGTCAGGTCCCCGCTCTGCTTCCCACGGCCCCCTGCCACCCTAGCCTGCCACCTCCCCTCTATCTCTGACCCTGGCAGGGACACCCCTTTCCTCTCTGGACTCCTGATCTTTCCAGGGTCCCCCTAAGCGAAGATGCCTCTCCTGCTTTCTGCTAAGACTTGGGGTCCTCAGCATCTGGCCGTTCCCTGCAGCCCTGTTCAGTTCTGAGAACCCTGTCAGGGATCATCTTCCTTGGGCCAGGCTAGCCAAAACCCTAAATTCCCTGGCCCCACTCCCCACGAATATGCAGTCAGCATCTCTGGGTGGGGTCCGGCCCTCCACGTGGGTCTGAGCAGCTCAGGCTGGGGTCGCTGCTCTCAGCAGCCCCGGGGCTGACCTCTCCAGCCTCCTTGGCCTCTCCCCAGCAGGCCCAGAGCCTCATGGACACCGTGGAAATCCCCTTCCTTTGCTCAGAAGCAGAGCAGGGTGTGCTCCGCAAACCCACTCAGCCAGGCCTGCCCTTGGCCTCGACTGCACCTTTCTAGCTACTGTGTTTAGTTATGGGGACAGAGATACCCAGAGCTCGGAGGCTGTTGGAGGCCCATTGTGTTGCTGCCTGTTTTGCACAAGGTCCCCAGCAAAGCTCCTCCAGCGGGCCAGGCCTGGCCACCCCCACCCCCCCGCCCCAGGCCCCAGGGTCTCCACGGTGAAGTCTCACACACACCACCAGCTTAGGAGAGGGGTCCTCCCTGCACACTTTGCCTTCAGATTTTGGTGATCGATCTGTGACTTTTTTTTTTTTAAGATTTTATTTATTTAGTCATGAGAGACACAGAGGGAGGGGCAGAGACCTAGGCAGAGGGAGAAACAGGCTCCCTGCAGGGATCATGCCCTGAGCCAAAGACAGATGCTCAACCCCTGAGCCACCCATGTGCCCTCGATCTGTGACTTTAACTACTCAATCCACTAAGAAGGCTTTGTAAAGGTCTGGATTTGGGGGTTTTCTGTCCTTTCACCTCCCCTGAAATGTAAGCCGTTCTTCCTTCATCTTCCCCTTAGTCTAATGCTTTGGGTTTGGGTTTTTCTTTAATAGCTCAACTTCCTCTTGCGAAACAGTGAACTTCCCTGTGCAGCTAGAACAAGGAACTCTAATTGCTTTCAATTTTTCAGTAACTGATTGCATGGATTTTGAATGTTTTTTAATCATTGTGTGAACAAGTCTTCTACAACCTCTTCAGCCTGGACAGAGAATGTGAGGGCTTCTGAGGCAGTGGGTGGGATTTTTAATGGGCCTTAAAAAAATTCCTTTTCCAGGTCTTTTATGGATATGCCCACTTTCAAAGATTCCACTTCTCATCTCATACAGTTCTTCTCTTATTCCTCACTGATTCTTTGGAATTTGCAGCGATGATGAGCAGGTGTATGAGCAGGCGGCTTCCTCCCGTAGGCAGCTGCCACTCCTTCATTCTCCATAACACTCACGGGCACCAGCTGTGCCACTTCCTCCAGGGAGCCTGCCCCCCACGCACCCTGCAACTGCTCTCACCCACGTCACCCGGGATCAACCTAACAGTCACTTCAGCCTTTCAACCCATTTGTGGGCTTTGACCCTGTTTCCCACTTCCTTCTTCAAAGTCTGTGGTTTCACGGGGCATGCTTCTCTTTGCCCCCGTCCCAGGACTTGAACCTCATCACGTGGGTTTGCTTTTGGAATAAACTCACCACATATTCTTTAAGTATACTGTAAGTCTTTATCTGTGCCCTGAAACCCTGTATGTGCAATATGAGCTAGATTTCCTTGGAATGGAAGTTTGGCCCCTCTGGAAGGAAACCTGAATCCTGCCATGACTAGACTTGTAAAAACAGGTCTTCTTAAAGGCTCCGGAATTTCTGAAGATCTCAAAAAATAAATTTGCAACAACGAAGGTAATGCTGCTAAAAAAAGATCGTGATGCTTATCTCAGGATGTTAGTGCTGTAACCTGTATCCTTAAGCAACCATTTGGTCTGATCTGAGGATTTCTGGTTCTGGTAAATTTCCCGAATTGCCTCACTAGGAAGGTTGGACCTCACGGGGAAGAGATGACCAGAACATCCCACACGTGGGCAGAGGTGGGGCAGCAGACAGCTGTCTTTAGGGTACAGTGTGTTGTCAACCCCAGAATGCCCCCCTGTCCCCGCTGAAATTTGTGTCATGGCGGAGAGAACGCTTTCCCTCTACCAATGCAGCCTCAGTGCTGTGGGCCTGGAAATCTAACAACAGGCAGATGAACAGGAGAAAAGAGAGCAAGTGTATTCACACCCACGTGAGGATGCTCAGATGAAGCGGCCCCTGAACAGAGAGATACCGGGGTTCATATACCAATCTAATAGTGGGAGGCAGAATAGGCTGCTATGGGGAGACACATGAACTTTTAGGGGAAATGGGAGGTGTAGCCACTGTGCTGATGTTTGTTTATGTGATTTCTCATCCTGGTGCCAGTTGCCAGTCTCCCTCCCATCTAGGGCTGAAGCGCTGCTTTCATTAGATGAAGGAAGCTCTAAAAACGCTTCTTTCTGCATCCACTGTGTGTCAAGTGTTTTCAGTTTCGAATAATCTTCACACCAGCTCTGTGGGGCCAAGTGGGTCCCTCTGGGACCAATAGCGCTCTTGCTTAGAATTTCACCAGAAGGATCCTTCTTGGGGGCCTGGATGGAGGCCAGAGCGCATTGCTTGGGCTCCCTGAGTCCTGCCAAACACAATCCCTGTGCCCTCCAGGAAGGCCACAGCCCAGCATTCCCAGCAGGAAACGGGCAAGATTCCTGCACTTCACTGTGCAATTTTGGTTTCATCTTTAAGATGAAAGATACGTACTTGCTGTGGCCTGGATGTCTGTGTCCTTCAAAATGCCTGCGGTGAGACCCTAAATCCCCAAGCTGATGGCATTAGAAGGTGGGACATTCAGAGGAGACTGGGTCCTGCAATAGAGCCCTCACAAAGGGGATTAGTGCCCTTAGGAAGGAGACCCCAGGAGATCCCCTGCCCCTTCCTCCATAGGAGGACACTGAAGGCAGCCGCCCTGGACCTGGATCTCCCAGCACCCTGACCTGTGACACCCGGCCTGCAGAACAATGGGAAATGCCCTCTGTGGCCTGGAAGCCACCAGTGCATGGGATTCTCTTATAGCTGCCTGGACGCACTAGGATTATTTACTATTTCTTAGACTACCCATGGGGAATAAATGTGTTTTCATTTCCCAAATGTTCCCTCTAGCTTTTGTCTGCAATATGGACAGACAGGAATCTGAAGACAGCAGTGTCCTCTCTGCAGTAACCCACCAGAGCCAGGAGGAGGCCCCAGGATTGGCTCCTCTTTATTTTTTTTTTTTTATTTTATTTTTTTATGATAGTCACAGAGAGAGAGAGAGAGGCAGAGACATAGGCAGAGGGAGAAGCAGGCTCCATGCACCGGGAGCCCGATGTGGGATTCGATCCCGGGTCTCCAGGATCGCGCCCTGGGCCAAAGGCAGGCGCTAAACCACTGCGCCACCAGGGATCCCTTGGCTCCTCTTTAAAGAAAGGGACCGTGCCACTAGAACTCCGGTTTGAGATTTTCATCATTTATGTTCACTCATCTGTTCAGTGTGGTTCTGAAATATTTTCAGATATTAGCTCATCAGATTTCCTGTCCACCCCCAGACAGCCCTACTTACCTCCTCTCCTCCCCCTGTCATTTGAGCCAGGGAGGATGCTCAGATCTATGTTCAAATCACTTTTTATTCTTTAGAGCCAGTGGTTTTTACTGCATCACTTGACAAACACTTCCACAAAAGATCTAGTTTTTTTTTTTTAAGATATTTATTTATTTGTTTATTTGGGGGAGAGAGTGCATGAGCAAGAGAGCGTGAGTGGGCAGAGAGGCAGAGGGAGAGGGAGAAGCAGACTCCCCTCTGAGCAGGAAGCCCCACGCAGGACTCAATCCTTGGACCCCAGGTTGGCGACCTGAGCCGAAGGCAGATGCTTAACCAACTGAGCCACCCAGGCGCTCCAAAAGAGCCATTTGATGATTAAGGAGCTAATCTAAACTTCAAGCCATCTGAATAAGTATTAACGTGGGTCTCAAATCATTTATCAAAGCCATAAAGACCTGTTTATAACCCAAAGTTAATTTTCAGGAAGTACCAATGCTGAGCTAATCCTAGGTTTTCAGATATGGGCAAAGAACACAGTGGGGCGTGATCAGCTTGCCGTGGCTTCATTGCTTTCTTCCTCCATTTCCACATCTTCTACGATAAATATATGTTACTTCTGAAAAGAGAAAAGAAATATATGTTACAGGACGCCTGGGTGGCTCAGCAGTTAAGCGTCTGCCTTTGGCTCAGGGCGTGATCCTGGAGTCCCCAGATGGAGTCCCATGTCAGGCTCCCGGCATGGAGCCTGCTTCTCCCTCTGCCTATGTCTCTGTCTCTCTCATGAATGAATAAGTAAAATCATTTTAAAAAAGAAATATATGCTACTTCTGAAAAGAGAAAATTTCATTTGAATCTGGGCAAGTGGGGTGGAAGTTTATGGAAAGGACAAAAGGAAAGCTTAAAATTTATCCTGTTTACTTTTAAACTTTAAATTTTAGGGATGCCTGGGTGGCTCAATGGTTGAGCATCTGCCTTTGGCTCAGGGCGTGATCCTGGCTGGGGTCCTGGGATCGAGTCCCACATTAGACTCTCCTCAGGGAGCCTGATTCTCCCTCTGCCTGTGTCTCTGCCTCTCTCTCTCTCTCTCATGAATAAATAAATAAAATCTTTAAAATTGAAATTTAATTGAAAATTGAAATCGTATCTCCTTGCACCATACAAGATTTACTGGCTTTCTGGGGATACAGGAGGAAGTGTGGTTCAGAAAGGATGCTCAAATGGCCAGATTGTGGCTCTAAGATTCTGAGGTGATGTCATTAGTGACATCATAGTGGCACTTGGTCCAGCTCTCCTATGATAGTTTGGAACAACTACTGTTTGATGAAGGTGAAACTACAGAAAATAAACGTTGCCATATAAAACTGCAGGCACCTGAGCTTTGGTGACCTAAAAATGATGATTTCATGTGATCCAACCATCAACTTGGTGAATTTAACTATTTCCCTACATGATGTTCATTGGGTTGGTTTAAACATATTTTCTCTCAGCCACTGAAGTTAAAAGAGCTTAGGCTTAGCCTGTTATCTCACATGCCAGCATCCCCCCCAGAAATGACAAGGGCCAGTGATCGCACTCAGCTGCACTTTAGGAGTAGTTTCTTAAAAGCACCAACCCTGTTGGCCCCTGAAAACAAAGTCAGAATCTCTGGAGACTGGGGCTTGGACAGCAGGTCTTTTGTTGTCGTTGTTATCAACTCTACTAAGGTATAATTGGCAGACAGCAAACTGTTCATTTTTAAAGTGCTGAGCTGGAGAAGTTTGACAAATGTGTTCACTTGTGGGACCATCACAACACTCAAGGTAAGGAACCTATCACCCCAGAAGCCTCCTTGTGCCCCTTTGTCATCTGTCCCTTCTGCTAGTCCTACTCACTGTATCCTCAGGGAATCCCTGATCTTCTATCACTGTAGATCTGTGTATGGTTTCCAAAATTTTATACACATAGAATGATGCATTGTGTATGCATTTTGTCTGCCTTCTCCCACTCACTCAGCAGAAGTTGTTTGTGTTATTGTATGTATAAATAAATTGCTTTTTCTTATTGCTGTGTAGCAGTCCACTGCATGGATATACCAGTTTATTTATCCACTCATGTGTTGGAAATTTGGGTTATCACCACTCTTTGGCTGTTAACGAGTCAAGCCATCATGACCATTCAAGCACAAGTCTCAGTGTAGACATGTGCTTTGATTTCTGTTGGGCAAATACCCAGAAATCAAATATCTGGGTCACCTGGCAGGTATGTTTAACTTTGTAAGAAACTGTCAAGCTGGGACACCTGGGTGGCTCAGCAGTTGAGCGCCTACCTTGGGCTCAGGGCGTGATCCTGGGATCCAGAATCGAGTCCCGCATTGGGCTCCCTGTGGGAAGCCTGCTTCTCCCTCTGCTTATGTCTCTGCCTCTCTCTGTGTGTCTCTCATGAATAAATAAATAAAATCTTTAAAGAAAAATATCAAGCTGCTTTCCAAAGTGTGTGTTTCACAATATGTTCCCATGAGCAGGATACAAGAGTTCTAGTTTCTTCACATCCTTGCCAATCCTGAGTATGGCGGTCTTCGTGATTTTAGTTCTCTTCATGGGTAGGTAGTGGTATCCCACTCTGGATTAGATTTGCATTTCCCTAAAGGCTCATGCTGTTGAGCAGCTATTCAAATCTTTGCACAGGTGGTGGTATCTTAGAAAATCACACCCCCCCACCCCCAGATGGTTCTACTGTGCAGCAATGGTTGACAGCTACCAAGACTCCTCCATTACTGTGATGCCCAGCCTGTCTCCCTCCTGGTGAGGGTAGTAACGGGTTTATGGAGAGGGTGAATCCTCATCCAGAGTCCTGAGGACCTTTCTTGGGCTAACTTCAGCACAGATCCTTTGAGGGTTTTAAGTGTGGATTCCACAAAGATTCTTTTTTTTCTCTAAGATTTATTTATTTGAGAGAGAGAGGTGGGGGCAAGGGGCAGAGGGAGAGGGAGAGAGAGAATCTCAAGCAGACTGCATAGACGCCCAGCACAGAGCCCAACATGGGGCTCGATCTCATGACCCTGAGATCATGACCTGAGCCAAAATCAAGAGTTGGACGCTTAGGTGACAGAGCCCCCCAGGAGCCTCTCCCCTGAGATTCTTTAAGGGGACTCTGCAGTGAGGGTTCCAACACAAGGCTTTCCCCCTGATAGGCATTTGGAGGCTGTGTGCTCTGGGTCAGCTCTGGGCTTGAGTTCATGAGGACTGCGGCTGCTGTCCTAGACCTGCCCAGAGGAGAAGCTGAGGCCTGCAGTGTGTGGAAGTGGGGCCAGTGGGAGGAAGAAGGAGAGGGACTGTGGGGTCAGCTTCTCATCCCTGCCCCTCCTGACACGAGGCTCAGGATGTGAAGCTAAGCTGCCTATTATGGGTTCAATTGTTCCCCCAAAAAAGATATATTGAAGTCCTAGCCCCTAGGACCTCAGAATGGGACCCTTAGGTCTTTGCGGATGTGATTATTTGAGATGAGAGGAATCCACAGCAACCCCGGGCTGAAGGACTGTGTGCAAACAGGCTCCTTAGGGACCCACCTTGTAGTATCCATAAGCCCCAGCTGACCAAGGGCTCTATACACCCCGACACAGGTACCTGTACCTCCTCCCTTCCCCAATAGCTACAGCCCCCACCACCCCTCCGGGTGGATGGCCTCTGCCCTGCTGCCCTACTGCCCTACTGCCCTGTCCATGCTGCCTGCCCTGCTGCCCTGCCCACTGCTCACTGCAGTGTCCTCAATAAACTTTTATCTCCGTCGTGCTGCCTCAGCTGAGTTCTTCCACCACCATCCCGCCAGCCCCCTGGATGCCCCACAGAGAACGAGGAAGACGGGGAGTGTCAGTCACCAGCCAGGGAGTGCCAAGGAGTGCCAGCCGCAGCAGAGCCCAGACAGGCAAGAAGTGAGTCTCCTTGGGTCTCTGAGGAGCTGAGCCCTACAGACCCCTTGATCTCACACCTCCAGCCTCCAGAGCCCTGGGCAGACAAACTTCTCTGTCGTTTCAGGTCACCACCCTGTGGCCTTTCACCAGGGCAGCCTGAGGACACACAGCCATGGCCTCAGGCCTGGTGGCTCCAGCCTGGGGCGCAGGCCTGGGTCAATGGGCTCCTGGACCCTGGGTGAGGAGGGTGTGGGCCAGAAGAGTCTGGGCCCACGTGGCTCCTTCCAGGCTGATGCCTCACTAGCCTTCTCTTTATAAGGCTTCATTGTTTCCAGAACTGGTTTAAGTACAAGGTACGGTTTCAAACATCAACCATTATTTAAAACATAACGAAGCAAAAATAAAAAATACTTTAGATTGCATTACCCAGAAAGAAACTGGTGTTACTTAGTGTACTAGAAAGATCTTTCCAGATATTTCCTGAGTGCATGCCAATACGTTTGCAGGAAGTCTTAGAGGCAGCGCCCCCCCCCACCCTCACCCCCCCCCCCCCCCGCCTTAGTGGTACTGGGGTGTGAGTGTTGCGTTATTTGGGGACGTTGTTAGAATGAGCGTCCTTGTGTATATTTCTTTTGATTCTGTGGGAGTAAGCCCTCAAACACCGGGAAGTGGGATTGCCTAACCTCTGCCCCATTTTCATTGTTTTCTACAAAATTGCAAAACCAATGCGTGCTCATTTTTTTAAATCAAATATTGCATAAGGAGGCAAAGTAAAAATGAAACCCATTCCATGCTATTCCCAGGGGTGATTCCTGTAAACAGTGGAGAAGAGTTTTAATGAAGCAAGTTTGGATTTCAATCTTTATTCTCGGGACACCTGGGCAGCTCAGCGGTTGAGCATCTGCCTTCGGCTCAGGGTGTGATCCCAGGATCCTGGATCGAGTCCCACATCCCGCTCTTTGCAGGAAGTCTGCTTCTCCCTCTGCCTAAGTCTCTGACTCTCTCTCTCTCTCTCTCTCTCTGTGTGGCCTCTCATGAATAAGTAAATAAAATCTTAAAAACAAAATCTTTTTTCTCTCTCACTAAATCTGTGACCACGGGAAGGCTCTTACTGTGTTTAGTGCTCAATTTTCTCATCCAAGATGAAGCTCGTGCCTGCTCTCCTCTTCTCATGGGGTTTAGGACATCTAAATAAAATATATGTGAAATGAAGATTCATAAAAAAGTATGTGCCCGCAGGTCACGATGGGCATCGACGACCATAGAAGATCTGAAACCTTCATAGCACCCCTTCCAGAAAGAAGACAATTGGCTTGAAAATAAACAACAAATGGAGGTTAGAGAACCCCTGTGACTGTATGTTTGTACTGAATTCCTCCCAGATTAAGGAGGAAGGTTGGTGGAAGCAGCAGTTAGCAGCACAGAACTGAAGGTCAGCGAGCAGGGAGTGAGGTCCCCTGGGGGGTGATGCCCCAGGGGCCAGACCCTGAGGGGAGTCAGACTTTCCCCAGCCTTGATTTAAAAGGAAGAAATACTAAACAGAACTAATATAAGAGTTTATTTTTAGGGGCACCTGGCGGGCTCAGTCAGTAAAGTGTTCAACTCTTGGGGCAGCCCCAGTGGCACAGAGGTTTGGTGCCGCCTGCAGCCTGGGGTGTGATCCTGGAGACCCGGGATCAAGACCCACGTCCGGCTTCCTGTATGGGGCCTGCTTCTCCCTCTGCCTGTGTCTCTGCCTCTCTCTGTCTCTATGAATAAATAAAAAAACAATCTTAAAAAAAAAAGTGTTCAACTCTTGATTTTAGGGTTGTCAGTCCAAGCCCCACACTGGGTGCAGTGCTTACTAAGAAAAAAAAATGTAATAATCGATCAATAAAAATGCCTGCTTCAATACAACCTGGATAGAGATCCCTGGGTGGCTCAGTGGTTTAGCGCCTGCCTTTGGCTCAGGGCGTGATCCTGGGGTCCCAGGATTGAGTCCCGCATCGGGCTCTGTGCATGGAGCCTGCTTCTCCCTCTGCCTGTGTCTCTGCCTCTCTCTCTCTGTGTCTCTCATGAATAAATAAATAACACCTTTAAAAAACAACAACAATACAACCTGGATATTTATATTAACATAGCCCACTGATTTTAAAAAGAAAAAAAGTTTAATTTTAAAAATTGAAAGAGGAACAATAAAATACATTTATTTGTTTTAAAATATTTTATTTATTGGGACACCTGGGTGGCTCAGTGGTTGAGCGTCTGCCTTTGGCTCAGGGCGTGATACTGGGGACCTGGGATTGAGTCCCACATCGGGCTCTCTGCAGGGAGCCTGCTTCTCCCTCTGCCTATGTCTCTGCCTCTCTCTCTCTCTGTGTCTCATGGATAAATAGAACATGAAAGACTCCTAACTCTGGGAAACGAACTAGGGGTGGTGGAAGGGGAGGTGGGCGGGGGGTGGGGGTGACTGGGTGATGGGCACTGAGGTGGGCTCTTGACGGGATGAGCACTGGATGTTATTCTATATGTTGGCAAATTGAACACCAATAAAAAATAAATTTATAAAAAATATTTTCAAAATTATTTATTTATTTATTTTAAAAGATTTTATTTATTTATCCATGAGACACACACACACACACACACACACACACACACACACAGAGAGGCAGAGACATAGGCAGCAGAAGAAGCAGTTTCTTTGCAGGGAGCCCAATGTGGAACTTGATCCTGGGACCCCAGAATCACACCCTGAACCGAAGGCAGACACTCAACCATTGAGCCACCCAGGTGCCCCCAACAAAGTCTATTTAAATAAAGCACAAGGAAATATCAAAATAACAAAACTTGATAAAAAAAAAAAAAAAAGAAACAACAGAAAGGATGAACAAAATCAAAACCACTTGGGAAAACAGCCGGAGAAAGGCAGTGCTGCGAAACCACATGAGAACCATCTCCTTCTCTCTGGTTGGCATAGATGGGATCCTGCACTTGAGTCAGGAAGGTTGGCTCTCGCCCCAGGTCTGGAGGTGACCTACAGAGGACGGTTCCATTCTGCTTGATGATTTTGTAAGTGATGTAATCCTGGCCTCTAAGCTGTGAGACAGACTTCTGAGAACAGGTTCTCTGCTCTGAGAGAGATGCCAGTGGGTGTAGGCCAGCCAGTACGCGACCCCCAGAGCTGCAGAAGCCTTGGGAGCCTGAGGACATCTTGCCCGAACAGAGCCTACACATTGAGAAGGGCAGGGTGGAGAGATGGAGAGAACCCGAGTCTTCACGATGCTGTGTGGGCTGACACTAGATGGCCCAGTGGGGTGAGCAATGGTCCAGTTTTCCCCGGGCTCTTTGAGTTATACCAGAGCTCCCCAGCTCTGCACTCGGCATTGTACCAAGGGTTGTACATCTCCTGTTTGCTCTCCTCCTCACAATGATTTTTTTCTTAAACTTTTTATTTTGAGATGGTTGTGGATTCACATGTAGTTGAGAGGAGTAATACAGAAAAATCCTATACACTCTTTACCCAATTTTCCCCAATGGTGACATCATATGAGACTGCAGTGAGACATCACAACCAAGATAGTGATGCTGAGACAGTCAAGTATAGGATACTCCCTTCCTTGCCCTTGGACAGATACCCCACCTCCGATCCTCCCAACCCCTCTGAACCCCTGGCGACGGCTGATCTGTCCTCCATCAGTGGCTATGATCAAGCCACTTCAAGCACGTTACAGAAATGAAATCCATAGCATGTAACCTTTTGGGATTGGGTTTTTCCACCCAGGTTAATTTCCTGGAGACTCATCTAGGTTGTTGCCCGTATCGACAATGTAACTCTCTTTACTGCTGATTGCTATTCTGTGGTGTGGATGGGTTGGGATTTGTGTGTCCATTCCCTTGCCAAAGCACATCCAGCTCCTTCTCGCTTTTGGCCACTAGGACTAAGGCTGATATGAACGTCCGTGTGCAGACAATCATTTCATTTCCCGATAAGGGACCCTGAATGCAGCTGTTGAAATGAGGTAGCTGCAGAGTTAGGCAGGTTAGTCTTCATTTCTTTGCTGAGAAGGCCTACACTCATGGGAAAAATTAAAGTATCAACAGTAAGTGAACCACGTCTGCTTTTTCTCGGGTGAATCGGTGTTTTGCGAATTTGATTGGAGAAGGCAGAGGAAGACTGTTATCCACCAAGGATAACAGATACAGGGGCTGGTTGAGCAGAGGGGCTTAGCTCCTACGGCGGATGAGCCTGCACATCTTAAGCACAGAGGATATCCGTGGCATGAGGTCACCTGGCTTCTGATCAGGGGATATCATCTAGCCATTCTTCAGGTGGAGAAAAACATCAATTAAAGAAAGAAGAGGGTATTTTTAAAAAAAAGAGTAAGAGAGATATTGGTTTGAATATCATTTGGGACTTGCTCTATATAAATTTTTGATTACTTTTAACCCCCAACCACATTACTGCTCCTCTTAGAGGACACTAAAATGGTTATTTTATTTTTTTAAAGATTTTATTTATTCATTGGACAAAGAGAGAGACAGACAAGCAGGGGGAGGGGCAGAGGGGGAAACAGACTCCCCACTGAGCAAGAAGCCTGATGTGGGGCTTGAACCCAGGACTCTGGGATCATGACCTAAGCCGAAGGCAGATGCTTAACCCACTGAGCCACCCAGGTGCCCCTAAAATGTTATTTTAAAGTAACAAAGGAGGGACATCTGGGTGGCTCAGTGGTTGAGTGTTTGCCTTTGGCTCAGGGTCGTGATCCCAGAGTCTCAGGATCGAGTCCCACATTGGGCTTCTTGCAGGGAGCCTGCTTCTCCCTCTGCTTCTCCCTCTGCCTACCCCCTCTCTCTGTGTCTGTCATGAATAAATACATAAAATCTTTTTTTAAAAAAGTAACAAAGGAAATATAAGCAAGTGTATTACTAGATCAAATATATGTTTTTTGACAAAAATATCAAAAGTTATCTAACTTCATCTTTTGGTGATAAAAACTCTGTGATCCAAAAAGTTTAGGGTGGCTCTCCCAAATGCTTAAGACTATTGCTTAGGACTAGAACTTTTATTTTTTTTTAACTTGTATTTATTTATGATAGTCACAGAGAGAGAGAGAGGCAGAGACACAGGCAGAGGGAGAAGCAGGCTCCATGCACCGGGAGCCCGATGTGGGATTCGATCCCAGGTCTCCAGGATCACGCCCTGGGCCAAAGGCAGGCGCTAAACCGCTGCGCCACCCAGGGATCCCGGACTAGAACTTTTATATCCAGACTCAAGCTAATATTTTTTCCTTTATGTTATGATTATATGTTTTTTATTAAAAATGTGGGCCTTCTAAAGTCTTTCACTGAGATTAGCACTATTAAGAAGAGCCAATTGGAGGCACCTGGGTGGCTCAGTTGGTTAAGCATCTGCCTTCAGCTCAGGTCAGGATCGCAGGGTCCTGGGATTGAGCCCCACATCGGGCTCCATGCTCAGTGAGGAATTTGTTTCTCTTTCTGCCTTTCGCTCTCTTTCTCAAATAAACAAATAAATAAATAAGTAAATAAGTAAGTAAATAAATAAATAAATAAATAAAATCTTAAAAAAAAAGAGAGAGAAGAGTCAATCACTTCCCTTATTTGTGGCTGATACCTAATACAGAAGTGCTTCTCAGATGCACTTCCTCTTAGCCTCACCTTCTGAACAGGGATCAGTAAGGTGGATTTCATGATCTCAGATTCAGTGCAGGGTGCCTCCGTTTGGAATACAGGGAGAAAGGATGGCGAAATAGTCTCTTGAGTTATACGTAGGAGAAAGTAAGAATACCCAATAATAATAATAAAAAAAGAATACCCAATAGAGGGCCACCTGCAACTGTGACAAATATGAGAAGTGCATTCATCGTTTGAGTTTTTGATAAAGATTTTGTTCACCAGCCCCATCAAACTGACCTACGAGAAGAGGTTGTGGTGAAATTACAGGGTGAAGTACAACATTGGACAACGGCCTCTCCCGGGGTCACCATGGCAACCCTCCCACTGATGCTGTGCCAGAGGACAGAGGAGAGCGTTCTCTGCCCCGGCTAAGCAGATCAATAGCAGTATCAACATTTCAATTGATTATTTTTTTTAATTTTTATTTATTTATGATAGTCACACACACACACAGAGAGAGAGAGAGGCAGAGACACAGGCAGAGGGAGAAGCAGGCTCCATGCACCGGGAGCCCGATGTGGGATTCGATCCTGGGTCTCCAGGATCGCGCCCTGGGCCAAAGGCAGGCGCCAAACCGCTGCGCCACCCAGGGATCCCTCAATTGATTAATTTTTTAAAAGATTTTATTTGACAGAGAGAGAGAGCACAAGCAGGGGGAATGGCAGGCAGAGGGAGAAGAAGAAGCAGACTCCCCACTGAACAGGGAGCCTGACATGGGACTTGATCAGAGGACCCTGGGATCATGACCTGAGCTGAAGGCAGATGCTTAATTGACTGAGCCACCCAGGCGCCCCCTTGTGTTTTTAAGAAAGATACTGAATCGGGATCCGTGGGTGGCGCAGCGGTTTGGCGCCTGCCTTTGGCCCAGGGTGAGATCCTGGAGATCAGGGATTGAGTCCCACGCGGGCTCCTGGTGCATGGAGCCTGCTTCTCCCTCTGCCTCTCTCTCTCTCTCTCTCTGTGTGACTATCATTTAAAAAAAAAACTGAATCATAGCAATCTAAAATTTAAAACAGATGACTTAATTTTATGGAAATGATAGAAACCTTTATGCTTCTGCGTTTCAAACAAGCCCCCAGAGAAGCCAAACCTACCTGAGCCTGACTGTCTTTTTCTTAAGTCTGAAAATAAAGATTTGCTGATCCTGGAAAAAAATTTTTTACTTTTCCTTCTGGCTATATCCCTTAATCATATTCATCTTCGTTGCAAAGCTAAAAATAATAGGTAAGATATCACAAGAGATAGTTTTCGAAAGGAAGGATGATCTACCAGTTACCGCTGGGTGTGCTGAGCAGCTGCTCCCACTGCGGTAATTAAATTAATAGGAATGCAAATCCCTTGTCAGTGTTCTATTAATTACGGTCCCCTCGTGCTCACTAAAAAAATTAGATTATTTCAGCTTTAATGATTTTTCAGATTTTGTGGGTGAATGTTAAAAAATGTATTTACAGGTCTTCTGTAATATTATCCAATGTGCTGTTTCACCTTTGGACCAGTGAAAGATCTGGGTTCCAATTGTTCTCTCTTGGATCTATTTCTGAGCCTGGCTAATGAGGACAGCAGCCTGCAGGCCAGGAGCCCAGGAAGGACAGCTGGAATGTGAAGGTCACCCCTCAACTTTGCCAGAGAGATGGGCCAAACGTGTTCTATTTCAGAGGTGATGTTTGGAAAAGAAGTGGGTGCCGCATCTCAGACTGCTTACCTTTCCCTCCTTGTGGTGTTGGCTTTGGAGGAACAATCATAATAATGCCATGAAGCAGGTCAGTGTCCAGTGACCCCCACACTCTCTCCCTTCCTCCCCACCTCCAGGCTGGGGCAGTGCCAACGCCCACTTCACAGCTCCACAGCTGAGTAGGGAATAGTCCTGTTAATTGATCTGCACAACTTCTTTAAGTTTGCACAGATCTCTCCTCCCCCGCCCCCCTCAGGAGAAGGAACTCGCATCCTGCATGCTGTGGGAAGGATTATACCTGAGCATCAGAGATGGCTCTGACTGGGGCCCCTAGATGAGCCACTGAAATGTAAATATTTAAATAGGTTTGCATTTAAAGTATAAAAACGGGAGCACCTGGGTGGCTCAGTGGCTGAGCGTCTGCCTTTGGCTCAGGTCCTGATCCCCGGTCCTGGGATCCAGTCCCACATTGGGCTCCCCATGGGGAGCTCCCTACAGAGAGCCTGCTTCTCCCTCTGCCTCTCTCTCTCTCTCTCTCTCATGAATAAATAAAATCTTAAAAATAAAAAGTATAAAAAAGGGTAAGATGAAAATAAATGAAATAAAATAAAAATTCATGAATTCATATCGGTAATAAACAACTTGGTGGTTAACAAATTTTAAAATTCTGAATAAAATAAAAATTTATCAATTTTTGCTGAGTAAAATTAAAATGCAGGAGTTCATACTGGTGAAAGATAACCTGTTGGCTACCACCTTAGCAAGTGATGGAAGTTAATGAAGTTAATGTCACCAAAACCTGGGCAAACTGACACTGCTTATACAGAAGATCCCAAGTAATCTCAAAGTGTCTGCTAGAACAAATGAGTGAGTTTGGCATGGTCAAAGGATATAATGTCTATATATGCAAATCAATCCTATTGCCATATATGAGGAATGAACAATTACAAATTAAGAAAATAACATTTATAATAGGAAAATAAAAAGCCTAATTGAAGTAGGTTGACAGATTCTAAATCACAAATGTGGTGGTGATTGATGTAGGAAATGTTAGGGTCCAGGAGAAATGGTCGAGAAAGGGGCAGCCCTGGTGGCACAGCGGTTTAGCGCTGCCTTCAGCCCAGGGCGTGATCCTGGAGACCCTGGATGAGTCCCACCACATCAGGCTCCCTGCATGGTGCCTGCTTCTCCCTCTGCCTGTGTCTCTGCCCCTCTCTCTCTCTCTGTGTATCTCTCGTGAATAAATAAATAAAAGATCTTAAAAAAAATGGTCAAGAAAGAATTGAGAAATCTGTGGTGCAAAAAGGTGGTTTTATTACAGCCTGGGGACAGGACCCATGGGCAGAAAGAGCTTCAGGGGGGTCATGAGGGTGACTGATTCCATACTCTAAAGTTGGAGGGGGTAAGGGAGAGCACAAGCCTCCAAGGCATTGTATTTTGGAAACATCACAGGGTCCTGAAAGATTGGGCTTGCCCTGAGCAAAGTGTCAACATGAGGCAGCTGAGCTCCTAGACGAAGGTCACTCTGCCTGTTTCAAGGACCTCTCAGTGGTCTGGAAGTAGTAAGGAAGTTCAATGTTTCTTTTGCCTTTGCTTCCCACATCAGTGATTACATGATTATGTACCTTTGTTCAAACTCATGGAAGTGCACACTTAATCAGTGAATTGTTATGTAAATTATGCCTCAGGAAAGAGAGAGAGAGAGAGAGAGCACCTACCATGTGCCATGTTCCATGCTCTGAGCATATGGTACAGAACAAAACAGACATTTTCCATTGGAGCTAATCTCTATAGTCACGGTGATATAGATGACAACGAATGAATAAATGAGAGAAGAGGTCACATAGTGAAAAGTCCTAAGGAGGAAAAAAAAAAAAAGGCTGGAAGTGGGAGAGGAGGGGTGTGGATCTGTTCAGGAATGGCTGGGCACTGATAAAGCTCATGCTGCATGTGTGTGCCACGTCACTGTCGGGAGGAGCAGGGACATGTTGGGCTGGTTATGCGAAGGGCAAAGAAGTTAAGAGTTGAGAGAGAAGGAGCAGTGATGGGAGACTGAGGTGCACGGGTCACAGCGGGGCTGGAAGGCCTTGGAAGACGACACGGGTTTTACTCCAATACAGAAAGTCTCTGGAGGGCTCAGGGTGGTGAAGGAACAGCAGGCGAGCTGAGGACCCAGGACGAGCTGACACCCTAGGCCCCTGCCCGTCCTGGGTGCGGTGCATGTGACGGTCCTGAGGCTCTCCAGGTCGCCCTAAGGCTGAGGGAAGGGAAAACAAAGGGTTAACTTATAGAGATCACAGTCCTGGCGAGACAGGAGATTCCCTGTTTACTGGTGTCTCAGTGATTTACAAGAAACAAGCATTCTTAACAACAGCCTAACTTCCAGAAGGAAACTCCCAACTGTCTTCATGCTAATGCTTTACTAGAGGGAAAGACAACCTTAACTGGGCGATGGCAAGGCCTCAAAGATCCCGCGGGTCCTCTTGAGCACCCGAGTTCTTTCCCCGACCTCCCCCAGCTCCCAGGATACAATCAGCCGCCCATCCCCCTGGTTAACCAAACCACCATCGGGCACCAGAGATGCCTCGGGAATTTTCTCTTGGTGGTGGGCTCTGGACCCGAAACTGCCTCAGGAGTGGCAGGATCTTTGTGTGTCTGTAGGAGGCAGGGAGGTGCATTCAGAAGGTGTGTTGGTGAGTCGTGTCCCCCGAGACAGGTGTGGGTCCGCACTCCCAGAACTCGTCAGTGTCCCCACAGGTGGAGGTAGGGTCCTTGCAGAATGAATGAATGAGAGAATAGGTCACATAGGTCACATACCCTACCGAGGCAGGGTAAGGGATCCGAGGGCCGTACCGCTGCCGGGCAGGGCTCGTGGCAAGAACGCCCTGCGAGGACGCGGAGGCACCGCACGGAAGGGATGCCCGGGACTGGGGCCCCTC
This sequence comes from Canis lupus baileyi, assembly GCF_048164855.1. Taxonomy (NCBI): domain Eukaryota; kingdom Metazoa; phylum Chordata; class Mammalia; order Carnivora; family Canidae; genus Canis; species Canis lupus. Next base: position 2,563,907 of record NC_132854.1, on the reverse strand, counting down.
AGCACCCCCCCCCCCCCCCCCCCGCCTGCCCTTCTAGCCTGTGCGCCTGGAAGCAGCCTCCGCCAGGCAGGCCCTCGGGAAGAGGCTTGCGGGAGGGGAAGACGGAAGACGGGCTGCCCTCCAGGCTTCTGACTGCAGCCGCTGGGACGGCGGAGCCCGCTCACCGGCCTCACCGACCAGCTCGGAGTCGGGGCCGGGGGCCTGGCGGGGGCCGCTCAGCCGCGCAGAGCAGCTCGGAGTCGGGGCGGGGGCCTGGCGGGGGCCGCTCAGCCGCACAGACCAGCTCGGAGTCGGGGCGGGGGCCTGGCGGGGGCCGCTCAGCCGCACAGACCAGCTCGGAGTCGGGGCGGGGGCCTGGCGGGGGCCGCTCAGCCGCACAGACCAGCTCGGAGTCGGGGCGGGGGCCTGGCGGGGGCCGCCCGTCCTCCCAGAGCAGCGCCGAGCCCAGGGGCGTCGGCCCGGACGGAACCGGGCTGCGCTGAGGTGCTGCTCCAGGTTCTCCAGCTGCTTCCCGACCGCAACCTGCTCGTTAGCTGCGCAGCGCCCGCCCCGCTTCCCATAACGCCCCAACCCCACAACGGGAACAACGAAAACAACCCGGACCCTCCTACCCTAAAACGCCCCTGGAGGCTGGAATCTGTTTCCCCGCAAAACCCCCGGAGCTGGGCGCCCCGCCGGGTTGGGCCCAGAGCTCGTCCATCACCAGAGGCCGTTTATGATTGGCGGAGGCCCGCCTGTGGGTGGGGCGAGCCCGGGCGGGCCTGCTTCCGGCGACGGCGCGCGGGCCTTCGGGAGCCGGAAGTCCGCCCAGAGTCGGGTTCCGCGGCGGCCGCGCGGGGGAGCCTGGGAGTCCGGAAGTCGGCGGATGGCCGCGGGTTCGGCGTGGGAGGCTGCCGGGGCCTGCCGGCGAGGTAAGGTACGCGCCGCCCTTGCCCGCATGGCCGCTCGGGCGGGGCCCAGGGCTGCGCTCGCCGGCGCGGCGGCTGTGGCGCTGCTGTCCGCCGCGCTCGTGCTCTACGAGCTGCCGCCGGGCGCAGGTACCGGCCGCGGGCGCCCGTGGGCACGGGAGGCGCCGCGGAAGGCCGCTGGCGTGCGGAGCTGTGCGGCGCGTCGGCCTGGCCTGTGCGCGGCCACGGGGCCGAGGGGCGGCGTCGGGGGGCCGGGGGCCCGGGGGGCCGCGGGGGCCGGGAAGGGACGGGCTTCGCCGGCGGGGCTGGGAGCGCGCCTGGGGCCACCCGAGCGACCCCCGAGGACCCCGGCCGGGTGTCAGGCGGGGCGCGCTGTGTAGGAGGATTGGAGGGGTGCGGGGAACAGGGATGGCCTGATGGAGCCCGAAACCCCTCGTGAGGTGCCTTCCTCGTTCTGTTTGCCGGTGGACGTGTATTCACGTCGGGTTCACGATACAGGAATGCGTTGAGAGCGTTACGGAGCCGGCGGGTTGTATCACCCGTTTCTCACGCTCGGTGGAGAGACTTGTTTACCGACCTTTGTGTGGCCGGGAGGGACGGGCCCTGAGAACCCAGAAGGACCCCACCTGGGGTTGCCCAGCCGGTAAGTGGCCGAGATGGTGACGCTCTCTTTGCTGTGACAGCAGAGATCCTGCTACGGACGCGTGTATAGTGCTGCAGGGCGGAGCCTCTTGGGGACGTTTGGCTTTTTGTTTCTCTGCACGATGGTTCCAAATGCCTTTTTTTTTTTTCTCATTGAAGTAAAGCTGACACGCAGCATTGCGTTAGTTTCAGGTGCCAGTTGCTTTGAGAGGTATGGAAGGGTTCCTTAGCTTCACCTGAGGCCGGCAGCCGAGAGGCTTCTGGTCAGTTTGCTCAGAGACTTTATTGGCAGCCCTTTGCCTTAAATTTGCACACTGTGATGAGTCGGTGGTGTTTTCTTTTGCGAGTTTGTTCGAGGTTTTATCATCAGGCCGATTTGCTGGACTTTTACCAAAAAAGCAGGTGGAGTTGTAGAGCACTGACTTCCCATCCTGGCCTCAGGGCGTCTCCGATAACTGTGAGGATTGCTGTCAGGTGCTCCAGGTGAGTGAGGGTTCTTTGTTTAAAGCACAGCTGGCACAAAGGTGTTATCCTAGAGGGTTGTGGGAGGTAAGTAATTCTAGAAAACAGCCCAGGCTTAAGAAATCCCGTTGACTTCTCCAGACTGCCTCAGCCACTTGCGTAACACGAGAATCAGACGGGTTTGACCTGTCCTTCCAGACTCAGAATCATCCTGAGGATAAAGTTACTTGGTGGGATAAACTTTAAATCACCTCTCGGCAAGGCCTCTTTATCCTTGAGAACGTTGGTGTTCGTATTTAATATTTCTGTGGGTAAGTGCAAAGGTGCATGCCAGTAAGCCAGCTGACCCTGAGGAAGTGTGAAGTGTAGGGAAATGTCACGGACCTTCCTTTGGCCCTTTGCTAACAGAAGGCATTGGTGTCAGATGGATGGGACAGAGGCTGGTGAGCCGTGTGGATTTACTTTGCATCTATACACTTCTGGTCAAAGAGTGAAAATCCTATACTTCTCAAGTGATTTTATTCCACCACTCCCAAATGGTTAGGGGGCAATTGAGAGGGATTTGGTCGTCGTCTTGTCTTTTGGTTGGTGTGGTGACTATTTGGTTAAAGAAAAATGCTTTGCCTTAAAATGGCAGCATTTTGGTAAAATGATGTTTTTTGTTCTGGCTTATCCATGACTGCCCCCGGCATCTTCACAGGCCTGCCTCTCTGGGCTCCAGTTCCCTTGTCTGTAAAAGGGTAAACTGACTGCTGACGAGGAGAATAAACCAAGATGCTTTTAGTTCATCAAACGCTTGTCCAGTTCTGTGCCGGACTCCGAGGTGACTGAGAGTGGGGAAGCACCTATCCTAAAGCTGGAGGTGGGAGCTGTACCATGTCCTGTGTAGGCCAAGTGTAGTGGGGTGGTCTTAGGGCATACCCTGTATGTGACTAAGTACTGGATCCTGATAAACCCATGACGTTGTAAGAAACCCAGAGCAACCCTTGTGTGACTGGTTAAGTTCCGACTCTACTTTTATAGTTTCTAGACTTTAAAAAGCAACTGTATGTCATGATGTGGGTTTGGTATTGACCAATCAAGTTATGCTAGATGTGATAAAGCTGGGGACAGATGCACAGCCTGCGTTTCCATGACTGCAGAGATGCTCTTCAGTCAGTGATTTGTCACCGTATCTGATGGCAGCCACTCTGATTCCCTTCCTGCAGCTCATCAGTGAGTGCCCAGTGATGGCATGAGAAGACCGTGTGCAGTCTGGGAATTGGGAGTGTGGACAGGCACCAGGGAGGAGGAGGGAGAGCAAGGTCTCTGGTAGCTCGGTGGCTCTGGGGCAGGACTGTAGACAGGTCACCGGACTTTGGAAGCACAGGCATCCGCCCGCTGTCGCCATCGCTGAGCAAACCCCGTTGTGCCTTTTCTTGGCCAAAGGTTTGCAGTGATTCTGTTTTGAGTTTTAGTCTTGTGTTGGTTTGGGAGAAGGTGCAGAGTGTTGAGGTTGAGAGTAGTTAATATTCTCACATGGGGGTGGGGGTCTCAGCACCTGGCATGTCAACTAAGGAAGCATTTATACCTACTCATTAAAGAAAACTACTTGGATAAATTTGTATAAATAAAAAGTGAATAAAAAGTGAAATAAATAGTGAAACTGTAAGAGTGTGATTAAAGATAAAGCTGTTTACCTTATGGAGCTGGGGCAGCTTTGGTCTTCATTCCAACTGTGACACCTGCCTGGTTTTTCTCTGCTGCTGAGATGACTGGAAGGAAACAAATGTTGGTGCCTTGTGTGAGAGTATTGTATGTATCTGCAAAGACCCTTTAATTCTAGAGAAAACAGGTGCTTTATTGTCTATTCAAACGTTGAATATACATGTTACGGAACATGGCGTTTCTCTCACAGATGAGCTGGGTTTAAATATCAAGGCAGCAAAATACATGATGAGGAAGTTTCAAGAAAGACAATTAAAATCTAGCTGTTTAGAGACAAAATCATTTTATTGTTTTAAAATGCCACTTTGGGGATCCTGGGGTGCCTCGGCAGTTTAGTGCCTGCCTTTGGCCCAGGGCATGATCCTGGAGACCCGAGATCGAGTCCCACATCGGGCTCCCAGCATGGGGCCTGCTTCTCTCTCTGCCTGTGTCTCTGCCTCTCTTTCTCTCACTCTCTCTGTCTCTCTGTCTTTCATGAATTAATAAATAAATTTTAAAAAGATCTTAAAAAAAAAAATGCCACTTTGAACCCAGTGTAAGCTATGTTCTCTATTTAGAATACCATTTCTAGGTTATTAGTAATTAATTGAGTGTCAGAAACGTGACTAGAAGGTTGGGGGTATGAAGATGATCAAGGAAGGTAACAAATGGGAGGTTGCTTTTTAGCAACCTGAAGAGACCCGATAAACTTGATGGAAGATTGAACTGGAATATGTGTGGTTTTTTAAGTAGTAATGCATTAGAAACATCTTCTGAAAGATTAATTAGTCTTCTGGAATGTCTAATACATTTCAAAAACAAGCTTGGTATGTATAGCTTGTGTGTGGTAATTTCTAAGCATCATTTGGTTAGAGAAATAAAATAGTGAAACCATTGGATAAAAATCTATAGCGTTCACGTTAAGTCAACTTTGGGAAGTGTTTTGGTTAATAGGCTCTCTTTCAGTCTTTTTCGTGTGTGCTAATATTTTTCTAAATGATTTCATTTTCCTGTTTTTCAGTTTTACAAAGAGCATTTTCACTGCATAAAGCACATTCAGTAGAGGATATGGAAAATACTTTGCAGCTGGTGAGAAACATTATACCTCCTCTAACTACCAAGAAGCACAAAGGCCAAGATGGAAGAATAGGCGTAGTCGGAGGCTGCCAAGAGTAAGTGACTTGGAAAATGTGGGTGTGTAGGCCGTCTCTGTCGTCTCACTGTCTGCCTGCTTACCAGCTGGCTGTTTGTCTAGTTAGACCCCAGTAATCATTTCTCCGTGTAGTCGGATGTTCTGACACCGGTATTTGTCAGTGATGAACTTGGTGACTGAATAGGAGAAAACAGTAAAACAGTAAGGGTCCCAAGTGAGCTGTTAGTGTAGAGATTGCACCTGCGGTGGGGGCTGGGATGGGACTCTTTCTTGTTTTAGGCTTTACTGACCAGGCTACATACTTTAAATATGTATTACTTTGTGGAATTTTTTTTTTTTTTTTTTTTTTTTTTTAAGATTTTATTTGAGAGAGAGAGTGAGCACTTGCGGACAAGCGGGGGGAGCAACAGGGGAAGAGGGACAAGCCAGCTCTGCACTGAGTAGGGAGTCTGATGCAGAACTCAGTCCCAGGACTCAAGGACCATGACCTGAGCTGAAGGCAGCAGATGCTTCACTGACTGAGCCACCCAGAGGCCCCTAAACCTGTTACTTTGTAATCAGAAGAAAAACGGTGTGTTTGGTTTACTTTGTCAATTTGAAGATGTTCTTCGAAGTCATTCATGAAATTTGACGGATCTAGCCTTTTTTCAAGGCTTGTTTTCTAATTCTGTATATTTTGCTGCTGTGCAGTTTGACACAGTTTTATGATTTGTCCTTGTTTATAAAATGATATCTTTGCCTTTTACTTAATCAACCTTGGTTACCATTTCAGCTACTGCTTACTCTCTGTTCATATCATGTGCTGTCTTTGCCTGGCTGTATATTTTCAGTTTATCACATGGTTAGGTGTCTTATAAATATAATACATAGCTTGATTTGTTTCCTAACCTCATGTGACAGTAATTGGTTTTTTATTTTTTTTTAAGATTTTATTTATTTATTCACGAGAGGCACAGAGAGGGGAGAGAGAGAGAGAGGCAGAGACACAGGCAGAGGGAGAAGCAGGCTCCATGCAGGGAGCCTGATGGCAGGACTTGATCCCAGGATCCCGGGATCACACCCCAGGCCAAAGGCAGGTGCTAAAGTGCTGAGCCACCCAGGGATCCCAGTAATTGCTTTTTTAATACTGCAAATCAGCCTGTTCATGTTTAGAGTCTACCTCATGTACTCTCTAAGACCTGTTACGTTTTCTCTTTATTTTACTTTGTGTTTCTATTTTTTTATTATTTTTGCTAGGTTTTCCCTTATATTAATTTGGAAATTGTATTATGCTTTCAAATTTAGGTGTTGCCTTTTCTGACTATTATGGTGAATTACAAATGCCACTCAGGAGAGAGAGTTAACACTTGATCTAAGAATTCCTAGGGAATTCCTAGCCCAATCCCTAACTGCTACGTGGAACTTTGTATACGATACTGCCAGATAGATCCTGTGTTATTTCCTGCCTGGCCCAGAAGTCTGCACTTTGGCTCTTCTGGCATATTCTTTGACAACGTGGGGGGGGGGGGGTTGTTGCTGGGGGGGGGGGGCACTTGTACACCTGCTGTGTCTTGCTGTGGTCGGTGGGCTGCTTGGTGCTTTGGCTGAGTTGGGGATGCTCGGGTAGCAGGATTTTCTGTGGTAACCTATATATGATCACATAGTCGTCTAGCCTGTATTTTGCACTACAAAAAAAAGTTTACAGTTTCCTCCAGATATGTCTGGAATGTGTCTTATTTTCACTAATTTTATTGAGACTTGGTGAGCTCTTTCCATCTGTAGACGTGGTCCCTTTGGATGAGGGAAATTTGCCTGTTACTGGCTCCCACTTTCTCATCTGTTTTCTTCTCCTCCTACTGCATGCTGGGCTCTTGGATCCTTAGTTCTTAGCTGCTTTTCTTCCTTTTGTCCCTGGTTAAAGGACAGTCCTCCTCCAGCCTCTGGGATGGAGGCCAGCAGGTGGCCTCTGCCGGGTGGTTGGGTCCTTCATCCTTTGAGAGAATTGAGGAAGTCAGGGTTTTTAGTCCTCACATTCCCTCCATCTCCTGCCTTATATTTTGGGACATCTACATGAGAAGAACTGGATGTCAGCTTTTCTTTTCAGATAAGTTTGGTAGTGTAGCATGCTAGGGGTGATTATCTAACTTAAAGTATGTCAGTTAGCTTTAGGAACTAACCTTGAAAATAGGATCATTGTTATTGTGATTATAAAAGTATTATCTGCTTGTTTTAAAAATTCAAATGGTCCAGAAATGTATGAAGTGAAAGCCTCAGAGTATCTCAGATAATAATAATTCAGTGTGGACACATTATTAATCTTCTGGACTTTGTGCATGCAACTATTTATTTATTTTACAAAACTGGGACCATGTCACTGTTTTGTGCCAGTTTCAGCTTATCAATAACCAGTGTTATGGGACCTGCCCCTGAGTTCTTACGATCACAAGATGCCCTCCAGCCACAACTACCAGGAAACTTTGAAAAAATAAAGCTGTTTTACTTATAGGACTTAGAAATGACACAGCACCCCTGGGGCCTCACGACTGAGGGCTGCAAGTAGACAGAGCATGTAGGTTTGGGATTCTCCTTTTATTGGGTTTGAGGGCAAGGGCTTAGGTTTCAAAGATTCACTCTTTATTGGTGAATTTGTTTTTTTTTTTTTAATATTTTATTTATTTATTCATGAGAGACACAGAGAGAGAGGCAGAGACACAGGCAGAGGGAGAAGCTGGCTTCATGCAGGGAGCCCGATGCGGGACCCGATCCCGGGACTCCAAGATCACACCCTGGGCCAAAGGCAGGCGCCAAACCACTGAGCCACCCAGGGATCCCCCTTTATTGGTGAATTTAAAGCACAAGTGTGGGAATTTAAAGCCCTGGAAGAGAAAAAGACAAGTGGCCCAGATGGTCAGTTACTGAAATCAACCAAAATCTTTAAAGAAGCCTCAAGGGGGCGAGGGTGGCCTGGCTCTCCGCCTAGTCTTGGGCTGGTAATGCATTTGAAATGGCGGTCTTTGAAGTGGATGGTTTTGTAGTCAAAGCTTACATCAGATATTACAAAACAGAAGAAAGAACAACTGTCAGAGCTTTGCATTATGTTAATGCAGTGTTCTGGGTGTCCATCATTCAATGTTGGTTCCTAGAGATTGGTTCTTGGTAAGTGGGGGTGTAGTATTCTTTGTAAAGATGGACCGTAACTTATTTAACCAATCCCTGTTGATAGGCGAGTGGTCACCTGCTCTTTTTCCCCAACTAAACAGTATGGTTGTAGACATCCCTGTATGTTTTTCTACTTAGATGTGCATCTGTTTTTTTTCCAGGGGATCAGTTCCTAGAATTTCTACTGGAGCAGAACACATAGACATCTTAAATGTTGTCGCATGCTGCAAATTGCCACCCCCCCCCCCCACACACACACACACACGCACTGGTGTGTACTGCCACCTATAAGCATCTCCCCCTCCCTCCACCCCTCACACCTTTTGCTGGATAAATAGGCAAGCTAGTTTTTATGGTTTTAGTGCATCTTCTTTGTTGGGCTAGCATACCTGTTGCGGGGTGGAGCAGAGACAGCGTGTGTGTGGCATGTCCTGTGTTGTGTTCCTGGCCCGTTGGTGGTCCTGCTGTGCGGGAGAGGGTTGTGTGTAGAGTGTACTCAGTCTTTTTCCTGGGTTTTCTTCACTGCCTGGGATTGACATAAAGGTTACAGTCATTCATCTGATGACAAGTTCAAGCGTTTTTTCTCTGCTTCAGGCAGTATTAACATTACTCACAGGCACTCTGGAAGGTGGGATGGGAACAGGAGGGACTTGTGTGAGTCTCAGTGCCAGACTATGTGTTGCTGTCCTCGCTATCGTCCTCTTACAGTGTTCTGAGCTGTGCTCACCTGTGTCACCCCTCCCCCCCACCCAGGGGTAGGGACGTCTTCAGTGAACTCTTGCAGCCTCCTCAAGCCTCTAGTTTGAACACAGTGCTGCAGAGAGCCAGTGGTCCTAACCCTGGGTGGCTCAGTTGGTTGAGCGTCCGACTTATATCGGCTCATGGTCTCAGAGTGGAAGGTTCAGACCTGGCATTGGGCTCCATGCCTAGCATGGAGCCTACTTAAACAAAACCAAAGGTCTGAAATGACAAACGGACTTGTCGCAATCCATGTTTGTTAATGTTTATTAAACATTTACTGAATACCTATCAAGTGCTGGGTCCTGGGCTCTGTGATTCATGTCTGTGAAACCTGATAAACCTGGTGTGTTTGCCTCTTTCTCAGAAGTTGATGACTGTCAATACCTTCCTTTTTAGGTATACTGGAGCACCTTACTTCGCAGCAATCTCAGCTCTCAAAGTGGTAGGTCTGTTTACAACTTCCCTAGTCAAGAGTTGGATTCTTTAAATATGATTAGAGAAGTGTTTTTCTTTCTTTCTTTCTTTCTTTCTTTCTTTCTTTCTTTCTTTCTTTCTTTCTTCCTTTCTTCCTTTCTTCCTTTCTTCCTTTCTTCCTTTCTTCCTTTCTTCCTTTCTTCCTCTTCTTTTTTTTTTTTTTTAAGATTTATTTAGAGAGAGAGTACGAGCAGGGGAGGGGGCAGAGGGAGAAGCAGGCTGCCTGCTGAGCAGGGAGCCCCATGTGGGGCTCAGTCCTGGGATTCTGGAATCATGACCTGAGCTGAAGGCAGATGCTGTACCGACTGAGCCCCACTTCCCCACCCAGGCACCCCCATGGAATTTTGTTAACTGAAGTTTTATCAGAACTATCCTTCACCAGCATGATCCTGGGATGCTGCTTCAGTTCTCACTTAAGCAGTTGGCATCTTTACAACCTTGGTGATTTCCCAGGCCTTTGATCAAGTCCTAATGGCTCAGTTAAGATAAAATGTGCTCCCCATGGCCCCCACGGGTGTGGCAGCCTGAGCTGGTCTAGGTTAACCTGCCTCTTGGGTGGCAGCAAAAGTCTGCTTTCTGTTCCAGCCCTTTTCTTAGTTTCTGGCCTCCTCTGAGCCACCTAGCTATAGTGTAAGAGCTGTGATGAGGGGCTTGGCTGAGGCCACCTAGGTGTCTGTTGGCGGGCCCGGCTCTGAGTCAGCCTCTTGTGCTCATTTCTCAGGGCGCAGACTTATCCCACGTGTTCTGCACCCGGGAGGCCGCACCTGTGATCAAGTCGTACAGCCCGGAGCTGATCGTTCACCCAGTTCTGTGAGTGGGGCCTCACGGGGGTGTGTTACTTGCAGTGCTCCTCAGGTGTGGGGCCTTCTTGTGGGCTCCCAGAGCCTCTGTTGAGGGGCTGCCATACTGGGAAGTGGTAGGTAGGTGCTGTGGGAAGGAAGGAGAAGTTGTGAAGAGCCCACTGTCTGCAGTCAGAAGATAAGCAGCCGTGTGTGTACAGCACGGGATGAGATTTTAGCCACCAGGGCACCGTGCCCCAGGTTGACCCATGGTCCATCAGAAATGGTTGAGGCTTCCTAGGAGAGGTCTAGGCCTTGCCTGTGGTCAAGCTTCCCACACAGTAATGAGGGGCCCATCAGGCAGGAACAGGGTCCTTCCCTCATGCAGCAGATGCTTCCAGTGCCGGTCCTTGCCCTGGCTTCCACAGGGACAGTGTCAAACCAAGCAGACAAAACAGCTGTTCCTGGCCCTTGGGCTTTGCAGTGGTGAAAATGTTCTCAGTGCCCTCCAGAACTGGGGCTGCTGACCATGTATGGCTAAGGAGCACCTGAAATGTGGCTGGGGGGCCTCAGAAGCTGAGTTTTTACTTTAACTAAAATAGCCCCATGTGGCTGGTGTCTGCCATACTGGGCTGCACAGCTCTGGAGACAGACATGCAAGGCAACAGTGTGTCAGAGAACCTAACCAGGGCCTGTACATGCACGTGGCATGTGTGTGGTTTTCTCTAGGGTGATTGTGGGCAGGGGCCCAGAGAGTGGCATTCAGGTAGGGACCTGCAGACACAGGGAAGAGCTGGTACGACTTGAGCCGAGGAGTGTCAGGGAGCACAAGGGGCTCAGGATGGGGCAGGTGACCAGGGGGGTGCAGGGCCAAGCCCTGAGGTTGTGGGGGTTATCCTAAGGGATTTGGTTTTCAGGTAAATGAGGAGGAGGGAAAAGAGGGCCACTGGAACACTTGAGCAGGGAGGGACAGGGTCTAGTGTACATTTATTTAAAAGATGTGACCTGGCTGCTCTGTTGAGAATGAGCTTTTGGGGCCCAGGATGGAAGCAGGGGTTGCATGAGAAAGGTGTTGTAAGGATGCTGGGGCGAGTAAGTGATGGGGGAGAAATAAGAGAAGGGTCAGATTTGAGGTGCACTTGAAAGTACAGCCCCAGTATTTGCTGACAGGGGGACATGGGGCAGAAGGAAAAGATGAGAGTCATGAAGGCCACTCTGGATTTGGTCTGCGTTAGTTGTTGTCAAGGTGAGGAACCTGAGAGAGCAGGTTTTGGTCGGGGTGACCATCAGGGGCTGGCTTTTGGATGTTTCCATTTGCCTGCTGGATATCTAAGCAGTGTTGCTGTCAGACCTTGGACGGAGCGGGGTGCTCAGGGAAGGTGTAGACCTGGGGGCTGATGTGGGGGAGGTGTGTAAAGCCAGGAGGCAAGGGTAAGGCTAACCAGGAGTGCGTGTCAGCAGGGCCAGCCCAGCACCCAACAGCTGGGAGCAGAGGGTGGGTGGCAGTGCGGGAGGAGGGCTGTTCTGGAGAACTGTTGGCACTCGCCTGGAAGGCCCATGTCCCTGCATCTGTCAGACACGGGCTAAGTACAAGTCCTTGGATGCTTGGATCTTGCCATGGGGTAGTTGGGGGCAGAGGCTTGCAGAGTGGGTTCTAAGAGTCCAAGGAGCAAGATGGTAAGCGGGAAGCTGCTGTGGAGGAACAACAAAATCCCAGACAGCCATCAGGTCCTGCTCCTACTGACAAGGTCCCCAGGTGCCCCTTCTAGTTCCTAAAGTACCCTGCGTGACGGGAAACAACCTGGTTCATCCTAGAAGACCAAGATGGTTTTGAAAGTAGCTGGAATGTCTCAGTGTAGCTCAGTGTAGATGCTGAAAGCTGGATTCGTACATTGGTGAGTGAAAGATGAGCCTATCTATGGGGATAAGAGGGGAGACATGGCTGGATGCAGGCTGGAGTCCTGGCCTGAGTCCTGCAACAGAAGGAACCAGCGAGATCCAGAAAAATGTGGTCTCCCTAATAAGGTAAGTCAGTGAGTGCAAATGGTACTAAATTGTCTGGCCTCCTTTTCCCGATGCAGCGACAGCCCCAGTGCTGTTCACGATGTGGAGGAGTGGCTGCCCCGGCTGCATGCCCTGGTCGTGGGACCTGGCCTCGGTCGAGACAATATTCTTCTTGAAAACGTTAAGGTAAATGTAGAGAATTACTGAACATGCCTCATCTCATAGACTTGACTCAGCTTGTGGAGTTAAAAGAGAAGCATGTTCTTGGAGTTTCTGTTGTTCAGTGTTCACAAGTCTCTTGATGGAATAATGATGGTTTAGGGGAGGGGGAAACACTAGGCAAAGAGCTAGGAATGAACCTAAAATAGACCAGGTGGAATAAGTCTCTTGCTCTCGGGGCAGTAGCTTTTATACTGCAGCAGGGAAATCCCTGGGACTGCCCCGTGTTCGGGTGTCCACTTTGAATGAGAAGCATAGTGCTAGGCACCTGGGGTAGGAGGGACAGCCACTCCATCCTCTTACAAAGAGCTGAGAAAACGGGTGTCAAATGAACCAGCAGTTGTACATTTGGGACAAATAATCTGAAAACCAGTCCCATACAGTCAAGCAGTGGCTCTAGGTAACATGCCGCAAATGAGGCCTCTGGGCTGTCCTGGTTCGGAGCCACCTGGAGCTGGCATGGGGCACGTCACATGTCAGGCAGCATCGTCCAATCCTTTTTTTTTTTTTTTTTTTAAGATTTTATTTATTTATCCATGATAGACACACAGAGAGAGGCAGAGACATAGGCAGAGGGAGAAGCAGGCTCCATGCAGGGAGCCCGATGTGGGACCCGATCCCAGGATTCCGGGATCACGCCCAGAGCTGAAGGCAGACGCTCAACTGCTGAGCCACCCAGGTGTCCCAAGCATCGTCTAATCTTGAAAATTCTTGACTGCTTGCTGAAAAGTAGAAATAAATCATAGCTGAGAAATGCTAGCTCCTTTGATTCATGTGAGCTGAGGGGGGGACCTGAATGGGGAACCCCGTGTGTAGCCTGTGGTCTCCTGTGCACTTGTATCCTGAGATGGTGGCTCTCTGCACAGGGTGGGTGGGAGATGGGCTGTGACAGCCTCTCTGCCAGGTGGTTTGTCTTTGGGAAGAGAGGCAAGTGAGAGCTCCTGACAGAATGGGGATGACCCTCAGGATGATGGGGTTTGTGACCTTTTGTGACTTGTCCACCACCTGGATGCATGTGTCCCCTCAGAATCACGTGCTGGAATCCTGAACCCCAAGGTAGGGTGTCAGGAGGTGAGGTCTTTGGGGAGTGATTAGGTTGTAGGGGTGGAGGAGCCTTCTGAATGGAATTCACGCCCATATAAAGGGGCCCCCGGGAGCTCCCCTCCACTTCCACCAGCTAAGGACACAGCACGGCCTGTGACCTGTAGGAGGCCCTCAGCCAGCACCCACATCCTGGACTTGAAGCTTCCAGAACTGTGAGCAGTACATCTCTGTTGTTTCCAAGCCACCCAGCCTGTGGCATCTGTCACAGCAGCCTGAGTGGACTCAGCACAGTCTGACTGTGATTTGCTTCAGGATTTGCTTCAGCCGCCTGTCAGGATGTCTCCTGAACCACACCTGGAACAGAGACACCCTCTTGTGAACTGTTGTGATCTGCAGGTCCCAGGCCTGCCCATCCTGGCAATGTGGCTTTCTGTGCTGGTCACCTGGCCTGTATCTGTGCTGTTCACCTCTGAGGAGCTGCCACGCTGGACATCAGCACCTCACCCTTTCCCATGTCTCTCAGGACTTCTTCCTTAGCAGGGCATTTTCTGCACAGAGATTTGAGCTCTTTGATAAGAAATGAACTTATTTTTGAAACAGCAGTTTAAACGAGTGGGCAAAATATGCTTGGATTTTACCAGAATTCCTCCTAAATATTTTTTCCCTGGGGACACGTGTGCAGGGGCTACCCGCAGCACTGGCCTGGGGACCCGGGATGGCTAGGGACCGTCAGGGACCATGGGTTTCCTCATGTTTTACTTGGTTACAGAGCTCAGTGCCGTCTGTGACTTGTATACTCACAGTGGGTGTGTTCCGTGTGCTGCTCTCACTGTGCTGTGTTCCTGCACACACTTTCTAAATGTTTGCTCAGCGAATTTGTTATCTAGTATAATCCTGAAAACAGCCCTGTTGGATAGATTTCTCTTAGCCTTGTTTGTTTTTTTCTTTTTCTTTCTTTTCTTCCTTTTCTTTCCTTCCTTCATTTTCTTCCTTCCTTCCTTATTTATTTGGGAGACAGCATGCATAAGCAGGAGGAGTGGCAGGCTCTCTGCTGAGCAGGGAGTCCGAATCAGGGACTTAGGGCTCCATCCCAGGACCCTGGGATCGTGACCTGAGCCAAAGGCAGACGCTTCACCGACTGAGCCCCCCAGAAACCCCCATATCCTCGTTTTTCTGATGACAAAAATTGAATCTTGGAGAAATTAAATTACACCCCCAAAGTGGCCATGTAATAAGTTGCTGAGTTCTTCACTTCATCAAGAATTTTTGCATGCCACACAATTCATGCATTTAAAGCATACAATTCCGAGGTTTCTGAGTATCTTCACAGTTGTACAGCCACTACCATGAGAACACCTTGATCATCCCAGAAAGAAATCCTGCATCTGTTAGCAGCTGCTCCCTTTTCCTCTCCAACTCCCCAGCCCCTGGCAGCCACAGTCTCTACCTGCGGCCTGTGTATTTGTATCTTCCGGACCTTTTGTAGCAACGCGGTCTTACAGGACTGGTGTTTGTGACCAGCTGTGTTCACTTTGCAGCATCTCGGGGCTCACGTGCATGTGGTGTGGGTCAGTGTTCCACTCCTTTCCTTGCTGGTGGATATTCTCTTGTGTGGACCACATTTTGTTTATCCATCCCTTGATGGACGATTAGGTGGCTTCTGCATTGGGCTGTTGAATGTAGTGCCACTATGAATTTTTGTGTACAGATTTTTGTGACAACCCTACTTCATGTTTGGAGGAACTCCTCTGTTTGCTGCACTTTTTTTCTCGCATGAATTTTTAATTCTTAAGTTTATTTTCTTTGAAGAGCTTTATTGTTTTAGCTCTTATATGTAGGTCTATGGTGCATCTTGAATACATTTTATGTCTGGTGTAGGGAGTGGATACTTAGTTCCAGCACCACTCTGCTCGAGTGAATTTCATCCTTGTTGAAAGTCTGGACATCAGTGCAGGGGTTTATTTCTGGGCTCTCATCTCTGCTCATTGATTTGTACAGCTGTCCTTGCACTGGGAGCACTCCGTCCTGACAGTGGTGGCAGTGTGATCCTGCCAACTTTGTTCATGTTGGGAGTATTTTGGCTGTTCTGGGTTGTGTGCATCTCCACAGGAGCTTTAGGATCAGAAGAGGAAGCAGGGATGCTGACAGGGAACATGCTGAATGTGTAACTCAGCTTGGCGGTGCTGCTGCCCTACAGTATTCAGTCTTCCACGTCATATGCTGGTTATGAACCAGAGTTTTCTGGATCTAGGACCTAGGCTCTTGACTAGAGCTCATACTATTTATGCTCCTTTGTAGCTTGCTCTTAATGATAGGTCCTGGCGGCTTTTCCTGATAGAATAGCTACATGTTCCTCATTATTTAGCTATATCACGATATACTATATTTAGCTAGTTCATTTAGGTGGTTTACAGCTTTTTCTTATGTTAGTGATGTCTTGAACATTTCTGCATACGTATTTGTCTGTTTCTTTTAGGTGTGTCCTAAATGTCTACGTGCTGTATGGCCAGATAGTGTTGGCTGCAGCAGCTCCCTCTCCCACCAGAGGGCTGCCCTCGCAGGGCTTCTGCTCAGGGCGGGGGGCATTCCTTCTCCCCTGGGCGCCACCTCCCGTGCAGGAGTGCTCCCCTTTGACTGTGGCTGTGTCTTACTGTCAGACACATGGGGCTGCTGCTCAGCCAGCATCCAGCCTCTTCTGACCGGTGGGTGTGCAGCTCTTTCCCTTCTCTGCTATCCTCCCCGTGGGTTAGATTGTTGGCTAGATGGTGGGGCCACGGCAATGTCATCAAGTGGCCTCCCTTGGAGCTGCTGTCACCTTCGCTGTGTGTTCAGGCCCTGACGGCAGCGTGACAGACGAGGACAGGGTTAAATGCACAGCACACTTCGTACAAATACCCCAAGTGATGGAACAAACCCGTCCTTACATGAGTGAGGATGCGCAACTCTGTGTGTGCCAGGAGACCCGAATGTGATGCGACATGATTCACACCTGCCCAGTCACGTCAATTTGGCTTTCCTGGTGTTTGAACCTTCACCCCAATGTTCGTCAGGATGGGCAGAGGAAAGCACAGAGATGGAAGTGTCGTTGCTGTGGCCCAGCACTGCCGCCCAAAAGCAGAGATTGAGGGAAGCTGAATCTGTTTTCGCAGCAAAGCCAAAACTCAAAGCAGCAGGCAGAGTGTTTTCATTGTTAAGTGAGGAAATATGCTTCGATGAGGCTCTCGTACCCTGACCCTCCTTTGAAGGGGCTTTGCGACCTCTCTGAATCCTCAAACCCATGTCCACAAAATACAACAGGGTAGGGCAAGGAGGGCAGGGTAGGGCAAGCCCTCACCTTGTGGGGTCTCCCATTTCATTTTCGGAATAACTTCTAGTTAAATATGTGTGGGTTTATCTTTTAGTATTTCAGGTTATTTCTACTTACCATCTATTTTGTTTTACTATTTTTTTTTTTTTTTTTTAACGTATGTTAAGGCCCTTGGACTCACAGATACTCCAGGAATGAATGAGCAGGGTAATAGACGTTGGGCCTAAGCAGGTGTCTGGCTCAGCGCTGGACTGCTCGTGCAAAGTAACAGTTACTGCAGCTGCCCTTCAGGGGCTGCCAGCCCCCTTGCTGAGGACCGGGTGAATCTTTAGAGGTGGGTAAACCTGGAGAGTATTGAGGCATTACTCTGATCTTACCAGGAAACTGAGGTTCAGAGACTGGGCTGACTTTACTCAAGTTCACCCAACTCCGAGCGGCAGAGCTAGGATTTCAGAGGTGGCATTGAGGCTCAGCCTGCAGCAGCTCCGCTGGGGTACAAGTTGCGTGCTGCAGTGCCCCAGACGCTGTCGGGATCTGGGCGCTCCTTTGACATAGAGCCTGAGTCAGAGGCCATCCCATGAAGAGGTTGGCGCTCCCTTGGGCTCAGGGCCATGAGAGTAGCTGTCCATCATCCAGGGTTTCCTCACTGCTTCCTTTGCTACCACCTCCACCCCACCCCCTGCCGGGAGGGCCAGAAGGGACTTCCTAGGAAGTCCACACTGCTTAGGAGGGCAGCCTCCTGGGCAGCCGCAGCAGGACACTGCAGGTGGGGCTTTACAGCAGACGTTCTCTCCCGGTCCCTGAGGGCGTCTGCAAGCTGTGTGGCAGATTAGGTTTTTTCTGAGGCCTCTGTCTTTGGCGGGCAGGCCCACCCACCATGTGCTCACCCGCTTGTCTCCGTGCTGTGTGCTGGACACTGGGCATCCTGGAGTGCGGCTGTCGTCTCACTGTTCTCTTAATGTTTTCTACTGTCAAGCGTGTGTTCTGGGTAGAGATGGGTGTCATGTGGTATTGCAGCATGTCAAATACTGGCGCATGTATTTGGGGGAATTCTGAAGACTTCAGATTTTTCATCTGGGAGCCCTGAGATGAGTGTTGACGGGACACTTGGAGCTTCTAGCTTGGGGTCAGCCTCCATGGGCTCGCCTGCCCCAGTGCTGGGTATTGTGCTTCCCACAGACTCCTGTCTAGGGTTTGTGGTGCCCCTGCCTTACAGAGGGGCTACTGCCCATTCATTTGAGTTTCCTTCTGTTTCTTGTCTTGCATTTACATTTTCTGTGTATTTGTTGAATTCGTCAAGGAACTGCTTGCTTGGTGTTAATTCCGCTGGGGGTGATGGGCTTGTTCAGCATAGCTTTCTTTTCTTGCAGGGCATTTTAGAAGCATCCAAGGCCAGGGACATCCCTGTCATCATTGATGCAGTGAGTGTGGCCTCTTCTCTCCTGCCCCTTCTCACAGCCAGGCCCGCCCCTAAGACTGTGCATACATACTTGTCCCTGTCTATAGGATGGGCTGTGGCTGATAGCTCAGCACCCAGCCCTCATCCAGAGCTACCAGAAGGCTGTTCTCACTCCCAACCATGTGGAATTCAACAGACTCTCTGAAGCTGTGGTGAGTTCACTGACCACCCAAAAGGTGTAAACCCTCCCCTTCCTGAGGAGGGGTGAGGGATGGCTCTGGTGCCCTGACCTTTCCCCGCAGGGGCATATTTGCAGATGGCCAGCAAGTAGATGCATGTTTCCACATGCTAACAGTGCTATTCTTTCTTGGTGGTACACGGAATCCTGGGGCATCCTGTCACCAGCAAATCTGTGACTAGGTGAGAGGCGGGGCAGTGGGCTCTGGGCCGCTCACTCCATCCCTTCCTGCATTGCCTCACCTGTGAAATGTGGGTCATGAGAACATCGCCTCATAGAGTCTAAGGATGAAATGAGATGATGAATGTAAACCCACAGGTTCTACATATGAAGCATCCCATAGATGTTAGCATGTTATTCAGAGTTGTGTCACTTCTGCAAACATGTAAAACTTCAGCCTTGGGCATTGTTCCCTTAACTTTGATCCGAAAGTCAGGGGAGGGTAAGAACAGTGTTTCCACATCCACCTGAGGACTTGCTGTCCAGCTCTTCTGGGCCCACTTCCCCCTCGTGCACGGGTTGTACACATCTGTGTGGGGGGCTAGAGCTCCTGGAGGCTTCCTATGTCTGAGATCAGGGTGGATGGGCAGGATGTATCCGTGATTGTGGGTTCCTTCCATGTGTTTAACAATGGCCTGTCTGTGCTGTCCCACTCGCAGCTGAGCCACCAGGTCGATGGTAGTGATCATCATGAAGCTGTACGGAGGCTCAGTCAGGCCCTGGGGAATGTGACCGTGGTACAGAAGGGGGAGCGGGATGTGATCTCTGACGGCAAACAGGGTAGGTACCTGTAGGCTTCACGCAGGTCGGTTGGTGTGGCTGTGCTGGGCACCAGCCCCTGGAAAACTGTGGTCACACACAGCACAGAGGTCCCTCGTGTCACACATGTTCCACACATAGACTTCCCAGTGAGCTTGCATTTCTCACTGTTTCACAAAGGGAAATGACCTTGCTGAGTGTTTGGATGTCAGGTGCAGTGGCTACGGTTCTGTCCATGATCTGTGGCAGCCCTGTCAGAGGTGGTGCCCAGGGTCCTGGGCCTGCTGCTTCCAGCTTACCTGCAGCATTAGAGACAGTTATATGAATATTTCCTGGCATTTTATTGTTAAGAAGGGCTAGAAAGTGAGGAAACACTGGGAGTGGACACCAGTGGAGGCGCTTGCCAGGTGCTGGACATGGCAGCTTCCACCTCGTTCTGTCTCTAGGGCCTGCTGGCTGCCTAGTGGGAAGAACGGGGAGGTTATGGTGTGTGCCGGAGACCTGCCATCAATGACAGTGAGGGTCAGAGTCTCCCCAGTATACCCAGAACAGGTCCTCCCCTCACATGACGGGACTGGGCAGCAGGGAGCACGTTGGTTCTGTGCTACAGGATGGGCTGCCTTGGCATAGAGCTGCTGACCAGGTGGTGGGAGGCACACTGGGGCCCCAGAGAGTGCTGCTTGCATGCTGCCCCACACTGGATAGGCGATACCAAGGGTGTGTTCTCTGAGGGACCTTGAAACCTTTTTGTTGCTGGGAAGTGCTCTAGATTCTGACATTCAGAAGATACAACCACCCGTTTTCCAAAGTGGCTGCTGGGTTACACAGCATAAATGGAAGAGCGGCCACTGGCTGGGTCCATGCAGGGGTGCTAGTGTGGCTTGCACCTCCTTGGCCTGAAGATCCCCGGTACCTGTGCTCTGCTCCAGCAGGCCCAAGTTGGATGAGTCTGTTTGCCGTCTGTGTTGTGCTACGCAGGTGCTTCTGGGCTGGCCTGGGTCTGCTCTTCTGTAAACCAGGGTGCCTCGTACAGAACAAATGGGAAGAGCTGCTGCTGATTGAGATTGTGCCTCAGGCCCAGGTGAGCTCGTCCTCTGATGGCTGTGTCCCTCTTGCCCCGCAGTACTCGAGTGCACCCAGGAGGGCAGCAGCCGCAGGTGTGGCGGCCAGGGAGATCTGCTGTCAGGCACTCTGGGCGTCCTGGTGCACTGGGCACTGCACGCCGCTCCTGAAAAGACTAATGGGTATGTGACATCTTCACTTGTCTTCCCCTTGAGAGCTTTGAATCGTGTGAACCATTTTAGTTGCCCATGTTTAATAAGTGGCCACATGAAACCTTGGTGTCCTGTGGAAGCGATCCCAGGATGGGGATGTGATCCCAGAACGGTCACCTGGTTGGCTCTTGCTCAGTGTAAGGTTGATGCCCTGGCCTGTTGCTCAGTGCCAATGGCTCTGGAGTGGTTTGTGAAGCTCCCCAAGTTTGAGACCGTGTTCCGGGGGGTGTGATGTGAACCCCTGTAAAGCAGAACAGTGGACCAGAAATAGAGCAGAGGTGAGCCGGCCTTGACTGCTGTCCTGAAGTGGGAGCTTTCTCTAAGAGGCAAAACTCTGAACTGCAGGCTTGGCCCGCGTCCACTGCTGTGAGCACAGGCAGGTTCCAGTCCTCCGTCACTTGTTCTCTATACCTGTCATATGACAGTGGGGCCACATATGCTGGGGTGGGGTGTCCTGGGTCTGGAGGGTGCCCCACCTGGGAAGCCTGTGAGGCCTGTAGGGTGGTAGCACAACAGGAAGTAGGGAGCACCTGCTAAGGGCATGTACATGGAGAAACAAGATTGTACGGGGGCCTGTTGATGATGGTGGGAACCCGCATTCTCAGATCTTCAACATATGGGTCTAGTTATCATTGGGGGTAGAACTGCCATCCTGTCCTCTGGGTGGGTGGGTATTGATGGGCCCTATCTCCCTGGTCTTGAGGCTGTCTTCTATCTCAGAAGACTAGCAGACTTGCCTGCTAGGCCTGTTTGGGGTCCCAGGTGGGAAAGGAAGGGAAGGTCAGGCCTACAGTGAGTGTAGGCACCTGCTGACCATCCTCCCCTTCCAGGTCCAGCCCTCTCCTCCTGGCCGCCTTGGGTGCATGCTCACTCACGAGGCAGTGCAGCCTCCAGGCCTTCCAGAAGCACGGACGTTCCACCACCACCACCGACATGATTGCTGAAATTGGGCCTGCATTCAGCAAACTCTTTGAAACCTGAGCCACAACAGCAAAAAGCAAGCGTGCTGATGGGGGAGGCTGCCTTTGTCCTGGGAATCCACGTCAGGTATTGATTTTGGGCTACATGCATAGTTGATTTAGTGTCACTGTAACACCTCCAAGTGTTCCTGAATTTTTCTTAGCTGCTCAGTAGTAAGGGACAGATGAGCTGTGCACAGGGCCAGCAGCTGAGCTTTGTGCACTTGCTGCAAGACCATGGACCTGCTCCTGGTCTGGGCTCCTTCCTCCTCACTGCCCATGTTTCCTGTGTGCGCGCATGCGTGCACAAGAAATTCCCCGTGTCAGATGCTACTCACAAGACTCCCGCTGGTCCTGTTAAGGTATCTACAGGATGAGGAGTTGTGCTCTTTAAATTGAGGTCCACCAAGCGGCATCGCATGTGTGGTCTTCGGCGTGTTTGCTTTTTAAACACGGATTTGGTTGGAATTGTCTGGGCAGAAATAGTAAGCATGAGTGGTTAAGGTTAATTGGTTGAAGTATTATCAGTGACCAGCTTTCAGAGGAAACACTCCTCCTACGTGTGTGTGCAGTGATGGCGGTGGGCAGCATGCCCTTGGAGTCGTGGAGCCCTCGTCTGTGATGTGACCCATTCACAGGCTCTCAGGAGGAACAGACGAAGTTGGACATTTGGGAGCACCCAGGAGGCCCTAAGTGCAGGGACTGACTGCTATCATTAAAAGTGGGTGTTGTCAGGAAGAGATTCCATTAGAGGTGCCCTGTTAGCCTCTGGCTGGCGCTCTAGGTGGATGGTTTTCTCTGTGGCCTGAGAGCTGCTTCTCTGGTGTCTTTCTCTGTGGGGTTGGTTTCCGTGCCTGTGAATACTTCCCGTAGGTTTCAGGGTCTTTCTACAAAGACAGGAGCTGTGTGGATCCTTTACACGTCTGTTTGCCCAGACGGTCATCGTTGGCTGAGGTTCTGATTGAGACCCTTCCCCCCAAACGGATCTTAATGTTTCCCACTCTTGTTTCACATGTAATTTGAGAAGTGTCACTGTTTTTCCCTTTGGGGAATTACATCTAAATCCTGGTAACTATTAAAAAGCATATCTGGTTTATTTCAGTGTGGAGTTGTGCACTTTTTCTTAGAAAGCCCAAACCCACCTTTCAACTTTCCTCAGTGAGGGCACTGTCAGCGGGGGGCCAAAAATGGAAAAGCCCACCAACGTTGTTAAAACGAAGTAGTCCTGGGCAGCCCGGGTGGCTCAGCGGTTTAGTGCTGCCTTCAGCCCGGGGTGTGATCCTGGAGTCCCGGGATTGAGTCCCATGTCAGGCTCCCTGCATGGAGCCTGCTTCGTCTCTGCCTCTCTCTCTCTCATGAAAACATAAAATCTTTATTTAAAAAAAAAAAAAAAAAAAAGGAAGTAGTCCTTTCATTCCACAGAAAGTAAAATTCAAGAGTCACAGAACTATTCTTATATTTTTGCTCTGAGTATGTATGGCAGTGAGGAGTGTATCCAAGTAGCCAGTGGCTAATATACACACCTGTGTGGACCTACTAGCTCCAGCTAAGGACAAGCATTTTCCTCAAGACCGAGAGAGCAGCATGGAAGCACCTCCTAGTGGTGGTTTGGCATCTGGCCATCAGGGAACAGCGTGATCCCCATGTACTGAGGGGGGACCCTCATAAGTGGGTCACTGTTGGCAAGGCCACTTCTGAATGGGTTTCCTCAGCTGTAGACAAGACACCAAGGCCAACTTGACAGTACTGGACCGTAGGCTGGCCTGGCTGGGGACAGAGCGGGGTGTGGGCTGCACAGTGCTGGTGCTGGTTTCCACCTCCTGCTCGTGGTCTGCTGTCAGACCTGTGTCTTGCATCTACGAGAACTAGGGGTTAAAACAAGATTAGATGCAGCACAAAGACAAAACCAGTGTCAGTGAACATGGGGTTGTGTCACGTGGTTTTCTATGGTTTTCTGTGACAGTACCCAGGGCTGAGGTCTTGTTAGAACAGCCCCTGTCTGTGGCCATTGGTACCATGAAGAATCCACTTTGCAGGCACATGGAATCAGTTTGACTTTAATGTTGACCGATCAGGCACAATGGGAAAGTTGGACGTAAAGCTGTTACCGTGACTTAAGCACAGAATGTGCTGGAAGTCCTCAGCTCCCTGGTTTGTGGTCTTGGGTCCTGTGATCCAGCAGCTCCCACGTGGATGTGCTGCTCCTATCCTGGGGAGGGAGCAGACTCTCTCAGCTCAGAGCTGGTCTGGGCCACTTGGGCCCACTCCCGTGTGTGTCCTCCGCCGTAGTGGCCCTTCCTGGGTCCCTCCTCCCGCGGGTGCCCCCTGAAGTCACTGGGGCGAGGGGGTGGGACTCTCTCTTCACAGGCAGCATCAGCACTGTGCCTGTCTGGGGCTTTGACCGCTCTGCGTTTGTGGGATGCCTTCCGGTCTACACAGCACCTCGGGGTGATGGTGCCCAGTCACCAGGCCATAGCGGCAATGGCTCACCTTAATGCTGATGCCATGGGCAGCAAGGTCCTGGCGCAGAGTGTCACACGCCTCTAGCAGGGGCCGCCTGTCCAGGAGCTGCTGCCGTCCAGCCTCCCTGGTGGCCGCTTCTGTGGCCAGGGCGAACTGCCGGACCTTGAGCCGGAACCGGACCAGCTCCTCCACCACGCTGTGTAGAGTAGCCCGGCTGCTGTCCTCTGAAACCAACTACACCGGGTGGAATGGTACAATCAGCGAGGCCCTGGCAGCTACCCAGATGGCTGAGCCCAGCTGACAGGGTGCTGGGGCTTCTGTGCTAATAAGCCCAATCGGTGCATGTCCTCCCCAGGGCTCTCCTCACTGGGCCTGGGCTGCTGGCCAGTCCCGCTCCCCTGGCTTGCACGCCTTGGTCACCAAAGGGAGCTCCCCAACACTGAACCTAGGGGTTCAGCCCTAGGGTTCCCGCCCACATCCTTGGGAGCAGTGTCCCTGCACCCAGGCATGTGGGCAGCCCTCCCATCCTGCACTCCCACCAGCAGGCCAGGAGCTACTCTTCCACAGATGTGCTAACATCTGAGCTTGTACCTGTCAACTGGTCCCCGGGCAAAGTCTGAAAGTGTAAGCCATGCTCATGAAACCAAACCAGTTCACTCTGATCAAATACTTAAAACAGGGCAGCCCGGGTGGCTCAGCGGTTTAGCCCCGCCTTCAGCCCAGGGTGTGATCGTGGAGACCCGGGATCGAGTCCCACATCAGGCTCCCTGCATGGAGCCTGCGTCTCCCTCTGTGTCTCTGCCTCTCTCTCTCTCTCTGTCATGAATAAATAAATTAAAAAAAAAAATAACGTACACCTTGCATATGGTTCGCACACACGGTACGCTGTCACTACATGGTCACAAACTGACAGTCTCCTTGCCCGGCTGCAGAGTTCAGTGGGTCAAGTAGGATTTGAAGTCACTGGAAGTCCTCTCCCACCTACAGGACATCTCCTTACAGGGAGGGGACCCTAGCGGCTGGCTGTGCTCATGGGTGTGAAAGAAACAGTTTACAGCTCGGGTCAAACGTCTCAAACCTACAGAATCCTCAGTTACTGCTTCCATAATAAAAGAGCCCAAAGCAGGATCCAGTGTCTACTGTTGAGAAGGAGGTGAAGCCAAGGACAACTGGGCCTGATCTGCCTTCCCTTACCCCACGCACAGCCTGGGAGGATGAGCGGTCCCAGCACATGTGATGGTCACTCTCCATGTTTAGAGTCTGGCCACACAGTTTTGCAAGTGGCCACTTGAGCCCTTGGCTCTCCTGTCTCAGTGAAGCAGGCAGGGCCCTCCCCCCTGGGGGGGTGGGAACAGCACCCATCCCTGCTACAGGACACCAAGGGGCTCAGCCGGAAGCGTGTCATCTTACTGTGCACCTAACTGCATCTAGAGAGTCTGAAAATAACGCCAAAGGACATACGCAGAACCCATAGCAGTCAGTCGGCAGCCAGGAGGGGTGGCCAGCTCTGCTCAGAATCACTGCAGGTCAGGTAAACGTTTACTTTTTACAGAATGTATTTTAAGCACATAAATTCAGCATAATTATCCATTAAAATAACATTTTTAAAAGGGGAGCAGGGATGCCTGGGCAGCTTAGTGGTTGAGCGTCTGCTTTCAGCTCAGGTCGTGATCCCAGGGTCCTGGGATCGAATCCCGCATTAGGCTCTTTGCAGGGAGCCTGCTTCTCCCTCTGCCTACATCTCTGCCTCTCTCTCTCTCTCATGAATAAATAAAATCTTTAAAAAAACTAAAAAGAACAAACAGTTGTTAGTGCACATAGACAACCTCACAGGAGGACTAGAAGGGCAGGGCATACCTGTCTGTCTGCCAGAGAAATCCCAACGGTCTCGAAGAACTGTTTGATGTAGGACACGATGGAGCCAAACACAGCAGGACTCCTGGGACCGCCGGGTTCCTGTGACATCACCCAAAGGAGGCGCTTTAAGAGCCAGGAAAATGGCGTAAAAGCACTCCTGTCGCTGCCTCTGCTCCTCATGCAGTGAGGACGGCCCTGGCAGGGCACACTCTGGACTCAACCCTGGAGTAGCCCCTCAAGGGCACACTGCACGACTGCGGGGAAGCCATGGAACCCCTGCACCTCAGTTTGCCCATCTGTGACATGGGGATCTGCTAGGGTCTGCGTGCTGTGTCCCCCAAATCCATACGCTGACACCTAACCCCCAGGGTGACAATGTTAACAGATGGGTCTCTGGGAGGTCAGTGGCCCCACACACAGCTTCCATTGAGTTCCTCTGAGCAAACAGGAGGATGACGTGCTTCCCACGTGAGCAAACACCTGTCCATGTGTGGGGCCTCCCTGCTCTGGAGGGGTGGCCCCGTGCAGGCTGAAGCAGCTTTTGGGGGGAAGGAGGGTAAGGGAACCAACCATACCCAAACCCCACCCCAGCAGCCACGCCTTGGGACATACCTTTGTGCGCGCCTTCAGTTGTCTGTTCCCGTGGTGGATGAGGTCCATGATGGCATCCACCGCTGCGGGCGTGTTGAAGTCGTCTGCCAAGGCGGCCTTCACAGCTTCCTGGGTGTGGCAGAGCCTGGGAGGGAAACAGGCCCGCCTCAGCCCCTGGACTGGCCCAGCAGAAGGAACAGGGTGCGCCCCAGTCCCTCTGCAGCAGAGACGCCCTCCTGAGTCGTGACCGTGACTTTGCCGCTGGCCCTTTCTAGGCCAGGCTCACACCTGTGAGTGCTAACAGTCCTAACCGGGTAAGATCAATTACCCAAGATTCAGACTGAGGAAGCCTCTAAAACCCGGGTTTGAACAAGCCCTGTGTCTCCTAACGGTTTAAAAATGCAGCAGTGAGAAAAGTTCAAACGACATCACGGTGTATTGTCAGCCGTCTGCATCATGCAGACCTGGCATGTGCAGGCTTGGAGGGAAGGATGGCATGACGCAAAGCCCCTCCCCAGGAGCCTGTAGGCAGGACCCCCCTGAGGGTGGAGGGTGGCCCCAGGTCCCAGCCGTCCCTCTCAGGGTCACATGGTCCTGGCAGGTGGTGGCCGCTCCCAGCCTGGCCCTGAGGGACCAGGAAGGGAGAGACAGGCCACTATCAGGGCTGTTTGTCACAAAGCTGAATGTGACCTCCCGAGTGGCAGTCTCTACCTTCCCCCTCTACCATGCCTGTCGCCGAGGAATGCCAGAGAAAAAAGACGAGTGTCCACCTGTCCCTCCCTTGGGGCCTCCATCTAGATGGCTGCCCAGTCCTGCTGGCAGCACCAAGCCACACAACCCCCTCAAATGCCCTGCCCCGATGCTCTAGGCTTTGTCCCCTGACACCCGTGGCTGTGACCAACAGACTCCGCGCCAGCCTGTTCCAGCCCAGCACCCTCCCTCCTCCCCAGGCTGACTCCAGATGTGTCCAGGGACTTTCCTAACCTCCTAGGGACTCCTCCAGGATGAGGACCCGTCCCATGATGGTGCAGGCACCTGCAGCACCCGATAAACACCCGATAGACTCACTGGGAGCTTTGCCTCCTAACTGCACAAGCATTTCCCAGTCTTCCCCAGTTTCTCGCATCCTGGATGCCAGCCCCACATCTTCCACACCATTTCACAAGTGACAAAACAAAGATGAACAAGTTTAACCATTCAACAAACGGAACTAGAAACACGATTTCCGCATGTAACATTCCCCACCCCCCCACCCTCCCTGCTACTCTACTCCTGCCACTCCTGGGGGCCGCTCCACCGTCACAGCCTTCTGCCACCATCCTGTGGCCAGACACTGGTGTGCATGGCTCTCAGGCAATGGCAGGACATGCACTTGACTTGTGCAGACTCGCTGGTCAATTCCCGATCAAGCCTGGACTGAGTCACTGAAGCCACCCTCCCGTGCTCTTCAGGGGTCCAGTTCGGCCACGCACCTGCCAGGCTCCTACCCATGGAGTAAGGGGACCAGAACCTCTCTGCATCACTCACAAACACCAGTGAGCAAACTCACAAACACCAGTCTGGGTGCGGGGGTGACTCACCCCAGCAGGACCACTGACATGCCCAAGGCACCTTCTGTACCAGCACTCCCGGAGGAGCACAGCCCCACGGGTGGCGCCCGGGACACTCGGGTGGATACGGGGAGGGCACCTACCTCTCCCACAGCACATCGTCCCTGATGGGGCCGCACACCAGCTGCCCCTTCATGTAGGCCCGGGCGTCCTCCACAAACGCTGCCACCACCAGGAGGAGGTGCTTGGCTTCCAGCATGGTGCCGTCGCTGTAGTCAATGGCTGTGGATGGGACGCATGAGGTCAACCGGGTGCTGCTGCCCATGCCCATACCCCGCACACCTGGCGCTTGTCGGCCAGAAGCCAAGCAGTGGATGTGGGACTCCCTGCCCCGGGGCTCCCTGACGCCTGCCCCGCTCAGACCAAGAGGCTCCGTCCTGACCCCAGCCTCCCTGCCTTGGAAGAAACATGGAAAACTACTCCCAACAGGTTTTGGCCAGGAGTCCATTCGTGCTGAGACAGGTGACTCTGGGAATGCAGAGACCTGGGCTCTGAACCACCTCTCGGGAGACCAGCCAACACAGGGGACTCTGGGCTCCAATTTCAGGCCCAGGACAGAGGCCAGGCCCCTAACCTCTGATGTTGCGGTGTGTGAGGACACGCCCTCCACGGGGCTTCACGCCCAGCCCACACTCAGGAGAGCCAGGGCCGGTGGAAAACCCATGGCCTCCAAAGACAAGCTTCTGGAACCTTCTGGCCAGGAAAACCCATGCCTCCACAGCTTGTTTTCAGGCAGAAAGCAGCTGCACCGCTGAGACTGCTTGGGATGTAGCCCAGGTTCAGCCACCCGCCTGAGCGCACCCCGTGGCCTCACGTGTCATTCACCTGCCCGGTAGCTGCTCCGCATGCAGAAGAGCCGGAAGACATCGGGGGAAAACGTCTTCAGAAAGTCCTAAGAGAGATCAGGGAAAAATGGGAAATTAGGGCGCATACGACAGCTTGTGCGAGCTGATCTCGCTTATCAAGCAATCAGGAACTTTTACGAAATCTGGTTTTGTTCCAGACTCATTACTAGCACGCCCCCACCCCGCGTTGCCCACAGGGTCCTCCCTGTTCAGTGTCACCAGGAAAGCCGGGTGGGGGCAGCCCTGGCTCTGCGTGGACACCTGACCCGGGGTCAGGGTGTGTGTGTGTATCTGCGCTGCTGCTGCTGCCCTCGGGAGCCCCTGCCCACGACGTGGTTCCCTGGGCTGTGTCACCAGGGGATGGACACAGCCTAGCAAAGGGCCAGGAAAGGGAAGGGGTGCGGGAGGAGGGGCAGTGGGGAATGTGACGGTGGGGCTCAGAGGCAGAGGCCACCTGCCCTCCCACTGGCCATGCGAGCTCTATGGCAACAGGATGAAGCTGGCCCCAAGCTCAGGTTTCTTGAACACAGCACCGCCTTGGATTAAATAGTAAAACTGAGAAGCTGTTGTTTTAGATCACTTCCAAAACATCCACACAAAGTGGACAGGTCTCTACTAGGAGGGATAACCTGGGGAAACTCAGAACTTGCTGGAACATCACAAAGTTCAACAAAACCTGTGTGTGGTGGCGGTGGAAAGTGCTCAGGGGCCTTATGGGGTGGGGGCAGGAGGAGGGAAGACAAATTTGGCCTCCATGGGGGCACCGGGGCACCGCTGGGCCTGCCACGGACGTGCTCATGGTGACCACGCCCCCCCCCAACCAGGGACAAGCTGGCTCTGACAGGACCTTCTGACGTCATGGAATTTGGGTCAAAACCCAAAACGATCCTGTCCTTCACTGTGGATTCTCACTGTGAGTAAAAGGAGACATGCTCAGCCCTCCTCTTGTGAACCTGCTCCATGTCTGGTGGTTATTTCTGCACATATTGCCCCCCCCACACACACAACAGTGACCCAGCATGTGACAGCTGGGAGGACAGTGGCCAGAAGCCACACCAAGATCGGCAGGTGCCCCCCTGTGAGCGGTGACAGAGCCCGTCCCCTGGGTGAAGCTGACCCTTGGCCTCACAGAGCTGGTATAGCAGGAACAGGACCCCCGGGAGCAGGTGCCCTGCCTCAGTCTCCCTGGGGGAACCACTTCAAATGCAGTGTAGTCACTATGTCACAAACAGCGTCACCAGGTGGAAAACTAACCTTGTGTACAAGACTTCATCATTCGCACACTGTTCTCTATGTCACTCCATTTAAACTCCCTTTAAAGTCCTAAATGGCTTTTAGGGCTTTATTTTTTCATTTTCTTTTTATTTTTTTCTTTCTTTTTTTTAGGGTTTTATTTATTTTTAAATATTTTATTTATTTATTCATGAGAGACACAGAGAGAGAGAGAGGCAGAGACATAGGCAGAGGGAGAAGCAGGCTCCATGCAGGGAGTCCGATGTGGGGCTGGATCCCAGGACTCCAGGATCACGCCCTGGGCCAAAGGCAGATGCTCAACTGCTGAGCCACCCAGGTGTCCCACAGGGGTTTATTTTAAAGAGTTTCTCCTCCCACTCAGACCATGGGCTCATTCAGATTGCCCTCAATGTGTGTTCAGAGCCCAGCAACAGGACAAGTGTTTATTCTCACCACGTTGGGGGCTCCTGTGGAGGAGTCCCGGTAACTGCAAAGAGAATTCTGCGATGGAGTGTTTCCACAGCATTCGGGCCCTGGGGGCTAATCCCTGATAGCAACAGAATGAAAGGACAACCACAGGAACTAACAAGCAAAGGAATGCGTGCACACATCCTGTGATGGCCCTTATCCTACACTCTCATCACTGTCTTGTAGAGCGCGCAGCAACAGAGCACAAAGGTGGCCTGGAAGGGGAGAAACCGTGTATCTGAGAAGAGGTGAGTCTCCAAGATAAGCGCCTCCTACAACTCAACAGTAGAAGACAACCTGATGCAAAAGTGGGCATAAGACGTGAACAGACATTTCTCCAAAGAGGATGAACAGATGCTCAACATCACTCACCACTGGGAAATGCAAATCAAAACCATAATGAGATTATAACCTCACACCTGTCAGAATGGCCAGAATCAAAAACAGAAGAAACAACAGGTGCTGGTGAGGATGTGGAGGAAGGGGCGCCCTCGTGCACCGTCGGTGGGGAATGAGGACTGGCGTGGTCACCGTGGAAAACAGTGTGGAGGGTCTTCAAAATGTTACAAACAGAACTATCCTACCATTCAGGAGTTGCACTTCTGGGTATTTACCGGAAGAAAACCCATCTCTTGAAGAGATACCCACACGCCCATGTTTAGTGCGTCACTATTCACAAGAGCCGGGATGAGAAAGCGACCCCAGGGTCTGTGAATGGATGAGTGGATTAAAAAAAATGTGACGGGCGCGCAGGCACAGACCATACAGTGGAATATTATTGAGTATTATTCAGCCATCAGAAGAGAAAAATCCTGCCATTTGTGACACAGGGATGAACCCGGAGGACATTATACTAAGTAAATAAAGAGGCAAATCCTGTAGGATCCACCTGTGGCTGACGGGAGAAGGCGTCCCAGTCCCAGACACCGAGCAGCCGCCGGGCTCTGGCGCGGGGAGGACGGGGACGTGCTGGGCAAGGGGCGCGCTCTCAGCCGTACAACGACCGCGCCCGGGCCCCTCGGACGGCACAGCAGGGCGGCCACAGTGACGAGCCACCGCGGAGGCCGAGGCGAGTGTTCTCACCACACGGCGCGAGGGGACTCTGCGGTGTCGGTGTCGGACGCGTTGGCCAACGGCTGGGGGAGCCGCTCACCGCGCATTCGCGCATCAGGTCGCCGTGGCGCCCTCTACACCGGCCGCGTGTACCTGTTGGCAACACCTCAGCGACGTGCGGGGAGGCCTCCAGGCCGGGGCGAAGCGCTCGGCTTTCCTCACCGCGACGCGGCCCGGGTCCCCGCTGTGCTGTCACCTGCTGCCACCGCCCGGGGCAGCTCCGACTGGCGAAATGGGTGCCGGAAGGGCAGAAGGTGGCTCATGACCTCCGGGGCACGCGGCCATCAGGCGGTGACCGTGGGGACAGCTCTGGAGCCAAGAGGCGCGGGCGGCAGGAAGCCGGTGCGGCCGCCCCTCCCCGGGAGCCTCCCTGACTGCCTGAGGGGGGGGGGGGCGCCCTCACGTCACGTTCAGAGGGAAAAGCTGAGGCTTTGAGCGTAAAGTAACGGTCCTAAATCACAACCTAGAGACGGAAAGAGGCCAGTTCTGAGCCGTTATCCGCGCTGCAGAGGTCAGCCTCTCCCCACGTGGACTCGGGTCTCGTCAAGCAGAGAGAATCAAGTTTTCCTGCAGCCCATCACCAAAGTCTGCCAGCCGCCTCCAAAGTAATGAGGCCTGGCGGGGAGACCTTCTGCCTGAAACCAGGAAACAGACACATGGTTTTTCCACCCCATGTGGCTGAACGCCCCCACGACTGCCCAAAACACAAAGCAACGAGACCCTAAGTACACGCTCTCACATGCACCTGGGAAAGAAGCGGAAATTTAAAGCCTGGCTGTCAGTTTTCAAGTTAACAAGGAAAATGTTAACCTGATTCAGATCTTATTTGGTAGTTCATGCTGACAAGGAAACCGACACTTTGATACCCTGTTGGCAAGAATATCAAGAACACTTACTGCTTCGCTAGCAGAGGCTTCATCCAGAACATTCTGCATGCACACATCCTCTGACGGCCTTTATCCTACACTCATCACTGTCTTGTAGAGCACGCAGACTCCCATCACACCCAGTCGCAGGAAACGGGCCCGTCATGGCACCGCACCCCAGGGCCCCTAAGCAATGCAGACTCTGATATCTATGCAAATTTAACTACACACTCTCTCATAGAAAATCTGACATAATTTAAAATAACCATCAACAGGGCACTGTTTAATTAGGGTACAATGACGAC
The DNA here is from genome assembly GCF_048164855.1 of Canis lupus baileyi. Classification (NCBI taxonomy): domain Eukaryota; kingdom Metazoa; phylum Chordata; class Mammalia; order Carnivora; family Canidae; genus Canis; species Canis lupus. The sequence goes on along the minus strand of NC_132854.1, from coordinate 2,531,370 downwards.
CCAGCCATTCACAGGAATTAACTCCATGTGGAAGAAAGTGACCCCAAAGATGCATTAAGTGAATAAAGCAAGCGCAAAACAGTGCAACCACTTGTGTGGAAAGAAAACCCCGAGAAACGTATCTATACATGCGCCTTTGCTAAGCTGGCAACAGCTGCTCTGGGAGAGAACGCAGGGCAGCCAGGGAGCGTGTGCTCCCCACTCTCTGGGCTCCACATCTCCCACTGTGGGCTCCTCCGTCTTGTCTGCAACTGTCAGACTTCCCGCACTGACACACATTCCTTCTAAAACCAAACTCAAACATTACAGTTTGCTGCTGGGGGCGGCGGGGGGTAGGGGGTGGCAAAGTGCGTTCTGGGACACGTAGTACCTTGTGTAAGAAAGGGAAAATCAAGGTTCCTGTAGGGATGGCTCCCTTCTGTCACACCAAACACTGGGAGGACAACCTGGCAACAAACCAAAGAGCAGAGCCACACTGGGGACAGCATAACTCTGCTGAACTCTAACAACATCTCACGCTCTTGGAAAACAGAGGGAAAGGGGAAAGACGTGGCCTCTAGCTGGAAACAAACCTAACAAACGAGCCTGCTGTGCAGCTGAGGGGGATGCTACACAGCAAATAATTACACTCTGCACGGATGTGCACCAACTGCGTGACCTCCATGCCAGGGGCCAAGAGTAACAGGAAATGCAAGCCCAGCACCAGCAAATCGGTAAGGTCAGACACCAGAGGGCACAGGGGGCAGGGATGAGCATGTCATGGGCATGTGGTTTCCTTCTGGGTGGTGAGCGTGTCAAGTAGATAGTAGGGACTGTTGTTGCCCAATTCTTTAAAGATGCTAAGAACACTGAGTAATACAATGTGAAGGGTGAAGCATCTGATCTGTGAATTGTGTCTCAGTAAAGTTGTTATTAAAACAAGAACTGTTTTAATAGAAATCTTTAAAGGCAATCTTTAAAAAAATAAAAAAATTAAAAAAAAATAAAGGCAATCTTTACTCAACAGTTTTAGTGTTAATAGGAATATGGTATTAAATTTTAAAACATGTCACTTTTAAGATAAAGCATGATGCATATACGCTGTTGTAAGGAAGCAAGACTTTTAGCAAAAGCGGGAAAAGAGCTAAAAGAGGATCCCTGGGTGGCTCAGCAGTTTGGTGCCTGCCTTCGGCCCAGGGTGTGATCCTGGAGTCCCAGGATGGAGTCCCACATCGGGCTCTCTGCATGGAGCCTGCTTCTCCCTCTGCCTGTGTCTCTGCCTCTCTCTTTGTTTCTCTTGTGAATAAATAAATAAAATCTTTAAAAAGAAAAAAAAAAAAAGAAAAGGGATAAAACCAGCAAGTCCTGTACTGTTAGACGGGACAGCTCACAGTGAACTCCAGTGACCACTTTATGCACGCGGGTCCATCCCCTCCGCCAGCTCTGTGCCCTGAAGAGGCCTGGAAACAAGGCCACTCCAGCAGCAGTAAACACACCAGATCTTGGCTCAAAATTCCCTGTCCCTGCGAAGGCAGAGAGTCTCTGTGGAGAAGTGGCAGCTCTGGGGCCGAAAGCAAGGATGCAGCCAGGGCATCTCCCCGGGACACAGAGGCCAGTTGAGGAAACCTCCTCCTGCTCCCCCTAGACCAAATCTGAGATAATTTCAGCACAAAAAGAATAAAGACTGAATTGATAATACACAAAATAAATACAAAAGCTAATTCCTAGCAATACTGCAAAGAGACGGAACAACAGGTGAACCCTCTTTCTTGAAGATGAGGGCCAGGGATCCCTAGGTGGCTCAGCAGTTTAGTGCCTATCTTTGGCCCAGGGCGTGACCCTGGAGTCCCGGGATTGAGTCCCACATGGGGCTCCCTGCAGGGAGCCTGTTTCTCCCTCTGCCTGTGTCTCTGTGCCTCTCTGGCTCTCATGAATAAATAAATAAAATCTTAGAAAAAAAAAACAGGCGGGCTGGCCAGGCAACAGCACAAGAGCACGCTCTGCAAGGGCCACTGATGCACATGCAGGATGGGGCAAAGTCACCAGTGGATACCAACCCCACAGGCAGCAGGTTGCCTGGGGACAGGAAGCCCCATGGCAGATAACCTTGCTGGCTGTCCACGTACACAAATGGAGACAAGAATCTCCACATCAGGACAAGCTGGTGGCCGTCCCTTACCAGACGGTCAAACACAACATCAGTAATGGTAGGCCAGCTGGACCCTGTGGCCCTAGATGGCTTCCACTGTGGGGCCATAGCACCACGGATCATGTGTTCCACCTGATTGAGCCTGAGCTGAGTCAAGCCTTGAGGCCTAACCTCCAGCTATGGCGAAGACAGGAGACAGAAGACCAAGTTACATGACACCACAGAGAAACTAGTACAGAACATGGGCTGTTCAACAAAATTGGCCTTGTGTCTTCAGAGTCAACACCACATGGAAAATAGAAGCAGAGAGACCGCTGTAGATGGGAAGCCAAAAACACCTACCCAATCAAACCACAAGAACAAAGTATTATTCAGCCTTAAAGCAGGAGGCGCTCCTATCACCTGCTCCAGCACAGATGGACCTGGAGACGTCCTGCTTAGTGAAACAGGCCAGTCACAAAAGGACAGACACTGCACATCTGCGCTTCCATGAGGTCACTGGAGTACCCACCATCATGGAAACACAGAAAGGAGAATGGTGCATGCCAGGGGCTGGGGAGGGAGAGACAGGGACTTGCTCATTGGGGGAGAGTTTCAGGTTTGCAAGAGGAGAGAGTTCTGGAGCTCTCTTGCACAACGATGTAAACACTACTGTATCATAACAACAGTGATGATAGTGAATTTTATGTTGTGTGTGTTTTACCACTATTAAAAATATCTTCTAAAAAGTCTAAGAAGACACGGTATATACATGCAACACATGAACTTTCAATGGATTCTGGTTTTAAAAAAGCAAAGCTAGACACTGGACACGTGGAAAAATTAGAATACGGACTGGGTAACTGATAGTAAGAAATTACTGCTGATGTTTTTTGGTGTCTGGGTTACCCAGGAAAGCATCTTTGTTTTGGGGAGTGGCTCACAGAATGGGGAAGTGTCATGGTGTCGTATGGCTCAGCAATCTTGGTGATTACATACCGGCACATGCGGCTATGCCAACCACTGCCATAAATACAGAAACAGCAGTAAATGTAGCAAAGTGATGACTCTCGAACATATGTGGTGAGAACGTAAGTTTAACTTTTCTGTAGGAAAATGTATCTAACAATGAACATTTCTACTTAAGTATATAAGGAGTATTTTACGAGCATCCCCATCCACGGGACATATGTTCCACAGCACCTGTGGACACCTGCACATGCCATAGTACCAACCCCTCTACACAAACATGCCTGTGATAATGTCTAATGCTAATTCAGGCACAGGAAGAGAGTAGGGACAACGGGACAGTGACAGCAGCCATGGCATCTGAATGTGGGCTCCCTCTCTCAACACCGCATGCCCCAGTGCCAAGGGGAGGTGAGGTAAATGACACAGGCATGTGACGCAGCATGAGGCTGGTGCTCGCTGCCTCTGGACCACACAAGTGAGGCCGCACGTAAGGGGAGGACTGTATGGAAACCTGGTGGGAACAGCTTTAGTGGTCGGGTATTCAGGGGGTGAAGGTCTGATACTATCCTGGTCATTTTAATATTTGCAATTAAAACTGCATTTGGGGCAGCCTGGGTAGCTCAGCGGTTTAGCACCACCTTCAGTCCAGGGTATGATCCTGGAGATCTGGGATCGAATCCCACGTCGAGCTCCCTGCATGGAGCCTGCTTCTCCCTCTGCCTGTGTCTCTGCCTCTCTCTCTCTGCGTGTGTCTCTATGAATAAATGAATAAAATCTTTAAAAATAAATAAATTAAATAAATTAAAAAAAAAATAAAACTGCATTTGGCAGGGATGCCTGGGTGACTCAGCGGTTGAGTGTCTGCCTTCAGCTCAGGTTGTGATCCTGGGGTCCTGGGATCGAGTCCCACATTGGGCTCCCCACAGGGAGCCTGTTTCTTCTCCCTCTTCCTATGTCTCTGCCTCTGTCTGCAGGTCTCTCATGAATAAATAAAGTCTTTTTAAAAAATAAATAAATAAAACTACATTTGGCTTCATGGGCCCAAGGACAAAGAGCGAACTGTTGAAGTGCCCCCGTGAGTTCACATGGTTTCCATTCCTGTGGACGCTCACAGGCCATCCCTCGTCCCTGGGGCCCAGAGAAGCCACAGGACGGCAGACCAGCGGTAGGACAGGAAGAGGGGTAAATGGGACTCAGGGTAACCGCGTGGGGAACGGGCCAGGGAAGATGGTGGCCATCTGCAGGGAAGCCAGGCCACAGAGGGCGGGGGGGACATGGCGGAGAACCAGAGTGCCAGATTATTGCCACGCTTTTACCATGAGAAAATGCGAGTCACACCCGGGCATAGGAGAAGCCTGTGAGGCTGCGGGACTAGGCCGGGAGCACGGGGGATCTGAGACTTAGGCTTGCCCCGCAGCAGCCTTCAGGACAGGTCAGCAGCAGCAGCAGCACAGTAGGTTACCTTAATAGTAATGTAATTTTTCAGTGATTTGGACATTTTTTCTTCTTTGCCTTTCACATGCAAATGCCCTGAAACAGAAACAGTAATTAGTTCTGAACTGGGTGGGAGATGGGGGAGCAGGCTGGGACTGCGGGCCAGCCTCAGATGCCAGGAACACCCTGCACACGCTGTACTTGTTCTGCCATAAGCAAATACCCACATCTGTGCTGATACTGGGCAGTGCCCCCCAGGGGGGAAGCCACAGCTACACCTGCTGGAGGGCGTGGGGTCTGCCCTGCCCACTGTGGGCAGCCCCGTACCGCCCATCCTGCACCCTGGAAACACCAACCTAATAGACTCCGCACCCTGGGAAAGGTCGGAGCTCTGGTTCTACAAAATGGGCACCCAGCAATACCTGCTGGGTTTTGGATGTTCCAAACTGTAGGTCTGACAAGGACTCATTCCACTTCCCGGTGCAGTCTGTTTTCACAGGCTTCTTGAGACCCTGGCAGTCCCTCACCCTGAGTATGGCAGTTAGGAGGATGGCCGAGCCCGTGTGCAGAGCTGCTCAGTACCAGCCGGGGTCCCCTGGGCCAGGCTTTATCAAGGTGCACTCCCAGGGGGGCCTCTCCTCTCCTGACACCATAGGATTTCAAGCACAATGGTGCTTCAAGGCCAATTTTTCTGAGAACTGGTTAAAATGTGGCTTCCAAATAGAAAAAATATAACCTCAAACACGTAATTCGATGTAACACGTATATACCAAACACAGTTAAACATTTTTTAAATTGACGATCTTTGGAAAATGAAACACATCCAACTCCTTATCTTACATCCGTTTCCTTCAGAAAAGGAGTATGAATCTTCCTGTGCGCTAGGAGCCACAGATGTTTCTCCAGCACAGGGTGACAGTGGGGTAAAGGAGATCCTACCGTCCTAACAGCGTGTAACGGTCACAACCAGCCAGCAGCACGGCGCCGGCATAAAGGGGGTGGGCACTGGCGTCGCTGGCACCTGCTGATCCCCAGGCCCACATGCACTGATGGGCACATGGCACGTCCCGGCAAGGGAGAAAACCACTGTGTCACCAAGACCACGCCTATGACAGGTGTGTGGGCATCAGGCTCCAGCCACCCAGATGGCCCATCTGGGTGCCATGTTCCCAAGTCTGAGTGGGGATGGGACACAGAGCTTCAGTCCTTGGGGGGCTCCCTGCCCCACAGGCTCTGTGCACATTTATTCTGCGTATGTCTTCCTCTTACGCCCTCAGGCCAAAGCGAGACTATGGAATGTTCCAGGCCCTGGAGGTCATCTCAGAGGCACTGTGCAGTGCCCACTCTGCTGGCCCTGGAGGTATGAGTTGCAGGTGGAACCAGGATCATCAGGTTTTCATCCTGTTTAGGAAATCTGCCAGCAAGTTGCACTGTTGGCAGAAACAGAGAGTTTTAGCCACTGCTGGGCTCTACCCAGGAAATGAAGTGGAATACCAGACGGCAGTTCAGATGCTGTAAGCAGCCACTCGGCCCCCTCTGCTTCTGCATCCCAGACTCCTTCAGGCAGCACAGAGATGGGCCTGGCGTCTCAGGGAACTGAGGGCTGTTCCAGGACATAGCGGCAGCCATGGGAGTGACTCCCGGCAGGGCTCAAGGAAGGGAAATGTGTGGTAGTGGGTGCACTTCAGGCCAAGCAGCCTCTGGCTTCCAGTCCCGGGAACCTGAGTGAAGTGGAACGTCAAGCAGCCCACTGCCCATCAGATGGCAGAGCACCTCTGATACCAGCCGCAGCACGGAGAACGTTCCCCACATTGTGGTCAGCCCATACTTCATTCCAAAAACGTACTCATAACTCCAATGCAAGGAAGCTCACATCAGCGGACTCTGACTCAAACACGTGGAGACAAGTCTATTTCCTCACCTGTTCACTGAGCTATGCATTTGCAAATGCAGCTGTTTTACCAGTCAGGAGAATCAACAGAACTGAAATACAAGTTAATTTGAAGTCATGACTTACCGGAATGCAGAAAATAATTTCCCCACTGCTTGCACTGATGGAAGGCCTCGCACTGGGCAATCTCGTTCTCGTGATGCGGAAAAGCTAAATCGACCCCACCCGAGTGGATGTCCAGCTGGCTTCCAAACACCAAGCTGCAGGACAGCACAGAGGTGGTAGTTAGTCCAAACAGCACATTTCTCCAAACCTCCAAACCACACTTCCGGTTAATCCTCCAGCCTTTATGCAATGAGCAAATGGATCTTGATTTAAAATCAATAAGTATGGCAATTTAACTAATGTAAATGGAAACTGAAATTATGTTTTTATGTCACAAATCTCTAACTCATAGCTCCACCTTCTAATATAGTTAATTCTCTTTGTTCTGGATATAGCATATGCTTTGAAAAACACACAAAAATTTTTAAAAAGCATACAAAAAAAAAGCATACAAAATTACCTTCTCTTATTTTCAATACGTAGGGTTTAGTGGTTTTCCAACTTTAATAAAAGAGAACTATAAAATTAAGAGAATTTTTACTATGGCTTTTGAAAATATAAGTATTTAGAGATCACATACAAATAACAAGGTAACTAAGTTCAAAGCATCACAGTCCAGCTGCTGGCATTTCTGCTTTAATGCTATGTTGTGCATTCCTGAAAAACCTCACGTCCCACAAAACTGTACCCTGAAACTAGCAGGGCTGCTGGGTACCATGGAGCTGGCTAGACCCTCAAAGCCTGTGTAACTGTCCCCAGAGCATCTGCTGCCTATGGGCCAGGCTGACTGGCACTGCTTCAGACAACGTGAAAACAACCGTCAACAGGGTGAGAAAGTGGGCCTATGGGTGCTCTGGGCAGATGTGGAGCTCCCCAGGCTGCCACCTGCCCTGCTGCACAGATCTCAGTGGGGCTGGGGATGCAGATACTCGAGAATTCTCTAAACGTGGTTAAAAAGAGACATTTCCTTTTTTAAAAATTCAATTTTTTTTGTTTTTATTAAATAAACTATCCCCAACATGGGGCTTGAACTCACGACCCCCAGAGAGTTCTAGGATTTACCAACCGACCAGCCAGGTGTCCCCAAAATAGACATTTCCAAAGCTGCCACAGCCTCGATCCCTTCCTACTGACCTTTCTCCCACGGGCCTGGCAAGACCACGTTTGCACGGGCCACATGCTGGTGGCAGACCTGCGCCAGGCTGCTCCTGTACGCCCCTGGTCATGGGCTTTAAAGGATCTCTGAGTCCTGGAAATTCACATGGCACAAGGGAGCATGAGACGGATGGATAGGACTAAAGAGGAGGGCAAAAAGCCTCGCTTCTATTTGTAACGAGGGATCCATTTGTATAAAGATCTGCAACAAAGCGGACAGCGTGAGGACTTAACAAAGCTGAGCGGTGGGGGCACCTGGCTGCCTCAGTCTGTGACTCTTGATCTTGGGTTGTGAGTCCCAGCCCCACGGTGGACACAGAGGTTATCCGAAAAAATAATGCTAAACCGTGGGTCCATGCTCATTATATTAGTCTCTATTCTTGTCTGTGTGTTAGAGCTGTTTGAAAATAAGGGAGAAGAGTCTCTTCTCATTAAAGTTCAACAAAAACATTTAATGGTAACATTACATTTGAGATGCACTAAATCTTTTCTATCTACTTTAGAGAAATTACTTGAATCTATAAAATAAATATATTTTACGACCCAACACATATCCCACATTGCTCTTAAATCAGAAGTATTTATTTTTTTAAAAAGATTTTTATTTATCTGAGAGCAAGTGAGAGAGCAAAAGTATTTTTAAGTACATATAAGTGGTACAGTCGGACGGAAGGCTGGACACAGTTTTTTAATGAAAAGCTGGGCCGTGCTTCACAGTGTCTCAGGAATTCTTGGATGCGTTTCCAGAAGGGTTGTATCAACATCCCATCACATGCAGCAGGGGAGGCATGTGAAACAAGTAGCACCCCTCCTGGTTCTCAGGAGGACCAACAGGTCGTGGAGCATCAGGCCCTCCCACCTGGTGGAAGGGGAAGAAGGTCCACGGACAAGAGACCAGTCTGGGGTCAGTACTCTCCTAGGACAGTCATGCCTCCTGACGCGTATGCTCAACCCAGCCAGCAAACAGCACCACTCACAATGACCAACTTGCAGGACCCGGGTTTGCTGATCTCCAGGTTTCGGTGTAGCCAGTAGCATGAAATGTTCGCCTTAATTATATTTTCTGTAAGTTTCTAATCTTTCAAGCTGCTCATTACAATAAATGTCTGCAATGAGCCGAAACACATCAGATCGTGAAAATCATGGGTTACTACTACTGATACTAAAGACCCCTCACCTCCACAAACAGGAACTAAATACACAACGTTATTCGCTGCAGGTATTTATGAGAGTGAAATACTGGGAACTACACGTTAACCTGCAGTGCCCTAGCTAAATGAAGGACGGTCCATGCACCCAGCACAGCACCACGAAGCTCAGGCACAGAGGCGGGTAAACTACTACAGACGGTTCCCGGGACACACGCCGAGTGAGAAGAGATCTGACAGGCATGCCTCCGAGACCCCACGACAATGGGCTCAGTTCCAGAACACCACAATAACGTGAATGTCACAATAAAGACAGACAAACTTTCTGGGTTCCCAGTGCATCTGGAAGTTATGTTTACACTGCACTATAGTCCATTATGTATGCAGCAGCACCGTCTAAAAACAATGTAGGTACCCTAATCAGAAGATACTTTATTGCTAAAAAATGCTAACCATCTTGTGAGCTTTCAGAGAACTATAGTCTTTTTTGCTGGTGGAGGTCTTGCCTGGTGGTGACTGCTGCTGACCCATCATAGTGGTGGCTGCTGAAGGTGGGGGTGGCTGTGGCAAGCTCCTAAAATAAGCAATCAAGTTTGCCACATCGATGGACTCTTCTTTTCATGAATGGTTTATTTCACACGATGCTACTTGATAGCATTTTACCCACAGACCTACTTTTGAAACTGTGGAGTCAATCCTCCCAAGCCCTGCCACTGCTTAATCAACTCAGTTTATGTCATACTCTAAATCCTTTGCTGCCATTTCAACAGTCTTCACAGCATCTTCACCAGGAGTACATTCCACCACAAGAAACCATGTTCTTTGCTCATCCATAAGAAGCAACTCCTTAACTGCTCAAGTTTTATCCAGAGATCACAGTGAATCAATCTATCTTCATGAACTTCAGCCAGCAAACAGGCCCTACTTGTGATTCTGGTTCTCCTACCCTTTTCAGCACATCTCCAGTGACTTCCTTCACTGACATCTTGAACCCCTCAAAGTCATGCAAGAGGGTTGGATCAACACCTTCCAACTTCTGCTCATGTTGATACTTGACCTCTTCCCATCAATAACAAATGTTCTCAGTGGCATCTAGATTAGTATGGATCCTTTCCAGAAGGTTTTCAGTTTACTTCCCCCAGTCCATCAGAGGAATCACTTTCTATGGCGGCTATAGCCTTACAAAATGCACTTTTTAAATACTCCTTGATCCATGGGCTACAGAATGTATGCTGAGTTAAGAAGCATGAACACAACATTAATCTTGTCCATCTCCATCCGGTAGCCAGGTGCATTGTCAATGAGCAGTAGGGTTTTGAAAGGAATCTTTTTTTTTTTTTTTCTAAGCAGGTCTCAACAGTAGGCTTACAATATTCAATAAACTATGTTGTAATCGGAAGTGCTGTCATCCAGGCTTTATTGTTCCATTTAGAGAGCACAGAATAGGTTTAGCAGAATTCTTAAGGGCCCTAGGATTTTTTGGAATGGTAAATGAACATCAGCTTTAACTTAAAGTCACCAGCTGCATTAGCAGGAAGTCAGCCTGTCCTTTGAAGCTTTGAAGCCAGGCACTGACTTCTTTCCATCTATGAACATCCAACAAGGTAACTTCTTCCAATAGAACAGTTCTGTCTACCCTGAAAATCTGTTGTTTAGTGTAGCCCCCTTCATTCACTGTCCTAGCTAGATCTCTGGATAACTTACTGCAGCTTCTGTATCAGCACTGGGTGCTCCACCTTGTACTTTTATAGAGACAGCATCTCTCCTTAAAGCTCATGAACCAACCTCTGCGAGCTTCAGACTTTCCTTCTGGGGCTCTGTTACCTCCCTCAGCCTTCAGAAAATTGAAGAGAGTCAGAGCCTTGCTCTTAATCAGGTTTGGTTTCACGGGATGTTATGGCTGGTTTGATCTTCTATGCAGGTGACAAAAACTTTCTACACATCAGCAATAAAGCTGTTTCACTTCATCATTTGTGTGCTCCCTGGAGTAGCACTTTTCATTTCCAAGAATATTTCCTCTATATCCACAATGTGGCAAACTGTTCAGCACAAGAGGCCTAGCTTTCAGCTTGTCTTGGCTTTCCCGCTGAGCTTAATAATTTCTAGCTTTCGATTGAAAGCAAGAGATGTGTCTCTTCCTTTTATTTGAACACTTAGAGTTGACTGTAGGCTTATTAATTGGCCCAATTTCAGTACTGTTGTGTCTCAGGGAAGAGGCCCAAAGAGAGTGACAGAAGGGGGAACAGCCAGTTCTGGAGCAGTCAGAGCACAGACAACATTTATTAAGTTCACTATCTCACAAGGCGTGGTTCATGTGCTCCTGAAACAATCACAATAGTAAGAGCCGATATCACAGATCAGCATACTAAATATAATAATAATGAAAAAGTTTGAAATATTGTGAAAATTACACAAATGTGACACAGAGACACAAAGTGAGCAAATGCAACGGACGCCAACTGACTTGCTCTACACTGGGCTGCCCCAAATCTTCCATTTATAAAAACACAGTATCTACAAAGCACAATAAAATGAGGTGTGCCTGTACAGAGGAGCACATGCGGTATGCTACCTTCTGTCCTCCCACCACATGCACACACAAGAAAGGGGGCATCCGCCCACCTGCAGAACCATGGGAAATACCAAAGAACAGTCTACAAAGGAGGTCTAAAAGGTGGTGGTGGCCCCAGCAGAGACATGAAGACAGGTACATCGGCCGCCAGTCACTGGCCAGCTGGCAGTGGGGGTCACCAGTGACCTCAGGAAACCAGAGTCAGTAGGGATGCCTAACAGGCAAAAACAGGTCACACACAAACGATAGGAAGAGAAGCAGGAAAAAAAGAAGGGTCGCTAGAAGGAATCGAGATCACAGAAGCATCAGTTTATGGAGATTCTCAAGACAGAAGCATCCAGTGCATGATGCTATTCCAAAAGAAGAGCTGAAAGGATGGGCAGACTGAAGACTGGGAGCTAGGAAAGTGGAGGCTGGGGGTGCTGCTCGATGGGTCTGATCCAGAACCATCTCTGGGGTAGCAGACTGAGGAAGGTGGTTCAGGGAGAGACTAAGAAGATGGCGGAGTAGGAGGACCCTAAGCCAGCCTCATTATTCATTATTCATTATGTATCCCACAGATACAACTAGAAAATACTCACATCTATATAAATAACCCAAAGACCCAAAGACTCACAAGACAAACTCCATAGCTAAACGTAGAGAACCAGACCACACCAAAGAAAAAATTTGAAGACAGCACAAATATATAGAGGTTAAATAACATGCTACTAAACAATGAACAGGTCAACCAAGAAATCAAGGACATTACATGGAAACAAATGAAAATGAAAACACACACACGGGGGAAAAATGAAAACACAAAGGTCCAAAACTTTTGGGATGCAGCAGAAGTGGATCTAAGAGGGAAGTTTATAAACAATACAGGCCTACCTCAAGAAGCAAGAAAAATCTCAATAAACAACCTAACCTTCCACCTAAAGAAGCTAGAAAAAGAACAAGAACCCAAACCACAAACCAACAGAAAGAAGGAAACAATAAAGATTAGAGCAGAAATAAATGATACAGAAACTAAAAGAACAGATCAATGAAACCAGGAGCTGATTCTCTGAAAAGATAACAAAATTGTTAAACCTTTAGCCAGACTCATCAAAAAAAGGGGAGGAGGGTGCTGCGGTGCCTGGCTTGCAACTCCTGATTTTGAGGTTGTCAGTCCAAGCCCCATGATGGGCACAGAACTTACTTAAAAAAAAAAAAGAGGACTAAAATTAAAATCACAAATGAAAAAGAAGAAACAATAACCCAACATTACAAAATACAACAATTGTAAGGGAAAATTATGAAAAATTATATGCCAAGAAATTGGACAACTTTTTTTTTTTTTTTTTTAATTTTATTTATTTATGATAGGCACACAGTGAGAGAGAGAAAGAGAGGCAGAGACACAGGCAGAGGGAGAAGCAGGCTCCATGCACCGGGAGCCCAACATGGGATTTGATCCCGGGTCTCCAGGATCACGCCCTGGGGCAAAGGCAGACGCTAAACCACTGCGCCACCCAGGGATCCCGAAATTGGACAACTTAAAAGAAATGGATAGATTCCTAGGAACACATAGTCTACCAAAACTAAAGCAGGAAGAAATAGAAAATTTGAACAGACTGATTATTAGCGATGAAACTGAATCAGTAATCAAAACTCCCAACAAACAAAAGTCCAGGACCAGATGGCTTTACAGGGGAATTCTACCAAACATTTAAAGAGTTAATACTTGTTCTTCTCAAACTATTCCAAAAAATATTAGAGGGAGGAAAACTTCCAAACTCATTCTATGGGGCCAGCATCACCCTGATACCAAAAGTAGATAAAGACACCACTAAAAAAGAGAACTATAGGCCAGTATCTCCGAAAACAGAGATACAAACATCCTCAACAAAATATTAGCAAACCAGATCCAATATGTTAAAAAAAAATCATTCACCACAATCAAGTGGGATTTATTCCAGAATGCAAGAGTGGTTCAATATTTACAAATTCATCAGTGTGATACATATTAATTTTTTTAAAAAGGAGAAAAACCGTATCTGTTAGTTTAGATGTGATAAAATCCTCAACAAAGTAGGTTTAGAAGAAACATAACCTAAACATAATAAACACATATATGAAAAACCCACAGCTAAACCATATTCACTAGGGAAAAACTCAGAGCTTTCCCCCTAAGGGCAGGAACAAGACAGGGATATCCACTCTCACCCCTTTTACTCAACACAGTACTGGAAGTCTCAGCCTCAGCAATCAGATAACATAAAGAAATAACAGGCATCTGAATTGATAAAGAAGTAAAACTCTCACTATTTGCAGAAGACATGATATTATATATAGAAATCCTGGAGATTCCACTAAAAAATTGTTAGAATTGATAAATTAATTCAGTAAGGTCACAGGATACAAAATCAATGTACAGAAATCTGTACATTTCTATACACTAATAATGAAGCAGCAGAAAGTGAAATTAAAAAAAATAATCTCATTTACAATTACACCAAAAATAATAAGATACCTAGGAATAAACCTAACCAAAGAGGTTAAAGACCTGTACTCTGAAAACTATATAACACTGGTGAAAGAAATTCAAGATGACACAAAGAAATGGAAGATATTCAATGCTCATGAATTAGAAGAACAAATACTGTTAAAGTGTCCACACTATCCAAAGCAATCTACACATTTAATGCAATCCCTATCATGAAACAAACAACATTTTTCAGCCACAAAAGGCCCCAAATAATCAAAGTAATCTTGAAAAAGAAAAACTGGAGGTATCACAATTCTAGAATTCAAGTTATAATATTCATAGTAATCAAAACAGTATGGTACTGGCACAAATAGACACCATATATCAACAGAACAGAATGGAAAACCTAGAAATAAACCCACAATTATATGGCCAATCTTTGACAAAGCAGGAAGGAATATCCAATGGGAAAAAGTCTCTTCAACAAATGGTGTTGGGAAAACTGGACAGCAACACGTAAAAGAATGAAACTGGACCACTTTCTTACAGCTCACATAAAAATAAACTCAAAATGGATTGAAGACCTAAATGTGAGACAGAAATCCATCAAAATCCTCGAAGAGAACACAGGCAGTAATTTCTCTGACATTGTCTATAACAACATCTTTCTAGATATGTCTTCTGAGGCAAGGGAAACAAAAACAAAAAAAATCAACTATCAGGAGTTCATCAAAATAAAAAGTTTCTGCACAGCAAAGGAAACAATCAACAAAACTAACAGATAACCTACTGAATGGGAGAAGATATTTGCAAACAACATACTTGATAAAGGGCTAGTATCCAAAACATATAAAGAACTGTTACAACCCAACACCAAATAATCCATTTAAAAAATGGGCAGAGACACATAGATCAATGGAACAGAATAGAGAATCCAGAAGTATACCCTCAACTTTATGGTCAACTAATATTCAACAAAGCAGGAAGACTATCCACTGGAAAAAAGACAGTCTCTTCAAAAAATGGTGCTGGGAAAATTGGACATCCACATGCAGAAGAATGAAACTAGATCATTCTCTTACACCATACACAAAGATAAACTCAAAATGGATGAAAGATCTAAATGTGAGACAAGATTCCATCAAAATCCTAGAGAACACAGGCAACACCCTTTTTGAACTTGGCCACAGCAACTTCTTGCAAGATACATTCATGAAGGCAAAAGAAACAAAAGCAAAAATGAATTATTGGGACTTCTTCAAGATAAAAGGCTTCTGCACAGCAAAAGAAACAGTCAACAAAACTAAAAGACAACCTACAGGATGGGAGAAGATATTTGCAAATGACGCATCAGATAAAGGGCTAGTATCCAAGATCTATAAAGAACTTATTAAACTCAACAGCAAAGAAACAAACAATCCAATCATGAAATGGGCAAAAGACATGAACAGAAATCTCACAGAGGAAGACATAGACATGGCCAACATGCACATGAGAAAATGCTCCGCATCACTTGCCATCAGGGAAATGGAAATCAAAACCCCAATGAGATACCACCTCACACCAGTGAGAATGGGGAAAATTAACAAGACAGGAAACCACAAATGTTGGAGAGGATGTGGAGAAGGGGAACCCTCTTGCACTGTTGGTGGGAATGTGAACTGGTGCAGCCACTCTGGAAAACTGTGTGGAGGTTCCTCAAGAGTTAAAAATAGACGTGCCCTACGACCCAGCAATTGCACTGCTGGGGATTTACCCCAAAGATACAGATGCAGTGAAACGCCGGGACACCTGCACCCCAGTGTTTGTAGCAGCAATGTCCACAATAGCCAAACTGTGGAAGGAGCCTCGGTGTCCATCGAAAGATGAATGGATAAAGATGATGTGGTATGTGTATGCAATGGAATATTACTCAGCCATTAGAAACAACAAATACCCACCATTTGCTTCAACGTGGATGGAACTGGAGGGTATTATGCTGAGTGAAATAAGTCAATCAGAAAAGGACAAACAGGGACTCCTGGGTGGCTCAGCAGTTGAGCGTCTGCCTTTGGCTCAGGGCGTGATCCTGGGTCCGGGGATCGAGTCCCACATCAGGCTCCCTGCAAGGAACCTGCTTCTCTCTCTGCCTGTGTCTCTGCCTCTCTCTGTGTGTCTCTCATGAATAAATAAATCTTTAAAAAAAAAAAGAAAAAAGAAAAGAACAAACATTATATGGTCTCATTCATTTGGGGAATATAAAAATTAGTGAAAGGGAATAAAGGGAAAGGAGAAAAAAAGGAAAAAAAAATTAAAGGTAAAAATAAATAAATAAAAATAAAAAATGGGCAGAAGACATGAACAGACATTTTTCCAAAGACATACAGATGGCAATAGACTTGAAAAGATGCTCAATGTCATTTATCATTAGGGAAATGCACCTGTCAGAAGGGCTAAAATCAAAACCACGAGAAACAAGTGTTGGTGAGGATGTGGAGAAAGGGGAACCCTCCTGCACTGTTGGTGGGAATGCAAGCTGGTGCAGTCACTGTAGAAAACAGTATGGAGGGTCCTCAAAAAGTTAAACATAGAACTACCCTAGGATCCAGCAATTACACTTTTGGGTATTTACCCAAACAATACAAAAACACTAATTCAAAGAGATACGTGTACCCTATTTACTGCAGCATTATTTACAATAGCCAAGATATGGAAGCAACCGAACTGTCCATCGATAGATGGATGGATAAAGAAGATTTGTATCTTTTTTGTATTTGTATACAGTGGAATAGTATTCAGCCTTAAATATGAAAGAAATCTTGCCATTTGCAACAACATGGATGGAGCTAGTGTGTAATGTTAATGTTAACATTGTATAGTGTATAATGTGTAGTGTATAATGTTAACCAAAATAAGTCAGTAAGAGAAAGACAAATACCATGAGATTTCACTCCTATGAGGAAGTTAAGAAATAAAGCAAACAAAGGGGCAGCCCAGGTGGCTCACTGGTTTAGTGCTGCCTTCAGCCCAGGGCATGATCCTGGAGACCCGGGATCGAGTCCCATGTCGGGCTCCCTGTAGGGAGCCTGCTTCTCCCTCTGCCCGTGTCTCTGCTTCTCTCTCTCTCTCTGTGTGTCTCTCATGAATAAATAAATAAAATCTTAAAAAAAAAAAAAAAAAGGAAACGAGGAAGACAAATGAAGACAGAGATTCTTAACTACAGAGAACACCCTGAAGTCACCAGAGGGGAGAGGGCTGGGGGCTGGGGGTAATTAGGGATGGGGAGGATGGAGGGGACAGTCTTGATAGGCACTGAGTAATGTACAGAGTTGCTGAATCACTATACGGTACACCTGAAAGTAACATAACACTGTATGTTAACTACTACTGCAAGTAAAATAAGAAACTTTGATGAAAAACAAGAAAAAAAGAGGAAGGTGGTCCAGCACCTTGTCCCAGAGGGGTCCCACCCTATACCCACCACAGAGGAAAGCCGAAGGCACACCTGGACCTGTCCCCAGTGATACTGGAAGTCAAGCACTGAACTATAAAGCAGGCTTTTCTACTAAAAAGGACAGGCACTGATGTGAGGAAGGTGAGCAGGTTGGAAAGCATCTGGTCCCTAGGGAGCCTGGAGCCTTCCTCCCAACCCTCTGCCTCATCACCACGGCTCACACCGCCCCCTCTGCTGGCCAAGTCGGGCACTGCGTGAGCTTACACAAAACAAAACCTTACCTTGAGATGGTGGAACATTCTATGTGCCAGCCAGGTCTTCCCTTTCCCCAAGGAGAGGCCCAGAACACCTCCTGGGGTTTGGCTGCCTTCCACAGGGCAAAGTCGCTGGCATGCCGCTTGTCGGAATCAACTGCCAACAACAAACGATCAATCAGGGCGAGGATCTAAGGCAAACCCACACAGCGTGGCCACAACATCTCCAAGATGCTGCTGCTTCTTATAGGTGGCCTCAGATGTGTCTCATTTCCCCACATGTCAGCTGGAAGGACCACCCCACACTGTCACATGTCAATGACATGCCGGAGTATGCGGTCTCACTGCTGCAGTGGAGATTTCGAATAGCAATCACTGATGCCTTTTCCCACGGATGCACTGAGCTGAGCTATCTGCCTTCCTCCTTCCTCATTCTTCTCGTGAGAAAGCTGTGTGCCAGCAAATGAGTTTGAGTAACTTCTCCCCCCAAAAAGACAATTATAGAGATAAAAAGAGTTACCAGAATACCAATCACACTAGAGCAAGAAACCTCGGAAGAAGAGGGCTGGGTGACAGGATACGGGTGTACAAGCCAGTACTGGGCTCTCTGTTCCAACACCTGAAGCAGCCAAGATGCCCTCCGACAGGTGAGTGGGTAAACAAACCATTCTGTATCCAGACAAGGGAATGCTCTTCAGCACTAAAAACAAATGAGCTATCAAGCCATGAAGAGACAAGAAGATGGCTGAGTTCCGTCCCCAAGGGGCTCTGCCCTTGCCCAGGTCCTGGTGGGAACTGGGGGCTTAAATGCACATTTTCACTGAAATGCATATTAAGTGAAAAAAGCCCATCTTAAAAGGCCACGTACTATATGGTTCTAACTTTACAGCATTCTAGAAAAGGCAAAACTATGCAGACAGTAAGAGATCACTGGTTGCCACGGGTGAGGAGGGAGTGAGGGAGGATGGGCAGCTGAAACACAGGGCATGTCTGAGGGCAGTGAAGTGACCATGGGACACTATCGTAGTGGACATGTGTCATTACACATTTATCCAACCCACAGAATATACACCAAGAGTGAACCCTGATATAAACCATGGACTCGGCGTAATTATGTGTCCAGACAGGTTCATCCACTGGGACAAGCATCCTATTCTGGCAGGTGACGTTCATACAGGGAAAGCTGTGCCTGAGTAGCGTCAGGGGAACGTGGAAAATCTGTTCCTTTCCGTCAATTTTGCTATGAACCTAAAAGCGCCCTAAAATAAAGACTAATTCTTTTTAAAGATTTATTTATTTGAGAGAGGGAAGGTGGGGGGAAGGGGCAGAGGGGGAGAGAGAAATAGAGTAGAAAGAACCCCAAGCAGACTTCCTGCTGAGCGTGGAGCCCCACATGGGACTCAATCCCTTAAACCTGAGAGCAGACCTGAACCAAAACCAAGAGTCGGCTGATCAACCGATTTGGCCGCCCAGGGGAACCCTAAACACAGACAGAAGCATTGCTGATGCTAGAAACGTGTCTCAGAAACACATCCTCTGCTTCCCCAGGGCATGCTGGCATGTGGGCCGTCTAGCGGTTCTCGGTTCTGGCCTTTCAGGAGGGGAGCCAGACATGCATTGAGTAAGAGTAACAGACACCATTTCTGAGGAGTCATATACTACTGTTAGCAATTAAATGTAAATGGTGTACTTTGTAGAGCACAGGATAATGACTTCAGTCAAAAATTACTTGGACAATTTGTCTTTTGGGTTTTGCTTGTCTTTATTTGGTTCTCTTAAATAGTATCCTTCTAAAATTATTTTAAATTTACTTCTACACATGTATTTCTTCTCCATAAAAATAACGCCAATCAAAAATCACTGTAACAGTGTGAGGATAAATTAAAATATTCCCGAGAATGTGATATATGGTAAAATACCTACTGGGATTTGATATATGGCAATATATATATGGAACCGAGTATGATAGCAGATGGAGAAGAGCGTGAAAATGTGACAGCATGATGAGTGTTCCTGCGGGAAGCCCGCGGACGGGCAAACGTGCCTCCCAGGGAGAAGAGCCAGAGGGCTCTCACAACCTGCCCAGTGAACCTCACACTCTCTAAATTTCCTTTCTTGGAAACAATGAATTAAATTTAAAACACAGCAGGGACGGATGGTCTGGCGCCAGCACCACATCTGAGTGGGAGGAAGGAGGGCCAGGCCTGTGCCCTACACCCCTGTGCCCGAAGTGGGAGGCTGGGGTCCACCCACCTGGCTCTCCAAGGGGACCGGGGACCACACCAACTAGCTTGCCGTACTTGTCTCCTCTCGACTGCAGATCGAAGTAGACATTGCCTATTTTACAAAGGTAATTGAGATTCCATCATTTCTCTGCATCACTGAATTCTATCCAGAAACCAACATTGCACTATATGTTAACTAAGTAAAATTTAAATAATAAAAAAGAAAAATCAGTTCAAAAGAGAATATGAACAACTATTGAAAATTTTAAAAAAAGAATTCATCATTTCTCAGTCTTAAATATCAGCATCTATCTAGGCATATTAGCTAACAAGTAATTAGCATATTAATAACAAGTAATACAGCATCTGGCCTTCATGTGGCCCCTTTATTCTGGCCCCAGATCAGAACAAACACCAGCACCGCTATTTTATAAAAGCACACGTTTGGACACGTCATGAAATGTCCAGAGGTGGAAATGAAAACCCAAGTGTAAGATCTGGTGTCAAATGTTCAGATGGTTTTTTAGTGAGAAGGAAGAGTGAGTGTCACCACAGGTGTGCATTAAGCTCCCAGCTTTTCGCGACGCACCTGCTACCAGGGGAACCCTGTCGTAACCCGGATATGTCTACTTAGATCCCAAACACCTCCACACCCGAGCAGATGACGGAGGAGTGATAGCCCCAGAGGGCTGTGTCCCGCAGCCACACCATCAGATCTCTATCCTGAACTGGGGGGGTTGGGGAGCAGCTCGGCACAAGGACCCCAGGTGGGTCAGTCCTCTCCACCCAGAGCCTACACCCGAGCTCCAACCACGCTGGGGACGAGCCAGGGGGCTGCAGTGCAAGCGGCTATCCAGGAAGCCAGAACACAAACAGCACTCCGACAAGGCTTTATAAGAAACTGCTCTTTCACGGAGGACACATTTCTTGTTATCAATTTGCTGAACAAACAGTTCTTCACAAAGTTTCAAAATTCAAATTACAACAAGTTTTTGTGGAATTGTCACAAAGTCCAAATTAATGGAGTCTGAGTTAATGGCACCTTATTTTAATTATTTTATTATTATTTTAATAACACTATCGTTATTAAAAATGTACAATAAGGCTTTGTAATAAAGTGATAAAACAAGCAGCATCTCTTGCTAAGGCACGTTTGGACCTCTGCTCCTCTGGGCTGCTTGTCCCAAGTCATGTTTTGCAGCAGTGGGAAGACTATGTCTGTATTTTCCGGGGCAAACTCAGGTTCAGTCACCCAAGCCCCTTAAAAACAAGTTTTTCTTGGAGACAAAATCTCAATATAGCAAATGAGGTAAAGTAAAAACACTGTTCTGAAGTAAGCATCAGTAATTGAGACAGGCAGCACCCATGTCTGGGGCCCCAGGGGCCCTGCGTGTGTATCTGTGCTTGCAGGTAGGACCCTGTAAGAAGGGTTCTTACAGAACCTGCAGAAACTGTGTCTAGTGTTATGCTTTATACTTTGTTATTTACTTGCAACGAACATTGCAAGACCCACATATCCCAACTCTGGGCTGGGCATGCTAGTGGGTCACTAGAAGCAAAAGTTTTTCTGATCCCAGAAGTGACAAAATATGAGTGTGTTAATGGCACGCTGAGGCAGACAATGCCGGGCAACCAGTGGGCACAGCACAGGTGCCAGAGTGGGGGTGGAGGTCTGCAAGAAGAGATATCCTGGGAGGGAGACAGCTCTGGTCAGGTGCACAGGATGCGTGGGATTTGGGTCGAGAAGGGCTGGAAGGGGGAGGTGAGGCTGAGGGTGACGGTGAGCCCTGGGGCAGCAGACAGTGGGCAGGAGTCTGCCAGAAGGACACGATCAAGCACGGCCAGGGGTCAGCAGTGGGTAGCGGAGGCCGGAGGGGCAGCTCCACGCAGGGGGAGGCAGGGAGGCCCAGATGCATTTGGGGACACATCAAATCAGTAAAGACAATAAATCGCGCCTACTTTCTCAAAATCCAACGGGTATTCACCCAATGATCCATTTCAATACCACAACCCCTACCTTGCGCTGTTGAATAAGCGTGCCCGTTAGCAATGATGCCCTCGATGAAAGAAATGATCTGGGGGATGGTTTCGGTTACCCTCACGTACACCGTGGGGGGCAGGACCTGGCAGGAAGCAAAGGAGAAATGACGATCCCTGGGTGACACACATTGGTCAGCCACAGGGCTCCCACTGCTCACTCTCCCCACTCGCGACAGGCAGACGCCACAACACACGCTACCTTCAAGGCTGCCATGTCTTGTTTAAATTCCTCTTCATAGAGGTTGGCAAGAGAAGCAGGTGACATGTTCATCTGCAGAGAGACGAGGCGGGCTGGTCAGCAGGTTGGGCTCCCCACCCCTGCGGCTGGCCTCCGTGGGCCCTGTGTGCTCCCAAAGGGGCCTTGGTTTTAGGTCCCAAACTCCTTCTAGTATCTCACCTAGTCACAAAGTCACCCCGTCCTCTGGTCAGAGAGAAAACAGGAATAAACAATATCATGATTTCTGTTACATAATTCAAAACAAAACCCCAAAACACACAAAAAAGCTTCCACTTTCCTAGGGCAAGGGCAAGTTCGATTAATCTATTCTACGTAATAACCAGAAACTTGAGTTTCTATCTTATCCCTTATGCCTTGGGGAGCAAGAAAACACGTCAAAAATACATGAAAGAGGAACTCTCTAAGAAGTGTTTTGAAAGCAACAGAGCACCTGAACACAGGGCAGCAGGCGGGTGGCCGGGCTGGTGGTGGCTGGGGGAGCAGTGGGCCAATGGCTGGGAGGAAGGGACATGGTGGCAGTGGGGGGTGGCCGGGGTGGGGGGTGGCAGGGGGCAGTGGACAAGTGGCTGGGCTGGGTGGTGGCAGGGGGAGCAGCAGGCCAGTGGCTGGGCTAGGGGGTGGCAGGGGGGAACACGGTGGCAGCGAGGGGTGGCCAGGCTGGAGGGTGGCTGGAGGCAGTACGTGAGTGGCTGGGCTGGGGGGTGGCAGGGGGCAGTGGACAGGTGGCTGGGCTGGGTGGTGGCAGGGGGAGCAGCGGGCCAGTGGCTGGGAGGAAGGGACACAGTGGCAGCGGGGGGTGGCTAGGCTGGAGGGTGGCAGGGGGCAGCAGGCGGGTGGCCAGGCTGGGGGGTGGCTGAGGACAGTGAGCGGGTGGCCAGGCTGGGGGGTGGCAGGGGGAGCAGCGGGCCGGTGGCTGGGAGGAGGGGACACGGTAGCAATGGGGGGTGGCCAGGCTGGGGGGAGGGGCAGCAGGTGGGTGGCCGGGCTGGTAGGGGTGCAAGAAGTACAGGCAAACCCCATAGACAAACAGATTCTCAATTTCTGAGCCCAGGGCATTCAGGGGCACGGCCCTCCAGTCCCAAGGGCTCCGAAGGCACTGGCACACAGAACTGGGCTTCCTGAAGCATTTTTTACTTTTCAGCAGAAAAAAAAAAGCTCTAAGACCAAAAGCATGAAAGGACCAGAAGCTGCTCCCCCCCCTCAACCAGCATCTGCAGCTCTTGCTCCTCCGGCCCCTACCAGGGCTCTGCGTCCTGCCGAACACACTGCAGCTCCAGGACCGCAAGAAACTTTCTCAAGTGAGATGCCACCTCCAGCCCTGTCACTCTGCAGCCACGTTCTTCCCTGCCCAATGCCCCAGAAAGGCAATCATCCTAGAAACTTCACCACCAAACATTTACTGAATAAATAAATCTGGTGAGCAAAGTGACTTTTCAGCTGTGTGGCTGTGGCCAAGGCAATGAACTTCTGTGTCTTCAGCTTTTTTTTTTTTTTTTTAATTTTATTTATTTATTCATGAGAGACACAGAGAGAGGCAGAGACACAGGCAGAGACACAGGCAGAGGCAGAAGCAGGCTCCCTGCGGGGAACCTGATGTGGGACTGATATCAGGACCCCGGGATCACGACCTGAGCCAAAGGCAAATGCTCAACCACTGAGCCACCCAGGCGTCCCAGCCTTTGGCTTTCTTTCCAACACAGAGATGATCCCACCTAACAACCCCCAAGATTGCTACAAGGATTCTGTGCACATCTGGGAAAGACAACCGGGCTCCCAGACACATGTCTGCATCCCCTCCTGGAACTGTAGCACCTTGCACACACCGCCTGCACCCAGCTCCCTCTCTCCGCTACCACCACCATCCCACCCTGGCCGTGCACTCGGAGCTGCTAGCTCCCCAGGCCCCCTCCTCACACCCTCTTCTGCTGGGACACATGCAGGTTCACTTCTAAGCTACAGACCCAGACACCAGACTGCTGGTTGGGGGGCAGGTGCACGCAAAAAATAAAAAATGTCTCCTGGCCGCCCCCCCCACGGAGGGTGCACGGGTCTGAAACCTGAGAGAGCCCTGAATGCACAAGGGGCATATTTGGGGACTTCAGCAACGTGACTGCTAACAAATGCCTTCTCGCTGTAAGTAACATGTACTCTGAACATCTCGTGTTCAGGAGCCGCTTATGTGAAATGATCTATAATCACCATACCCATTTCTCCACTGGCTTATGGCACTCTTCTTGTTCATTTGTAGGAAGTGTTGTTACATGAAAGAAATTAACCTTTTATCTCTGATATGAATTTCAATTATCTTCAGTCTTTCAACTCTGTGGTTATTTTATGTCACACAGAAAATGTCACTTCCATATTTAGCCATCCTTTGTATTTCTCAATCTTTTCCCACAAATGGCTCCTGGGTTTGATAACAGATTTAGGAGAGTGTTCCCCAATATGAGGCTATAAATAGGGCATTTTAGTAATTCGTAGTTCCATTTCTTTCACATTAGACTCCAATCTTCCTTGATCTGGTTGTGAGGCACACATCCAACCTGGGTTTATTTTTTTTCCCCAGATGCTTACCTAACTGCCAACACTTTTTTACCAGATAATTCTTCTCTTCTCCACTGATTTGAAATGCCACCGTTATCACAAATTTCCATTATTTACCATGCCTATTTCCAACTTTCCAGTGTGTTCCCTTATCTGCTCATGGTATCTGTACAATGTACCTGCACAATGATATTTAACTTCTACAACCTTGGGGCCGCTGGGTGGCTCAGTCGGTTAAGTATCTGCCTTCGGATCAGGTCAAACTGAGGTCATGATCCCGGGGTCCTAGGATCAAGCTCCACATGGAGTCCCCCATGGGGTCCCCTGCTCTGCAGGGAGCCTGCTTCTCCCTCTCCCTCTGCCTGCCACTCCCCCTGCTTGTGCTCACTCTGTCAAATAAATAAAATCTTTTAAAAAGTAAAAAAATAAAAAATGTCTACAACCTTCACAGTGACAAACGCACACTGGTGAATGCTTGGGGACAGGATGGCAAAGCGGAAAGGATGACAAGGGGCAGAGGCAGCTTCTGGGAGCGATGGACAGAGATGTTCACCCTGACACTGGTGATGGGTTCACAGGTGCACAGGTTTCATCCTGCTGTACACCTCGTGTGTACTCCACGCAATTTACTGTAGGTCTGTTTGACCTCAAAGCTGTGCCCAAAAAAGAAAGGAATATGTGAAAGTAAAAAATTGTCTCTAGCTTTAGAAGTGTTTTTTGGGTTTTTGTGTATGTTTTTAAAGATTTATTTATTTATTTGAGAGAGAGAGAGAGAGAGAGAGAGAGCGCGCATAAGCAAGGTGGGGAGGGGCAGAGGGAGAAGCAGACTCCCACTGAGCAGGGAGCCTGATGCAGGACCCTGACATGATGACCTGAGCTGAAGGCAGATGCTTCACCGACTGAGCCACCCAGGTGCCCCGCTTTAAAAGTTTTTTTTTTTTTTTAAAGATTTTATTTATTTATTCATGAGACAGAGAGAGAGAGAGAGAGAGAGAGAGAGGAGAGAGAGGCAGAGACACAGGCAGAGGGAGAAGCAGGCTCCATGCAGGGAGCCCAATGTGGTACTCGATCCCGGGATCACACCTGGAGCAAAAGGCAGATGCTCAACCGCTGAGCCACCGAGGTGTCCCTAAAAGTGTTTTAATATTAGGCAGGACTACACCTTCCTTAACATGCTTCCTTCACAGACTTCTCCTGGCCCCACAGGAACATTAAAATCCATGTGTCTAGTTCTGAAAGGGCGGGGTGGTTGTAAGGACACACACACACACACGCACACACGCTCCTTTGAATGACCCGTCCGACGCCACACAGCCCAAGCCAGCAAGCCCTGCTCCACCTGTGGCTGCTCCAGCTCACACGCATGAGCCTGAGGGGCACGGTTTGGAAACGCCAAGTGGCAGTGAACTGTAAGTGGGACACCAGTCTATTGCTGGCCTTGCACAGAGGAGTGGAATTGTGTTTTAAAAGAAAGTTTTCAAATTTAATCTTTGGGCAGCTGGTCACACCACGTATCTGGACAGCACTGCTCTCACTCCCCAAAAAACAAACTGCACACGGCAGGTGCCGACAGGCGGTCTCGGCGGTAGATTTCAGGTTACCGTCTCATGAACTGTCTCAAGCTGGGGCCCCGAGCAAGGGCCCCAGGGCTTTGTCCTGTGGGACACAGAGCCTGTGTCCAGCCCTCTTCCCGCAAAGAAGGGCAATAGGGGCTAGTGTCCCGAAACCCAGAAAGAATACCTTTGGCTTGAGTCACTCTGACACATTCGTTCCAATTTCTCCTACAGATGCGCCAACGCCAGTGTACCGCTCCTCTTGTAGCTCTCGCCCCAGAAATCCTCCTGTGGTTTTTACCCCTACAAACCTTAACACTGCGCCAAAAATTAAAGTCAAGGGAGTGATTCAGGAAAGTGTAATATTGTAATTTCAAATATTGTAAAAGTGAGTGCTGGAGCAGATGGTGTGAAGAGTATCGCCATCACTTTAAAAAGTTGCATTAGATAAAAAATAGCCTTTTTGCCAGATACTAAAGAACCAGTAGATGCTTTCATAACCCTGTTTCAGACACATGTTTTATCATCTTAGAGACATTATCTTGAGAAAAGCTATTCAGTGCCGCATTAGTATCTGACACAGAGGGAAATCTCCAGGCATCAAAAATTAAATGCTCTATACATACAGAATTTTTAAGTGAACCTACCCATAAGCTATGGATAATACAACTCACAAAAGTAACAAGCGACACCTCCTGTGGCATTTGTGAAATCCTCTAGGTAACCTCCTTCCTGCTGCCTTCACCTGGTGCTGCCGCCCCTCCTCCTAAAGTCTGCCCCTCCCCCCCAGATGCCTCCACAACCCTGCCCGCCCCTCATCTGAGCCCTTCAGCCCTTTTCCTTTTCCCTTTCCCCTTTCCTTTCCCCCCACCCCCTACCAGGCCTTTCAGGGGCACTTTCACCTCCAATTCTGAAGATTCACAACAGAGCCCATTTCATCAAGTGCAGAGACCCACACGTGCTGTCTCGGTCCTGAGTGAGGGCAGATCAGATCAGCGGGTCACCTTCCTCCGGAACAACTCCTCCTGCTGCCTGGTCCCTTCCAACACCGTGCTCACTATGCCACAGACCACAGCTTTCTTGCTACCAGCTCCCCGCCCTCTCAGCAGGCAGCACCTCTGGGCTCAGCCTTCCCAGCGAAGGCCCTGGGCCCCCTCCTTAGCTCCTTCAGGGACCGTTCCAGCACATCCCAGAGAACAGCACGGCTCCGTGCCCCCACCCCTCCCCGGTCTGTCCTACCTGTGGACCAGACAACGCTCCTTTCCTCCTCCTGTTTGCTCAAAAGCTTCACTCTACAATCCAAAGGCTGTGTCCCCGGCGAGTGGCTGAGCGCAAACTGAAGTCAGACAGCCCAGGACAGACACCCCCAAGCTCAGCCCCCTTGCCCCCCACACTCTGCACACAGGGTACTGTGGGGTTGGCCATCTGGTGCCAGCAGTGGGAGCCCCTTGCTCCTCGCTCTGCCTCCCGGCTGTCCCCTCCCATCTCTGCCCCTTACCTGCACTCCCCACAAAGGAATGGCTCACCTGGGCCCCAGGGCCTTGGCTGGACCAAGGGGACACCTGACCCCAGGGGCAGAGAGAGAACACCAGGGACGGTGATGAACCCCAAGCCTGGCCTGGTCACCCTTCACTTTCGGCTTATGGCATCTTCTGACACCAAACGTGCCTTTCCCACCTCCAGCCACTTGGGCTGTCCACCTGCAGCTGGATGTCCCACCATTCAACCCTCTCCTGACACTAACTCCCCGGGTCAGCACAGACCCCATGGGACTCTTCACTGGCATAGCTGTGCTGGGAATTGTGATGCTAAAGCGGATCCACTCCTTGTACCGCCGCACAGGTGCCAGCTTTCAGAAAGCCCAGCAAGAATTTGCTGCTGGTGTCTCCTCCAACCCCGCGGTGCGAACTGCCGCCACCAACGCAGCCGCTGGCGCTGCTGAAAATGCCTTCCGAGCCCCATGAGCCCTGGCAGGGATGCCTTGGCCCTGCCACTGGAGGGAGCGCACTTAGCCCCCATCCCTGAGGGCTCTGGGGCTTGGTGAGACATCCGTCACTACTTGGGGTCTCCTCTCATGCCCCCAGGTCCGCAGCCATAACTGCTGACCCTGACTTAAGGGTGTGAGGAGCCCACTGTGACCCAGTCCTGCTACCTCTGCCACCCCCCCCGAATAGGCCACACTACTGCCACCTCTCACACCCCAACCCAGCTTCCCTCTGCTGTGCCAAGGCTGTTGCTTCGGTTATTTAAATAAAAAGATGCCTGATTCACCCCCCAAGATTCTGATTCCACTGGTCTAGGATGCAGCCTGGCATGAGACTGTTGACAATTTGACAATTCCCCAGGGGCTTCTCACCACCTCTCAGGGGCTTCTAGTGAGCAACCAGGGTTGAGAAACATCTTAAACTGTAAGCCTTCTTTTCCCTTTATAATTTTGTTTCTTTCTTAAGAGACACCAGGCGCATGGGGTCCTTGGGTCACCCAAACTTCTGCCAGAGTCTAAAGTTGGGGGTTTGATACGAATCACAGAACTCAGGAAAGCACTCCACTTACTCCAAACCATCCTCGGTTTATCATAAAGGACACAGCTCAGGGGCAGCATGGGACAAGGGCTGGAGCTCCCAGACTCTCTCCAGCGCCACCCTCCCAGCACCACCCGTGTTCATCAGCCTGAAGCGCCGAGCCCCTCTCCCCCATTTCAGGGGTGTTTTTTTGTTTTGTTTTTTAAAGACTTTATTTATCTATTAGGGAGAGACACAGAGAGAGACAGAGGCAGAGACACAGCCAGATGGAGAAGGAAAAGCAGGCTCCACGCAGGGAGTCCGATGCAGAACTCGATCCCGTGACTCAGGATCACGCCCTGGGCCAAAGGCAGATGCCCAACCACTGAGCCACCCGGGGGTCCGTCGGGGGTGTTTATAGAGGCTTCGGTATATAGGACAGTTGATTAATCACTGGCCACCGGTGATCAGCTCAAGGCAGGAGTGGGGGCGAAAGTTCTCAGCACTCTCTGTGGCTGGGTCTCTGGGACCCCAGCCTCCGTCCTGAAGCTCTCGAGGGGCCCAACCATGATCTCATGAGCAAACAAAGACACTCTCTCACTCCACAGATTCAATGGATTTTAGGCGCTCTGTGCCAGGAACTAGGACAAAGTCCACCCATATCTTTATTAGACCAAAGCCTTGAGCTGACTGAGCTTCAAATTTCTGTATCCAAGTTTGCGTTTCTTTAGGTACCTCACTCTAAATCTGCTCTCTGGGACACCCCTCTCTTGCAGCAGAGCTCCCACCAACCCCGCCAATGGGCCCATCTCTGGCTGTGTCCTCCCCACCCCAGAGTGAGTGGTCTCCACTGGACCAAGAGCAACCCAAGAACAGGGACCAAGTCCAAGTTCCCAGTACATCCCCTGGGCCCAGCCGCCCCCACCTTTCCAGCCTCACCTGCAAGTCCCCCCTATGGCCCATGGGAGCTGGACCACAGGTTCCCACACAGCCCTTCATGCAGGTCTTGGCCCGTTCTCGCACACCCCTCTGCCCAGATGTCCTTCCTGCCCTCACTCCTCACCACCCATCCTCTGCTAATGTTTGATCCTGAGCTAACCTCTTCCAGTGAGTCACTTGGGTGACTCCCAGGGAGCTGTGATGGTCTTCCCTGTACCCCTCTACCTGGACTTGTAAAATGAACGTCGCACACAGAGCATCCCTCTGTGGGTTCATCTGCCTCACCCGACACAAGCTCCATGAGCCAGGACCTGGCTTCCCCACCTTTGTCAGCACAAAGCCAGGCACAGGCCTGACCCTGGACAGTTCTGGAAATGGAAACTGAATCTCCTGTAAGGGAACATGACGCACTGGCTAAGGTACCCAAACAAGACAAACCCGGGAAGCCCAACCAGGCTGAGGACGTGAGGGTAACATCTAAAGATGGGCTCCAGCCCATCTTAGCACCATCAGTAAACACTCTCTAAACCACCCCAACTCTAAGAAGAAAAACCTTATCAAATAAACCATTCCTCCTGGATCCAGTAACTCCACTTTGGGAAACATATTTGAAAAGTGAAAGAAAAGATATTCATGCAGCCCTGTTTTTTGTTTTTAAGATTTTATTTATTTATTCATGAGACACACACAGAGAGAGGCAGAGGCACAGGTAGAGGGAGAAGCAGGCTCCCTGTGGGGAGCCCAATGTGGGACTCGATCCCAGGCCTCCAGGATCACGCCCTGGGCCGAAGGCAGACACTCAACTGCTGAGCCACCCAGGTGTCCCAGCAGCCCTGTTTTTAACAGCTATAAACACCACAGCCAATGATGGGGAACTGCTGAACAGCACCCGGGGTGAATGCTGTCTAGTTGTTTAAAAGGCAAATTAGGGGGTGCCTGTGGGCTTGGGTCTGGGGGCGTGGGGAGCGTGCAACTCTTGATCTCAGGCTTGTGAGTTCAAGCCCCAGGTCAGGGGCAGAGACTACTTAAATAAAACTTAAAAAAAAAAAAAAAAAAAAAAAGGCACATTGATAGAAAATAGGGAGATGTGGTTTCTAGAAAATAAGTTTGAGAGAAAGTAGAATATAGAAGTAACTCAAGAGTCCAAAAATAAGAACAGTAAATCAGAGTATCTCCATGCAATAAAATGCTATACAACTGGTCAAGTGGCAACTAGGTGGCTCAGTGGTTGAGCATCTGTCTTCAGCTCAGATCCTGATCCCAGGGTCCTGGTATTGAGTTCTGCATTGGGCTCCCTGCAGGGAGCTTCTCCCCTGCCTAGGTCTCTGCCTCTCTCTCTGTGTCTCTCATGAATAAATACATAAATAAATCCTTAAAATAAAATAAATAAAAATGGTCAAGAGTATTTAAAAACATGAAAAAATACTCAAAATACATTAAGCGTAAAAAGCAGACTATAAAGTATAGACTGGTTTCCTAAAAAATAGTATATACAGTTTCTAGTACATACATCTTCTAAAATAACAGGAATGTAAAGCACTTGGTGTAGGTTTTTGCATAGATTAGATCATCTACCAGTAATATACAGAGGTTTAGAGATCACTGTTAAAGTTGCCAATTATGAAAACCAGAAAGTAGACTTCTTAAAAACTGTAATACTTAACTTCTCAGTTAAAACTTTCCCCCAGAGCTTACCTTAAATACTGAAAGATTATAAGAGAAGTGTCCTGTGCACTCAACCAACAAGAAAATTGAACCTCCATGAGCTGCTTGCCTGTTCTGAAAGCGGGACTTAGCCGCTGGAGGC